>NC_133411.1:14190000-14815000 GCF_049350105.2 Macaca mulatta
ATATGTTTTTAATGCATAAGAACTATTACTAATATGTAAGTAGTGTATTTGATCACTGCATAACTTTGGATGGTGCCATAATACACATAAAAAAAGAGATTGGTATTTTAAGATAATTTTCCAACTACTTTTTATTCATTTTATTTCTGAGAATTAGTTTTAAATCTAAAAGTTTAATAGATTTACCGCTTATGCATAACTGCAAGAGTTAAGCATTATTACAAATTTTCTATCTGACAATTTATGGAGCAAGACTGTTGATGTTCATGGTATAGTCTATTAATCAAGACAATTAGAAAAGGAGGTGAAAAATAAATTTAGTGTCATTGCAGTTCTCTTTGAAACATTATAATCCTTTGGGTATATACCCAGTAATGGGATGGCTGGGTCATATGGTACATCTAGTTCTAGATCCTTGAGGAATCGCCATACTGTTTTCCATAATGGTTGAACTAGTTTACAATCCCACCAACAGTGTAAAAGTGTTCCTATTTCTCCACATCCTCTCCAGCACCTGTTGTTTCCTGACTTTTTAATGATTGCCATTCTAACTGGTGTGAGATGGTATCTCATTGTGGTTTTGATTTGCATTTCTCTGATGGCCAGTGATGATGAGCATTTTTTCATGTGTCTGTTGGCTGTATGAATGTCTTCTTTTGAGAAATGTCTGTTCATGTCCTTTGCCCACTTTTTGATGGGGTTGTTTGTTTTTTTCTTGTAAATTTGATAAATTATGCTGCTATAAAGACACATGCACACGTATGTTTATTGCAGCACTATTCACAATAGCAAAGACTTGGAATCAACCCAAATGTCCATCAGTGACAGATTGGATTAAGAAAATGTGGCACATATACACCATGGAATACTATGCAGCCATAAAAAAGGATGAGTTTGAGTCCTTTGTAGGGACTTGGATGCAGCTGGAATCCATCATTCTTAGCAAACTATCACAAGAACAGAAAACCAAACACCGCATGTTCTCACTCATAGGTGGGAACTGAACAATGAGATCACTCGGACTCAGGAAGGGGAACATCACACACCGGGGCCTATCATGGGGAGGGGGGAGGGGGGAGGGATTGCATTGGGAGTTATACCTGATGTAAATGACGAGTTGATGGGTGCAGCACAGCAACATGGCACAAGTATACATATGTAACAAACCTGCACATTATGCACATGTACCCTACAACTTAAAGTATAATAATAATAAATAAATTAAAAAAAAAAGAAACATTATAAGAAAAAAACTACCAATAATTTATTTATAAAAGTTACTAAAGTATTGCTTTCTGAATCACATACTCTTTTTCTGAAAAATTAGAGTAGATTTTTGTAGAACTCTCTCATTTCTTGCATTTCATATTTTACTGCAAGAAAAAAGTGGATTATTTTATACTTATCATGTTGGGAATTGCTCATATCATAGAATTCATTATTTTTGCATTTTATTTTTGCTTCCCTTTAATATTGGAAGAGTTCATCAAACACTTACTCTGCCATATATTTAATTGTTTGAATGTAAATATCATAGAATTGCTAATGGGTATAGTTATAAAAGAAATGAAAATGTTTTTGATACAAACACAAGTAAAACCAGTCATTTAAGTAAATCTGATGTGTTCGCTGATTGTTTTAGTATCTATATACTTGGCTTAAAAGACATTTTTTCTGGAATATATTAAGATTGTTGCTGAGATATACTTGTAGAGTAGCAAGCCAAATAAATCCAAAACAAAGCAAAAAATAGATAAATACCAGCCATCAAATAGTTGAAAAGACTTAGATTTTTGTTTTCTGGAGTGGTAATATAAAAATAATGTCAAACATTAATAAATATAGTATGATTTTTATGATTTTAAAATTCTGATAAGGACAAAAAAGAAGCATCTCAAGGAATCTCATGAATGATTGAAAAACATTTTCACACAAAATAGCTTTTTCTTAGAAATACTTCATCATTTGTTGATCAATTAGTTGCAAAAGTGTTATTGAATTCTTGAGAAATGCCATCAGAAAAGTGGGATAATCAGTGTTACTTTAAGAAAATGAACTGTGATATATTGCTAGTTCAACTTAAATGTCTTTTTAAATACCTTAAAGACCCTATCTGTTTAAACCACTGAGATAACATATGTGCCTCATGAATCATGAATTGCTTCATTTTGATTTTGCTTAACAACCAAATACACTTTTGGTGTAGTAACGATAAAAACAAGGCTGCCCTAACCACCATAGAAGAAGCTGTAGAAGTAGCCTATCGGGACAGATGCAGAAGAAGAATGATGAGATGATGTCAGAGATGGAAGACCGGGAAAGCTGTTCTCTTTCTGGAACAGCAAATCTACATAACCTTTGTATTTCATGTCTTAATAGAGACTGATGTTATGTGCAGAACAGTGCAAAGGGCACTTTGTAGTTAATATAACTAGAAGGCTTAAGTCCCTGAATTCCTTCTCTGTCATAAACTAACAGAAGATATTTTCAACAACGTATTTTTGTTTATTTTTTTCTGTGTGAATATGTAACTTGCATTTTTCTCCTGTCTCAAGAAACTATTTTAGGATAACCCTTATGGTCTATTTCCCTGATCAGTCTAAATAATACAGCATTACTCCAAGTTATTTCTTTGCACTAGTGTTTTGAGCTTTAGTGAATGACCTATGTTCTACCTTTCTGAACAGACGAACAATTGAACAGAAACAAAATATTCTTGTTACTACTGCTGCGTAACAAATCACCCATCAGTAGGTATCATTTACTAATGGTTGTAACCAATGACTCCAACAACCTAGCAGCCTAAAACAGTGTATTTTACCTTTTTCTTACTTTTGTGAATCACTGTATTCATTTTTATTATAGTGCAATCAATTATCACAAATGTAGGTGCTTAAAACAACCACCATTTTTCATCACATAGTTTTTGTGGGTAAGGAATCTGGGCATGAAATGGCTCAGTGTTTTCTTAGCATCACTCAAGGCAACTTCCATCATCCAAGCCAGCAGAGAAAATCTCTCTCCAGCATGCTACCACAGAATTTTATAAAATAAAACAATCACAGAAATATCTACCTCAGTGCCTTTGTCTTATAGCACATGGCACAATCAAGGGAGTGAATATCCTATTCTATTCACAAGTCTCACGCACACTCAATGACAGGAGAATAGACAGGGAATGCACTACAGGTTGAGGGGAGAGAACCTTAAGTGCCATCGTAGAACTTGGTCAGGAACTAGGAAAGAACTTGTCTGGGCAGTTCTCACTTGAGATCTCTCACGTGGTATGGTCAAACGTCGGCTGTATCTAGCCATTTGTAATTTGGACTGGGTTGAATAATGAAGATGACTTACATGAAATGACTTCATTGATGCGGACCTCAGCTGCGAGCTCGGCTTGGGCTGAAGTCAGAGAGATTATACATGGGCTCTCACACATGGTGAAGCAGTCCTCTTACTTACATGGGATTTGGCTGCTTCTTGATCAAACATCCAAATAATCCAGATAGAAACAGCATCATCTCTTCTGAGTTGACATTCATTGTGTTATTGTTCCCACACTGTATTCTTTATGTCAGATTCAAATCCATGCAGATCCCCATAGGTAGGGGATTTTCAATGGGAAATGTGTCAAATAATTTTCAGGGATGTTTTAAATCCACCACTAAGACACTAAAATGTCAGGACGGTCTGTTGGGTTTCCAATCCTTATGAGACTCTATGAAGGTGATAACAATACCTACTTAGTAGAGTGCTTACAATAAGAAAATACGGTAGACATGGAGTTGACTAGGACACAGTAGCCACGTGCTTTATTTGGCTGTCATTTTCCCAGTATGTGTCATTTTATACTTCCCTTGTTATTTCACTAAGGTTCTTATCCTGGTTCTGTATCAAAAGAAAGCATGCCTGATATGAAATTACTCTGAGAATGGTTTGTATAATGTGATAGTGAGAGCTTATTGATTAAAGAGTTTGGACTCTAAAAATTCATGTGTTTCTAGGCTCCCAGTCATCTTTGTTGGGTCAAATTAAACCAGTGTAATTGCAAAATAAGTTTCAAAATCCTCAACCATCTTTGGAGATGAATTTTTCCATTTTTCCCATTGTTATCTACACCTGAAGCAGAGAGATCTTCCATACTCTTCCTCTTCATTGCAGTTTTGAATGTTTCTCTTTCAATATGATCTTATCTAAAATAACAAATCCCAACATGTCTTCAATCTCCATAACGTAATCATGAAGTACAATGGCCTTGCAGTCTATATTTGGTATAATTCATGTGTTTAATTGAATACTTATGTGAGTTTCATGAGTTTTGAGTTTGAGTAGTTACCTCTGTCTCTATGCCATTTAAAAACATTTCAATGTGTAATTGTTAGTGCTTTCTGTCCTTTTATTATTCTAAGAATTTGAACAATATTTATTTAACCCAAATATTTAAACAACAGACTGTGTCTTCTTTGATTTAAAGTCATCTCTTCATTCTAAACGAATGAGAATCTTTTCAATTAATAATTGTTGATGGTGCTTTTACTCAGAGAAATGCAGTAGTGAATGAATTTAGTCATTAATATATATACAACTAAAAATGATAATTATAAAATAGTTTTAAAGTTATAGTTCCAGACATTTATGACTAAAACAACAAAATATTTTATACATAGTAATGTGAAGTTTGGAATTATAATCTATTAGCAACCTTTGAGAGGTTGATATTTAAGAATGAAATGTCCACAAACTTGAACATGTACAACTTTGCCTGTTTTTACTTGGAAAGTGAACAAACACACAAATCAATACGTTTTACACATCATGACACTTTTTCAAAATGTATAATTTAACACTTCATGCACAAATGATTTTGCTATTGTGAATAGTTTAGACTTCATTTTGGGATTAAAACTGCTGTTTTTCTTGGTTTCTTTTAGCTCTGTGGTTTCCTCTTGATGTTTTGCAGGCACTACCAAGTTGCGACTGATTTGCTCCTGGGATGGGTCACCAGAGGAGATTCATTTGATCTTCCCGCAGTTCCTGGACTGTTTATTTCAAATGATTTTCCCATAAGCACTTTATGTGTCAGAACAGATCCCTGGGCTCTAATGACTCAGAAAAGCTTACATTTGACTTGCAGCCAAATCGCTTTACAAGCATATGTTTTCCCAAAATGCCAAGTCTGGAATCGTCATGACACAAATTCATTGTGAAAATTCAATTTGTTATTCAGAATGGAGAATGGAAATAGGTCTATTAATCGATCAAAATTAATAGGAAGCTTTATCTATAATATTTTAAGAGAAGGCAAGGAAAGTTTTACCTATATTTTCCTGGCATAAGTCAGCTTTGTACTTACTGTAAATCTCCCTCTGTCCTCCCAAGATTATTTAAACTTCTTATTCTGAATGCTGATAACAAGAAGATGTTGGTAAGATGAAAAACATTCAGAAACAGTAATCCAAACCAGTGAAATAAAATAGTGCGAGAGAAATAAGCCATGCTGAACTGAAAAGTATCAGTGTCATATTTCTCATATTTATCCATGTGTATGTATCCTAGCACACAAGCACTGCATGTAAGAAAGAACTTCTAACTCAGTTTATAAATACACTTAGAACAACTTCAACTGTGGCATGTTCCCAGTCTGCAGGATAGAGTTGTTCCTTGGGTTAAGTATACTACCATTGATTGCAATGATGAGAAGCTGCAATTAACTCACAGAAAAAAAGGGAATACTGCACTTTTAAAAACCTCTACTATTACTGCTCATAAATAAAAATCTTAATGTATGTTGCCGCAAATTTCTAATCCAACTCCCATTCTCTTCAAACTTTACTATGTAACTTTCTTTCTTATCCTACTGAACATTTCATCTCATTATTCCCCCAAAGAGTCAGAGCCTCTTCAAATTTTGCCCTTGCACATAGTACCTCAGAGATATGAATGGCATATGTCTATCAACCTGCAAACACCAGGGTTCCTGAAGATGTAGCTCCTCTAGATCTATGTTCCTGTCAGTATTTAAACTTATTTAGAGTAGGGACTAGTTCCTTTTAAAATCTGCACTTTTTGGGCAAGGCGAATAAGAAGCTCAGCAAATTCAGCTAGATATCTTATTAGTTGGATTGCCAGGGGTTGAAATTCAGGGTCCAACATGGTTATGCACTGAGGTTCACTGGTGCTCTAGCAAACGGTCTTCAAGCTATTTGGTATTTCTACTTCTATGCAGTTTACAGATTTGAGTAAAAAGATTGAGTTTTTCAAATAGAAATCTCATCATATTCTTACTAAACATGACCTTCTTCAAGTTCACCAAAACTCTAGATAAATGATGTTTTTTGGCTAATCTCCACAGATTTATTTAATAAGGGGCTTTCCTTCATAGTCTTCAAATTGTCAGAATTTTGTTTGAATTTGTTAAATTTCCATATTTTGCTATGTATCTTATTGCCAATAAAGGATTAATATTTTGAAAATCAATTCAAAGTACATCATATTTTAATGGTTGACCCATATTTCCCATGTTAATTTTTCTGGGATCAGGATGTATATAAACTTAATTGAAATAATTTTTGGGAGGTAGTCATGATTTTACAATATATAACATCTTAAGTTTTCATTATTGCTAACTTTTTAATGAATTATAATGTGCTATAAAAATGATCAGGATTACAAGGTGACAAAATGCAGATTTGTAACTTTTGGGCAACTGAACATACTGCTAGAGGAATCTTGGAGAAGCAGGAAAAATGTACAAATACTGAGAATGTATAAAAAAATTAATTTTATTTAAAAAGTTACCCTAGCATTGTGAGAAGTCTGTAATGAAAGTGGATTTTATGGAAACAATCTAACATTTTTATGTAACACTCAGTTTTTCTCCCATCAATTTATTGATTTTTTTTCTAAGACAGAGTTGAATTATACTTTTCATTATAAGCATTCAGTTTGGTAGCTAAACAAGAGTGAAAAAAAATATAGGGCTATAATTCAAAGTTTTTTTGCGTTAAGTAAAAAAAGTCAGTATGCCGGGAGAATCATCAAATGAGATGAAAAGTAATGAGAAATTATCTTAGGGAAAAAGCAAAACCATATTTTTGGAAAACTTATTTTGTCTTATGATGTGATTGTCTTTCTGTGATATTACTGTCATATGATGGAAAAAATCCATGTTTGTTAAAAAAGTTAGAGTTTGATGAAACCCTCAACATACAATGTATAAATCTGTATTTAGTATAGGGTTGGTAAATACTTTAAGTAAATATATTTGCCAATATATCTATATACTCAGTAAACATATTTGCCATATTTCTCTTTACAGAGAAAATGAAAAGATAAAAGAGTTTTGCTTTCTTTTCTTCTGTGAGCTGTAATAAGAGCACTTATATTTGTATTGATATGCCAGATATTCATACTTCAATAAAAGTCATTGTTAGAAGAATACATGTATTTGTGACTAACTGCAAAGCCACACAATATTTTATATAAATCACATAGTTAATTATCAATAATTGTTTGCTGATTTTGATTCACTTTTTAGAAATGTAAATCGCCACCCTTGATTATATATGATTTCAATGTGCTTTAAAAAATAAGATAAAAACAGAGCAAGGTGATAACAAATAAACAACTTTGTTTTCTACACTCTGAAACCTTCTAGCCATCAAAGCAAATGCTCATACATGACTTTTGAAATAAATATTTAAATAAAACGTCTATTTTAATGACCTTCTTAATACCAGTAACTACCTTTTATATCATTTCACGTATATCTGAAGGGCCTCAAATCTGGTTATATCATGTTACACATTAGCATATTAATGAGATATAAATATATAATTTTAACATCATAACAATTAAGACATTTGAAGCACTATACCAGTACTAATTAAGAACAAGTTGTGATCTACTTAGTTTGAATTCCAAGATTTTGACACTCTCCCCCTTTTTTTAAGCATATTATTATGTTTTTATGGCTAAATAGTATCCCATTCAAGTAATCTTAAAAACGATTAGATATCACTGATGTATTTAAAATTTCTTAAAATATTTACTTGAATATTAATTATTGCATAGAATCAAATGTAGTCAAATTTTACACTAGAAACCCATTTCTTGATTCCGTCTTTTTTTCCAATTTAGAACAATTTTCTAGATTTTGAAAGTTATTTTATTTTCTTCAGAGTATCTTATATTACATTTCCAGTGGTCTTCAGTAAGAAAAATATTCATGGTTTGGGGGTCTATACTACTTTCATCTTTTTATTCAAGAGCTCTGCAATTTTCAAATCCCTATACTAATTTTTTTGTGGTCGAAATTTTCCTTGACAACTATATTACTCCTTGGGTTCAAAGCTTGGAGATCATTATTTTATTTTTTTAAGAGCGATCTAGTATATTCATAAAAGAAGTTGAGAAAAGGAAAACAGCCAACATTTGGAGAGTGGGAAAGACAGTCAATTAGAAAAATTTGAATTGAGACTGAACAATACAGCTTCACCAATCACCTTGTGTGGTTTATGTGGAGACAGATAATTGCATTAAGTAGGAGTCAGGTTATTCCAGGCATTACAGGAGAAGGAGTGTTGTGCATATTTGAAGTGAGCGATCTTGTGTTTGTAGAGCAATGGCTCAAAATTTAATCTATGGGCCAGCAGAATTAGCATTATCTAGAGACTTTTAGAGAAAGAAATTCTAAGCTCCCATCTTAGATCAACTGAATCAGTGCCCTAATGGCAAGGCCCCCAAATCTCTGTCTTCACAAGTCCTCTGAGTAATTTTGATGCATGCTAAAGTGTGTCTGCAGGAATAAATTTGTAAAGTTAGGAGTCAATGCCAAAATAATGGGCTTTTCCAATCGAGATTTTTGTAGGTGGTATACCATGCCCAAGGAAATAGATGGTTGATACAAGATGATGAAAAAAAAACCAGGTCAAGGGATGGAGAGACAAGCTGTTGGTTAAATTATAATGTGCCTGTTCAATTCACCAAAATTAATCATAAGGCACTAATGGATAGAAATTCAGTGAGTTGGGAGCAAATTTGGAGACAAGGCCTTGCGTTATCACCCAGGCTTGAGTTCAGTGGTGTGGTGGTAGTTCACAGATACCTTAGACTCCTGGGATCAAGTGATCCTTCTGCCTCAGCCTCCCAAGTAGCTGGGACTACAGATACATGCCACCATGCCTTGCTTATTGTTATTATTATTATTATTGTAGAGACAGCATCTCACTATGTTGCCCAGGCTGGCCTTGAACTCCTGTCCTCAAGCATCCTCCCACCTGAGCCTCCTAAAGTGACAGATTTATAGGGGTAAGTCACTGCACCTGGCCAGGGAGCAAATGTTTTTAATAAATCTGTAGTAGTTGAGACATGAGCCAGCAACTACTAAATAAAACTGTGGTACTTCAAAGGAGCTGGTGTTCTTTAAAAATATGAGGAGTAACATTTGTAAGTATTAAAAATGAGAAATAAACACACCTATTCCTCTCCTAGGCATCCTGATACGTTGCATAAGGCAAAAACAAAAACAAAACAAATGTACAGACAAGTCAGCAGGACATAGTGACTCAGCGTGGTAGACATTCCACGTCTTCATGGAATAGAGAGATTTTTTTTTTCTTTCTTGTAGGGGAAGATTTTATTTTAGAAAGTAAAATATTTGCTATCTTCAGGAAAGAATTAGCTTATGCCACGTTCAGGGACGCACAAAATAGGAATTTTTTTTTCCTACAAAAATTGGAGTTAAAAATTTTAAAAAAAGGATGAATTGAAATATTTACATATTGGCATATGTCTCAATAAAACCAGGATGTAAATATTTCAATTCATCCTATTATTTTATACAGGTCTTCTCAATTTTCACATAATCACAGATTCCTTTTATAACCAGCTACACAAAAAATTTCTCCATCATTATCAATCTATTTTTTCTCAATCTCTTATCAAGCACATTTATTTTTCATTGATACCTCTTGCCAGTAATCTCCATTACAATAGGCCACCATTTATTTATTTGTGTTTACTACTTACCAGTAAAATACTTTATGAGGTTATACACTTCACCTTGTCTTCCACTACATTATTAATTCTAATTGTTTCTGACACATATTCTGCAGTCAGTTATTTTTGCTGGATAAATGCATGAACACATTAATGACTTCGATGCTGTAATGATCAAAACCCTCCATTAGATAGACTGACATATTTATTTTTACATCAGCCGTCATTGTTGCTGGCAATTACGACTAATTTCTTAGGCAGTACACTATTTTTAAAAATTCTCAAGGAGTAAACTTACGTCATTTTCAAAATCTTCTAAGAGATCAGTGAGGAAGAAATGTGAAGAATCACTATTGACAGAAAATAGATGTAAAATAGAAGAAGTCCTGAATATCCTCTCTCTCTTTGTCTCTCTCTCTCCATATTTTATATGTATGTTTATAAATATGTACAAACATATATATGTACATAAATGTGCATAAATATGAAAGTAAAAACAATACATCTCATTATCTAAGGCTACCACCTTTAACAATATTCAATGGTTTTATGTATTTTAAATGTTTACATATTTAATATCATACCACTTATTAACATAACCCACATTTTTATTCAATAACATGATAAGGACAGAAATTCATGATAATAAATATGGACCTGCTTCATCTTTTCAATGGCTACATAATAGTCTACTGCAGGTTTCTATCATAATACAGCTAACTAGTATTGAATGTCACACCCCTAATCATACAACAAACAATGTGAAATATATACAGTTGAATAATTTTCTATTTATGATAATTTTTGTCATGACCAAAGTCTCCTAAATAATGTGCAGAATTTCATTCTCTGATTTTTTACATCATGAATACTCTTGTATTAATTATATTGTTTTATTCTAGAAAATATTTTAATGCTAACAGAGCTGAAATTATAGACTTGCATACAGTTTAAGAGAAATTTACTAATAGCTATCCATTTGAAAATAATCCTGAAATACAAGAATATAGAGCACAGAACCACCATCTATGGAACCCTTCTCACTGCCACCGGCAGAAGAAGGCGAGATCTTGATCACTGATGGAAGTTATTTCATTCAAATGAGATTGAAATTAAAATATACTGTACATCTCTATAATGCTAATGTTGTGATAAATGTCTTGGAAAAATATATTTTGCCTCATTGGAAACTCAGGGTTGATAACAACTTAAGTGTTATTGTCTACATAACACAAAATAACAATTGTTAGCTACAGTACCCTAGAAAGTAAAAATATTCAATGGATTTTTACTGTCTTTCGTATTGAATCTTCATTTGTCCAATAAATAGCAAAACACCAGCGGGGCACAGTGGTTCATGCCTGTAATCCCAGCACTTTGGGAGGCCGAGGCGGGCGGATCACGAGATCAGGAGATAGAGACCATTCTGGCTAACACGGTGAAACCCCGTCTCTACTAAAAATACAAAAAATTAGCCAGGCGTGGTGGCGACGCCTGTAGTCCCAGCTACTCGGGAGGCTGAGGCAGGAGAATGGCGGGAACCCGGGAGGCGGAGCTTGCGGTGAGCCAAGATGGCGCCACAGCACTCCAGCCTGGGCGACACAGGGAGACTCTGGCCAAAAAAAAAAAAAAGCAAAACACCACCATTTTGTGTTAGAGAAAATGTTTTTCTAATGAAAACGAATAATTAGGGTATAATACAAGGATCTCTGTGTAAGGATACCGAAAATATATTTATCTGTTTTGACAGAATTAAAACTGAGTCAGTCTGTACTTCCTAGGAGAATGGGTGCTACACTTTTCACTTTGGGAATTGATTTTTACGTTTGATCATTGTTAATTGTTCCATAATGTCAGAACTTACTCAAGATCTATTACTTTCTCTATTATTTAATTATTCAAACTGCCCTTTGTGGGAATATCAACCACAGTACCAATATCATTCTAAGATAAAAAACAGTGCAACTTCTGTCATTATATTTAGCAAGAAATGGATGTCTGATTTCCCAACTTACTTTTTTTTTTTTTCTTTTAAGATGGAGTTTTACTCTTGTTGCCCAGGCTGGAGTACAATGGGCGTGATACCGGCTCACTGCAGTCGCTGCCTCCCGGGTTCAAGCCATTCTCCAGCCTCAGCCTTCCGAGTAGCTGGGATTACAGGCTCCTGGTTAATTTTGTATTTTTAGTAGAGACGGGGTTTCTCCTCTCCAACTCCCAACCTCAGGTGATCCGCCCATCTCGGCCTCCAAAAATGTTGGAGTTACAGACGTGAGCCACCGCGCCCTGCCACAACTTACTTCTTGAGAGAAATAAAGATTTTTCTACAAATTTCTAGAAAATACTTATGGCCAGCTTTTTGGTACATGCTTATTTATGGCCACATTCATGTCAGAGAAAATTATTTTGTTTTTAGAACAGTTGAGTACTTCTCGTGAAATGAAAATTTTCTTTATGTCCATAGGCTTGAAAGTACTTCGACCATGTGCCAGTCAACAATTGGCTTATTGTTTTGTTTCCATGAATTATCAGAATTTAATATCCTAAAATAAAGATCTCAGATGCTATTTTAAAAATATAGTTTAGGTAAAGCAATATTCTAATTTCAAAGCATGGGTCTGAAAAAAAAAAACACACACACACGCACACAATTAAACGGCAGAGTCACAGGAAATGTAAATAGAGTTTTAATTTCTCTAGTCCCTGTTTAAATTTTTCCTATAGCCAAGAAATGTGCTCTTATTAAACTCTGTTTTATAAGACCACCATAGGAAATTAAATTAAGTAATATATATCATTGTAAGATAATTGTGGAGTGCAACAGATATTTTAATGTTGCTAAATATATATGGATAATAAAATTTGTAATAGCCAAAGTTAATTTTACATACAACCATCAGTGTAATAAATATATTTGGTCTACTCCTGGGGAATGCAAAAATTCTACACACACAAACACACATGCATGCATAAGGATGATTGAATTTTCTGTTTTATTTCTTTTGTAAACCTGCAATAAGTGACGTATTTGGATATAACATCCTGATTTCACAGAAAAGATGCTGAAGTGTATGAATGACAATCATAATTTACATGATTTCTGACCACATGTGTACATGAAACATAAAATTGATAACTTTAAATCAGAATCTCACAGCATTTTTTGTGGTATACTGAGAATTATTAATTTACTTCTTTAAACTCTTCTTAAGAACATTAACGTATTATGTAGATGATACTCTACCAAGAATAGAGCCTGGAAATCTTTTCATTTTGAAATTATCATGGAAACATAAATTTTAACTTAAAAAGGAGCTGGGTAAATGATCTTGTGGTTGTACTTACTTTTTTTTTTTTTTTTTGAGAAGGAGTCTCACTCTCTCTCCCAGGCTGGAGTACAGTGGCATGATCTTGGTTCACTGTAACCTCCGCCTCCCGGGTTCAAGTGATTCTCCTGCCTCAGTCTCCTAAGTAGCTAGAATTACAGGCGTGCACCCCCATACCCAGCTAATTTTTGTATTTTTAGTAGAGATGGGGTTTCACCATATTGGCCAGGCTAGTCTCGAACTCCTGACCTCAGGTGATCCACCCGCCTCGGCGTCCCAAAGTGCTTACTTTGTAATTTGAAAGAAAACAGTAACAAATAGCAACGAATACATTTTTGAATGTCTTTAGATCAGATTGTGAATGAACTAAATAACTGATAAAATGGGACTGCTTTACTTTAAAATATTTTGATAGAACATTACTGCATTTTGAGCCACTAAACCTCTTCTCTCAATTGTAGTTGAGATTTAATGTTTGCTTTTTGTTTCTATTATCACTTTTCCTGCATTCATGAATTCAAAAAGAGAGCAAATGGAAACCGTGCTTGTATTCTATTTCATTATTCTTACAAAAATTCTGAAGAGTGTTGTGGAGGCTCTCAAAATATTTTTCTGTATTAATATTTAAATATTAAATATTATGGAAGCACTCTTGTGTATGTAAAGTTGATTTTATGCTCTCTGGCAAAATAAACAGTATCTTCTTATACTTATTAACAATAAAGACTAGTGGATTTTTTAAATGAAAAAAGTGGTTATGTAGATAGTTGATTAATGGCCAATTATTCCTAGTAAGAATATGTAATATTGTATTGGAAACTTTGTGATTGGAAATTCAGTATCCTTTAAGATAAATCAGAGAGTGTTACTGTAACACATCACTAGGTTGTTACTGTGAATAGTATTGACATTCCTGAATGCTAATTACTTGAGGTATTGTTTTCACATTTTCAAAATTTTTCATGGACTTAGGGGTATGAGCAAAGTTTTGTTACATAGATATATTGCACAGTGAAGGAATCTGGGGTTTTAGTGTACTCATCACCTTAACATCATACTAATAGGTAGTACTTCATCCCTCACCTCCCTCCCACACTCCCACATTTTAGAGTCTCCAATGTCTATTACATAATAGACATAATACATACTCTGCATGTCTGTGTATAGCCACCAAAACATGCAGTTTTTACTTTCTGTTAAAATAAAAATCTTTCTGTTTGGGTTATTGCACTCATGACTCTAGTTTCATCCACATTGCTGCAAAAGACATTATTTCATCCTTTTTTATGGATGTGTAATATTCTATGGTATGTTTATGTTACAATGTTTTAGCCAAGCATCTACTGATGGACACTTAGGTTGATCCCATAACTTTGCTGAATAGCGCTACGATAAACATACAAGTGGAAGTGACTTTTTGATAAAATGATTTCTCTTCCTTTGGGTAGATACCCAGTAGTGGGATTGCTGTTTTGAAGGGCAGTTCTATTTTTAGTTCTTTGAGAAATCTCTATACTGTTTTCCATAGAGCTTGTACTAACTTACATTCTCATCAGCAGAGTATGAGTGCTCCCTTTCCCTGCATCCTCACCAAAATCTGTAGGTTTTAACTTTTTAATAATAGTCCTTCTGACTGGTGTAAGATGGTACCTTATTGCAGTTTTAACTTGAATTTCTCTGACAACTATAGATATTGAACATGTTTTAAATGGTTATTGGCTCTTTGTATATTTTCTTTTGAAAAATATTTGTTCATGTCTCTTGTCCACTTTTGTTGAGGATATTAGGTTTTATTTTTGTCAAGACATTTGAGTTGCTTGTAGATTCTGGGTACTAGCCATCTGTCAGATGAATTATTTGTAGATATATTCTCCCATTCTGTAGTTTGCATGTTTAATCTTTTGTGGTGAATAAACAATTTAATCAAGCCCTATTTATCTTTGTTTTTGTTGCATTTACTTTTGAGGACTTAATCATAAATTCTTTACCTCAGCCAATGTCCAGAAGAAATTTTTCTGTTTCCTTCAAAAATTTTTATAGTTTCAGGTCTTCTATTTAAGTCCTTAATTCATCTTGAGTTAATTTTTGTCTAAGGTGAGAGATAGGAGTCCAGTTTTAGTCTTCTGCATTATGGCTCTGCCATTTTCTCAGCACCATTTACTGAATGGGGTGTTCTTTTTCCAGTGTATATCTTGGTCAGCTTTGTCAAAGATCAATTAGTGGTAGGTGTGTGGCTTTATTTCAGTTTCTCTATGCTGTTCCATTAATCTATATGTCTGCTTTTATACCAGTACCATGCTGTTTTGATCACTATATGGTTGTAGTATGATTTGAAGTCAGGTAATGTGATGCCTACAGCTTTATCATTTTTGTTTAGGATTGCTTTGGGTATTCGTGCTTGCTTTTTGTTCCATGTGAAGTTTAGGATTATTTTTACTAATTCTGTAAAGAATGACACTGGTAATTGGATTGGAATTGCACTGAATCTGTAGATTGCCTTGGGCAGTCTAGTCATTTTAACGATATTGATTCTTTCAGTTCATGAGCAAGATATATTTTTACATGTGTTTGTGTCATCTATGATTTCTTTCTTCAGAATTTTATAATTCCCTTTGTAGAGATCTTTTGCCCCCTTTGTTACCTGCATTCCTAGATAATTTATTTTCTTTGTGGTTATTTTAAGTGGCACTGTGTTCTTCATTTCACTCTCGGCCTGGACATTGCTGATCTATAGAAATGCTACCAAATTTTGTATGCTCATTTTGTATCCCAAAAATTTAATGAAGTCTTAATGAAGTCATGGATCAAATCTAGGATTCCTTTAAATAAGTCTTCAAAGTTTCCTAGGCATAAGATCATATCATCAGTTGAACAGGATTAATTTAACTTCCTCTTTTCCAATTTGGATGACTTTATTTATTTCTCTTGCCTCATTGCCCTAGTTAAGACTTCCACTAATATGTTGAATAGCAGTGATAAAAGTGGGCACTCTGGTCTTATTCCTGTTCTTAAGAAGAATGCTTTTAACTTTTATATGCTCAGTATGATTTTGGCTGTGGGTTTGTCATATATGGCATTTACTACTTTGAAGTTTGTTTCTTCTATGCCTAGTGTAAGAGTTTCTTATCATGAAGTGATGCTGAATTTTATCAAATGCCTTTTCTGCACCTGTTAATATGATCATATGATTTTTAAATTTTCATTCTGTTTAAGTGGTGAATTACATTTATTGATTTGCATATGGCAAACCATCCTTACATGCTTGGAATACATTCCATTTGATAATGGTGTATTATGTTTCTTGATGGAATGTTGGATTCAGTTTGCTAGTATTTTGTTGAGCTTTGCATCTGTATTCATCAGGGATGTAATTTTGTTTTTTTGTTATGTCCTTGCCTGGCTTTGGTATCAGGGTGATACTGGTTTCTTTATGAGTTAGAGAGGATTCCCTCTCCTTGGATTTTTTTGGAAGAGTTTTAGTAGGATTGGTATCCTTGTATGTCTCATAAAATTCGGCTGTGAATCTATCTGGTTCTGGACTTTTTTGGTTGGCAGGTTTTTTTTCTTACTGATTCTGTTTCACTACTCATTATTGGCCGATTGAAGTTTTCTATTTTTTTCCTGTTTCAAACTTAGGAGATTTTATATTACCAGGAATGCATCCATTTCCTCTAGGTTTCTAGTCCTTCTGTGTAAAGCTGCTCATAGTCTCTGATGATCTTTTGTATTAAATTGTATCCGTTGTATCACACCTTTTCATTTCTGGTTGTGTGTATTTGAATAATTTACCTTGTTTTCTTAGTTAACTAGCTACTGGACTATCCATTTTATTTTTCCAAAAAAGTAACATTTTAAATTAATTTTTTGTATTGTTTTTCTGGTCTCAATTTCATTTAGTTTTGCTCCGATTTTTGTTATTTGTTTTCTTCTGCTAGCTTTTGGTGTTTTTTGTTCTTCTTTCTCCAGTTCCTTGAGATGCAACATTAGATTTTTAATTTGAGATCTTCCTTTCTTTTTGATGTAGGTATTTAAAACTATAAACTTCCCTCTTAGCACTGCCTTTGCTGTATCCCATAGATTCAGGTACAATGTGTCCTGATTTGTATTTGTTTCAAAATCTTTAAGAATTCCTGTCCTAATTTAATCATTATCCAAATAATCATTCAGGGGCAGATTACTAATTTACAGGTGTTTATGTAGTTTTGTGGCTTCCTATTGGTATTGACTTATAGTTTATTCCACTGTGGCCTGAGAAAATATTTGATATGATTTCAATTTTAAAATTTATTGAGACTTGCCTTCTGGCCTACGATATGGTCGATTACTAAAAATGTTCCAGGAACAGAGGAGAAAAATGTATAGTCTGTGATTGTAGAGTGCTCTACAAATTTCTACTAGATTTATTTCTTCTAGGGCTCAATTTAAGTGCAGAGTTTCTACATTGATTCTTGAACTCCATTATCTGTCTAGTGCTATCAGAAGGGTGTTGAAGTTTCCCACTATTATTGTATTACTACTACATCTTTTGTTAGGTCAAGGCGTATTTGTTCTATGAATCTGGGTGCTCTTGAGTTGGGTGCATATATATTGAGAACTGTTGTATTTTCTTGTTGGGTTGATGATCCCTTTATCATTATATAATTACTCCCTTTGTCATTTTTTAACTGTTGTCGTCTTAACTCTGTATTATCTGATATAAATATAGCTACTTCTGCTCATATTAGGTTTCAATTTGCTTGGAATATGTTCTTCAAACCCTTAATTTTGAGTCTGTAAATGTCTTTACCAGTTAGGTGTGTTTCTTCTATGCATTATATAATAGGAGCTTGTTCTTTTATCCACTCTGCCAGCTTCTGTCTTTAAACTGAAGCATTTAGTCCATTTATGTTCAAGATTAATATCAATATGTGAGGTTTTGTTCCTGTTACAATGTTAAATATTATCAAGTTGCTTTACAATATATGTAGTGAAATTGCTTCTCTTAAGACCTGCAAGTTTTACACATTCATGTGTTTTTATGATGATGAGTATCACCTTTTATTTCCATGTTTAGAAATCCTTTGAGCATTTCTTTTAGGACCTGTCTAGTGTTGACAAATTCTGTTAATGTTTGCTTATCTGGGAAATACTTTATAGCTTTTTCATTTATAAAACTTAGTTTAGCAAAAATTCTTCAGTCAAAAATTCTTCAGTGGAACTTTATTTTTCTTTAAGAAGACTGGAAATGTTACTTCAATGTCTTCTGGCTTGTAAGGTTTCTGCTGAGTTGTCCTCTGTTAGTCTGCTTGGATTTACTTTAGAGCTGATTTGACATTTCTCTCTAACTGCTCTTAAGTTTTTTTCCTTTACATTTGCTTGGACAGAATAATGACTATATGTTTTGGTGATATTCATGTTCTAAGGTACTCTTAAGGTGGTGTCTGAGCTTCTTGTATCTGGATGCCTACAAATCTGGGAAGACCAGGAATATTTTCCTGAAAAATGTCCTCAAATATGTTTTCTAAGCTTTTTACTTTTTGCTCTTCTCCATCAGGAATGCCTATTATTCATAGGTTTTGTCACTTTACATAATCTTATATTTCTAATAGCTTCATTCATATTTTAAAATTATTTTTTAAAAAGTTTTGTCTGACTAGGTTAATTCAAAAGATCAGTCTTAAGTCTCTTAAATTCTTGCTTCTGATTGTTCTATCCTGTTGTTAATGCTTTCAAGTATATTTTGATATTTCTTCAGTAAATTTTTCACTTCCTGAAGTTCTCTTTGTTTTTTTTAAATATTTGTCTCTTATATTTTGAATTTTTTGCATTCTTTGTGTTGCTTTTCCACTTTATTTTGGATCTCATTGAGTTAATTTACAATTCACACTTTGAATTATTTAACTGTCATTTCAGAACTTTCTTTTCAGTTAGGATACATTGTAGAGAGCTAGTGTGAGCCTTTGGGGTTATCACAAAAATATGTTTGCTTATACTTCCAGAATTGTTTGATTTCTTCTCATCTGGATAAGCTGTCTTGTTGGTATTTTTAAATTTACTTTTATTTGGATGAGATTCCCCTCACCTTGAGAATGTGACTATAATGTATGTTGTGTAGAATCCTCGGGCTTTGGTTCGGGGCACTTTCAGTGGCAAAAAATCTGTGTGTTTCTTGGTTATAGATCCCCTTTTTATGGTGGCTCTCAAATGCTGGCCATACGTGCTATCTACTGGGTATGTAAGCAGGCTCACTGACTCCTGTGATACTGAGATAACAGAGGTCTCAGGAAGCTTACCTTGTTCCCCAGTTCTGGGCAATTTTCTCAGTAAATCATCTATTGAATTGTGCACTTCATCCTCCAGGCCAGTAGGTGGCAATAATGTATAAGAGCTGGCTGTGGCTGACACCAATTGTTATATGCTTGATCTTTGTTTACTATGAGAAGCTCTCTTTTACCTCAGGCAGTGGATTGCTCTGTGGAACACACAATTATCTAAACTCCATGCTCAGCCCCAGATTAGAGGAACAAGCTGGACAGAGCCAGACTTGGCAGGCCCAGCTAAAATGTCTCACAATGGCAGGCAGAGGCACCAGCTCCAAGGAGTGGTTTAGCAGTCTGACACCAAGGACCCAGAGACGTACCTGCATGTAAAATGAAGAAACCTCTGCTGTCCAAGTTCTTTGCATGGGAAAAGAGGAGCAACCTAAATTCCTAATCTAGAAAAATGGATGCTCCAAATGCCAGGAGATATGTGCAGGTGTGAAGAGGAAAGAACTGTTACACCAAATTCTTCACATTGAAAGAGAGGGGGTGGCAGAGGCTCCTAATCTAGGTGTGTACACCAAATGCCAGGATATATGTTCTTTTGTGATCTTCTTAAATGACCTATGTCAGTGTTTCACAATAGCCATGAGATCACTATGGATGAAAATATTGCTGCAAATTTATTATGCCAAAGTTAAGTTTTCATTACTTCTACTTCAAACGATTTTACATATATTATGACAGTGAAAATTAGGGTTCTACTCCTAGCTCCATTAAATAACTATGATGTATATAAAAATAATGGGTGTCAATGCAGAAAAACAGCCAATAATCCTTGATATTAATTTAGAATCCATTTCTTGAGCTACATGGAACCACTGTGATTCTATGTGTAAAATGATGGCCTATCTTTTCATGCATTCTGATATGTAGTGCTTGGAAAGCAGAGGTATGGTCATCTCAAACAAATTTTTGTTTTCAATTACTTGATATCATGCCAAGGTATTTCATCAGATGTAGAGTTAGGACTTATCTCTAATTTCCGGCATTTATTGCTATAATCCCAGCCAATGGATATCTCAAAAGCAGCAGGATGACTGTGTAACGTACACTTCTAGAAAGTTAAAATATACTGAAGAAATCCTGGAGTATTTTGGTTGTTTTGGGACAGCACAAGTTTGTGCATTTCTACCTGCTTTGCAAACTTGTGGGGCAAATTAAATGAAAGAATAAGTGGAGCAAAGAAAGATGGCTGAATAGAAGCCTTCACCGATCATCCTCTCCACAGGAACACTAAAATGACAAATTATCTACACTATCTTTCTTTTTAAAAACTATCTATCTCTTCCTTTATATTCTGATTTTTTGCATTCTTTATATTGCTTTTCCACTTTATTTTGGACCTCATTGAGTTGCTTTACAATCCATATTTTGAATTATTTAACTTTCATTTCAGAACTTTCATAAGCTGCATTTTCTGAAAATGCAACAGGAACTGAAGGGGGTAAGAAAAACAGTCTTGTGCATTTTCTGAAAACACAACAGGAACTGAAGGGGATAAGAAAGACAGTCTTGAATTGATGACACTACCCCTACATAATTCCCTGGCAGCAGCTGTGTGGTAAAGAGAAAGAATATGTGCATCTAGGGGAGGGAAAGCACAGTGATTGTGGGACTTTGCATTGGAATTCAGTGCTGTCTTATCACAGCAAAAAGCAACAATAGGCAGAACTCAGCCAGTTCCCAGGGAGACAGCATTTAGGGAGTTCTCTAATTTGAAATAATGAACAATAAGGAATCACCTGAAGGTGCAGAACTCACTGGTAATAGTAATTATGCAGAAAAACACAAGATATCATAATACAGTTACTATAGTGTGTAAACTCATATCTTCAGTAGAAAGACTAAAAGATGAAACAATAAAAATAACAATTGGGACAACTTTTCAAGACATAGTCAGTATAATAAAATGTAAATAGAAATGACAAGTTAAATAGCAAGGGAATGAAGCTAAAGTATAGAGGCTTCATTAGTTTGCTCTTTGTTTTTTATTAGTTAACTTGTTTTCTGTATGCAGTCAGTCTTAACTTATCACTTGTTTAAAATAATGAGTTATAGGATAGCATTTGCAAGCCTCATGGTAAACCCAAGTTAAAAAATACACAACAGATATACGAAAAAGTAAAATGTAAAAAATTATAAGATACCACCTGAGAATATCACCTTCACTAAAAGACAGTTTGGAAGGAAGGAAAGAAGGAAGAGAAAACCACAAAACAACCAGAAAACAAATTACAAAATGACAGGAGTCCTTTACCAATAGTAGCATTGAATGTAAATTGCCTAAACTCTGCATTCAAAAGACACAAAGTGGCTGATTGTATTAAAAGAACATTACCCAACTATCTGTTGCCTGTAAGAAATACATGTCACCTATTAAGACACACATAGACTGAAAATAAAAGGATGGAAAAAGATAGTCCACGCCAATGGAAACCAGAAAAGAGCTGGAGTAGCTATATTTACATTAGACCAATTAGATTTCAAGAAAAAAACTCTAAAAAGAGGCAAAGATCACTATATAATTATAAAGGGGTCAATTCAGCAAGAGAATATAACAATTGTAAATATATATGCACTCAACACTGGAGTACTCAAATATATAAATCAAATATTATTAGAGCTAAAGAGAGAAAGAGACTCCAACACAAAAGTAGCTAGAGGTTTCAACACTCCACTTTCAGCAGGGGACAGTTTTTCCACACAGAAAATCAACAAAGGAGACTCCTCCAAGATGGTCAAATAGGAACAATTCTGGTCTGCAGCTCCCAGCGAGATCGATGCAGAAGATGAGTGATTTCTGCGCTTCCAACTAAGGTACCTGGTACATCTCATTGAGACTGGTTGGACAGTAGGTGCAGTCCATGGAGGGTGAGCCGAAACAGGGCGGGGTGTCACCTCACCCGGGAGGTGCAAGGAGTCAGGGGATTTCCCTTTCCTAGCCAAGGGAAGCCATGAGAGACTGTACCATGAAAAGTGGTACACTCTTGCCCAAATACTATGCTTTTCCCATGGTCTTCACAACCCACAGACCAGGAGATTCCTTCTAGTGCCTGGCTTAGTGGGTCCCATGCCCATGGAGCCCAGCAAGCTAAGATCCACTGGCTTGAAATTCCTGCTGCTAGCACAGCAATGTGAAATCAACTTGGGAGGCTGAAGCTTGGTGAGGTGAGGGGTGTCCATTATTGCTGAGGTTTGAGTAGGCAGTTTTATGCTCACAGTGTAAACAAAGCTGCTGGGAAGCTTAAACTGTGCAGAGCCCACTGCAGCTCAGCAAGGCCCACTGCCTTTCTAGATTCCACCTCTGTGGGCAGGGCATATCTGAACAAAAGGCAGCAGTCCCAGTCACGGACTTATACATAAAACCCTCATCTCCCTGGGACAGAGCACCTCGGGGACGGGGCAGCTGTGGGCCCAGCTTCTGTAGACTTAAACTTCTTTACTTGACACCTCTGAAGAGAGCAGTGGTTCTTCCAACATGGTGTTCGAGCTCTGATAATAGACAGACTGCCTCCTCAACTGGGTCCCTGACTCCCATGTAGCCTGACTGGGAGCCACCTCCCAGTAGGGGCTGACAGACACCTCATACAGGAGAGCTCTGGCTGGCATCTGGTGGATGCCCCTCTGGGACAACGCTCCTAGAGGAAGGATCAGGCAGCAATATTTGCTGTTCTACAGCCTCTGCTGGTGATACCCGGGCAAACAGGGTTTGGAGTGGCCCTCCAGCAAACTCCAATAAACCTGCAGCTGAGAGGCCTGACTGTTAGAAGGAAAACTAACAAACAGAAAGGAATAGCATCAACATCAACAAAAAGGACATTAACAACAAAACCCCGGCCGGGCGCGGTGGCTCAAGCCTGTAATCCTAGCACTTTGGGAGGCCGAGACGGGTGGATCACAAAGTCAGGAGATCGAGACCATCCTGGCTAACACAGTGAAACCCCGTCTCTACTAAAAAATACAAAAAACTAGCTGGGTGAGGTGGCGGTTGCCTGTAGTCCCAGCTACTCGGGAGGCTGAGGCAGGAGAATGGCATAAACCCGGGAGGCGGAGCTTGCAGTGAGCTGAGATCCGGCCACTGCACTCCAGTTTGGGCGACAGAGCGAGACTCCATCTCAAAACAACAACAACAACAACAAAACCCCATCCATAGGTCACCAACATCAAAGACCAAATGTAGATAAAACCACAAAAATGGAGAGAAACCAGAGCAGAAAGGTTGAAAATTTCAAAAACCAGAACTCCTCTTCTCCTCCAAAGGATCACAGCTCCACGCCAGCAAGGGAACAAAACTGAATGGAGAATGAGTTTGATGAGTTGACAGAAGTAGGCTTCAGAAGGTGGGTAATAACAGACATCTCTGAGCTAAGGGAGCATGTTCTAATCCATTGCAAGGAAGCTAAAAACCTTGAAAAAAGGTTTGAGGAATGCCTAACTAGAATAATTCGTGTAGAGAAGAATATTAATGACCTGATGGAGATGAAAAACACAGTATAAGAATTTGGTGAAGCATACACAAGCTTCCATAGCTGATTCGATCAAGCGGAAGAAAGGATATCAGTGATTGAAGATCAAATTAATGAAATAAAGCATGAGGACAAGATTAGAGAAAAAAAGAGTGAAAAGAAATGAACAAAGTCTCCAAGAAATATGGGATAATGTGAAAAAATCAAATCTATGTTTGATTGGTGTACCTGAAAGTGATGGAGAGAATGGAACCAAGTTGGAAAACACTCTTCAGGGTATTATCCAGGAGAACTTCCTCAACCTAGCAAGGCAGGCCAACATTCAAATTCAGGAAATACAGAGAACACCACAAAGTTATTCCTAGAGAAGAGCAACCCCAAGACACATAATCATCAGATTCATGAAGACTGAAATGAAGGAAAAAAAAAATATGTTAGGGGCAGCCAGAGAGAAAGGTTGGGTTACCCACAAAGAGAAGCCCATCAGACTAACAGCAGAACTCTTGGCAGAAACCCTACAAGCCAGAAGAAAGTGAGGGCCAATATTCAAAATTCTTAAAGAAAAGAATTTTCAACCCAGAATTTCAATTTCATATCCGGCCAAACTCAGCTTCATAAGTGAAGGAGAAATAAAATCTTTCACAGACAAGCAAATGCTGAGAGATTTTGTCACAACCAGGCCTGCCTTACAAGAGCTCCTGAAGGAACCACTAAACATGGAAAGGCAAAACCAGTAACAACCACTGCAAAAACATGCCAAATTATAAAGACATTAACACTATGAAGAAACTGAATCAACTAACAGGCAAAATAAACAACTAGCATCATAATGATAGGATCAAATTCACACATAACAATATTAACCTTAAATGTAAATGGGCTAAATGCCCCAATTAAAAGACACCAATTGGCAAATTGGATAAAGAGTCAAGACCCTTCGATGTGCTATATTCAGGAGACCCATCTCATGTGCAGAGACACACATAGGCTCAAAATAAAGGGATGGAGGAAGACCTACCTAGCAAATGGAAAGCAGAAAAAGCAGGGGTTGCAATCCTAGTCTCTGATAAAACAGACTTTAAACCAGCAAAGGTCAAAAGAGACAAAGAAGGCCATTATATAATGGTAAAGGGATCAATTCAACAAGAAGAGCTAACTGTCATGAATATATATGCACCCAATACAGGAGCACCCAGATTCATAAAGCAAGTTTCTAGAGACCTACAAAGAGACTTAGATTCCCACCCAATAATAATGGGAGACTTTACCACCCCACTGTCAATATTAGACAGATCAATGGGACAGAAAATTAACAAGGATATCCAGAACTTGAACTCAGCTCTGGACCAAGTGGACCTAATAGACATCTACAGGACTCTCCACCCCAAATCAACATAATATAGATTCTTCTCAGCACCACATCACACTTATTCTAAAACTGATCATATAATTGGAAGTAAAACACTCCTCAGCAAATGTAAAAGAACAGAAATCATAACAAACTGTCTCTCTGACCACAGTGCAATCAAATTAGAACTCAGGATTAAGAAGCTCACTCAAAACCACACAACTACATGGAAACTGAACAACCTGCTCCTCAATGACTACTGTGTAAATAACGAAATGAAGGAAGAAATAAAGATGTTCTTTGAAACCAATGAGAACAAAGACACAACGTACCAGAATCTCTGGGACACATTTAATGCAGTTTGTAGAGGGAAATTTATAGCATTAAATGCCCACAAGAAAAACAGGAAAGATCAAAAATTGACACCCTAACATCACAATTAAAAGAACTACAGAAGCAAGGCAAACAAATTCAAAAGTTAGCAGAGGACAAGAAATAACTAAGATCAGAGCAGAACTGAAGGAGATAGAGACACAGAAAACTCTTCAAAAAATCAATGAATCGAGGAGCTGTTTTTTTTTTTTTTTTAAGATCAACAAAATAGATAGACCACTAGCAAGAATAATAAAGAAGACAGAAGAATGAAATAGACAAAATAAAAAATGATGAAGCAGATATCACCACTGATCCCACAAAAATACAAACTACCATTAGAGAATATTGTAAACACATCTATGCAAATAAATTAGAAAATCTAGAAGAAATGCATAAATTCCTGGACACATACACCCTCCCAAGACTAAACCAGGACAAAGTCGAATCTCTGAATAGACCAATAACAGGTTCTGAAATTGAGGCAGTAATTAATAGCCTACCAACAAAAATGTCCAGGGCCAGACAGATTCACAGGCGAATTTCATCAGAGATACGAAGAGGAGGTGGTACCATTTCTTCTGAAACTATTCCAATCTATAGAAAAAGAGGGAGTCCTCCCTAACTCATTTTATGAGGACAGTATCATCCTTATACCAAAGCTGGAAAGAGATACAACAAAAAAAGAAAATTTTATGCCATCCCTGAAGAACATCGATGCAAAAATCCTCAATAAAATACTGGCAAACTGAATTCAGCAGCACATCAAAAAGCTTATCCACCATGATCAAGTTGGCTGCATCCCTGGGATGCAGGACTGGTTCAATATACACAATCAATCAATGTAATCCATCACATAAACAGAACTGATGACAAAAATCACATGATTATCTCAATAAATGCAGAAAAGGCCTTTGACAAAATTCAACAGCCCTTCATGCTAAAACCTCTCAATAAACTAGGTATTGATGAAATGCACCTAAAACAATAAGAGCTATTTATAACAAACCCACAGCCAATATCATACTGAGTGGGCAAAAACTGGAAGCATTCCCTTTGAAAACCAGCACAAGACAAAGATACCCTCTCTCGCCACTCCTATTCAACACAGTATTGGAAGTTCTGGCCAGGACAGTTAGGCAAGAGAAAGAAATAAAGAGTATTCAATTAGGAAAAGAGAAAGTCAAATTGTCTCTGTTTGCAGATGACATGACTGCATATTTAGAAAACTCCATCATCTCAGCCCCAAATCTGTTTAAGCTGATAAGCAACTTCAGCAAAGTCTCAAGATACAAAATCAGTGTGCAAAAATCACAAGCATTCCTATACACCAATAACAGACAAACAGAGAGCCAAATCATGAGTGAATTGCAATTCACAATTGCTACAAAGAGAATAAAATACCTAGGAATACATCTTACAAGGGATATGAAAGACATCTTCAAGGAGAACTACAAACCACTGCTCAATGTGATAATAGACACAAACAAATGGAAGAACATTTCATGCTCATGGATAGAAAGAATCAATATCATGCCCAAAGTAATTTATAGATTCAATGTAATTTATAGATTCAATGCTATCCCCATCAAGCTACCAATGACTTTCTTCACAGAATTGGGAAAAACTTTAAATTTCATATTGAACCAAAAAAGAGCCCGCATAGCCAGGACAACCCTAAGCAAAAAGAACAAAGCTGGAGGCATCATGCTACCTGACTTGAAACTATACTGCAAGTCTACAGTAACTAAAACAGCATGGTACTGGTACCAAAACAGATATATAGACCAATGGAATGGAACAAATGTCTCAGTAAAACACCACACATTTACCGTCTGATCTTTGACAAACTTGACAAAAACAAGCAATGGGGAAAGGATTCCCTATTTTATAAGTGGTGCTGGGAAAATTGGCTGGCCATATGTAGAAAGCTGAAACTGGACCCCTTTTTCACACCTTATACAAAAATTAACTCAGGATGTATTAAAGTCTTAAATATAAGACCTAAAACCATAAAATCCCTAGAAGAAAACATAGGTGATACCATTCAGGACATAGGCATGGGCAAATACTTCATGACTAAAACACCAAAAGCAATGGCAACAAAAGCTAAAATGGACAAAAGAAAGGGAATCAGTATATCAAAGAGGTGTTTTCACTTCTATGTTTATTGCAGCACTATCCACAATAGCCAAGATTTGGAAGCAACGTTAAGTGTCCATTAACAGATGAACTGATAAAGAACACGTGGTACATATACGCAATGGGGTACTATTCAGCCATAAATAAGAATTAGATCATGTCATTTTCAACAACATAAATGGAACTGGAGTTCATTATGTTAAGTGAAATAAAACAGGCACAGAAAGACAAACGTCATATGCTCTTTCTTATTTGTGGGAGCTAAAAATTAATACAATTGAATTCATGGAGATAAAGACTAGAATGATGGTTACCTGAGACTGGGAAGGGTAGTAGAGGTGGGGAAGTAGAGATGGTTAAATGTACAAAAGTATAGCTAGAGCTAATGAATAAGACCTATAATTGATAAAACAACAGGATGAGTACAGTAAACAATAATTTGTCATACATTTTTAAAATAACTAAAAGAGTATAATTAAATTGTTTGTAACAAAAAGAAAGTATAATGCTTGATGAGACAGATACTTGAGTTACATTGATGTGATTATTTGGCATTACATGCCTGCATCAAAATATTTTATGTACTGTATAAATTTATAAACCTACTATGTACCCACAAAAAATAAGTTAAAAAATTTGGAATGTTTAATTACATAAAAATGTCTTCACATTATGTGGTTAAAATTAAAAACAGTTGATAAAATTGATTGCAAAGTAACAACAAAAAAGTATAAAGGTATGGTTTTAGTGAACTGTGGAGTGTCCAACTGCTTGCTGACTCCTCATCTGGAATAACATGTTTATATGTGGTACAATCTGGAATAACATGTTTATATGTGGTACAATTAATTAAACCGAAATGTCGTTGGAAGGTCATCAAAATGTGACCTCTCAAGGCAGTAAAACATGATTCAATTACAAATTAGTTTTAGTCAGATATTTAGAGTCAAACAGCAAAAACATCATTTTTAGATGTTGGGAAATTTATACTATAATGCAACTGTTGTGTAGATAGAGGCGGATCACTATTTAACATATTTTACTTCTCATGTATACTTTCCTCATACCTTGTTGCAATTTTGCCAACCTTGCATCAACAATTCTTCAATTATTTTGTGTACAAATTAATTCAATTTTGTACAAACTTTACTAATTACCACTTGTGTCTCCATTTTTAATAAGAAAACTTCCTAAATTGTTCTGACAGGTAGATAAGTCTTTGTGTAATTCGTAAGAAAAATAAATGTGTGATCAACCCCATACATTATATTAATGAGGTGGGAGGACAGCAACGGTGGAAAAATGTTTTAATTATTATTTTCTGTCACTAAAAAGTCAATGAAGTCTCACACATTTAAAATACTTTTACTCTATAACATTATAGTCATGGCGTTTTATCAATTAGCTTATAGTCAAGTAACAATACAGTGCCTCAGAGAGGTAGGTAACAGTACAGGTAGCTACCTTTCAACTTCCGCCTTTCACATAAGGTGGAAAACTTTAGTTTCTATGAAATATAGAAAGAAAAAAACAGATAAGATTATGAGCAATCTACACACCACCTTTGGTAATATGGACCAAAAAAATGAATTGTACATTTATTGATTATTAGGATAGATATATTAATAACTATTATTCCTAAAGTTCAACAAGGTTAGTTTAAGTTCAAAAGAAAATATGTGAAATATTCACATGAATAACATATTAAAGTCTGTATCTAAGCCCATTGTTCCAAAGGAAAGCAGGTAATTTACAGACTTATACATCTTGGAGCCTGGTCAATGAATCAAGTCAAATTATCTAACAAATTTAGTAATCTGAAGAAGGATTAATTAGGTTGGTATTTATTCATTATGAATTAAGAAATTAAAGAGTGGTAAATTATTTTGGTAGCAGATAATGGTGTTTGACAATTTACTATAAATTCTCGCAGTATTTATTATAACATTAATTATGCACAGCTGCCCCACTGTTAATGTATGAGAGTAATTTCATTGAAAACTGTATCTTTTGTTCAAAGGAAGGAAGCAATTGTGTAAAGATATATTATATATTAAGAAATATAAGATTAGCTTCTTATGTGCTGATAAACTACGTTTGAAAGGATGAGACATTTTTCTTGGTGAAGCACCAGATAATTCTCTAACATATTACAATGCTAATTTGAATAGTATAGCCCCAGTTTACATCATTATCGAGTGATACATGTAATTGTAATTACTGTGAATTGTGAGTTTAAGTGTAATTCAGCTCTGAAAGAAAAAGAAATTTCACTCTAAATGAAATAATTAAATCAATTTCATGGTAAAGTTAATTACATATTTAGATTGGACAGTCAGAAAATATTTTCCTATTTCATATTCCCCCACTCTGCCACTCTTCCGAGTCTCCGATGTATCATCCTACACTCTGTGTTCATGTGGACGCATTGTTTAATTTCCACTTACAATATCCCACAACATGGGATATTTGACTTTCTGAGTTGCTCCATGTAAGGCAATGGCTTCCAGTTTCATCTATGTTGCTGCCCAAGAAATGATTTCATTCTATTTTAAGACCAAGTCTTATTCCATGATGCTTATGTACCATACTTGCCTTATCTGATCTACCATTGATGGGCACCTAGGTTGATTCCGTGTCTTTGTTATTATGAACAGTGCTGTGATTAACATATGAGTACGTGTCTTTTTGGAAGAACAATTTATTTTCTTATGATATAATCTCATACCTAGAAAACCCTAAAGACTCATCAAAAAAACCCTTAAATTTGGTAAATAAATTCAGTAAAATAATAGGAAACAAAATCAATTTAGCTATCCTAGTAGGTGTGAAGTGGTATCTCATTGTAGTTTTAACTTCTGTTTCCCTAATGACTCATGGTATTGAGCATCTTTTCATGTGCTTTCTGGTCATTTGTGTATTTTTGTATTAAAGTCCTTTGCCCATTTTCTAATCAGTTATTCTTTTTGCTGTTAAGTTGTAAGTGTTCTTCATGTATTTTGGAAAATAGTGGCTTATCATATATGTGACTTTAAAATATTTCCTTCATTCTACAGATTTCTGTTTCATTTCTTGATGCTGTCCTGTGAAGCAAAAAATGTTTTGGGTTTCAATTTTGGTGAAATCCATTCATCTATTTGTTTGTTGCATGTACTTTTGGTGTCATTTTAAGAAAGTGTCGTCTAACCCAATGCCACAAAAATTTACTTCTGTTATGGATTGAAATGTGCCCCCATAAAATGTGTATGTTAAAGGCCTAATCCCCAATGTGAATGTATTTGAAGATAAGACAATAAAGAGGTATAATTAAGGTTAAATAAAGCCATAGAATGGGGATCCTAATCCAATGGGATTGGTGTCCTTGTAAGAAGAGGAGGGGACACCAAAGATATGGTTATATCATTGAAAGATTATGTGAGGTCAGTGAAAATTTGGTCACCTGCAAGTCAAGCAGAGAGACCTCAGGAAAAACAAAATCTATTAATACTTTGAACTTTGACTTCTAGCCTTCGAAACTGTTAGAAAATAAATTTCTGTTGTTTAAGCCACCCAGTTTTTTGTTATTTTTTAATGGCGGTACTATTAGACTAACGTAATTCCTACTGTATCTTTTAAGTTTTTGTTGCTGTTTGGATGGTTGATTTACTTTAATTTAGTTCTTACATTTATTCCTATAATCTATTTTCAATTAATTTTTGTAAAAGATGTGAAGTCTAGTCAAGATTCTTTTTTAAACAAAACAAAATGTGGAGATGTAGTTTTGCTAGAAACATTTGCTTCAAAGGCATTTTTTCCCACTGAAATATTGTGATGCTTTACCAAAAATCAATTGATTATAAAGTAAGGGTTTCTTAACTCTTAATTCTATGTTGTTGATCTATCCTTACATCAGTAACACACTTTCTTGGTTTCTATAGCTTTCCATTAAGTTTGGAAATTGGAAACTGTTAGTACTCCAGCTTTGTCCTTCCTTAGTATATTTTATTTTTCAAATTTATTGTCAAGATGTTTTGCCTATCTGGTCTACTGAAGTTTAAGTAAAATTTAGAGTCCACTTGTGTTTATTTCAAGAGAACAGCTAACATTTTTATAAATATTTTGTTAAATCTACAGAATACTTTTAGTAGTATTGTCACCATATTTGGAATTATTTTTATATGTGGCTAGATTGAGCTTTCCAGTGTTTTGTTGAAAAGTTTTGTATATACATTAATAAAAAAATATTGATCTATGGTTTTCCTTACTTGTGATATCTTTGGTAGTTTGTGTATTCTATTAATACAGGCCTTATTGAATGATGTGGTAGATGTTAATTCTTTAAAATTTGATAAAGTTTATCAGTGAAGCCTTCTGGCTTAGGCTTTTCTTTATTGGAATTTTAAGATTTCACTTGTTTTTGTTGCAGATTATATAACAATTTAGATTTTATACTTCTTCTTCAATAAATTTTATCAATTTGTGCCAAAGAATTTGCCATTTTAAGTATTCTAACTTGTTGGTATATAGTTGTTCATAATATTCTCTGATAGTACTTTTTCCTTCTGCAATGTTGATAGTGATGTCTTTTCTTTTCACTTCCACTTTTACTAAATTACATCTAGTGGTGTTTTTTGGTCAGACTAGATAAAACTTGTCGTTAAAAATTTTTACATGGTTGAACTTACGTTTGTCTTTTTTATTTTTGCTTCATATTTATTTTTGTTTACATTGATTTTGTATTTTTCTTATTCTCAATTTGGTTGATTTTACTCTAATATTTATTATGCCCTTCTTTGCTTAGTTGAATAGTCTGTTTACTCTTCTCACCTAGTTTTTCATGATGAAAAATTAGGTTATTGATTTGATATTTTTCTTCTTTCTTCATATAGATATTTGATCAATAAATCTCCCTTTGAGTACTGCTATAGATACAAGCCATAAATTGGGGTAGATAAAATATTGGGTTTATTCATCTGAAAGTATTTGCTAGTTTCACTTATGAGTTTCTCTTTGACCCGCTAGTATTTAATAATGTGTTGCTCACAGATATTGGCCTGAAATTTTGTTTTTTTGTGTGTGTGTCTGTCCCAGGATATGGTGTCAGGATGATGCTGGCCTCATAAAAACATTGATGCAAAAATCCTCAATAAAATATTGGCAAACCGAATCCAGCAGCACATCAAAAAGCTTATCCACCACGATCAAGTCGGCTTCATCCCCAAGTCGGCTGGTTCAACATACACAAATCAATAAATGTAATCCATCACATAAACAGAACCAATGACAAAAAACACATACTTCTCTCAATAGATGCAGAAAAGGTCTATGACAAAATTCAACACCCGTTCATGCTAAAAACTCTCAATAAACTAGGTATTGATGGAATATATCTCAAAATAGTAAGAGCTACTTATGACAAACACACAGCCAATATGATAACGAATGGGCAAAAACTGGAAGCATTCCCTTTGAAAACTGGCACAAGACAAGGATGCTCGCTCTCACCACTCCTATTTAACATAATGTTGGAAGTTCTGGCCAGGGCAATCAGGCGAGAGAAAGAAATAAAGTATATTCAAACAGGAAGAGAGGAAGTCAAGCTGTCTCTGTTTGCAGATAACATGATTGTATATTTAGAAAACCCCATCCTCTCAGCCCAAAATCTCTTTAAGTTGATAAGCAACTTCAGCAAAGTCTCAAGATACAAAATCAATGTGCAAAAATCACAAGCGTTCCTATAGAACAATAACAGACAAACAGAGAGTCAATTCATGAGTGAACTCCCATTTACAATTGCTACAAAGATAATAAAATACCTAGAAACACAACTTACAAGGGATGTGAAAGACCTTTTCAAGGAGAACTACAAACCACTGCCCAAGGAAATAAGAGAGGATGGAGACAAATGGAAAAACATTCCATGCTTAAGGATCAATAACGTGAAAATGGCCATACTGCCTTAAGTAATTTGTACATTAAATGATCTCCCCATCAGGAAACCATTGACTTTCTTCACAGAATTAGAAAAAAACTACTTAAAATTTCATATGGAACCAAAAAAGAGCCTGCATAGCCAAGACAATCCTATGTGAAAAGAATGAACCTGGAGGCATCAAACTACTTGACTTCAAACTATACTACAAGTCTACAGTAGCCAAAACAGCATGGTACTGGTACCAAAACAGATATACAGACCGATGCAACAGAACAGAGGCCTCAGAAATAACACCACACATCTACAACCATCCGATCTTTGACAAACCTGACAAAAACAAGAAATGGGGAAAGGATTGCCTATTTAATAAATGATGCTGGGAAAACTGGCTAGCCATATGTAGAAAGCTGAAAGAGGATCCTTTCCTTACGTCTTATACAAAAATTAATTTAAGATGGATTAAAGACTTAAATGTTAGACCTAAAACCATAAAAACTCTAAAAGAAAACCTAGGCAATACCATTCATGGCATAGGCATGGGCAAGGACTTCATGACTAAAACACCAAAAGCAATAGCAACAAAAGCCAAAATAGACAAATGGGATCTAATTAAACTCAAGAGCTTCTGCACAGCAAAAGAAAGTATCATCAGAGTGAACAGGCAACCTACAGAGTGGGAAAAAATGTTTGCAATCTACCCATCTAACAAAGGGCTAATATCCAGAATCTACAAAGAACTCAAACAAATTTACAAGAAAAAATCAAACAACCCCATCAAAAAGTGGGCAAAGGATATGAACAGACACTTCTCAAAAAAAGACATTCATACAGCCAACAGACTCATGAAAAAATGCTCATCATGACTCGCCATCAGAGAAATGCAAATCAAAACCACAATGAGATATCATCTCATACTAGTTAGAATGGCGATCATTAAAAAGTCAGGAAACAACAGGTGCTGGAGAGGATGTGGATAAATGGGAACACTTTTACACTGTCAGTGGGACTGTAAACTAGTTCAGCCATTGTGGAAGACAGTGTGGCGATTCCTCAGGGATCTAGAACTAGAAATACCATTTGACCCAGCAATCCCATTACTGGGTATATGCCCAAAGGATTATAAATCATGCTACTATAAAGACACATGCTCACGTACATTTATTGCGGCACTATTCACAATAGCAAAGACTTGGAACCAATCCAAATGTCTGTCAACGATAGACCGGATTAAGAAAATGTGGCATATATAAACCATGGAATACTATGCAGCCATAAAAAGGATGAGTTCATGTCCTTTTTAGGGACACAGATGTAGCTGGAAACCACCATTCTGAGCAAACTATCACAAGGATAGAAAACCAAACACCACGTGTTCTCATTCATAGGTGGGAATTGAACAATGAGAACACTTGGACACACGGCGGGGAACATCACACACCAGGGTCTCTCATGAGGTGAGGGAATGGGGGAGGGATAGCATTAGGATAAACATCTAATGTAAATGACAAGTTAATGTGTGCAGCAAACCAACATGGCACATGTACACATATGTAACAAACCTGCACATTGTGCACATGTGCCTCAGTACTTAAAGTGTAATAATAAATCAAAAAAAGATGCAAGCATATGTTAATCGCAGCACTGTTCACAATAACAAATACATGGAATCAATCTATATTCTTATCAATGATAGACTGGATAAAGAAAATGTAGTACATATACACCATGGAATACTATGCAACCATAAGAAAGAATGAGATTATTTTTCTTATAGCAAGGTGGAAGGAGATGGAGGCCATTATCCCAAGTGAATAAAATGGGAACAGAAAACCAAATACTGCGTATTTTCACTTATAAGTGAAAGCTAAATACTGAGTACATATGTGTATTAATTCATTCTCATGGTACTGTGAAAAAATACCTGACACTGGGTAATTTATAAAGAAAAGAGGTTTAATTGACTCACAGTTCCCCATGGCTTCGGAGGCCTCAGGAAATTATGGAAGAAAGTACCAATTTAGAGAGTGGCAGAAGAGAATGGATGCAAGCAGGAGAAATGTCAGATACTTATAAAACCATCAGATCGCATTAGACTCACTCATTAACACAAGAACAGCATGAGGAAAACTATGCCCATGATTCAATTACCACCACCTTGTCTCACCCTTGACACATGGGATTAAGGGAAATACAATTCAAGGTTATATATGGGTGGGGAAACACACCCAAACCATATCAGTATGGACACAACAAAAGGAATAACAGTCACTGGGGACTATTTGACAGAGGAGGGTAGAAGAAGATGAGGATAGAAAAACTACCTATTGGGTAATATGCTTATTACCTGGGTGACAAAATAATCTGTACAACAAGCCTCTGCAACATGTAACTTATCTATCTCTTTAACAAACCTGAACATGTACCCCTGAACCTAACATACATGTTAAAGAACAGTAAAAATAAAAATGTGTTGTTCATACTAACATAACTGTGAATTCTCAGATTTCCTTCTGTTAATATTTTCAAACTTAATTTAAATTTCTAATTAAATTCAATTTTGGTCAAAGAACATGCTTTGTATGATTTCAATCATATTAAATTTATGATTTCTTTTATGGCAAGCCTATATTTTACCCTGAAGAATGTTCCACCTATGAATGACAAGAATAAGTATTTTGCTACTTTTTGGTGATTTTTCTATGCATGCCTATCAGATCTAGTTGATTATTAGTGTTATTTAGGTCTATTTCCTTGTTGATTATTAATCCATCTATTATTTAAAGTGTGGTATATTGTCTGTTCTCATGCTGCTATAAAGAAATACCTAGGACTGGGTAATTTTTAAAGAATATAGATTTAATTGTATCACAATTCCACAGGCCATACAGGAAGCATGATAACTTTGGGCTGACCTCAGGAAACCTTCAATCATAATGGAAGGCGAATGAGAAGTAGTGATGTCTTCCATGGTTGAAACAGGAGGAAGAGGATGGGAGGTGCTACACACTTTTGATCAACCATATCTATTGAGAACTCACTTAATATCATGAGAACAGAAGCAAGGGGTATGGTTTTAAATAATTGAAAACTGCCCTCATGACCTAATCACCTTCCACCAGGACCTACCTCCAACACTGAGGATTATAATTGGACATGAAATTTGAGTAGCGACACAGATACAAACCGCATTATTTCACCTCAGTCCCTCCCAAATCTCATGTTATTCTCACATTGCAAAATGTAATCACATCATCCCAACAGTCCCCCAAGGTCTTTTTTTTTTTTTTTTTTTTTTTTTTGAGATGGAGTCTCGCTCTGCCGCCCAGGCTGGAGTACAGTGGCGCGATCTCGGCTCACTGCAAGCTCCGCCTCCTGGGTTCACACCATTCTCCTGCCTCAGCCTCCCAAGCAGCTGGGACCACAGGCGCCCACCACCACGCCCAGCTAATTTTTTGTATTTTTAGTAGAGACGGGTTTTCACTGTGGTCTCTATCTCCTGACCTTGTGATCCGCCCGCCTCAGCCTCCCAAAGTGCTGGGATTACAGGCGTGAGCCACCGCGCCTGGCCCCCCCCAAAGTCTTAACTCATTCCAGCATTAACTCAAAAGTCCACCATCCAAAGTCTCATTTGACACTAGGCAAGTCCCTTCCACCTATGAGCCTGTAAAATAAAAAACAAGTTAGTTACTTCTAAGATACAATGTAAATATAGGCATTGGGTAAATACTGCTATTCCAAAAGGGAAAAAATGGTCCAAAAAAAGGTGCTACAGGCCTCATGCATGCAAGAAACCCAGCAGGGCAAGCATTAAATCTTAAAGCTACCAAATAATCTCCCTTGACTCCATGTTTCACATCCAGGGCACACTGATACAAAGGGTGGGCTCCCAAGCCCTTGCACAGCTCTGCCCTGAGACTTTGCAAGGTAACAGCCCCTGTGGCTACTTTCACTGGCTAGTGTTGAGTGCCTGTGGCTTTTCTAGGCTCACAGTCCAAGCTGCTGGTGGATCTATCATTCTGGGGTCTGGAGGATGGTGGCCCTCTTCCCACAGATCCATTAGGCAGTGCTCCAGTGGAAATTCTGCATGGGGGCTCCAACTCCACATTTCCCCTCCACACTGCCATAGTAAGAATTTGCTATGAGGGATCCACCCCTGTGGCAAGGTTCTGTCTTGACATCAGGCTTTTCCATACAGCCTCTGAAATCTAGGCAGAGGATCACAAGTCTTAACTCTTACACTTTGTGTACTTGCAGGCTTAAGAGCATGTGGAAGCTGTCAAGGCTTATGGCTTGCATCCTCTGAAGTAGCAGCCCCAGCTGTACTTTGGATCCTGTTAGCTATGGATAGTACTGGCATGACTGGGATGCAGGCATCAGTGTCCCAAGACTGTGGAGGGTAGCAGAGGCCTAGGCCTGGCCCACCAAACCATATTTTCCTCGTAGCCCCTGGTTCTATGATGAGAGAGGCTGCTATGGAGGTCTCTGAAATGCCTTAGAGGCCTCCCCATTGTCTTGGATGTTAGCATTTGCCTTCTTTTTAGTTATGCAAATTTCTGCAGCCTGCTTGAATTTCTTCCCTCATAATGGGTTTTTCTTCTGTACCACATGGCCATGTTGCTGCAAATTTTTCAAACTTTTATGCTTTACTTCCCTTTCAAATCTAAGTTTCAGCTTCAGGTCATTTACTTGTTCACACATATGAGCATGGGCTATTATAAGCAGCCTGGTCATTTCTTGAACACGTTGCTGCTTAGAAATTTCATCTGCCAGATACCTTAAATCATCATTCTCAAGTTCAAAGTCCCACAGATCCCTAGAGCAGGAGCACAATGCAGCCAATTGCTGTACTAAGTAACAAAAGTGACTTTTTCTCTAGTTTCCAATAAGTTCCTCATTTCCACCAGAGACCTTGCTAGCCTAGTCTTTACTATCCATGTCACTACCAGCATTTTGGTCATAACAATTTAACAAGTCTCTAGGAAGTTCCAAATTTTTAAATTATCTTTCTATCTACTTCTGAGTCCTCTACACTCTTCCATCCTCTGTCCATTATTGAGTTCCAAAGCTGCTTCCACATATTCAGGTATCTTTTAGCAATTCTCCACTCCTCGGTATTAATTTTCTGTTTTAGTTTGTTATCTCACTGCTGTAAAAAAATACCTGAGACTGGGTAATTTATAAAAAAAAGAAGAGGTTTAAATTGAGTCACAGTTCCACAGGCCATGCAGGAAGCGTGACAGTTTCTGGGGAGTCCTTAGGAAACTTTCAATCATAGTATAAGGCAAAGAAGAATAAGGTGTGTATTACATGGCCAGAGCAGGAGGAAGAGAGAGAGCAGGGAGGTGATACATATTATTAAGCAACCAGATTTCTTGAGACCTCACTATATATCCAGAGAATAGCACCCAGGGGAATGGTTTCAAACCATTAGAAGCTGTCGCATGATCCAATCACCTCCCACAAGGTCCCTCCTCCAACATTTAGGATTATAATTGAACATGAGATTTGGGTGAAGACACAGATCCAAACCACATAATTGGGTATTGGCATCTTCAACTTTTTTTTAATTGCATCTTTGGCTCTTCAATTGTGTCAGTTGTTTGTTTTATGTATTTTTTAGTTCTTTTGTTAGTGCAGACATGTCCATATTTGGTATGTCCTCCTGATATTCTTACATTGTATATGAAATATTGTGTTTTCCAATAGTAACATATTTTATAGTAAAATATATTTCTTCTCATATTACTATAGCCAGTATAGCTTCTTTATGGATGTTAATTGCATTGTATACTTTTTTTATCTTTTTACTTTACTAAATTAAATATACTATGTATATGTCATTGAAACTAAAGTGTGTCTTTTGCAGATAGCAAATAGTTGAATCTTATTATTTTGTAACAAATCTGGTAATCTCTGCTTTTGTTTTGATTAATTAAGAGTCATTTTTTTTTATTCATAGGGTTAGTTTTATATCTGTCATTTTGACGTATATTTTATCTCATGTCTTTTTCTTCATTTGTCCTCTACTACCTTCTTTTATATTAATTGGATATATTTTAGTGTAACATTTTAATTCTCTTCATTTCTTAGTTGTCGCTCTAGGATTTCCAACACATAGTTTATCAGAATCCAAAATCAGATTTATACTGACTTCTTAGTAAATATGAAAATTGTATTCATATAGAGAAAATTGTATTCCTGTATATACTTCACACACTTTTTATGTTAATATTTTTATACACATTATACTATGTAGTTTTAAAAATCTGACAATGTGTTTTAATAACCATTTCTTTATGTACATATAGCATCATTAATAAGCATTATATATACGTATTATATACATATATATGTTTTCTTTTTAAAAGCATTGAGAAGCAAAGGGAATAATTCTAAATGTATAGGTGTTATCATATCAAATTTCTTATTTAACCTTGTGGTTCCCTTCATATATTTCTGCGTATTCAAGTTATCATCTGGTGTCAGTTTCCAATTTCAATATGGTTTAATTCCTAGCCATGTCATGTAGCTATTGTCAAGTAAAATATATCACATTTCTGTATGTCATTCTCCAAACATTACAATGATGTACATATTGTTTTATCAAATGGCTTTTAAAATAATTAATAAAAGAGAATAAGTATGCAATAATACTGTCTCATAATTACGCATAGGATTACACTTACTACCACTCTTTTTTTTTTTTTTTTTTTTTTTTTGAGGCGGAGTCTCGCTCTGTCGCCCAGGCTGGAGTGCAGTGGTGCGATCTCGGCTCACTGCAAGCTCCGCCTCCCGGGTTCCCGCCATTCTCCTGCCTCAGCCTCCCGAGTAGCTGGGACTACAGGCCCCGCCACCACGCCCGGCTAATTTTTTTGTATTTTTAGTGGAGACGGGGTTTCATTGTGTTAGCCAGGATGGTCTCGATCTCCTGACCTTGTGATCCGCCCACCTCGGCCTCCCAAAGTGCTGGGATTACAGGCTTGAGCCACCGCGCCCGGCCCTACCACTCTTTCTGAAGTGCTAGGGGTTAGGACTTCAATCTATGAATTTGAGGGTGGGGGAAGTGACATGGAATCCCATCCATAACACCCATATTAATCCAGGAACTCATAGAATTGAAGTTTCCTCTATGATTTGTACTGAGAGAGTGCATGCATGGTTTTGCTCAGTATTTCAGATGATCAGATGAGTATAATTTTGTTCTAAGCCTGGTTTCCAAGGAGTTGACCCTTGGTTGGTATAGCTTAATTTTCAGTATTTACCTCAAAGTCATCTTTTGTCCCTTGTGCTTCTGCCCTATGTGGGTGGGTCTGTGTACAGTTTGGAGACTGGTATCACTTGTGCTCCATGCTTTGCTCTGATTACTTGTGTGTGGGTGCAGCCTAGCATATGTGCACAGTCTTCTTGATCCACACATTTGATTTAGCTTCTAGGAGGTTTTTAAAGACTTTCCCCTTCCCAGTTCTATCTCTTAATCTTCTGGCTGATCTATTTTGTTTGTACTTTTATAAATAATATGTACTTAGGATGTCCCTAAATTCATCTCAGCTCAAGGCTGTTGCACTGAGGTCAATTCAAGGAGGCAAACAAAAGTTTGAAATTTTCAGTAGGTCCTGGTAAAATAGAGTAAAATAGAGTACGTCAATTTCAGTGCCCTTTTCCCCAGACCCTTCAAAGCATTTTAAAGTAACAGCAACTTCTCAAATAAACTATCTGAAAAACAGCAAAGCACCATGTTATTCACATTGGAGTACTTACCCTTGATTTCACAGATCAGAAGTGTTGGCATCTCAAAGTCTGAGCATTTGCTACCAGTTTTCTATAGAAGACATAAATTTTCTAGACCCTATTCTTGGTCTATCTCATTGAATATCATCCATTGCATTTTAGCACCTAAGAAAACGAAAGGATATTATTTGAGAAACTGTGAAGTTTAGAGTATTTGCTTTCTTACTCTAGTGATACAACTTGGTGGGGACAAAGTCATATATTCAGAGCTCCAGAAGACCCAAGGCAGGAAAAGTCACAGTGGTATTTCTGTGGAGAAGGGTTGTTCAGTGACTACACTTTATGACTACAAAGATGATTGAAACTGTTCTTATTCCATGGAAATAAATTCTAATGTTATCTCTGGTTATAGAACAATGAATATGCCAGTAGCTACTGCTTATCACTGATCCATTAGCACCCTCAAATCTGATGACAAAATATAAAACTTTCCAAAACTATATTATAGCTGTGACTTTATATTAGACCAAACTAGTGCTCAGAAAGGCTTGCCAAATTACTTGTAGACGTTAATGTAAAATTATTTCTGGTTTTAAGTCGGAGGATCACCTCATGATTTCATGTTCTCACTCCTCGGACTTGGAGGTGACACAATTAATTCAGCCCTTATGTGGAAGCCAAATTCTGTTGAAGAATGTCATATTTTCTCCCCTCTTCATATTAGACATTGCAATTTATATTCTGGAAATCTCTGAGTATCTTATCTGTTTTATATTTGGAGACCAAATAATTATTCTGATTGCATAGTTAATTTTTATGGCAACAAGAATAATACTGGTCATGTACTTGTTTTGGCCAACGTAATTCTTCTAATCAAATTCCAATTTACTTACCTATTAAAGGAACAAGAAATGTTTAGATCTTATTGAATGTATACATACACAGGCCCCATTTGAGTCTCAATATTTAATGTTTCTGTTGCCTTGAGAAAATGAGGCTTTTCATGTCCCCATTATTTTATTGCCAAATGTCAAATGACCAGCCACCTGCCATTTAGATAACTGAAATGTGTGCATTTTAGTTCTATGAACACCATTTTTATTAGAAATACTGTATCATTAAATGAAGGTTGCTTTTCAACAGAATACATAAATGTTTCTAGGCACTCTTCTAGGCACTGATGCCTGGTTGTCTGTGCTCTAGCAATGATCAGCAGAGTGAAGCCGAGAAAGCCAACTCACTGTTAGAAAGCCGTGGTGACAGCAAGATGTTTACTGTCCTCAAGACTCCATTGTTTTTTGTTTTTTTTTTTTTTTTCTGTTTTGTTTTCTTTAAAGATAACATCATAGATTGCATGTAAATGAAGGACCAGCTCTCAAAGTCCCACCTGGTCATTTATGCCAAAGTCATTATAGATATTTCATTCATGGGGCAGTCCAAACTTCACTACAGGGAATGTCTATAATGGGCTTATGCTGTTGCTCCTTTGGCTGGCATCATAGGCAGGCAAGGGGACTTTGAGATTCTTGAGATTCTTGAGAGCAAGGAGTGGACTATAAGTTTAGTGGCCATTACTGAACCATGATGCTAGAATTCAAACTTATGAATTGCTGCCTCCCACATGGACTCTGACCTTGAACTTGTATCTGGCCTTGGCTAATGAAACATAAGCGAATATATTATGAGTAAAAGCTTGGTAATACATTTCACCACTTACACCTTGGAACTTTCTTTTTATGCTGACGGGATTTATTTATTTTTTTCTTTTTGAGACAGAATATCACTGTGTCATGCAGGCTGGAGCGCAGTGGCATGATCATGGCTCGTGGCAACCTCAACCTCCCAGGCTCAGGTGATCCTCCCACCTCAGCCTGCACAGTAGGTGGGACTATAAAAACATGCCACTATGCCTGGCTAATTTTTGCATTTGTTGTAGAGACAATGCAAAATGGTTTGCCATATTGCTCAGTCTGGTCCGGAACTCTGGGATCATAGGATCTGTCCACCGTAGACTCCCAAAGTGCTGGGATTATAGCATGAGCCATTGTGCGAGACTGGATTTAAGTATTTTGAAAAGGAGCCCAAGGTGTCAAGATACCACAGGGAGGAACAGAGAAAGAAACAGAGAAAAGAGAGAGAGAGGGAGAGAGAGAAATATTCCAGGCTTTCAGCCATCCTCACTAAGAAACAGGCTTATGAGTGAGGCCATCCTGCATGTCCAGCACAAGCCACTATCTAACTGCATTTGCATAAAAGACACAAAGTGAGCCCAGTGAAAGAAACAATTTCCCAAAAATCATAAGAAATGAGAATAATAAAACTAATTTTATTTTTATCCACTAAAGTTTGGAGTGGTTTGTTACACAGAAACAGAGAACTGTAATGAGTGTTGCTCTTGAAACTTCAAGGTGCATTTAAAGTACCTGGGTATGTTGATGAACTTTAAAATATGACTCAGTGGTCTCAGGTCAGAGCCAGGGATTCTACATGTCCTATTAACTCCCACTGGAAGTCAGCGATAGTGCTCTACAGCCCACACTTTGAGTCACACAGTTCTGCAGAAGCAACACTTTATTTTCCCTAATTTTTCCTCAGACCACTTCTAAGAATCTCTTTGTATTTAAACTTAAATAAATTCTCCTGTTTAAGATTCTCTTTACCAAGGCAATGAGCATGGCAGATATGCCATTCCAGTAACATGTGTGGGCAAATATGCTATTGAGTCTGTGCATTTATGTAACCAATATTTCAGGGCCTGAAGGAATTTACTTTGGGGATATCCTTCCCTTGGATGGCTTTTTTTTCTTTCTTTTTTGAGATGGGGTCTTGTTCTGTCACCCAGGCTGGAGTGCAGTGGCGCAATCCCAGCTCACTGCAACCTCTGCCTCCCGAGTTCAAGCCATTCTCCTGCATCAGCCTCTTGTGTAGCTGGGATTACAGGTGCGCACCATCACACCTGACTAATTTTTGTATTTTTAGTAGAGACGTGGCTTCACTATGTTGACCAGGCTGGTCGCAACCTCTTTACCTCAAGTGATCCACCCACCTTGGCCTCCCAAAATGCTGGAATTACAGGTGTGATCCACCATGCTTGGCCTACCTTGAATGTTCAAATATAATGGTTACATCTCCAATACTTAATCATCTAGGAATATCCTCAGAAAAGGTACATCTCTCTTGTGTTATTTCTTACAATCTTTTCTGCCATTTAATTCTGCTATGTGATTGGCTCCAATAAATTTGGAATCATTTTATGCTACTTCACTCTACACTGGGCAGTGCTTCTGCTGATTTTCTTTCCTACACATCCTGTTATGTCTGCAAGGAAACTCTTATTGAAGTTTTGGACGAACAGAATTCAGGGTACACTGTAATACAACCAACAACTTAAAACTGAAGGGTACACATTTGACTCACAGTTTTTTTGGTTTGTTTGTTTTGTTGGCCCTTGCCTGCTTTAAGCCCTCAGTTACCGTCATCTTCATTCTTCATTCTTCTTTCCTGCATAAGATGTTCATTAGTCTCTATCCCAACATTTCTTTTACTTTTTTCAGAAGATTAATTTTTCTTTACACCATTTGTAGAAATCTGGATCTTGGTCTAAATGTATTGATTCTAAACTTATGACAGCGTTCTGCCGAATTTGCTGTGGCTCAGCATTTAAAACGGTCCTGCATATAATTATAATAAAGCTGTGCCAATAGAATGCTGCCTTGAAAGGGTTCACTTTGTTAAAACTACTGAAAATGTGCATTTTAAGGAATACTGAGTGGATTAATTGCAGGGTTTAAGGTGGGAAAAATAGTCAGAGGAAAATATGCCTTCCTCTTCTATTTTGTTTCTAGACTCTGAATATCTTCCCAGTCTATGGCTTTTTCCTATGTCCAGAATTTCTGTCTCCCTTACAATAATTGATCACCTGAAAATATATGCATTCATTTCTCCCTTATTTTTCCAAATCATTGTGATAATATTAAGGAGGAGTTTAATAAATTATTACAGAAGGCCGGAATCATTGTATTCTAACTATTGCCTAGTATTGAGCTTCATTTTTATTCCCAATAACCAAATCAAAAATTTTAACTTGGTTTTGTTGACAGATTCTGCTACCTGCAGCAGAGTAACTGCTACATTAAAGGATGCTTTTGACACTTCTCCTTCCAGGTCACAGCTTGCAAAGTCTCTTCTTGCTAATATGGTTGCTATTGTCATAACTGTTATCAATCAACCTAAACCCTATACTTTTAGTGTGCCTGTAAAATCTAAGTACTTGTAAAACTATTCTAAGCATAATTTTTTACTCATTTTCATTTATTATTCCAATAAAACTCTGATTTATATTGTTATTATTCCCACTTTATGAAAGAAGAGACAGAGACACGAAGACTGGAAGTAATATTTTCAGGTTAACATTGTCCAAAGTTTGGAAATATATCAGTGTGTGTGCCTAAACACATATAAACTTATACAGATATACATATGCAAATAGATATGGATTATACATATGCACATATATAATATATACATTATATAAATACTCCATGTGTTTTTGAAAATCTATATATCTAGATCTTATTCAGAGTGTATAACAATTTAACTAGAAGCTTGGCTAAAAGGTACATTGCTCAAATATATAAAAAATTAAATATTTAGGTATACTTATAATGTAATTTCTATCCACATTAACACATTTAAAATGATTCAAGGAACTGCAATTCTGCACAGTCACATATAATCATCATGTATAATCTTCATAAGAGGGGCTATGAAATGGTAAAAGTATGAACCCATGGCTTGTAAAGGCAGCCCATTTGTTTCAAATAAATTTTTTATGAAATTACTCTGAGTACAAAATTGGGGTTCTTTGACATTACCTGAGGGTATATTTTTCCACCACAATTTCAGAGTTTAAATTATTTATTCTGTCATTAAAGCCAAGGCAGAAAAATAAATGGAAATTGTCATAAAAGACAGAAATTTTTATATTGGAAATGAGTAGAACTCATTCATAAAAAATACTCACATAAAAAGAAATCGTTCCAGGATGAAACATCATGCATCATGCAAAACCATTCTGGCAAAACAGCTGATACGTGGCATCATGACTATATGTCTCCGTTTTCCCAGAATAGCCTTAGTTTCTAGTTCCTCTCCTTGTATTATTTTTAGAAGCATCCCTTTTCTTTCCTAGAAATGTCCAGGATTAGATGATAAAAGCCATTCTGCAAATATTGAACAGTTTACATCAACTTGAATCAAGTTTATAAATACAAAAAATATAAATAGAAAATGACTATCTTAGTTTTTTATTGAATGATAAAATAATAATATGGGGCTCAGATAAGGAAATTATTAGAATCAGGATCAGGCAAAAAATAATAATCCTGAACTAAGAAAAAACCTAGTAGCCTTTAAATATGTCTTTTTGGGAGGGTTGAATTATTGAAACCTATGTTGATTTTCCTGTACTAAGCATACTCTTTAATTTATTTAATTATTCTAACAGTTCTCTGATTTAGGTTATATTATTATTTCAATTTTATGGAAGAGAAAATTAAGACACAAATATCTTAAGTAATTCAGCTTACATAGTCCAAATTTTTGAAATACATATGCGTGTGGCTATACATACACACATATACACATTTACATATAAACAGAGATATCTGTTACACGTATGCACACATATAATACATATTATAGACATATTATAACATAGACATGTGTGATACATGTCTATGATTATACATAAATGCATATATATGTGTATATGTGTGTATTTATTGTGTATGTATATATATTATATGTTTGTACACATATGCATTTAGAGATGTTCAGTTTAAGGGAGGAAAGCCAGGCATTTGAAGTTGGATAGATATGAGCCTTCGATTCTGCCTTAGCTCTCTGTTCTTCAACAAAGTTTGTATTTTGCTTAATCTTCAGCATTTAGTACCATTTAAAACATAGTAACCTGACATATACCTGGTACATGATAACCATTCAACAAATTTCAACTGATACTTTGTGTAATTTTCAAAGTGATACAAGGTCAATAAATAACATCCATTCAATGACACTGACTTAATGATATTGAAATCACATGATTTTGAAAATGTTCTGTAATAATAACCTTTAATATCTCATTGAGAACTACATACACTGTCTTATTCGTAGACACTATTTAGCCATGGGCAATCGTGTGAAAAAGTAAGCTTCACTGACAAGGAAGACTGAAGGTAGAAGGAGAAGGGACAAGATATACTACCAAGAGTGAAGTGTCAAAAATAAGACATTCAAAGTGAACTGTGAAAGCCTCAAATAAACAAACCTGGTAGTGTTAATTTGGCAATTGGGTTTCATGTCTTGATTTCCCAAAGACCATTCAGTTAATTACAATCTTACATAATTATATATGAACTTTAAAACCATTACTGCCTTCTTATTTTTGCCTTAGTCTGTTTACAAAGGTGGGTTCAAGACACTGATTGGTCAAATTTTACATCAGGGTTTAATACACAAATGCTTCAGCTATTGCATGTCAAAACAAACCTTTAAAGTTCTCAGACACTTGGAAAGTTCATTATTCCTTCAGAAACAATTCTTTCAGAGATATACATGTATTTCCTTTAAATATAGTTAAATTTTCATATATAACTATTTATCTTACCAGTGTTGGATTCCATGTATTCTAGTCTATTATCCTTCAACACAATTCACTTCTGTGTTTAAATCTAACAAGATATTTTTAAAATGTTAAACCTGAGTTTACATTGGTATGTTAAAATGATCTCTTTAATATTTTATATTACAGTACCTAAAGTCCTAAAAATATAAAGGTATTTGCTGAAATGTTTATTTCAAAACAATGAGAATAAACACATGACTAAAACAATCAGAAATAAATGAAAAAAATGATACAACTGACATCTCTGTATACTAATGTACATACTCTGAAGTGCTTTATCATTCTAGTCATCAGAGAACAATTATATATTTTAAAATAGATATATAAATCAAATTGTGCAAATTATGTTTTTATCAGTAAAAAGAAAATTAAATTTATTGTTATTAGAATACACTTAGATTTTCTGAGATCAGACTATATATGGGGAAAAATCTAATAATGTAGTTATTTTCTTTATCATATTATTTTCCTTCAGTTAGAAAAAGCAGATAACATTTAATTAAGGAGATGTTCCCACATCCTCCTTTTAAAATAATCTAAATAACATATGATCTGTGAGGCTATGTTTATGGTAGGTTTTGATCTGATTGCATTTTGTGACCCAAAATATAAAAATTAAATGTGTACTAATAGACATGTAGAACAACGAAATAAACTAATTTTACTGGTTTAATCAATGAATCAATTGAGATAATTAAAATAGGAAAGGTTAACACATTATAAATGCATTTTGTGACTTTTCGTAAAGTAAGTCTTTCTTAGTCAACTATAGCATTCACGCAGGAATATACAGAAATTCGCAACGTGTTGTCTCAAAAAAAAAAAAATAAAAAAAAAAATAAATAAAATCATTTGTGTAACAATCTCCACATCCAGATGCAGACATTCTCAGTACCTTAAGAAGCCATCATAACTAAGCCTAAACTTTCCAAATGGTAATCACTCTCCCGCCTCCTAAAGGTATACCGTTGTTTTGTTTAATTTTGATTTTATAATACTATTTTGTATCTAGCTTTTTTTTTCTTTTTTTTTAATTAATTTATTATTATTATACTTTAAGTTGTAGGGTACATGTGCATAATGTGCAGGTTTGTTACATATGTATACTTGTGCCATGTTGGTGTGCTGCATCCATCAACTCATCATTTACATCAGGTATAACTCCCAATGCAATCCCTCCCCCCTCCCCCCTCCCCATGATAGGCCCCTGTGTGTGATGTTCCCCTTCCTGAGTCCAAGTGATCTTATTGTTCAGTTCCCACCTATGAGTGAGAACATGCGGTGTTTGGTTTTCTGTTCTTGTGATAGTTTGCTAAGAATGATGGTTTCCAACTGCATCCATGTCCCTACAAAGGACGCAAACTCATCCTTTTTGATGGCTGCATAGTATTCCATGGTGTATATGTGCCACATTTTCTTAATCCAATCTGTCACTGATGGACATTTGGGTTGATTCCAAGTCTTTGCTATTGTGAATAGTGCCGCAATAAACATACGTGTGCATGTGTCTTTATAGCAGCATAATTTATAATCCTTTGGGTATATACCCAGTAATGGGATGGCTGGGTCATATGGTACATCTAGTTCTAGATCCTTGAGGAATCGCCATACTGTTTTCCATGATGGTTGAACTAGTTTACAATCCCACCAACAGTGTAAAAGTGTTCCTATTTCTCCACATACTCTCCAGCACCTGTTGTTTCCTGACTTTTTAATGATCGCCATTCTAACTGGTGTGAGATGGTATCTCATTGTGGTTTTGATTTGCATTTCTCTGATGGCCAGTGATGATGAGCATTTTTTCATGTGTCTGTTGGCTGTATGAATGTCTTCTTTTGAGAAATGTCTGTTCATATCCTTTGCCCACTTTTTGATGGGGTTGTATGTTTTTTTCTTGTAAATTTGTTTGAGTTCTTTGTAGGTTCTGGATATTAGCCCTTTGTCAGATGAGTAGATTGCAAAAATTTTCTCCCATTCTGTAGGTTGCCTGTTCACTCTGATGGTAGTTTCTTTTGCTGTGCAGAAGCTCTTTAGTTTAATGAGATCCCATTTGTCAATTTTGGCTTTTGCTGCCATTGCTTTTGGTGTTTTAGACATGAAGTCTTTGCCCATGCCTATGTCCTGAATGGTACTACCTAGGTTTTCCTCTAGGATTTTTATGGTATTAGGTCTAACATTTAAGTCTCTAATCCATCTTGAATTAATTTTCATATAAGGAGTAAGGAAAGGATCCAGTTTCAGCTTTCTACTTATGGCTAGCCAATTTTCCCAGCACCATTTATTAAATAGGGAATCCTTTCCCCATTTCTTGTTTCTCTCAGGTTTGTCAAAGATCAGATGGCTGTAGATGTGTGGTATTATTTCTGAGGACTCTGTTCTGTTCCATTGGTCTATATCTCTGTTTTGGTACCAGTACCATGCTGTTTTGGTTACTGTAGCCTTGTAGTATAGTTTGAAGTCCGGTAGCGTGATGCCTCCAGCTTTGTTCTTTTGACTTAGGATTGTCTTGGAGATGCGGGCTCTTTTTTGGTTCCCTATGAACTTTAAAGCAGTTTTTTCCAATTCTGTGAAGAAACTCATTGGTAGCTTGATGGGGATGGCATTGAATCTATAAATTACCTTGGGCAGTATGGCCATTTTCACGATATTGATTCTTCCTATCCATGAGCATGAGCATGGTATGTTCTTCCATTTGTTTGTGTCCTCTTTTATTTCACTGAGCAGTGGTTTGTAGTTCTCCTTGAAGAGGTCCTTTACATCCCTTGTAAGTTGGATTCCTAGGTATTTTATTCTCTTTGAAGCAATTGTGAATGGAAGTTCATTCCTGATTTGGCTCTCTGTTTGTCTGTTACTGGTGTATAAGAATGCTTGTGATTTTTGCACATTAATTTTGTATCCTGAGACTTTGCTGAAGTTGCTTATCAGCTTAAGGAGATTTTGGGCTGAGACAATGGGGTTTTCTAAATATACAATCATGTCATCTGCAAACAGGGACAGTTTGACTTCTTCTTTTCCTAACTGAATACCCTTGATTTCTTTCTCTTGCCTAATTGCCCTAGCCAGAATTTCCAACACTATGTTGAATAGGAGTGGTGAGAAAGGGCATCCCTGTCTTGTGCCAGTTTTCAAAGGGAATTTTTCCAGTTTTTGCCCATTCAGTATGATATTGGCTGTGGGTTTGTCATAAATAGCTCTTATGATTTTGAGGTACGTTCCATCAATACCGAATTTATTGAGCGTTTTTAGCATGAAGGGCTGTTGAATTTTGTCAAAAGCCTTTTCTGCATCTATTGAGATAATCATGTGGTTCTTGTCTTTGGTTCTGTTTATATGCTGGATTATGTTTATTGATTTGCGAATGTTGAACCAGCCTTGCATCCCAGGGATGAAGCCCACTTGATCATAGTGGATAAGCTTTTTGATGTGTTGCTGAATCCGGTTTGCCAGTATTTTATTGAGGATTTTTGCATCGATGTTCATCAGGGATATTGGTCTAAAATTCTCTTTTTTTGTTGTGTCTCTGCCAGGCTTTGGTATCAGGATGATGTTGGCCTCATAAAATGAGTTAGGGAGGATTCCCTCTTTTTCTATTGATTGGAATAGTTTCAGAAGGAATGGTACCAACTCCTCCTTGTACCTCTGGTAGAATTCAGCTGTGAATCCATCTGGTCCTGGACTTTTTTTGGTTGGTAGGCTAGTAATTATTGCCTCAATTTCAGAGCCTGCTATTGGTCTATTCAGGGATTCAACTTCTTCCTGGTTTAGTCTTGGAAGAGTGTAAGTGTCCAGGAAATTATCCATTTCTTCTAGATTTTCCAGTTTATTTGCGTAGAGGTGTTTATAGTATTCTCTATGGTAGTTTGTATTTCTGTGGGGTCGGTGGTGATATCCCCTTTATAATTTTTAATTGCGTCGATTTGATTCTTCTCTCTTTTCTTCTTTATTAGTCTTGCTAGTGGTCTGTCAATTTTGTTGATCTTTTCCAAAAACCAACTCCTGGATTCATTGATTTTTTGGAGAGTTTTTTGTGTCTCTATCTCCTTCAGTTCTGCTCTGATCTTAGTTATTTCTAGCCTTCTGCTAGCTTTCAAATGTGTTTGCTCTTGCTTCTCTAGTTCTTTTAATTGTGATGTTAGAGTGTCAATTTTAGATCTTTCCTGCTTTCTCTTGTGGGCATTTAGTGCTATAAATTTCCCTCTACACACTCCTTTAAATGTGTCCCAGAGATTCTGGTATGTTGTATCTTTGTTCTCATTGGTTTCAAAGAACATCTTTATTCCTGCCTTCATTTCGTTATGTACCCAGCAGTCATTCAGGAGCAGGTTGTTCAGTTTCCATGTAGTTGAGCGGTTTTGATTGAGTTTCTTAGTCCTGAGTTCTAGTTTGATTGCACTGTGGTCTGAGAGACAGTTTGTTATAATTTCTGTTCTTGTACATTTGCTGAGGACTGCTTTACTTCCAATTACGTGGTCGATTTTGGAGTAAGTACGATGTGGTGCTGAGAAGAATGTATATTCTGTTGATTTGGGGTGGAGAGTTCTATAGACGTCTATTAGGTCTGCTTGCTGCAGAGATGAGTTCAATTCCTGGATATCCTTGTTAACTTTCTGTCTCGTTGATCTGTCTAATGTTGACAGTGGAGTGTTGAAGTCTCCCATTATTATTGTATGGGAGTCTAAGTCTCTTTGTAAGTCTCTAATGACTTGCTTTATGAATCTGGGTGCTCCTGTATTGGGTGCATATATATTTAGGATAGTTAGCTCTTCCTGTTGAATTGATCCCTTTACCATTATGTAATGGCCTTCTTTGTCTCTTTTGATCTTTGATGGTTTAAAGTCTGTTTTATCAGAGACTAGTATTGCACCCCCCGCTTTTTTTTGTTCTCCATTTGCTTGGTAAATCTTCCCCATCCCTTTATTTTGAGCCTATGTATGTCTCTGCGTGTGAGATGGGTCTCCTGAATACAGCAGACTGATGGGTCTTGACTCTTTATCCAGTTTGCCAGTCTGTGTCTTTTAATTGGAGCATTTAGTCCATTTACATTTAAGGTTAAGATTGTTATGTGTGAACTTGATCCTGCCATTATGATATTAAGTGGTTATTTTGCTCGTTAGTTGATGCAGTTTCTTCCTAGCCTCGATGGTCTTTACATTTTGGCATGTTTTTGCAATGGCTGGTAGCGGTTGTTCCTTTCCATGTTTAGTGCTTCCTTCAGGGTCTCTTGTAAGGCAGGCCTAGTGTTGACAAAATCTCTAAGCATTTGCTTGTCTGTAAAGGATTTTATTTCTCCTTCACTTATGAAACTTAGTTTGGCTGGATATGAAATTCTGGGTTTAAAATTCTTTTCTTTAAGAATGTTGAATATTGGCCCCCACTCTCTTCTGGCTTGTAGAGTTTCTGCCGACAGATCTGCTGTTAGTCTGATGGGCTTCCCTTTGTGGGTAACCCGACCTTTCTCTCTGGCTGCCCTTAAGATTTTTTCCTTCATTTCAACTTTGGTGAATCTGGCAATTATGTGTCTTGGAGTTGCTCTTCTCGAGGAGTATCTTTGTGGCGTTCTCTGTATTTCCTGGATTTGAATGTTGGCCTGCCCTACTAGGTTGGGGAAGTTCTCCTGGATGATATCCTGAAGAGTGTTTTCCAACTTGGTTCCATTTTCCCCCTCACTTTCAGGCACCCCAATCAGACGTAGATTTGGTCTTTTTACATAATCCCATACTTCTTGCAGGCTTTGTTCATTTCTTTTTCTTCTTTTTTCTTTTGGTTTCTCTTCTCGCTTCATTTCATTCATTTGATCCTCAATCGCAGATACTCTTTCTTCCAGTTGATCGAGTCGGTTACTGAAGCTTGTGCATTTGTCACGTATTTCTCGTGTCATGGTTTTCATCTCTTTCATTTCGTTTAGGACCTTCTCTGCATTTATTACTCTAGCCATCAATTCTTCCACTTTTTTTTCAAGATTTTTAGTTTCTTTGCGCTGGGTATGTAATTCCTCCTTTAGCTCTGAGAAATTTGATGGACTGAAGCCTTCTTCTCTCATCTCGTCAAAGTCATTCTCCGTCCAGCTTTGATCCGTTGCTGGCAATGAGCTGCGCTCCTTTGCTGGGGGAGATGCGCTCTTATTTTTTGAATTTCCAGCTTTTCTGCCCTGCTTTTTCCCCATCTTTGTGGTTTTATCTGCCTCTGGTCTTTGATGATGGTGATGTACTGATGGGATTTTGGTGTAGGTGTCCTTCCTGTTTGATAGTTTTCCTTCTAACAGTCAGGACCCTCAGCTGTAGGTCTGTTGGAGATTGCTTGAGGTCCACTCCAGACCCTGTTTGCCTGGGTATCAGCAGCAGAGGCTGCAGAAGATAGAATATTTCTGAACAGCGAGTGTACCTGTCTGATTCTTGCTTTGGAAGCTTCCTCTCAGGGGTGTACTCCACCCTGTGAGGTGTGGGGTGTCAGACTGCCCCTAGTGGGGGATGTCTCCCAGTTAGGCTACTCAGGGGTCAGGGACCCACTTGAGCAGGCAGTCTGTCCCTTCTCAGATCTCAACCTCCGTGTTGGGAGATCCACTGCTCTCTTCAAAGCTGTCAGACAGAGTCGTTTGCGTCTGCAGAGGTTTCGGCTGCATTTGTTATTGCCCTGTCCCCAGAGGTGGAGTCTACAGAGACAGGCAGGTTTCCTTGAGCTGCTGTGAGCTCCACCCACTTCGAGCTTCCCAGCAGCTTTGTTTACCTACTTAAGCCTCAGCAATGGCGGGTGCCCCTCCCCCAGCCTCGCTGCTGCCTTGCCGGTAGATCACAGACTGCTGTGCTAGCAATGAGGGAGGCTCCGTGGGTGTGGGACCCTCCCTGCCAGGTGTGGGATATGATCTCCTGGTGTGCCTGTTTGCTTAAAGCGCAGTATTGGGGTGGGAGTTACCCTATTTTCCAGGTGTTGTGTGTCTCAGTTCCCCTGGCTAGGAAAAGGGATTCCCTTACCCCTTGCGCTTCCCAGGTGAGGCAATGCCTCGCCCTGCTTCAGCTCTCGCTGGTCGGGCTGCAGCAGCTGACCAGCACCGATCGTCCGGCACTCCCCAGTGAGATGAACCCAGTACCTCAGTTGAAAATGCGGAAATCACCGGTCTTCTGTGTGGCTCGCGCTGGGAGTTGGAGACTGGAGCTGTTCCTATTCGGCCATCTTGCTCCGCCCCCCTAGCTTTTGTTTTTTTACTTTCAGTATGATATTTGAAGACTCCCGCCTGTGTTTTAAGTTTCATTTTTTTGTGTGTGTAGTACTCAATTGAAACAATTTACCTTAAAATATTTACTTATATTAATGGTTGTTTGTAGTTAGGAATTTTAATTTATGATGGTACTATATAAACTTGTATTTGGTACAAATGTGTACTCACTTCTTTTACTCAGATTCTAAACATAAGACAGATATATAAATTTCTGGTTAGCAGCGTGTGCCTATGTTTAACTTCACTGCATATGCCAAATTATTCTGTTATGTGTCTGCACCAATTTTACTCTCAACAGTGGTTTATGAAATACCCAGTTGTTCCAAATCCTCATCAAAACTTGATTTTTGTGACTATTTCTCTAAGTCAACTAACTGAGGTGTAATTTACTTAAAACAAAATGTATACATTTAAAGTATACCATTCAAAAAATTTTGTCAAATATATGTACCCAATTAGCCATTGGCCCAGTTAATATTTATAATGTCTCCATCACCCATCAAATTCCCTCATGAGCTCGGCAATCATTTCCATTCCCCATCCAAGTAACCAATAATTAGATTTCTAAAATCATTGATTGTGTGTGCCTGATATAAAATTTCATATGGATGAATTATACAGTATGTATTCCTTTATGTCTGCCTTATTTTGCTTAGCAGTGTTAATCTGCGTATGTAAAACATTCCTATTTACTGATGAGTAAGATCCCATTTTGTAGACATACCACAATTTATCTATTCACCTATAAACACAAATTTGAGTTATTTTGAGTCCTAGACTATTATTTACAAGGAAAAAGATTCTATAAACAGTTGTATATAAATATTTACATGTACATATGGTTTCATTTGGGGGAATATAGATGAGAGCATAATTAATTCCTGAGTTGTGTGGTAAATGCAAGTTTATTCAATAAACTGCCAAGCTCTTTTACAAAGTGTTTGTATTTTTTGCACTTTCAGCAGGAATATGTGAATTTCAGTTGCAGGAACTCCTTATCACCATGTGATAGAATCAGATTTCAAGTTTTAGCTACCTAGTGGATGTGAAAAGGTATTTCTTTGTGATTTTAACTTGCACTTCACTGAAGATAATGAGTATATTCCAAATGCATATTACTAAGTCATATCTCCTTTTATAAAATTTATGTTTCAACATTTTGCCCATTTTTAAATATATGTATTTTCTGGATACAAGTCTTTTGTCAGAAATTAGAATTAATTCTTTTTTGTAGTCTTTGGTTTGCATTTTTCTTTTCTTAATGTTTTATGTTGAGAAGTAGAATTTACAATTTTCATACAATCCAATTCATTAGGATTTCTTTGTTCATCCTTAACGCTTTTTTGTTACAAGTAAATTTTTTACCATTTTAATGTCATGAAAATTCAGCCCTGCATTTTCTGTAAGTTCTTGTATTTAATTTTAATTTTAGGTGTTTAGTTTGTGTCAGAAGGATAGGTTCATTTTGTATATATAAATATATATACCAAAGACTTGTTTTATCAGCAATTTGTTGGAAACACTTTTCCATTGAATTGTATTGGTTCATATATAAATTTGAGGACAAATTATGTAATAAGGAATCTTCCTACCATTAATATTCCATATTTTGTATTTATTTAAATATTTTAAAAATTTCTCTCCACGGTATTTTTTGAGTCTCTTTGTTGTCCGGAGCTGCACGCCCCGGCCATAGCGAATAATAACTGACGATTAAAAACGCCTGAGCTCTATTCATTTCCACCTTCTACCTCCTCCCTAGATTTACCTTTTTCCCTGTATTAATACCTCATAAAAGATGGCGCTCTTCCTGCTTCTTCTTCACCCATTTTTCCCGCGCCCGCGAAAATTACTACCTGACAGCGCAGGTGCAACATGACGTTCGACCAGAGAAACCAATACCTATCTGGCCACGCCTCCACTATGAGATCATTTTCGCCTTGGCCCAACCCCTTCCCCTCCAAGTGTATATAAGGCACTGCATTACCGCCATTAAACGAGACTTGATCAGAGCACTGTCTTGTCTCCATTTCTCGTATCTCTTGTTCCCCAAATTCCCACCCCCTCCTCCAGGGCCTGCTTCGACTATCCCGCGGGCCGGGATACTTTGTAATAATTTGTTATGAAATTACGTGTCAATATGCTGTGGCTTTCATTTTTAAAATATATGTGTAAGTTCATAATGAATTTAGAACTCTTTCTTCCTTTATGAATCACTGAAAATACTTATGAAAGATGGGCATTATTACCTTCTCAAATGTTTTGTAGAGTTCACCAGGGAGGCTTTATGGGCCTGGAATATATTTTGAAATAAAGGCTTAATAAAACTTCATTAATAGATAGAGAGCTAGTCAAATTTTTCATTTCTTCTATACTCAGTTTTGGCAAGTCGTGATTTTAGGACATTTGTCCACTTTCTTATGTTATCAACTTTTGTTTCACCACAAAGTTGTTTATAATATTTTCTCATTATCCTATTAATATTGGAATTATCTGCAGTGATGCTCCATTTTTCATTCCTGATATCAGTAGATTTTGCTCTCCTCTGTCTCTCTCTCTCTTTCTCTGTCACTCTCTCTCTTTCTTCCTCTCTCTCTCTCTTTCACTGATAAAAACCTAAATAATTGGACAAGTACTTCCTTTATTCCAATGTATTCCAACCAGTTAACATAAAAGAATCCTGCATTTTCACTCATTCTCTTATTTCCTCCTCTATCATTTTATAAAGAGTTCCACTGCTCAACCATCAATCCTTCATCTATGCTTTCTTCTCGAGAATATTAAGCCTTTAATTACATCATGACTTCTGTAGGCTCACAAAATTCTTTGTCATTCAGATCTTTTGCAACACTTAAATACACTCAACACACTTCAATCTCAAAGCATCAGCTCCTCACAGATACCTCTCTTTTCTTTACTCCCACATACCATTATTGCTGTCATCCTATAACTCTTTTACCCTGAACAATCAAACTTCTTACATTTATATTGAGCTGAGAAAAATATATTAATGGAATACAAATAGCCAAATGTCACAAAGGAAATGAAAATGTTTATGTTTAAACACGTTTTTACTAGGAATCAATATTATTGACAGAAATGGAGCCATACTGGCTTGGTTTTAAAAATGTATTAGTCCTATATTCAGAATAGAAGCAATTAAAAAAATTAAAAACACTACATAGATAAAATAAGATGCATTTTTCTAATATAATTTTCTAGTTTATGGAAGCCAACTTAGATCTATGACAAAAGGAAAATCTGATGTACTTGTTCCTAAATGATATCAAATACAGAACAAAGAATTGGATGGTATAACTAGTGTCAATATATCTGGAGGGATAATTAGGGTCTATGAAGTTCCAATAAAGGAGTCAAAAAGAAAATTGGTTAAAGCAATTTAAAATGATTACCCCCCAAAGAGAACACTTAAAAGCTTTTAGAAAGAGCCAAGTGCAGTGGCTCACACTTGTAATCCCAGCACTTTGGGAGGTTGAGGCAGGTGGATTGCTTGAGGCCAGGAGTTTGAGACCAGCCTAGCCATTGTGGCAAAACGTCGTTTCTATAAAAACAAAACAAAACAAAAAAACTTTTAGAAAGATTTGAGAGAATGAAATGAGGATCAGCGTTGAGTATGTTAGATATCGTGACAGCATTGTGATTGAGTTAGAAACAAATACAAAATAAACACAAAGGAATTGTGGGCCCCAAACAGGGTTTTCATATATCCTGAGGGAGAATTTAAATTAACATCTGGGGTAACATGTGGGAGGAAAAGAAATGGAGGATGTGCCATTGTCAAGTTTTGGGCTAGATGTTGAGCATGCATCCTGGACAGAAAGACGCTGGAAATGGTATCGAAAAGTGGATCGTTTTTAGTAGACTCCCTAGTATATCTCACCATGGCAGTATAAGGCAAGTAGCTTGATATACCTGGAAAAGGATGTTAGAATAATAAAGAATGTAAGGGAATTTTCCTTGGAAATGTGCTGATAAATGTGTGACGTGCTGACACAACAAGTGGAAGATGCGTCATTAGACAGACCTGCACTCAATTCAGCTCTGAAATGACAGAAGCTAAGCTTTCAAGTGATTAACAGAGATCAGGAAATTTCATCAGACATTCTCCAAGGGAAGAAAAGAGACTGAAGTAATGCCTGAACACTGGCACACTCACCGTGCATCGAAATCATTTGGGTATGGGCATGTCTTCAATGTCACTTGAAGAAAGAGAATTATTCATATAGTGGGAGATTACTCTTAGCTTCATTTATTTTGCCAGTTTGTAGATTCTTGGCTAATACTGCTGAAGCGAATAACAAGCAGACTTTTTTTTTTTTCCTTTTTACCTGTATTTTTCTCGGTTTGCTCACATTCCTCTAAACATAAATAAGTTGTTTTAATACACATGATAATTTAGGAACGGAAATCTATATTGAAATCTTTACTGGGTTCTAGAAACATCATTTTCATTCAGTCAGTTCAGAGACTGATGTTTTGCTGGTGGTTTTAAAATTTTTGCTTAAATGGGTTAAATGCCATGGTAATCTTATGTATTCTCATGAAAAATGTTTCTTAAAAATAATAGGTATGTGCAGACTGCAGAGTGAACTAATTTAGCTTGAGAAGTGCTAAAAGAATTTTACAGCTGTCTGTAGGAGAAAATGAAGATATAGCTAATTAAATCGCATGGCTCCACCCACATTTTATGAAAGTTTGTGGCTGAGGTTGAAGAAAAGCCGAAGTTAGGAGGGTGGAATACTGGACTTTAATGATTTTAATTATTATTATCAACTTTAATTGTTTCCTAGTAATCTGACAAGACGCTCATTTGATAATATAATTTGCATACTTAATATTGCCATTTGAATTGATTGTATAAAATCTACTTTAAAAAATTGGATAATATCACCAAAGTTTAAGAAATAGAGTAGACATAGAATTGTTGGCCTAGGCTAAAAAGTGGCCTTAACATTTCTTTAATGATTATCCTATTTTCAGTCATTTATTGTCTTTAAGTAAGACATGTTTTACAGTCCTAGGAAGAGGTAGTGGTTGCTATTGGACTCCCAACCTCAGGAGAGCAGCACAAGTCTATTCTGGTAAAGCTTTGGTCTCTTCCTCATGAGGCAAACACACACATTGGTCATGACAGCCTTAGTTATTCATCTAAATACGTTTTGAATAAAAATTTATGGAGAAACATTATCTCATTGCTCCTAATATTTTAAGGATGAAAGAGCACAATAATAATGCATTATGAAAACTCCACCCTAACTCTGCATTACATTTTTCTCAAAAGAAAGACTGTGATTAATTCTATTGTATACAATTATATGAAGTCTGGAAATCATTTGGCCGCATTGTGTATAGAAAAAGAGAATTTACATTTCAACCTCTCATGTTTTGAATCTATGTATCTTTTGGGTTTTTGGACCAGCTAAGCATATCCTCATTTATCTCCATTCTGTTGCAAATGTTTTTTACGATGTTTTACATGGCTGCCCCCATGAGCTTGGAATAATTATTGATAGTTATTCATACACATATTTCCAATGGCAGTTATAGTGATACAATACATAGTTCATGAATAAATGAAGGAAGATAGGAAGAAAGGATGCATGAGTAATATGTGATTCTCATAAGAATATTAGGAAATGAACAACATTATTTCCCCTTTTTCCTAAAATATACAAAAAGATTTTGCAATTGGCCTGTGACTGAACACAGTGATGATGAAACTGACAAGATCTTAGATATTCTGATCGTTAATATGGCATCAATCCAATTATACATGTTACTTTACTTTTCATAAATTTCCTGTCATAGTTTCATAAATTATTTTTTATAAATTATAGTGCAAAACTGATATTTCTTTAGTGATTGAGAATCTTCTCAACACACTTTTGACACATTATAAAGTACCCAGTCTCAATCATGTCTTGCCTTCAGATCTTTTTTATTTTTTTGCAAAAATACCAATATAAGCTAAAACCATAACTAATAGGATAGTAACATAACTTAAAATATGATGCAAAACATGCACTCTCCTATTTATCTCTAGAGATTGCTGCATAAACAAATTCTGCAACATTTATTATTTTTCATTTAATTTTTTATAATAAATGACGTTTGACAATAAAGCAGTTTTAACTAGATTTACACATTTCAAATTGAACTAGTTTTAATTTCAGATCTAAAAAAGGTTTCAAACTGACATCATTTACAAGAATTACTGGGTTAATATTCTCAGAGATTTAATAGTAATGGATTATTACCTAGCTATAATTTATCATAATGAGGAGAAATAGATTAATTCATTTGGTTTCTAAAAAGACTCAATATTATGATTAAAAGCAGTGACCTCATTTCTTATTAGTTTGCTTTGCCTGGGAGGAATTCCTCACTTTATACATTTGAGCTAGAAATGCAGTAGCTGCTGCAGCATTTTCTGAGGGTCACAATGGTCACTGTGCCAGAGGCTATGTCCAGTGTCTGTTGATAACTGTGTGTGGGATGTTGGCTAGATCACCTTCTCTCTGGATGATTCTGTGTAATGATTAGAGCAGAAGACGGGGCTTCTTAGCCTCTCTGGATAAACGCGTATTTATCAGAGTGGTTCTCCAGCCATTTCAGTTATTCAATGAGCTTCTATCTTTTATCACGAAATCCCTTTCCTGTTTAACTCAAGCAGAGCTGGGTTTTGGAACAGTGCATTATTTCCTAGGGCTGCCACCACAAATTGTTACACACTAGGTAGCTTAATATGGCAAATATATTATCTCAGAGTTCTGAAAACCATAGGCCCGCAAATCAAAGTTTTGGTGGGGCTATGCTCCCTCTGAAGGCTCTAGGGGAGGATTCTTCCTACCTCTTCCAGCTCCCGGTGGCTCCAGGAACTCCTTCACTTTCCTGGCTACATCCCTCGAAACTCTGTAGTCACACTGCCTCCTCCTCTTCATTGTCTGTGTCTTTCTTCCCTTGTAAGAAGAGTTGTAATTGGGTTGAGGGTTCACTCAAATAATACAAATTATCTCATTTTAAGATCCTTAATTGCATTTACAAAGACTATTTTCTCATAGAAATTCACACTCACAGTTTTCCAAGGGCCAGGATGTGGACATATATTTTTGGGGGACCACCCTTTGACTCACTCCAGAAGTGTCCATGAATTGACATCTTAGAGAATCCTTACTCATTTTATTTAAACTAGTTTGTGTTGTCATTGAAAAGTTGTATCTTGTTTCTGAGCTAACACACCCTCTAGTCCACCTTTTCACAGTCTAAATTCAGGAATAAAAGCTAATAAATATTAAGAAAACACCCTTCTTCAAAATAGCTGACTCCCTCAGCCTATCATCTGTCAGTCTACTTTAACCACTGCCAGATAGACATGAGTAGGCTCATGACACGTAGGGGGTTTTACAAGAACATTAACTACCTTGTACTAGAAATGGGCTCATCAGTTGTCACCTGTGTGGCAGTTCAGACAGGTGCAAGTATTTCCTTTGAGTTATGATCTTGTAAAAATGAGACTTTATAATTGAAAAGCTGGTCACTGTGACATGCCATTCTGAAAGACTGTTTAGCATTTTTGGAGACAACATAGTTTGTAAATAAGGGGCATTTATTATTATAGACAGCCTCGGGGTACACATTCATTATCCACTGACAAGTACAGATACAAATGCAAAGGCTTGATTCATTAGCATGTAGGTAACATGTTATGTTATATTTAAAATTAGAGTAAATGGAAATATATTCTGTAAAGATGTAACGATTTAATTAATTCAATTACTTTTTAACTTAGAATATGATTTTAGATAGAAAAAGTCTGCAAACGTGTAACTTGCTTTCAGTAGTCAAAGTTTTTAAATTGTTTGGCTTACTTCAAAAGAGAGGTAAGTATGTCAATCAGCACTGATTTAGATTGATGTATTTATAGCTTAATAAATGTTCATACTTTGTTAAAATAAATTTCTAACGTGAAAAATCCTATATGGTATAGTAAACCCAAATTTTGTTGGAGTAGATTTTTTTTCTCTAGCTAATTTAATGTCACATTGTTTGACATTACAAAAAAGTTCCTGAATGATTTGTGTCTTTTAATGAAACTATTCACATCATCACTTTTCTATTCAGTTTTCATACACTCAATATTTATTTTCAACTAATGTAAAAATTTGAAATCATTTATGAATACAAAAATATTACATATCATTATAATTATAGCTTTACATATATGTTTTTTCAATCAGTCAATCAATCAGTAAGTACTTTTTCATAGCTAAATTAGAGAGTAGTGTCCTTCAAAGTGCTGTGAAAACTGAACAGAATTAAAAAGAAAATATCCCTGCCCTCAAGTAGCTTACACTCTGGAATGGAGAGACATATGCTAAACCCAAACCTTTAAAATATATGTTACATAGCTATAAGTACTAGGATGAAATGGAAAAAGGCAACAGAAAGGGCAGTAGGTATGGAGGGTAATTTTAAATTTAAATAACCCAGACTGCACTGGCATAACTGAGAAGGTTCTTTGGAGCAAAGACTTGAGAGAAGTGAAATATTCATTACATATGGGTATCTGGGGAAGGCTGCTCCAGGCAGGGGAACTTGCAGTGCAAAGATCCTGAAAAAAACAGTACTGCTTAGAAGTCAGTGGAAAGAAATGAGGGGACAACAATGGCTGGAATTAGATGAGGGAATGATAGGAGAGGTAAGATGACAGTAGAAAGGGGAAGGACAGGGATTACTACAAAAATAGGGACTTCACTCTCAGTAGACTGGAAGGTCACTACATGTTCTGAACTGAGAGACCCAGGGTATATTTTATAGAATTATTCAAGCTGCATAGGCAGTGGATGAGGTTAAGGGTGGTGGAGTTAAAACAGAAAGACAGTGACATATTTCAATTTCTCAAGTGAGAAATAGTGGCAACATTGAATGGGGTAGTGTCGGTTGGCTGATTAGAAGTGGTTGAATTTCTGAACATATTTTGAAAGTATTATGTTGCCAAGAAATTTAAATGGAAGACAGATTGTGAAGTTTGAAGAGAAAAAAAATGAGGCCAAAGTGACTCATATAGTTGAGCTAAGCAACTGAAAGGCTGTTACTATTTATCAATAATGGAAAGCCTGTAGAAGAGACAAGTGCAAGGAATAAGGTTATGTGTTCACTATAGAAATAAAAGGGTGTGTATATATCCTTTGCACCTGCCTTAACAGCACCTATATCTCTTTTTTTCATTATTTTATTTTAAGTTCTGGAATACATGTGCAGGATGTGCAGGTTTGTCACATAGGTAACGTGTGCCATGGTGGTTTGCTGCACCTATCAATCCATCACCTAGGTATTAAGCCCGGCATGCATTGGCTATTTATCCTGATGCTCTCCCTCCCCCTGCACCCACAACAGGCCCTGGTGCATGTTTTTCCCCTCCCAGTGTTCATGTGTTCCCATTGTTCAGCTCCTACTTACAAGTGAGAACATGTGGTGTTTGGTTGTCTGTTTCTGTGTTAGTTTGCTGAAGATAATGGTTTCCAGCTCCATCCATGTCCGTGCAAAGGAGATGATCTCATTTCTTTTTATGGCTGAAGAGTATTGCATGGTGTATATGTGCCACATTTTCTTTATCTAGTCTATCATTGATGGGCATTTGGGTTGATTCCATGTCTTTGCTATTGTGAAGAGTGCAGCAATAAACATATGTATACATGTATCTTTGTAATAGAATGATTTATATTATTTTGGGTATATATCCAGTAATGGAACTGCTGGGTTAAATGGTATTTCTGCTTCTAGATCCTTGAGGAATCACCACACTGTCTTCCACAATGGTTGAACTAATTTACACTCCCACCAACAGTGTAAAAGTGTTCCTATATCTCCACAGCCTCGCCAACATCTGTTGTTTCTTGACTTTTAATAATTGCCCTTCTGGCTGGTATAAGATGGTATCTCATTGTGGTTTTGATTTGCATTTCTCTAATGAGCAGTGATGTTGAGCTTTTTTTCATATGTTTGTTGGTTGCATAAATGCCTTCTTTTGAGAAGTGTCTTTTCGTGTCCTTTGCCTGATTTTTGATGGGGTTGTTTGGTTTATTTTTGGAATTTGTTTAAGTTCCTAGTAGATTCTGGATATTAGACCTTTGTCAGATGGATAGATTGCAAAAATTTTCTCCCATTCTATAGGTTTTCTGTTCACTCTGATGATAGATTCTTTTGCTGAACAGCGCCTGTATCTCTACTTCTACATCTGTGTATATGTGCTCCCATATATTTGCATCTGTATCTTCAACTCTTAGAACAATATCTGGAATTGGTAGGTAACCAGTAAATATTTGTTGAATAAATGTTGAGTACATACACAAAACATGCAATTTGGTTGATATTACAGGTAGTGTGAAACAACATAAAATCCAAATTTAAAATTAGATGTAAAATATGTCCTATATTTTTTCAGAAACATAATTTTAGTGGTTGTTAATATATTTGTACAAATATTCTAAGTAATTATCAAAGCATTTAATTGGTATTTACTGAGATAGGATATCTGCATCCCAGTTCATTTTTCTTGCTAAGTGAATGAAATAAATACAATTATTTAATCTTTTCAAGATACAACTTTCTTATTCCTGAAATATGATACTGTTACATTTTTTCTGAGATTAGAATGTGTATATAATAAACATCTGAACACAGCAGGCAACAAATGAATTACAGGTGTTATTAAAATGTATATCATTTGAAGTATGTTAAAATTTCATGAATTCAATAAAACTTGTGGAATTGCTGGGTCAGTAACACATGTATTAATCTGGGGAAAAACAAATATAAAATATAGTAGAAAAATATATATCGTAGAAAAATGCATATTGAAAATATAGTCAAATGTAGTATATGTATATAGTATATATATAACATAGTATATAATGTGTGTATATAGAGAGTGTTTTATGTATATATATTACAGTATATATAATGTATATATATAACAGTATATATATAGTATATGAAAATAGTATGTGTATATAGTAGAAAAATGTATGTTGAATTGAAAATACTTGATCTTAACTAGTTACAAAAATGCTAAAAACAATGAAATTGTGGGACGAACAAATCACATGCTATTACAGACCGTTTTCCAAACTTCAATTACAAGACATTGAAACCTACCTCAAATTTGTTCCTGTTTGTAGGGGCTATGAATCATAGATGAATAAAAATTGTATAGAAACAATATGCCAACTATTTAGCAATTAAATAGAATATGTCTCACTTATCCTAAAATGTAAAGATGAAAATACTTTGTATTAGATTATTCCATATATGATCTGATTAAATCATTCTAACAACACTTCTTTACTGTAGTTGGTCTGAACTTGTTTAATTTTGTATTAAAGCAAATGCTGCAGAATAAAATTTAAATGCGGGCCTTGAAAGCAGTTTCTGTGCGTAGACATTTAACTTAATTATTTTTGTAATAATTTTTAACTTTAAATTATTTTTAAAGCTTCACTATAACCTGTTCAGGCAATCATCTCTAATGGAATGACACCAATATTAAAAGGTCAATACTTTTAATACATTAAATTACAGTTACCAGACACTCAAAACACTCATCACTATGCATATCTCTATTTATCTATCTCTCTCTATATATATATTTTTCCTGACTACTTAGTATACTTGACCATTTGTGAATCATATATCTTTGTTAAATATAATATAGGTACTTGAATTTATTTTAAACATAATTAGAGAGTGATGTCAGCAACATGACTGACAAGAGGTGCCTGGCTCTTTTCTTTCCTCCAAAGAACAAATAAATTTTAAAAACCACTATTGAATAAACAACTACATTTCAACTAGATTGTCTGAAGGAGAGTCCTAGAGGATGAGGGAGTGTTGACCCTCTAAGGAAAGAAAACCCAGGATGGTGGCACGGAGAGAAGTGGAGAGCACCCTGCCTCTGCCACTTTACCTTCCCTGCTGGGATGGGCTCAGGGCCAGGAGGAGCTTCTCCTTCTGCTGAAGAGGTACAGGCAGCAGGAGAATCCCACAGGCCCTGAGCTCAGTTTAGTGAGCTGCCTGCAGTTCACAGGGCTACATTGCTACAGAGTAGGAACTCACATTCTGCACTCCGCACCACCGTGACCCAAGCTGCTATGGCATGGCCTTATTTTGAAAGTGAAACCACTGATAGAATGCAGCCTGCTGTGAGGGCCAAAGGCCACAGCATCTCTCCATCCTCAAGGCTCCACTGTTATTCTACTAGGCTCATGCATGTGACTGAAGAATCATGAGCACAGATGTTCTGAGCCTTGCCCTAGCTGAACTGCAGTGACTCTGGCAACAGAGCCCACATGGCACCTTACCTTCCAAAAGCAGGCAGTCTTGCAAAGTAGGGAACTTGACCCGGACAGGAAACTCAACACATGCATGCACATTCAGGCTAAAAATCAGCAGGAACACCTTGCATCCAGCAAGGCGGCACTACTGCAGACACAAAACCTGCAACTTAGACCACTAAGGCACTCCCAGACATTGCTTATCTGGACTACAGTTGAAGAAATCAAAAGTAGGCTTTTAAAAAATAAATAAAATGGACAAATCTGTAGTTACATTAACTAGGAGAAAAAGAGATAAGACTCAAACAAATAAAATCAGATATAAAAAGGAGAAATTACAACCAGTATCATAGAAGTACAAAGGATCATAAGAAACTACTGTGAAGTTATACCCCAAAAATGGAATAACCTAGAAGAAACAGATGAATGCCTGCACACATACAATCTGTCAAAATTGAATAATAAAGAAATAGAAAATCTGAATAGACCAATAACAAGTAAGGAATTTGAATCAATAGTAAAATTTCTCCTATAAAAGAAAGCCCAGCTACTGATGGCTTCACTGTTGAATTCTACCAAAGCTTTAAAGAAGAATTCAGACCAATTCTTCTGAAACTATTCCAGAAAATTGAAGAATAAGTAATATTTCCAAAAATTCTACAAGGCTATCTTCCTCCTGATACCCAAACCACATAAGGACCCAAATACAACAAAAAGAAAACCACAAGTTGATATCCCTGATAAGCATACATGTAAAAATTCTCAAAATATCACCAAACAGAATTCAACTGCACATTAAGAAGATCTTTCACTGTGGTCAGCTGGGGTTTATCACAGGGATGAAAGGATGGATTAAAATATACAAATTAATAAATGTTATATGTCACATTAGCAGAAAGATAGATGAAAACCAAATGATCATTTCCATAGAGGCAGAAAAAGCATTTCACAGAACTCTGTATCCTTTCATGACAAAAACTCTCAACAAATTATGTATAAACAGTACTTACCTCAACACAACAAAGGCCAGCTAGCATTATGGTAAATGACAAAATGTTGGAACCGTTTTTGCTAAAACTAGAACAAGACAAGGATACCCACTCTCACCAGTTGTATTTAGCACAGTACTGGAGGTCGTAGCCAGAGAAATTAAACAATAAAAAAAATTAAAGATAGGCAAATTGGAAAAGAGGAAGTCAAATAGTTTCTGTTTGCAGATGAGATGATCTTATATACAGAGCACACTAAAGATACCACCAAAAAATTGTTAGAACTAATAAACTAATTCAGTAAAGTTATAGGATACAACAAGATATAAAAATTAGTAACATTTCTATATGCTAACAGTGAAATATTTAAAAATAAAGAAGTAATATAATTCACAATAGTTACTAATAAAAAAAGATAACTTGATGTAGATTTAACCAAGGAGGTAAAAGATGTCTACAATGAAAACTGCAAAACATTGATAAAAGTAATTGAATAAAATATAGATAAATGGAAAGATATTCTGAGTTCATGGATCAGAAGAATTATATTGTTAACATGTCCATACTACTCAAAGCAATCTACAAATTCAATATAATCTCCATGAAAATACCAATAATATTCTTCACAGACATAGAGAAAACAATCCTAAAAATAGAAAACAGAATCTTAAAATTTTTATGGAATCACAAATGACACTGAATAGCCAAAGAAATATTGAAAAAAAAAAAAAAAACCTGGAGATATCACTCTACCTGACTAACAAATGCTAGAGACATTATGCTACCAAAACATCATGGTATTAGTGTAAAAACAGAAACACAGACCAACAGGACACAACAGAGGGCTCAGAAATAAATCCATGCATCTACAGCCAACAGATTTTTAACAAAAATGTCAATAACATACATTGGCAAAAGGACAGTATCTTCAATAAATGGTGTTCAGAAAATTAGGTATCTATATGCAGAAGAATAAAAGTTAACCCCTATTTTTAACCACATACAAAGTTCAACTATAAATTTATTAAATATTTTATTTAAGACCCAAAACTATGAAACTGCTAGAAGAAAACACAGGGGAAATGCTTCACGACATTGAACTGGGTAAGAATTTTTTGTATAAATACTCAAAAGCACAGAGAACAAAAGCAGAAATAAACAAATGACATTACATGAAACTAGAAAGTTTATTCACAACAAAGGAAACAATCAACAGAGTGAAGCGATAACCTCCAGAATGAGAAAAAATATTTGTAAATTATACATCTGATGTGGAATGAATATTCAGAATATATAAAGAACACAACTCAATAACCAAAACCCCCTACAAATTATGCAATTAAAAATGGGCAAATCACCCTAATAGACATCTCTCAAAAGAAAACACAAAAAGGACTAAAAAGAATTTTTAAAATGCTCAATATTATCACTAAACATCAGGGAAATGCAGTTATGAGCCACAATCTCACTCCAGGTGGAATAGATATTACCAAAAAGACACATGATAACAAGCGTTGGTGAAGATGTAAAGAAAGAGGAATCCACACATGCTGTTGGTGGAAATGTAAATTCATACAGCCATTACAGAAAAAGTGCGGAAATTCCTCAGAAATTAAAATACATCTACTACATGATTCAGCAATTTCACAACTGGGTATATATCCAAAGGAAATAAAATCAGTACGCTGAACAGATGTCTGCACTTGCTTATTGCAGCACTCTTCACAATAGCTGAGGTAAGAATCAGCCTACATGTTCAACAAAGATGGAATCAATAAAGAAAATGTCATGTCCAATGGATACTATTCAGTCATAACAAGAGGAGAATCCTGTCATTTGTGACAAAATAGATGAACCTGGAAGATGTTAAGTGAAATACGTCAGGAGCAGAAAGACAAATATTACACTATCTCACTCATATATGGAATCTAAAAATGTTGATCTCATTGAAGTAGTTAACAGAATACTGGTTATGAGAGACTGGAGAGGAGAGGGTAATAGAAGGATGGAGAGAGGCTTGTAAGTGAGTACAAAGCTACAATTAGAACCAGCCATCCCATTACTGGGGATATACCCAAAGGATTATAAGTCATGCTGCTATAAAGACATGTGCACATGTATGTTTATTGTGGCACTATTCACAATAGCAAAGACTTGGAATCAACCCAAATGTCCATCCATGACAGACTGGATTAAGAAAATGTGGCACATATACCCCATGGAATACTATGCAGCCATAAAAAAGGATGAGTTCTTGTCCTTTGTAGGGACATGGATGCAGCTGGAAACCATCATTCTCAGCAAACTATCGCAAGAACAGAAAACCAAATACCGCATGTTCTCACTCATAGGTGGGAATTGAACAATGAGATCACTTGGACACAGAAAGGGGAGCATCACACACCGGGTCCTATTGTGGGGAGGGGGGAGGCGGGAGGGATAGCACTAGGAGATACACCTAATGTAAATGATGACTTAATGGGTGCAGCACACCAACGTGGCACATGTATACATATGTAACAAACCTGCACGTTGTGCACATGTACCCTAGAACTAAAAGTATAATAATAATAAAAAAAGAAAGTAAAAATAAATTCTGATGTTCTATTGAACAGTAGGATGACTAGTCAATAATAAAGTATTGTATATCTCAGAATAGCTAGAAGAGACAATTTTGAATGTTCTCACTACAAAAAAAACTGATGAATGTTCAAAGTGATGAATATGTTTAGAACTCAGATTTTATACACGTATTGAAACATCATATTGTACCCCATAAATATGTGCAATTATTATGTGTCAAGTAAAGATGAAAATAATTAAAAAGAAAAAGAGCATAAATCCATACTAAGTCATTAAAATAAGATTCATAAATATCAGCTTTTGTTCTGATTAAATTGTATGATCATCTTAAAATATTGCTATTTATGAAAATATGGTTTATTTTACAACTGCATGTTCAAGAAAAAAAATTCCATTTCAATACCAGAATCCCGAACTCTGCTGCCCAGAGTTACTACCACAAGCTAGAATTTGAGCCTCACCTCTTCTCCATTTAATTAATTTTAGGTTGATACAAATACGCTAAAATTATATGCTTTTTAACTTTGGAATATAAAGTAAACAGCTGTGGGAGCTGACCAACTGGTGAGAGGATATTTCTTTTCTCCGGGGAAACTTCAAAAGACAGTCACCTCACATCTTCTCACTTCAATAATAAATACAATCATCCAGGTCTGTGAGCTTGCTGATTGTGGTAAGCAGAATTCTGAGATGGTCCCCAGGATTTCTGCCTTTTATTATACACCCTCCCCTTGATTGTGAGTATGGCATGTAAATACGATGTGTTATTACTCCTATGATTAGGTTACTAACCAGTTGACTTGGTATGAACTAATATGGAGGTTATCTTGGGCAGGCTTGATCTAATTAGGAGAGGTCTTTGAAAAAGGGTGCAGTGTCAGACAGACTGGCCTCCTGTCCTCTAAGAAAGGTGAAACATACAACCATGTATTGAGCTGCCGAGGAAGAAGAGCATCTTCAAAGAGTTGAGGTCCTAAAGCTGCAGGAACTGAATTCTACCCATAGCTTGAATGAAACTGGAAGAAGACTGCAAGAATCAGATGAGACTCCCAGCCTAGCTTCCATCTTGACTGTAGCCTGTAAAACCTCAAAAACCCCTCCTGAGTCCAGCTGAGGCTATCGACCTCAAATATAGTGAGATACTAAATAATCGTTGTTTTAATCTGCTAAATTTGTGATAATTCGTTACGTAGCAAATAAAAATTATACAGTGTTCTGATAGACTCTAAAAACGTATATAATTGAAATGACCTGATTTTCCCTTAAGAAAATAGCTCATTGTGTGATGAGTTCTTCTCTGGGAACCCTAGCATAATCTCTATAACCTTGCTGGCTATCAAGAATAAATATATTCAATAGCCCAGGAGACATTTAATAAATATTAACAAGTAGAGGCACTACTGACCCATATGGCATCTTTATTTGTATTGGAAAAGTAACCTCAAGCTACTATATTTCCAACTGTGGAGAAAATGTCAAAACAGATAGACTACATGCAACATTTAAAATGTGAATGACCTCTTTTAGGATTATGAAATAACCAGCCGGTGCTACTTTATGCAAGTTAATTGAAAGTTGGCATAAAAAAAATGACAAAATAAACAATCCGTGCCTTCTAGAACAATCAGCTGTGAATAACATTTTGGTAATAAAGATTATTACATTATTTAAAGAATTCACTTAATATTTTAGTGTGCTTGAATTATTTTTAGAAGGTATTTGTTGTTTGTGGTGAGAACTGTCTGTGCATTGCCACATCCCATTAATGAGTCTGGGATACTCATTCTCTAGTTAACATGCATGTCACACCTCAAAGCTGCCCCCTTGATATGGTTTGGCTGAGTCCTCACCCAAATCTCATCTTGAACTGTAATAATTCCCATGTGTCGAGGGCAGGTCCAGATGGAGGTTATTGAATCACGGGGGCAGTTTCCTCCATGCTGTTCTCATGGTAGTGAGTAAGTATCATGAGATCTGACGGTTTTATAAATGACAGTTTCCCTGCACAAGCTCTCTCGCCTGTCGCTAAGTAAGATGTGCTTTTTGCGTTTCCCAGTGACTGTGAGGTCTCCCCAGCCATGTGGAATTGTGAGTCCATTAAACCTCTTTCCTTTGTAAATTACCCAGTCTCAGCTCAGGTATGTCTTTATTAGCAGTGTGAAAATAAACTAATACACTCCTTTTCTGGAGAATTGCCTGCAAGTATCAGAAGCCTTTGTTGTGGAATGACAAAATCTAGCTAACTAGCATATGCATTAGTCACATAGTTATTATTTTTGTGGTGAGAACACTTAATATCCATTCTTTTAGCCTTTTTTCAGAATTAACACTGTAAGAATATATTACTGTCTTCACCATGTTTTACAGTAGATCTGGAACTTTTTCTGCCTGTCTGATGGAAATTTGGTATCCTTTGACTAGCATTTCTCCAATGCACCCCCAACAACCACCACACCCCTGATAATCATCATCTACTCTCTACTTGAGAACATCGTGTTGTACTCGATAAGTATATATAATTTATCTCTCAATGTAAAAAATAAGAGAATCATTTTTAAAAAGTAAAAGGCCTTCACAGTGAAGTTTGGCATTCTTCTCCAGCTGTCCAAAGATAAAAAACAGCTGAAACACGGCAAACAAAAGCTGGCTTCTTGGACTTGACTCAGGAACAGTTTTGGTGTACTTTCCACTCCAGAGTCCCCTTAGGGTTATGCAGAAGCTAGTCCCCAGCCAAGACCACACACTTGCTTATTTGTTTCCCTGACCAATCCTTTGTATTTCACTCACTTCTTTCCTCAATAAATCACTTGAACAAGAACTTCCCTGCCATCTCAGGTTCTAATACAACCCACTGTGAATCACCCTTTTATAACACGGGTGATGTAAATAAATTAGCTATCAGTATACCCTAAAGAAGCTAATAAACCCCAGAGACCAGGTTGTCTCACACACGGCCTATTTCAAAGCCTTAAAGGAGTCTTAGACTGGTGCTCTCACAGTTGCATAGTTTATAAAATGTTCAAAGTTAAAATGTTTTTGTGTTCTTTGTTTTCTTACAAGAGGATCCCTAAAACAAGATTCAGGCCCCTCAAAGTGCCCTTCCCCCTTGGGAGAATTCGTCTTTTATTCTTCTAATTGCACATGTTATCTGCCTAACTTTTAGAACTACATTAATAACAATTATAATGTCAAATTTAAAGAAAAAGGGAATGCCATGTTAGAAAGATAATCTTCAGATTTACTCTTTCTGGGACTACTGGAAACTGAGTTAGTTATTTTCAATACATGAGCATTTAAATAGATTTTCTCTGTAAAATGATATGTTTTAATTGTCTTGTACCTGTGTTTCTGCAAGTTTCAGCACAGAAGAGTGACAACTGCTATCAAAATGCCAGGGGTTCAGTCTAGGTCCTATTGCTCACTGTACAGAAAGCCAGTCATTGAGATGAGTATCTCCAGGTAAGGCCGCTTTATTCCAGTACTGCATTCAAAGAGAATAGAAGGCCAAGTCTCAACTGTGCTTCCTCAACTGACTTAAATTAGGGGTTTATATGACAGGGAAGAAATGTAACTAACTACTTGTGGAAAAACAGGAATTAGAAAGCGGTGAGGAAAAGGAGTTGGTAAAAAGGCATCCGGTGGTCAGTTGGACAATCATGATGGGTGAAGGGTGTGGCATCTCATTGTCCAGATGCCATGATCTGGTGAGTTTCCATTTCTTAATACTAACTGAGAGGGTTTATGGTTGCTTTCCTGACAAAGGAACTCAGGTAAGACAACTACGGGTTTTTAAAATTTTAAGACTAAGAGGGTCAGTTTCTGTATTTATTCAAAAAATTCATAAATATTCACTATGTGGGGAAAATTAGGCTGATTTCACAACTGCCCCCAAAATTCCACCCTCTCAGGAATAATGAATGAGGAAGGTTGTGGGCCAGACATTTTCAAGTTAATAGTGAAATTCCCATTGCCTGTATCTTACGACTGTTTCAAAAGAAAACAAAAAGAAAGAAAGAAAGAGAGAGAAAGAGAGAGAGAAAAAGAACAAGCAAGCAAGCAAGCAAGCAAGAAAGAAAGAAAAGAAAGAAAGAAGGAAAGAAAGCAAGAAAGAAAGAAAAGAAAAAAGAGAAAAAGAAAGAGAGGAAGGAAGGAAGGAAGGAAGGAAAGAAGGAAGAAGAAAAGAAAAGAAATGAAAGAGGATGAGACTGCGTGTTCTATACTCATCTGTTCTATACTCATGTCTTCTATACTCATCTGAGATGAAGCTGCCCCAAAGATCAAATTCAGAAATAAAAGATGTACAATGTGCTTACTACATTAGGGCTGAAAAAAATACTAACATTTGAATAATTTTAAATTATATTTAAAACCTTCCACATAGAGCTATACATTTTATTCATTAAAAAGTAACGATCCCCCAAATCTCCATCTTGAATTCCCACACATTTTGGGAGGGACCCCATGGGAGGTGATCGAATCATGAGGGCAGGTCTTTCCCGTGCTGTTCTCATGGTTGTGAATGAGTCTTATGAGATCTAATGGTTTTAAAAAAGGGCATCCCCCTACACAAACCCTCTTTTTCTGCCTGCCACCATCCCTGTAAGATGTCACTTGCTCCTCCTTGCCTTCCGCCCTGATTGTGAGGCTTCTCCAGCCTTAAATTGCACTTAAATATAAGTCCAGTTAAACCCCTTTCCTTTGTAAATTGCCCAGTCTTGTGTATATCTTTATCAGCAGCATGAAAACGAACTAATACAATGTATCTAAAACTTTGAAATTTTAAAAGATGACTAAAGATGTGTAAGTTTAGGTTTTGTTTCTAAAGTTCAAAGAGGTATATTACTAAATTAAGTTTATGTGCACGTATACACACTCACAAATACATGCACATGTAAACACACACAAACACACACACACACGCAATCTCTGGACTCACTTATTATGTTTATTCATATCCAGCAGCCAAATTATTTAATAAATTTTTAAAATAATTTTTTAAAATGTTTAAATTGTTTAATAAATGTGACACATTTCATTAATATTCTTTCCATGATTATATTTTGACCAGTTGTTCAATAACAGGACAAAGGTTTTCTGAATTTTGTCATAGGAAGTGATATAATACTGGCATATTTTAAACCAAAATATCTTTAGAGGTCAAAGGTATAAGGGAACTTTTAAAACTGTGCCCTAGCATTTCATATCACAGTCTTTCATTTTAACACATTTTAATAAAAAGAAAAAAAGCTGGCATTTAATGAGTAAAATTCTGGGATACAAAGTCAATACACTTATTTAATATATATCTTGATGACTCAATCTTGATCATATATCTTGATAAGAAAAAACTACAGTATGTCATATTCTTTGATCTTGAGATCATCTGTTAGATCTGTCTTGGGTGACATTTATCTATGTCATAACTTTTATGTTATGTCTAACATAACTTTTATGTTATTCATAGCTCTATTAAGTGTGGATTGTAATATCAGAGTGTTAAAACTGCTGGCATTTCGGGTATTATGTTATAACTTTAATATTTCTATATAATATTTCCCTTTTCACTTTCTCTTTTTATCCAGAAATCTAACCTAAAATTTGAAAAGTAATTGCTGATGCCCCATCTATTTACTGTTTTTATGCCAGACATAATACTGACTACTGGATAAATAATAAAGTTTGAGCAGCATCAGTGTCCCCATTTAACATCCTTACTCTGTGCAACCATGCTCCAATTCACAGAGAAACCATATTTTCCCCAACCAGAAAGGAGGCGCTCAAAAACACTTCTTTAACTACTCCAGAATTTTCTACTTCAAAAAAAAAAAAAAAAAAAAAAACTGATAAAAGTGTATGGTAAAAATATATTTTCTGGTTGGCAGTAATTAAGCTTAATATCAACTATGTGAATATATAAACTTATCAAATGATAAATTTTGATTTTGTTTTGATTCTTTGCAGTTAAATGCTCTTTATTTATATGGTAACTAAATTGCTCATGTTACTTTTAAAAGAATGGCATGAAGTGACTGACAGTGAAAAAGACCATTAGTCTATCCAGGTGGAAATAAGTAAGCCATCATTTATGTGGTATAATTTATGTGTATTCCTCATGTATTTCTTGAGCAAAGTCACACAGGACACTGGGTGATGGAAAGCAAAATGGAGGAAAAATGGAAATCTGTGCGTGTAGCAGAGCAATGCCTGTTTATTTACTTACGGAGGTACCAAGTCATCCTCCGGCTAAAAGAAAGTGGATCTGATGGCATTGCTGACAAATTAATGTCAGCATTATGGAATGTCATTTTTTTTTTCAAATGTTTTTATTCATCTTAAAATTGAAATATAAAATTTTATGTTTATCATGTACAACATGTTTTAATATATATACTTAAAATACATACACAACATTTTAAAAACTATATAGTATATATATGTATACATAGCACAGTGGCTAAATCTAGCTAATTAGCAAATGTATTACCTCACATAGTTATCATTTTTGTGGTAAGAACACTTAGTATTCATTTTCTTTGCATTTTTAAGATTGTAATACATCATCACTAACTACAGACACAATACTGCACGATACATCTCTTGAACTTATTTATCCTATCTAAATAGAATTATGTGTCCTTTGGCCATTATCTCCCAACCACTCCCCTTAACCACCCCAGTGTCTGGTAACCAACACTGTACTCTCAAATTCTATGAGATCAATTTTTCAGTCCACATAGGAGTGAGATTATGTGATATTTGTCCTTCCGTTAATGAATCATTTCACTCAATATAATATATTCCAGGTTCATTCATCTTATTGTAAATTGCAGGATTTTCTTATTTTTATGGGTGAATAGTGTTTCATGGTATATATATCACATTTTCTTTATCCATTCATCCACTGTCAGACATTTAGCCTGATTAAATATTTCAGTTATTGTGAATAGTGCTGCAATCAATATGAGAATGCAGATATTTTTTCATTACACTGATTTTATTTCCTTTGGTTATACCCAGTAATGGGATTGTTGGATCACAGAAGTAGATCTATTTTTAAGTTTTTGAGTAACCCCTACACTGTTTTCCATAATGATTGCACTAATTTACATTCCCAGTAACAGTTTGCAAGGGTTCCTTCTCTCCACATCCTCCTCAAGAGTTGTTAACCTTTTGTCTTTTTGATGATCCCCTTTCTAATTGAAGTCAGGAGATATTTCACTGTTGTTTTGATTTTCATTCTTCTATTGATAAGTAATGTTGAGCGTTTTTTATGTATCTGTTGGCCATCTGTGTCTCTCCTTTTGAGAAATGTTTATTCAGATCTTTTTCCCATTTCTAATTGGGTTTTTTCTTTGTATTGAGTTGTTTAAGTATATATTTTAGTTATTAACCTCTTATCAATGTTCAGTTTGCAAATATTTTCTCCTATTTGGGAGGTTCTCTCTTCACTCTGTCGATTGTTTCCCTTGATGTACAGAAACATTAGTGTGGTGTAATTCCATTTGTCTGTTTCTGCTTTGGTTATTTTGAGGACCTGTCCATAAAATTATTGCTAAGACTAATGTTCTAGAGCTTTTCGCCTATGTTTTCTTCTACTAGTTTCATAGTTCCAGGTCCTACATATAAGTCTAATCCATTTTGAGTTGATTTTCATATATGATGAGAAAGACAAGTCTAAATTCATTCTGCTGCATGTAGATTTTCAGTTTATCCAAGAATATTTATTAAAGAGACTGTTCTTGCCCCACTGTGTGTTCTTCGCAAGTTTGTCAAAAATCAATTAGTTGTCAATTCATGAATTTACTTCTGGACTCTATTCTATGCCACTGGTCTATGTTTCTGCTTTTACACCAGTACTATTCTATTTATGTTACTAAAATTCGTAGTATATTTTAAAGTCAGGTAGTGTGATGCCTCTAGCTTTGTTGTTTTTGCTCAAGATCAGTTTGACTATTCTGGGTCTTGTTGTTCTATAAGAATCTGAATTTTTAAGAGCTAAAGTGATTCCGTCTATTTTATTTTGCATACATGCAACATATTGTCATTATTCCTAATTTGTAAGAAGTAAATTGAATTGTAGTTAGCACTTTTGTAGAATAATCACTTCAGCATAAACACTACTAACAAAAAATCTTCTGTGGAACATACAAGTTTACAAAGTTACTATATTTCTCTCTCTCTTTCTCTTTCTCTCTCTCTCTGTGTGTGTGTGTGTGTGTGTGTGTGTGTATCATTGAAGATGTTTTTACTAGGCTTTCTATCACTTGTGAGTATGTTTCTATCATTGAGAATGTTTTCACCAGGCATTTTTAATGTACATAAAAAGTAAATAAAACTATGACCAGAAGATTGGAGAATAGCTTATTATTATTTCTTATCTTCCCTTTAAAATGAATCTCATGTTGTGACTGGTATTTCTTTTACTTTTTCTACATTCTGTAGTAACTTGAATTTTATTTTATTCTTTTGACTATTATCATATCACCGTTTTAATTTTTCAGAGCAGCTTTCCTCTCTATAACTCCAGTGGAATTTTAATTCCAATAATGACAACCCCATCCAGGATCTATGTTTTTTAGGAAGGAAACAAAGGAAAAGATATGAGAGAAACAACTGAGTTTGGGCATCTCTGCTGTTGTGACTGTGTATGTTTCATTCTATACAGACTATTTTGGTCAAAGAGCTAAATCACTTCCTCTAAACAAGTTTTCCAAGTATAAAAACTGAAACACATTTTAAAACTTATACCTGCCAAATTATTGTGTGTGTTCCTCATTTGGACTTATACTCTGGAAAAATAATAGGGTATCATGTATTATTTCTTGTTTCTAATTTTACTGATGATTACAATGAGGCTTAAAATGAACTTAAGGACTTCTGGTCTCAACAATGGCATGTAATGTGTTTGAAAGCGGTCATCCCTATCCTTATTAACAACTGGATCAACTAAATACCAGTGACTTTTCTTGGACCCATTAAAAAACAGAAGGTACAACACAAACCACCACCCAGACACCTGAGGAAAAGAGCACTTTCAGAGAATCATAGCAGATAAATGCTAGCATGAAGCAGAAATACAAGAAATCATAAACTGCTAAGAACAATTAAACCATAATCCAGATCCATTTATGAAGGCTTGAGTGTGAATTAAAAGGAGAGTGACAATTTCCTGGGGACTTCAGTCTTATGATGTCCCAACATATTCGTGAAGTTTCCCTCCAGGATCCCCAACAGGTTCACAATGTGGAGTGCTAACAACAGTTCTCTTGTGGCTCTGATGAGAGGAAACTCTTATGAAATGTATGTCCCAAACCCTTTTCCTAAACTAGGGTGTGCTGTCTAGAGAAAAGGACGTTGCCGGAGCACAAATCTAAAACACACAGAGGGAAGAAGACTTCTCTACACTATAGGTCCATTCTCTCTTCCTGTTGCATCTAAGATTAAAAATAAAAGAAAATGAAACATGGTCACAGGGTGCAAAACTTCCACGAAATATATTAGCAACACTATAGCCAGAGGAGAAGGAGGAGGGGGCAGAGGAATATAGCCAGTGGAAATACTTATGAAGGTCACAGCCCAAAGACATAGACACTAAAGGACCGTGACTTAATCAGGACATTATAGCGCACAACCACTCCCCTCTACTTTACCAGCACATTAATAGGGCTCTAGTATAATAATAGTAGATTATGGCATAAAGAGAGTACAAAACACACATTTATAGATGGGAAGTTCTTAGAAAAGCTCAAAGTCAAGATGGGAGAAAAACATAAAAACGGTAGAAGAATTGAAGCCTCTGATACCTCTAGTAAGGAGAAACTTCTAGCAAAACTAATATCTAAATCCACACTAAAGAAAAATATATCTGAAATCTTATCACAAGCAGCTTTAACAAAAACAAAATATTACGAAATGGAAGATAAATCACACTCTGAAGATACAAGGCCGAAACGAGCTATGACAATAATGTTAAAATTATCACACTATTTAATATAACAGTAATTAATATAAAAAAGTAGACAACATTCAATGACAAATAAATATTATAAACAGAGAGCCAGAAACAGTGAAAGAATCATAAGAACATTTTGGAAATCAAAAATAGTAAAAAATAAAAACAAACAATGACTGTTGAACTCATCACTAGATTTAACATAGATATGGAAAAATCAGAGATCTTAAATATTAAAACATTGATTTGATATTTCAAATATTTCATATTGGTTACCTTATATTCTAATAATACCCAAAATTAAGTGACAATGCACTAAAGTAATCCTGTTTGTAATAGAACATGAAGTTATTTATAATAATTTATATTTATTTGACAATTTTAATAAGTGTTAAGTGGTCAGTTACTTTCAGCTGCAACTCTTTCTCTGTATAAATACAGACTCCATTGAACTACAAAATATTATAAAATCCAGGATATTAAAGTGTAAAATACAAGAATAAAGAAATTAATATTTAGTTAATGGCTCTTTTTTTCTAGAAAAATAATATGTATAATTACTTCCCTCTACTTTTAAGGACCTAATGTTAGTGTAGAGCTTAATCCTTTTCAAAGTACTGTTTTGATATCAAAGTACTAGTGTTTTAAAAATTGTCAGAATCAAAATTTAGTCACTTGTGTTTAAAAACAAATGATGCTGAAAAATAGAGCAAGGGAAGGCTATCAAGGATATTATGCATTAATTCCTGATAACACAAACTATCACAAAAGACTGTAAAAAACACAACCTTGCAAAAAAAAATTAAAATCATACACACAAAAAAAATACTTCTGTGAGGAAATCCGTGTAGCAAATGCCTATCCAACCTTGCATTGGCATCACTATTGTCATTGATCCTTGTAGCCAAGAATAATTATCTCAAAACAATTATTTAATTATCCATAATTTTCCATTAAAAACCACGGTCTTTCTTTACCTCATTGAATATGAACATAGTTTGCTATGGCACACATAATCTCATTGCAATGCCTTGCCCTATTCCTAAATAAATATTATTAAGAGTCTCTCTGTATATGTAGGTTGACTGTGTGTGTGTGTGGGTGTCTGTGTTTGTGTGTATACACTGTCTACCTACATAACAATATACATATATATTAATATGTATAAACACATACGTATGTTAACATATGTATGTAAATGATTTGGGAGCAAAAATAAACATTCTAAATGGTGGGCTCAGAATGTCTAATTAAAAGTAACTAGGGTGGTTACCGGCATCTAAACACCAGTTCAAACTCCTGATATTGCCTGACAGGATTTATAGGATTTCCTTTGCTCTAAAGAGATTAATAAGAAATGGGACAGGACTCTTTAATATTAACACACGCAAGGTTTTCTGGGAATCCAGACAGTTATATCATGGCCTGTTTTATGCACATTTGTAAAGTAATAGGCAAATTACATGAAGGAAAATTCAGAGCTCAAATAGACATTATTCAAACTCTTTAAAAATGCCTTGTAACTATAGAGTTAACATGTAGAGCCTTCTAAATTCTCTGTCCAGCTCTGTTTTTTTTGCCTCCTACTTTGAATTTGCTGAATTTTCTACTGGAGTTGAGATAAAACACTACTTGGTATCCTAGACTAACTTTAAAAAAAAAAGTCTTAAAGAGATTTGATTGAACAGCTTTCCAAATTACAATAGCTCCATGCTAATCAACAATCTTGACACCTTTTGGAAATGTAAATTTAGATTTGGCTAACAATAGCTTAGGGTGATTCAACAGGTAATTAAATAATTGATATCTTAAAAGAAAAAGAATTAGGTAAATGTTTATAAAAGTGAGGCTCTCAGATCAAATCTTGAGCTCTGAGCACTAATACAAGATACCTTGTTTGGCATTAAAACTTGTCTTCCAGTCAGGATCCAAAATTTTAAAAGTAAAATAATAAAAACAAAACTGCCAAAGTGCTTTCCCACCCACAATGTTTACTCAAGCAACCCAGACTGACAAACAGAAGATAGATTTGTTACTAAAATTCAAGGCTACTTAGAGATTCTGTTTGTCTTACACAATTTTAGCAAGTCCTAGCTAAAAAGTAAACATTGAAAATTTGACCCTAAACTCATTTAAAACTAAAAAAAGAGAAAAGAGAAAAAAAAAATGTTTTGAAAACCAAACTGAGTTACCCAGAATTTTGGTTTACAGCCTTTACTTGTTTACCTACTAGAGCAAATAGAGTTTAGCCATCTGAAGAGGTAGCATTTTGCCTGAAATATAATTTGTATCCAACTGACTTTTATAAAGCAGTGAGTTTGTATTACTGTCTCATAAGTAATAGTCTAAAATAAAAGCTATAAGGTTTTTGTGTGTGTGTGTATATATGTTTAAGTGTGTTTACACATATGTACATGAACTATGTTATAGCTTGTATCTACATAGTAAAATCTCACAGAATCACCTAGAAATACCTAAAGGAAGTCTATTCAGATTAGCCTAAATACGTGAGGACTCATACAAAATATATGTTCATTAATCCAAATGTCTTTTATCACTTAAGTTAATCTTTAATTAAAAAGATGGTTTCAAATTATACATAAAACATAAATTTAAAAAATAATTTTGAAGACATTTAAAATACATCTTCAAAATTGTCAAGGTATATTTTTGCCTGGGTTTAGAGGACAGACAGATGTATGTATGACCTCACAAGATGTTTTAAGGGTCAGAAATGCACACAAAGTTTATAAAACTGAACACTCAGTCAAAAATGAAATATCGTTGCTTGCATAACTCTTTGCTGAATAAGACTAATTTAATATTGTTGATTTAATAAAAACATGCATATCTTCTGAGTTATCAGCAAAATATTCATGTATTTAAATTTAAGGTTTTTATTTAGATGAGCACCTGAAATTTACAGGCTATAAAAATAGTTAACAGAAAAATAACATAAAATGATGACAAGATTTGTCTAATATATTAGTTTTCATAAGTAATCTAGGTATAATTAGCATAAATAAATTAGATAAACATAAATGGAATAAATATTTACAAATGAATGTTTTGTATAATTTCAAGTGGTTAAGATTCCTAAATGTGTAAGTCTTTTTCTTTTATTCTTTTTTGTTTTTATTTTTATTTTTTTTTTTGAGTTAGAGTCTTGCTTTTGTCGCCCAGACTGGAGTGCAATGGCGTGATCTTGGCTCACTGTAACCTCCGCCTCCAGTGTTCAAGTGATTCTCCTACCTCAGCCTCCTCAGTAGCTGGGATTACAGGAACCCACCACCATGCCAGGCTAACATTTGTATTTTTAGCTGAGACAGGGTTTTACCACGTTGGCCAGGCTGGTCTTGAAATCCTGAGCTCAGGTGATCCACCCACCTCATTGAATCATTCTAAATAAAATTCAAAAACTAAAAATAATTGTTGAACATGAGTTCAACATAAAACATAAGAAAAACCATAAGTTTTGCCTTGGGTCTTAAAATTATAAACAAAGGCTAACTATATTTGGCTCTATTAATAAACATAAAAAATTATGTTCTGGAAAATAATGTTCCTAAAAAGTACAAAATGGTTATCGTCTATAAAATACTGATATGTGACAGACTGTCCAAAATTTCTTTTTAAATATTAAAGTTATTGAGTGTTAAAATCATTATATTATTTATATATAGTTTTGTATATAAAGTACACTAAAAACGTAAGGTGTGTTTACAATGAGAAAAAGCATAAAAAAGGCATAAGAAAGTATTCTTTATTGAGGAAGAAAAGATAATCTTGTCTAATTCAGAAGTTATTTAAAGGTTGTTTCAAAGTAAGTATTTAGAAAAAAATAGAAAAAATAGTAAATAGGAGAGAGATGTTTTAAAAAGTTATGGGTACAAAGACGTATTTTTGGCTTAGAATCTTAAAGAAAATAATTATTCTGTTAGAGAAAAATATTATGTGGCAAATTTTTGGCCTGATCTAAAATTGCAGGTTATTTAAAATAGAGAAAATATGGGACAAAACAAAAATATAAGCATGCAATCAAAAAGTCTGTGCAGTATGTGAAAGGCTTATAAAAGAAATTTGGTCTATGATCAACTTGGCTGTAATTAGAAGAAAATTATACATAAAAGCATTTCTAAAGATTGGTCTATGGTATTAAAAATGTAGATATGGGCTGGGTGTGGTGGCTGATGCCTGTAATCCCAGCACTTTGGGAGGCCAAGGCGGTCGGATCATGAGGTCAGGAGATCAAGACCATTCTGGCTAACACAGTGAAATCCCGTCTCTATTAAAATAAAAATAAATATCCAGGCACGGTGGCGGGTGCCCGTAGTCCCAGCTACTCAGGAGGCTGAGGCAGGAGAATGGCGTGAACCCGGGAGGCGGAGCTTGCAGTGAGCCAAGATTGTGACGGTGCACACTGTGTCGCCTGGGCGACAGAGCGAGACTCGGTCTAAAAAAAAAATGCAGATATACAACTAAAAATTTGGTTCCCTATAACAGGGTTTTCTTAAAGCATTGGTTGCAATGCTCATAGTAAATATTGCAAAAAGTTTAGATTTCTAATTCTAAAACGTTTTTTAACAGCCCTTTTCAAAACTGCAGTTTTTATTTCTGCCATATTTATTTATGAGATTCATTTAATTTCCTTATTTTCAATCTGAAAATGATAATTTTATTTCTTGAGGTAGAGTTTTCCTCTTGAAGCTTCTCAGAATCTTCTCTCAAAAATTTAGCTTTTGCTGTATATCACCGCATGTTACTTACAGGTAATGTATAATTGCCCTCAGTTCTCTCTCTCCTTGAAAAAGCCTGAGACAATAACTTTCTTCTTTAACATTTTTGTCAGTTCCTAGAACACTTTTCTCTGGGTTTAACTCTGCTGCTATTCACCAATGCTAAAATTTACATCCAAAGGCCTAAGAAACAATGTTTCTATTAAGTGTATTTTGATTTTATACTCTTAACTTTTCTTGATATGTCTAAATAGTTCCATGTAACCAGGAAACTCAAAATACTGTTGCTAAGAGCCTGATTCCATAGCTTAAGGTAGTGGTTTCCTTGTTTAAATTTCTGTATACTATAGTGTACACTTATAATCTCGGACACACTCTTTTTTGTCTGACTAAATTGAAGTACCGTTTTTATCAGGTTTGACTTCCAGGTTGTCTAAATCGGCTTCCCATTATAAAAAACAATCAGATTGGAAAAGTTATTTTTTTAAATCTTTTTGGTAACTGGCCTGAAAAATAAAGATTTTACATTTCATCAAGATAATATCCTGTGTTGCCTTTACTAGGTTTTTGATTACTTAGGAAGAGAGTGTGGCAATTTCTTAAAGACCTAAAGACAGAAATACCATTCAACCCATCAATCCCAATACTGAGTACATACCCAAAGGAATATAAATCATTCTATTATAAAGACACATGCATGCATATGTTTATTACAGCACTATTCACAAAAACAAAGACATGGAATCAACCTAAATGCCCATCAATGGTAGACTGGATAAAGAAAATGTGGTATATACCATGGAATACTATACATCCATAAAAAAGAATGAGATCATGTCCTTTTCAAGGGCATGAATGAAACTGTAGGTCATTATCCTTAGTAAACTAATGGAGGAACAGAAAACCAAATATTGCATGTTCTCACTTATAAGTGGGAGCTAAATGATGAGAATACATGAACACATAGAGGAGAACAACAGACACTGGGCTTATCAGAGGGTAGAGGTTGGGAGGAGGGAGAGAATCAGGAAAAATAGCTAATGGGTACTAGGCCTAATAACTGCTTGATGAAATAATCTGCACTATAGACTCCCATGATACATGTTTACCTATGTAACAAACCTGCACATGTAACCCTTGAACTTAAAATATAAGTTTTTTTAAAAAATGAGCTTTAAATGGGTTAATGATTTAATTTATATAATTTTCTGTATTGCTTTTGAAGTCTTTTGATTATCGCTCTTATTAAATAAATGACTGTTATTTTACCATGACCTGTGACTCTGTTTTGGTCAAGTATTTTGAATCTTCTGACATCTTTGACAGTCTTCTTCAAGAACAAAATTTTAAATTAAATCTTTTTCACATAGAATGAATTTGAAATTTTCCAGTTGATCCCTGGAGGGCTTCAAATAATATATCTCTCTCATCTTACAGAGAGGTTAAATGATAAGGCTTATTTGGCAAATAGCATGGAAAACATTGTCAAATAACAACTGAAGATAGATATTTTTTCAGTTATAATTATATGTACATTATTGATATGACTATTTGAAAAATTGTATACATCCATAAAAATCTATTATCAGTTATAGTTTCAGTTGTTCTGTAAAATCTTTAAAGTTATATTTATATGAATGTTATTAATGTTCATATTCTAAGGATTATGTAAAATGTATAAAACTCTGATAGTCTTGATGTAACACTGACAGTCATGATTCTGGTTGGTATCTTAAAAGGCTTTATGTAATATGAATAAAAATCGAGTCACTTGTCTTTAAAAGAAAACAACAAATAGAGCCAAGGCATGCTATAAGGAGATGGCTCTTATACATAAATGATTGATAACAAAAACTAACTCAAAAGACTCTGTATTAGTCCATTTCACACTCCTATAAAGAACTACCTGAGATTGGGTAATTTATAAACAAAAGAGGTTTAATTGACTCACACTTCCATATGACTGGGGAGGCCTCAGGAAACTTACCATCATGGCAGAAGGCAAAGGGGAAGGCAGCACATCTTACATGGCAGCAGGAGAGAGAGAGAGAACAAGTGAGGAGGAAAGTGCCACACCTTTAAACCATCAGAACTCATGAGAACTCACCCAGTATCACAAAAACAACATGGGGAAAGCCACCAAAATGATCCAATCACCTTCCACCAGGTCCCTCCCTTGACACATGGGGATTACAATTGAAGATGAGATTTGGGTGGGGACTAGAGCCAAATTATATCAGATTACAAAAATACAACTTTGAGCAAAGGCCACTGTAGTTTATATAAAAAAATACTTTTCAAGGACAGCTGTCTGGAAAATGTCTATTTAACCTTATCCTGGCACTACCTTTGTTACTGATCCTTATAGCCAATAGTATAGATCTAAAAACAATTATATAATCATCCTGATTTTTATTTAAAAAAAAAAACTGTCTAACTTTACCTCACTGAATTCATACACAGATTACTATGGCTCATGTATTTTCATTGCAATGCCTTATTTCTGAATAAATACCATTTTCTTTTAGAGATCTTTTCTCTGTTTATTTAGGTTGACTGTGTGTATGTACATGTGTGCATGTGTACATGTGTGAGTGTGTGTGTGTGTGTGCTTTTGCCCACTAAGTCTCAAACAAAGTTCTATTCCTATAATTATCTCATCTATGGAATAAGTTATAGAAGAAAAATAAAACAAAGCAAAAAGTGGAAAGCATCAAAACACACAGTCACAGATACACATGTGTTTATTATAACATTGCTTAAAATTAATATTAATTATATATTTTATGTTAACAATTTAATAATTAAATGTGTCAGTAAAAATGAAATATCAGCCTTATGAGTTGCATAAGGCACTATATTTGAGTAGATTATAAATAAAAAGTAAGAGTTTTTAAAAGATAAATAAGCATGCATCAGTGATGTTTATAGAAATTTATCAAACACATTGGTAAATCAAATTGGATATTGTTTATAACACTGAATTATCATACAGTTTTTATAGGTAATGTAGCAGATTATTAATTGAAAATGGAAAAAGTACTGAAAGTCATGTTCTAGAAGAAAGAATAGGAGTACTGAAGATGAAATCTCATTCGAAGTAAAAATTTACTTAGATAATGAAAATTGTCCTTTAGATTCAAAGTTTAATATTTAAAATTGTAGAAAACATACATAAGGAAAAGAAAAAAAATGGAGATTGAGCAGTGATCTAAATAAAATATATTTTGTTAATAATGAAGAATAGTAAATATAAAGCCAAGCCACATCAACACTTTTTGAAGGTTTATCCTATAGTGGACATAAAGTTAGTCCTCATCTGCTAGAATTATGCTTTCCTTTTCCTGAGAATATCTTGAGTTCAGTAAAAACCTATCACTTTAGGTGCGTGAGTGAAACAACATACACTAGTGAATCTAATATGTGTTTTGCTTATTGTAGTTTCTTTGACAATAGCAATAATAGACAAAAGCACCTATAAAAAATGGATAGGAAATTGTGATAGTTAATTTTATGTGTCAACATTACTTGGCTACAGGGTGTCAGGATATTTGTCTAAACATTACTTCCAAAATTTCTGTAAATGGTTTTTTCGAGATTTTAACATCTAAATTGATAGACTGAATAAAGCACATTATTCTTCCTAATGCAGGTGGACCTCCTCAGTCAGAACAAAGCCTGAATAGAATAAAAAGCCTGGCCCTCCCTCAAATAAGAAATTATTTCTCTCTGACTTACCCCAAGATGCAAGGTAAGTTTTCTTCTGCCTTTATATTTCAACTGAAATATCAGGCCTTTCTGGGACTCTAGCTTTCTGACCTTTGGACTCGAACTAAAGCATCAGCTGTCCAGGTTCCAGTACAGAGATCTGTCTATTGTGTTAGTCTGTTCTCATGCTGCTAATAAAGACATAGCTGAGTCTGGGTAATTAATAAATGAAAGAGGTTTAATTGACTCAGCAGTTCCACAGGACTGAAGAGGCCTCACAGTCATGACAGAAGATGAATGAGGAACAAAGTCACGTCTTACATGGTGGCAAACAAGAGAGCTTGTGCAGGGGAACTTCCATTTATAAAACCATCAGACCTCACGAGACTTACTCACTACCACAAGAACAGTACGGGGAAAACCACTCCTGTGATTCAATTATCTCCACTTGGCCACACCCTTGACACATGGGCACTATAACAATTCAATGTGAGATTTGGGTGGGGACACAGCCAATCCATATCATCAATAAATAAGTTTTGTTTAACACATTTAATAGATAATAGCTTCTATTGTTATATCTTATGTTAATAGTTAAGTATATTTTTTATTTTAATTCACAGGCTCTCAAACCAATATATCATATGTAGATTTTAAAACCCATCCAGTAATGCCTGTGATGTTTCTGATAAACTAATTTTAATAAACCTATCAAAGCATTTTTCTTAATCCATTCATATATTCCTAAAATTTGATGCATAGATCCTCTAGTATTTAGCTGTTTATTGATTATTAATATTGAACATTTATCATCTTTCATTAAATAATAGTCATTTATTAACAAACTGAGTTTTTCTCCTTTGATGATTTTATATGGATTACTAAAACAAAAGATTTTAATGCTTCATTTTGGTATTTTAAATTCTATTGTTTGCTATTTTAAAATATATTTGAAAACTTTATTTATTTATTTACTTATTTATTTTGAGACAGAGTTTTGCTCTTGTTGCCCAGGCTGGAGTGCAATGGCGCAATCTCAGCTCACCGCAACCTCTGCCTCCTGGGTTCAAGCAATTCTCCTCCCTCAGCCTCCCAAGTAGCTGGAATTACAGGCATGTAGCACCACACTTGGCTAATTTTGTGTTTTTAGAAGAGACAGGGTTTCTCCATGTTCATCAGGCTCATCTTGAACTCCTGACCTCCAGTGATCCGCCCACCTTGGCCTCCCAAAGGGCTGGGATTACAGGTGTGAGCCACCATGCCTGGCCTGAAAACTTTAAATTTATTATCAAAGTTATTCAATATTCAGCTTGTATATGATTAATATTTTTTGCTTAAGAAAGTATTACCAGCTATTTATCTTCATCTTCTTTCTTAATAATTTATCCATAGCAGCCAACAAAGTATCACTATTATTGCCACAAAAATACAATTAAAAACTAAACACATTGATTTTGGACTTTGGGTCTCCAGAATTGTGAAAAACACATTTCTGTTTTTATAAGCCACCCAGTCTGTGCTACTGTCATATAGCAGCCCAAACTGACTAAGACAACCATTGATGACAAACTCTTAGTTTAGCATACATGCATAAATCTGTGTCTATACATGTATATCTAAATCTATTTAGAGATAAATATATAACGTGTATATATTCAAATACATATATACGTATATATGCAACATGTGTAAGTTTATACATTATCAAAATTCCAATGATATGCTTCACAGAAATAGAAAACCTAATTTGTAAGAAGCCACAAAAAACCCCAAACAACCAAAGCAATCTTGAGCAGAAAGAACAAAGCTGGAGGCATCACATTACCTTACTTCAAAATATACTACAAAGCTATGCTAATCAAAATAGCATGGTACTAGCATTAAAAAAAAGACATATAGAGCACTGGAAGAGAATAAAGAACCCGGAAATAAATTCACACCCTTATGGTCAATTAATTTTCAGCAAAAGTGCCAAAAGCACACAATGCATAAAAACAGTCGTTTTAACAAATAATATTGGAAAAAGTAGATATACACATGCAAATAATATAATTAGGTCCTTATCTTACGTCGTATATAAAAATTAACTTGAAGTGGATTAGAGACTTAAATGTAAGACCTGAAACTATAAAAGTACTGGAAGAAAACATAGAGGACAATCTTCATGATGTTTCTCTGGGCAATGCTTTTTTGAATATAAGTATATACATGTATGCATATTGTTCAGAAGTATCTAAATATATTAGATAAATTAATCAACTTTATATTTATAAATATATTGGTTAATTTATAACAGATAATATATTTAAATTGGATTACCTTCTTTGCTCTCTAAGAGGCAGTTGACAATATCTGGCGCTATGTTAGATTATCCCAGTGGCAGGATGAATCTGTCCTCTAGTGTGTGGAAGCCAGAAATGCTGCCAAATATTCTGTAAGACCAAGGAAGACTCCCATCATAAAGAATCCTCTGGTTTAAAATGTTACCAAGGTTGAAACACTCTCCCCCAGGATAATCTTGGGGATCCCCAAATCTTTATAAATCCTGCATGAATTGGAACATGTTGAAATAGGCATCTCAAATTTTACTTGGTTATTTATGCATTTAATAAAAATATGTACTGTATACTTACTTTATAAATTCACAAAATTCAACCCAGTTTATGCATAGTCTATGCATGTATATCATACGTATACATGTTTGTGTACAATCTACAAATTTTCTAAAACAAATTAATTATATAGACTCTGGGATCCAGAGGGCACCCTATGTTCTTGTTACTAGAAAGCCTGTCTCCCATTCTGTTCCCAAGTGTAACACCTGGTTGGCCCTGCAGGGCAAGCAGTGTCATCCTCCGCTGGGCTATGAGTATATGTGAGTTATAAAAGATTTTTACTCTCATCCTTACAGTGTTTAATGTCATGTGTTGAGACATCTTGTACTAAGTCCTTCCTCACAAATGAGGTAAGTAGGAGACAATTCAAGCACTTACTGGACACATAAGGTAGAAGCAGTTGAAGATAATTATTAGGTTAATACTCATGCCAATTATTTGCAGCTCCCTATTTCTCCTGGAATCATGTTGTTTGGGAGTTAGAGCTGAGGATTTTTTTTTTTTTTTCAAACACACTTTTTATCAGTTTTGCAGCTCCTACTCTAGCTGAAATAACTAACATTCCTTTCCTATCCAGGGAAGAAAATTTTAAAAAGCATGGTAAAAGTTATCTGCTACACTTTAGTAGGCATTTCTGTATTTCTTTTTTTATTCCAATTCTCCCCAAGTTAATGGTTAAATCCTGCAAAATAATTATCGAATTCCAATATCACATGCTGTGAAATCCTCCCCTATCCCAACTGCTGACAACTATTGTGCATCAGAGACATTTTCCCAAACATTTTCATGGGACCCAGAAATAGGCCCTATAACAAATCAAGCATATACTCAGTTTAAGTCTATTGAACAATATTTTAATGTTATCTGCATAAAAAGGTACAACAGTATGCATTTGACCTCTTTTATAATCAGTTTTCTCACTGGGTACCAAATGCCTGATTATGGCAAGGACCGGAAAGCCAGCTAAGCCGTCATTCAATCCTGGGTTGGATTCTATAAAAAATTAAAGTAAGAAACAGGGATAAGAGCCAGTGCCTTGTCACAACACATACTTTTTCCATGCAGCTATATTTACCAGCTAGTTAGTAGAATATGTATGAAAAACTGAATGTTTTATTAATTATATTGACCTAAATCTGCTGGAGAAATAACATTTTCAACTATCCCAGAAGTTCTCAAATTTATATGAGTTGGATTAACATATTTACACAAATTCAAGCACTTCTCCATCATTAGTAAGCACATTTGACTGCATTCTGTTGGTCTGCTCCTCTCTCTGCATGATTCTTGTTGTGCCTGTGTTTATATTTGTCACAATTATGTTTCTACATTTATGTATCTATGTTATAAACAGCTAGTTGTGTGCTAACATCCAGTCTCTTCTACTTTCATTGTAAGGAGATCCTTAACTTTGAAATAGGACCATGACCAGTTGTAATAACGCAAACCAAATTTTGCCATGACTAAGTTATTTGATTGATTGGGAATTGGATATGTGTATTAATTCATTCTTACACTGCTATAAAGAACTTTCCAGGTCTGGATAATTTAGAAAGAAAAGAGGTTTAATTGACTCATAGCTCCACATGACTGGTGAGGCCTCAGGAAACTTATAATCATGGTGGAAGGTGAAAGGGAAGCAAGGCGCCTTCTTCACAAGGCGGCAGGAGGGAGAATGAATGCAGGAGGAACTACAAAACGCTTTTAAAACCATGAGATCTTGTGAGAACTGCCCCCATGATTCAATTACCTCAACCTGGTCTCTCCCTTGACACATGGAAATTATAGGGATTACAATTCAAGGTGACATTTCTGGGTGGGGACACAGTCAAATCATACCAATATGTATGAAAACAAAACAACAACACAGAAGTGCTATGTGATTCTTCCCCAAACAGCAAGGTAGATGATCATGAGAATAAACAGACATGAAAGAGAGTAGGAACCAGGGTTAGTCCTGTTATGTCTTAGTTTCCTTAACTAGGAAGTGGTAATGTAGCAGTTCTAATTTACAAGTTTGTGAGGACTATTAAACATTGAATTCCTAGCACAAATCTTAGCACAGGATGTAAACTCTGTAGTTTGTTTTGTTTTCTATTTTTGCATAATAATTTATATATTCTGGAGGTATGATTATGTCTCTGGTAAAATTTTACATCTTCAAGGTACAAAATTGTGTCACCATTAGTTACAGGTGAAATTAGTGTGTAGAAATATTCAGGATTAAAAAATAGTTATTGAAGAGTAGGATATAATATAATTTTTGTTCTAGACTCATGGATTAAATAAATGTCAGAAATCAAATTAGTGTAATAGATGTCATATATTAACAGCATTTGGGGTTGAAGAATGATTACAAAAATTATAAATGGAAGGCATACAATTCCAAACAAGGAAATTAATATAAGGAACACTCCGAGGCTATGTATTGACAGAGGGTCACATGCAACACATACACACTTACTTATACAGTTATTTGCAAATTATTTTAGTTTTTATTCTTATCTTTCAGGTTTTTTAAAATTTCAACTTTTATTATAGATTAAAATGTACACATGCAAGTTTTTTACATGGATAAATTGGAAATTCTGTGATGCTGAGGCTTGGGGTCCCAATGATTCTTTCACCTAGGCAGTAAGCATAGTACCCAGCAGGTGGTTCTTCACCCGTATGCCCTCTGTCCCTTCCCCATCTAGTGGTCTCCAGTTTCTATTGTTTCCATCTTTACATTCATACATATTCAATATTTAGTTCCCACTTAGAAGTGAGAACCTGTGGTATTTGGTTTTCGGTTTTTGCATTACACCACTTGGGCTAATGGCCTCCAGCTCCATCCATATTGCTGCAAAGCACATGATTTCATTCTGTTTTATGGCTGCATTGAATTCCATGTGATGCTTTTTTTCCCCCTCAATCCAGTGTTGGTGAGCACTTAGGTTGATTCCATGTCTTTGCTATTGTGAATGGCACTGCAATGAACGTATGGGTGCATAGGTCTCTTTAATAGAATGAATTATTTTCCTTTGTGTATATAACCCGGAGTGGTCTGGCTGGGTTTAATAGTACTTCTACTTTAAGTACTTTGGGAAATCTCCGAACTGCTTTTCACAGTGTTGAACTAGTTTGGATTCCCTTCAACGGCGTTTAAGTGTTTATTTTCTCTAAAGTCTTGTCAACATCTGTAATTTTTTGGCTTTTTAATAATAACCGTCATGACTGGTGTGAGATGGTGATCTCATTGTGGTTTTGATTTGCATTTCTCTTATAGTGATGTTGAATATTTTTTCCATGTTTGTTGACTGCATGTATGTCTTCTTTTGAGAAGTGTCTGTTCATATCCCTTGCCCATCTTTTAATGGGACTCTTTTGGTGCTTGTTGATTTGTTTAAGTTTCTTGTAGATTCTGTACAACAGACATCCTACAAAATTATTTATTTTATTCAAGTAATTTTATATTCATAGAAAATTTGAGCAGAAAGTAGGGAGATTTCCCACATAACCCCTCCCTCACAAATTCATAGACTTCCTTATTATTACCATCCCCCACTAAAGTGGCACTTTTTCTACAAGTAATAAACAAATGTTGATGCAATTTTTATTACCCAAAGTTCATTATTTACATCAAGGTTCATTCTTGTACATTCTATAAGTTTGAACAAATGTATAACGACATGAATCTAACATTGCAGTAGATACAGAGTGGTTTCACTGCCCTACAGTTTTTCCGGGTTCTACCTACTTATCCATCCTTTATTTCTCTCTATCCCCTGTCAAATGGTAATTTTTTTCTATCTTCACGGATTGACTTTTCCAGAATGTCATAGTTTGAATCATATTATATGTTGCCTTTAAAATTATTAACTTTTCACTTAGTAACATGATTTAAAGTTCCCCCATGTATTTTCATGGATTGATATCTCATTTTTTTTAGTGCAGAATAATTTTTTTAATTTGAATACACTACAATTTAGTTATTCACTCACCTACTGAAGGACGTATTGGTTGCTTTCAAGTATTGGCAATTATAAAGTGTTGCTATAAACATCTATGTTTTGGTCTGAGTGTGCCCTGCCCCCAAATTTATGTGTTGGAAATGTACACAATGCAACACTGTTGCATTGCAACAATGTTGAAAGTTGGACAAAATGGGAAGTGTTTACATCAGGAGGGTGGAGACTGTGCACTGTTGCACTGGAGGTGAAGTTCACTTGGGGTAGGGAGCTGGCCAGTGCAGATGTTGGTGCCTTCTCTGTGCCCTGTAAGCTCAAGTAATCACTCAGGTTGTTGGGGAATTCCTTGTTCTCTGTGCAGTGTTAGTGCAAGGGCAGGGTGTTGTGGGGCCTGGGTCTGTGTCCACCAAGGCTCCATCTGCAATGGTGGTGAGCAGGAGTTGGGGGGCACACTCCACTACTACATGCTGGCAGGTCAAGTAAAGCAAAACCTCCCTGTTCAGACACGTGCCAGCATTGTTATGTGGGGAGTTGCTGTGGGCTCAGGGGAAGCTGAAATATGAGGAGGGAGTGTGCAGGCTGGTGCATGGCCTCAGAGGCTATCTTCCTGGAGCTCACCACCATTCAGGCTTGGTCCACCAGTGCAGAAACTATGGTGTGGGTTCCAGGGCACCTAAGACTGCCCTATAAGCAGGTGTGGCCAGGCTGGGGTGCCAAGAGAGTTCAGCAGACCAAGGAGTGCTCAGGTAGGACCAGCCCCATCTGATGTGCAAGTCCTCCCTGCAGAGATCAGGTGTGACAGTTCTCCTAGGGCTAAAGTCTCCTACGGGAACAAGGTGAACCTAGAGGGATGGATGTCCCTGGCTGTGTTCCACTACAGCTCCTCCCACACCAAACCCTCTGGGCTCCATGTCAACTGGCTTGCTCCTCCACCACTTTTCTAAGCAGCTCTCCCTATCACCTCAAGTGTCCATGGTGGTTGAGGGGTCCCCTCCTGCTAGGGATCCAGGGCCCCCTGGCCAGAGTGGGCTGCTCCTTGCCAGTTCAACTGACCAATTCCCCTGTAGCTGTTGTGGTTCAAAAATGAGTCCCAGTATGCAATAGTGGGGTTACCAGCTTTCTTCTCCCCCTTCAGCCCAGTTTCTCTGTCCACTATTGGCAACTTCCCTCTGAAGATTTATGAAAAGCATGGCAGTCATCTCAGTCCCTCCACAGAAGCTATTTTACTTGTTTGTGTCTAGTTGGCCATCTTGCCTTCCCTGCAAGCAAGCATAATTATTCTAAAAATTCATCATGAAGTTTCAAAGTGAATTACATATATTAAGAATAATGAAATTTTGGGAAGCATTTTTATAAAATACCACCACATTTTTATAAGATTCTACCACACCTACCAGATTAAAAATTCTTGGATAAAGAAAATAATCTTTTATTCATTTGTCTCTCCATACTTAGCATTCAACATAATCTGTACAATTAATTCAATTAAATTTAATATTATTGAATGAGCAGCCTAGCTCTCCTGTTGCCCAAGAAGATCATAGCTGCCAACAAGGAATCTAAATTTTAGTAGTTTAATTATATTAACTATAATTCTGAGGGAAGATGCACAACTGCTTAAGCTTTTATATTAAACTTAAAAAATTCATGTTTATTGTATCAAACATAATGTCTGTTAATTCCCACCTGCATAAATGGCTGTACACAAGCATCACTGATTATTTAAGACAATGCATACTTCTGGATCATAATACATCATTTGAGCTGTTACTATGTAATATAATATTTTATATACATATAAGCCCAAATATATATATATATAACTACACACACAAATACACACACACATGCGTATATATGTGTGTGTGTATATATATTTGTTAAAAGAAGTTTTAGTTAACTATTGATAATAGTACATATTGTAAAGCAGGGGTCCCCACAAATCAGTACTTGAGTAAGCAAAGCTTCATCTGTATTTATGGCCATTCCTCATCTCTTACATTACTGTCTGAGCTCTGCCTTCTGTCAGATCAGCGGCAGCATTAGATTCTTGTAGGGGTACAAACCCTACTGTAAACTGTGCATGCAAGGAACCTAGCTTGTGCTTTTTTTTTTTTTTTTTTCTTGAGATGGAGTCTCACTCTGTCGCCCAGCCTGGAATGCAGTGGCATAATCTCGGATCACTGCAACCTCTGCCTGCCAGGTTCAGGCAATTCTCCTGCCTCAGCCTCCCAAGTAGCTGGGATTACAGGTGCATGCCACCATGCCCAGCTAATTTTTGTATTTTTAGTAGAGATGGGGTGTCACCATGCTGGCCAGGCTGGTCTCGAACTCCTGACCTCGTTATCTGCCCACCTTGGCCTCCCAAAGTGCTGGGATTACAGGCGTGAGCCACCGTGCCAGCCCTCTTGTGCTCTCCTTGTGAGAATCTAATACTTGATGATTTGTCACTGTCTCACTCATCACCACCAGATGAAACAATCTAGTTGCAAGAAAACAAACTCAGGGCTCCCACTGATTCTACATTATGATGAGTTGTATAATTATATCATTATATATTATAATGTAATAATAATAGAAATAAAGTGCACAATAAATGTAATGTACTTTATCATTCCAAAACCATCCCTGACCCAGTCCATGGAAAAATTATCTTCCACAAAACCCTGTCTCTACTGCCAAAAAGGTTGCGGACCACTGTTGTAAAGGAAACTTAGAGCTTCAGTGAAAAAACTTGGTACATAGTTTAACTGGAATCTGCCTTTTGTAAATATGGAAAACTGATGTCTTCTTTGACATTAATCACCACTCTAGTAATCTAAATTAAAAAAAATAGCTATAATATTAACTTTTTAGTACATGTTAATTAAGGTATCTTTTTTTTTTTTTTTTTTTTGCTTTGTAAAGATTTAAATTATTTATGAAGTAGAATTTGTATTTTTTAAACATTTCTGGTTTAAAAAATTCTTATTTTTTTCAGTTAGAAGCACAAAAAGCTAGTTTTATTAAGAATATATGTTTCTTGTCATTTTATTGTTCAATTTAAAAATGTATCAGCAATATATATGTATATGATTTAAACAATTAAATAGCTTTAAAAATATTAATTCAAAGAACATCAGACTCTGTCACCATTTTCTCCCTCCTCATTATTTCTTTCTTCAAAGGCAAGAAAATTCACCTCTTAGTTTGTATATTAGACTTTTCCCCTATAAGTCCCAATTATATTCTTGTGTTGATACTTGTTTTTCCAAGTTTTAGATGTATTGACATTGCAGAAGGAAAACATCAATTGGCACTTTATTTTGTTGTTGTTGTTGTTGTTCTTGGTGTACTGACTTTATGCTAATAAGGAAATGCCCATTTAATGTTCTGTTCTTTCTATGTTCCAATCGAAGTACACTACTCTTCCAAAATCCCCACTCATCAAGTGTATTTTTATCCTACATTTGGTTGAAAAAATATTAATATTAGTAAAAATGTTACAATGCTAATATTTACATTCACATTTTTAAAACCACTGCTGATTTTCAATTTAAATAGTAAAATTCTAAATAACTTTTAGATAAAATTACCACTATAGGTAATCATAATTTTTTAAAATCATGAATTAAAAGAAAAAAAATTTATTATTGCTTAAGAAATAAACACTAAATTTCTGCAGGAATAATTTTAAATATTAAAATTGTAAATATTTTGAAGCAAATTAAATTTTCTTTTTCAAAATATTTATTTTAATTTGTGAAATTATTTATTTATGAATGTCAGCTCACAGGTACATCCCCTTGGGTCACTCCATACTGGGCATGCATGTTTTTAGGGAGCAAACACACAATGATACATTGGGGTGATTTCACATACTTTAAAATTATTTTAAAAATGGAAATGGAGTTGGTTGTCAAATATGAAAAACATTTACTTCCTATCTTAGACTGACCAAACAATAAAAGTGGCTACCTATAGAAGATGAAATGTGTAATAAATGGTAAGGAAACTATACGGCTTTTGTATTCACGACCATATGGTTTGAAAATAAAACACATTTTTTGAGAGCCCTCAGCTGAACAGGGGTTCTGGTACCAGAGTGACTAGCAACTCCGCCCTAAGAGGAAATAAACGAGATGTTCACATGGTTGTGTAGAGTTTTCTGACCCGCAACTAGGAGGTCCCTCACCTGGGAAATGTGTTTATACTGACGGGCTCTCTTGTAACTCTTATTTGGCCCATGTCCAGTTTATGCCTGCCTGATGATAGCTCTGGAGCTGGCAGACCAACCTTGTGTTCTTCTTGGTTTCATGGGGGAAAATCCAGCCTGGGACAGCCCCTGGTTCTTCAGATGGAAGACACAAATTCAATACACCACCATAAGAGAAAACAAATTCAAAGATTTTTATTTACAAATCCTGAGCAAAAAGGGAGTAATGAGTCCTGAGGGCAGTCCACTCCAGGGTCATAGGAGGCAGAAATGAAGAGTCAGACAGAGAGAGAGCAAGTAGTGGCACTAGCAGTAAATAAAAGGGAATAGTGTGTGGGATATTTTAAGTTCAAAGACAAATGCCTGAAAGGTCTCTTTAAAGGTAATGGCAGGAAAGCAGGGGACCCAGTATGGTAAGCTGGAGAAATGCCTCTGAGTTATCTCTGGCCACTGATTTGAGTCATTTGGATGGGATGTGGATTGGGAAAATATGAAGGGAGAATGAACTTTGAATCTGTTTTGAGAAAGTTAAACCTATATTCAAAATGGATGCTGAGGCAACACAAAATTATAAAAATTCACTGCCAAATTAAGAGACTAGGTTGACCTTGTTTACATTTTTCCAAACTTCTCTCTCATATGCCAAAAGAAGGGGCTATGAATCAGGCAAAATCCAGCAATAACCATCTTTCCTCAAACATGGTTCTACCTGGGAAAATAACTCTAAGATAACTCAATCAAAAAGCAGATGTTGACACGTTACCAAATTTTTAGCACCCTGAAGTAAAACGTTATCATTTGGTGACCTTGGATAAACAATATGGTATTCATCAATTTTTATGGAGATCCCATTTTTCATACTGAGAGGTGAAGCCAGCTGGACTTCCTGGGTCAAGTGGTGACTCAGAGAACTTTTCTGTCTGGCAAAAGGATTGTAAACGCACCAATCAGTACTCTGTAAAAATGCTCCAATCAGCACTCTGTGTCTAGCTAAAGGATTGTAAATGCAACAATCAGCACTCTGCAAAATGGACTAATCAGCACTCTGTAAAATGGACCAATCAGCACTCTGTAAAACGGACCAATCAGCAGGACATGGGTGGGGCCAAATAAGGGAATAAAAGCTGGCCACACAAGCCAGCAGGGGCAACCTGCTTGGGTCCCCTTCCACACTGTGGAATCTTCGTTCTTTTGCTCTTCACAATAAATCTTGCTGCTGCTCACTCTTTGGGTCTGCACTACCTTTATGAGCTGTAACACTCACAGCAAAGGTCTGCAGCTTCATTCCTGAAGTCAGCGAGACCACGAACCCACAAGGAGGAACAAACAACTCCGGACACACCACCTTTAAGAGCTGTAACACTCACTGCGAAGGCCTGCGGCTTTACTCCTGAAGTCAGCGAGACCACAAACCCACTGGAAGGAAGAAACTCTAGACACATCTGAACATCTGAAGGAACAAACTCCGGACACACCATCTTTAAGAGCTGTAACACTCAACATGAAGGTCCATGGCTTCATTCCTGAAGTCCGCAAGACCAAGAACCCACCAGGAGTAAGTTCCAGACACAATACCATCGTCGAGGGTCTTAAAATCATTGAGGAAGAGTGTGTCTCTGATGTGATTTTGTGTTTCTTTGTTTAGAAGTTCTTTAAGGTAAGCAGCTGCTGGAAGCAGAGCCAATAGCTGCTAGTAATTCCAGTTGTTGGAACAGTATACTTGTGTTAAAATGCCGTATTTCCATCCCTGAATGTGACATGTAACCTTTTTTTTTCAACTGTAGTCCAGCACCCTATGTATCTAGAGTGTTTCTTCTGTCTCCTCAAATTTTACTTATCCTCTTCTGTGCATTCTTTAGCAGAGCCCTCTTTAATTTATCATACAGCATATGCTCTGCCAAATTCAAATGAATTCCAAAGAAAATAGATCCAGTAATGGACCACAAACTCACTCCTTAAAAATCCTTTTAGTGACACTATGATTTTGACCATTTTAAGACAATGACTCAGCCATAGATAAGAAACCTCAGCTGATCTGTATCTGCTATATAGCATTGAATAATATAGGATGGAATTAATCTGCATGTCACAGTTTCTGGCCAAAGCTGCCAGATTTTTTGCAGCCGACATTTGGAATCAGGCACACATGCATTTAAATGTTTGAACTGTTGCTTATTAATTGGGAAATTTGGAACAGTAAATAAGTTGCAGCATTTTCTGATTTTGCAGCATGATTATCAGACTTCTGTATGATCTTTCAAGGTTAACTCATGAATATGTTAGAACATATTCCATGATGTTTCATGGTTCCCAGACATAACTCTCAGTCTTAAAGGTATTTCAAGTTGGAAACTAAAGTCCATTATCATTATATAGCTGCAAAATAATATATGTAAAGTAGCAATAATGAACCAGTATATAATGCAGTTTTTGTTTATTGCAAGAAAAAATAAATCATCCTGTCTCTTTTATGTTTATTAAAATATATCTGGAATTTTTTTAGTTCATTGGGCATTTTAAAAATCCACTAGCCTTTGCTTGTCTTGTCTTCTACTTCTATTAAATTCAGATATTATATTTCATGTCTTCAATGATACTTTAGGCAGAAATGCAAATTAACTTGCCTTCTCTCTTTTTGTTACGCAGGCCTAACAAAATCTCAGCTTTGGATGAACTTATTTGGTTTTATCTATATATATTTATACAGTTTTATTTAAATAGCTATGCACAATCAAAAAATGTCTACTGATTACTGTCACCTGTTGTATTACTCTGCTCTCAATGCTGACATGAAGAAATAGCCAAGACTGAGTAATTTATAAAGAAAAGAGGTTAACTGACTCAGAGTTCTGCAAGGCTGGGGAGGCCTCAAGAAACATACAATTATGGCAGAAGGGTAAGCAAACATGTCCTTCTTCATAAGGCAGCAGGAAGGAGAAGTCCCAAGCAAAGATGGGGAAAAACCCTCTGTTAAACTATCAGATCTTGTGAGAACTCACTCACTATCATGAGAACGGCATGAGGGATGATTTAGGGTATCTGGTGGAAGAAATTTCCAAGTATCAAAGCATTTGTCTTAGGTGCTGTTAAAATCATTTAATTTTATGTATTCAAAAAGATATGGTTTGGAATTGGAATGTGTGTTTAAAAGGAAAACAGAGCATAAATGTTTGGAAAATTTGCAGCCTGACAATGAGATAGAAAAGAAAAACTCATTTTCTGAAGTGAAATTCAAGCTAGCTGTAGAAATTTGCATAAGTAACAAATGTTAATTGCCAAGACAATGGGAAAAATGTGTCCAGGGCATGTCTTAAGGCTTCATGGCAGCATGTCCTATCAAGGCCCAGAGGTGTAGTAAGAGAAAATGGTTAGGTTGGTTAGTTCCAGGGCCTTGCTGCTTTTTGCAGTCTTGGGACTTTGTGCCTTGCATGCCAGCTGTGGCTAAAAGGGGTCAATGTAGAGCTCATGCCATTGCTTCAGAGGGCAAGCTCCAAGCCTTGGTGGTTTACACATAGTGTTGAGTCTGTGGGTGCACAGAAGTCAATAACTGAGTTTTGGGAACCTCTGCCTAGATTTTAGAAGACTTATGGAAATGCTTGGATATCCAGAAAGAAGTTTCCTACGGGAGCTGAGCCCTCATGGAGAGTCTCTGCTATGACAGTGTGGAAAGGAAATGTGAGGTTGAAAACTCCACATAGAGTCCCACTGGGGCACTGCCTAGTGGAGCTGTGAGAAAAGGACCACCATCCTCCAAATCCCAGAATGGTAGATCCATCAATAGCTTGCACTGCGCACCTAGAAAAGCCACAGTTACTCAATGCCGGTTTGTTAAAGCAGCCAGGAGTGGGGCTGTACCCTGCAAAGTCACAGGGATGGAGCTGCCCAAGACCATGGGAGCCTGCCTCTTGCATCACTGTACCTTGGATGTGAGACATGGAGTCAAAGAAGATCATTTTGGAACTTTAAAGTTTAATGACTGCCCTATTGGATTCTGGACTTGCGTGGGGCCTGTAGCCCCTTTGTTTTGGCCAATTTCTCCCATTTGGAATAGATGTATTTACTCAATGCCTGTACCCTCATTGTACCTATGAAGTAACGATCTTGCTTTTGATTTTACAGGCTCATAGGCAGAAGGGACTTGCCTTGTCTCAGATGAAACTTTGGACTTGAACTTTTGAGTTAATGCTGGAATTAATTAAGATTTGGGGAACTGTTGGAAGGGCATGATTGTGTTTCGCAATGTGAGAAGGACAGGTGATTTGGGAATGGCCGGGGCAGAATGGTATGGTTTGGCTGTGTCCCCACCCAAATATCATTTTGAATCGTAGTTCTCATAATCCCCACATGTCGTGGGAGGCACCCAGTGGGAGGTAATTAAATCAGGGGGACCGTTGCCCTGATGCTGTTCTCATGATAGTGAGTGAGTTCTCCCAAGATCTGATTGTTATATAAGGGGCTTTTCCCCTCCTTTTGCTCACATTTTTCTTTTCCCTGCCATCCTGCGAAGAAGGACATGTTTTCTTCCCCTTGCCCCATGATTGTACATTTTCTGAGGCCTCCTGAACTATATTGCACTGTGCATCAATTAAACCTCTTTCCTTTATAAATTACCCAGTCTTGAATATGTCTTGAATATGCCCTTATAGCAGCATGAGAATGGACTATTACAGTAGTTTGTGTTTTTGTTGTTGTTGTTTTTAATCACTATCTCACTTTCTGTCATTATGAGATACTCCAGGCCTATTTTGTGTATTTTCTGCCCTAATCCTTGAATCACCCATTTCTCTGAGGAGCCCTTTTTTCTTTTATTGGAAAAGGTTATTAAAAAAAAAAAAAAGACCTGAGCACTAGGTATGATAGTTTCTTTCCATAGCACTTTTCACAGACTGTAGATATTTATATAACTAAAAATTTAGTTTAATTTTTAAATATATCTTAACTACATGAGAAACTAGCTTTGTACCATCAGGAACCTCTAGTAGGGACGATGGTATAGATATTACCTGTAATGATATTTAAAATTTAAGATTGTGGTGTTTATCTTAGAATATTTTCTTAAGTAAAAAATACAATTAATGAGTTATGCATTAGTGTTTAGCTGTGTGATTACTGCAATGCTCTATGTCATAGTCTACATAGCAATGATAGGTTTAATTAAACAGAAGGTAAAACACTTATTTTATAATAATATAATATGAAACCACAAATAATTGAGGAATGCAGAAAAGGAATGCAGAATATCCATCTGTTACATCTGCATTCTTTTTTTTAAAACTATGTCCTTTGGCCGGGCGTGGTGGCTCACACCTGTAATCCCAGCACTTTGGGAGGCCGAGGCAGGCAGATTATGAGGTCAGGAGATCGAGACAATCATGGCTAACATGGTGAAACCTCGTCTTTACTAAAACTACAAAAAAATTAGCCAGGAGTGGTGGCGGGCACCTCAGCTACTCAGGAGGCTGAGGCAGGAGAATAGCATGAACCCAGGAGGCGGAGCTTGCAGTGAGATGAGATCGCACCACTGCACTCTGGCCTTCTGACAGAGCGAGACTCCATCTCAAAAAAAAAAAAAAAAAAAACTATGTCCTTTATAATGCGACTGCAATTAGAAAAAAATACTTAAAATGTTTATAAAGCATATATAGATTTTAATTCAAAGTCAATATTATTTGGAATGTGTTAAATATCATCACCACTCTTCTGCTAGCCATTAACTCCTAGAAAATGTCACTGATTTGACAGGTAAAAATTTTTAAAGGGAATTTCAACTTTTTAAAATGCAGTTCTCCTTTTGTGAAATGTAGTTAACCCATATTTCCCTTTCTCCATAAGGCACATTGACACTTACACCATACTGCCATACTGTTGCTTTTTATGGAATGACGTGGCTAAATCACACAGATGCTTGATAAAAGGAGTTCAATCCACTACTTCTATTTGTCTTATTCTAATTCTGTCTTTACAATTAAAGATCATAACATAATTTCAAATTAATGTACTCAAGTTTATACATTTAACTTGCAAAAGTAAAAACAATTAAAATTATGTCTTATTTGCAACACTGAAAATTGTTAGCATTAGACTTTTTGATGCCATATAGAATGAGATATAACTTGACATTCTTAGGTTAAATAAATTGTTTAATATATTTTGTCCTTTAGTATCTGAATTGGGCATTGAAGAAGGCACTTAAGCCCTATTTGTGCTGTATTTGTTTTCCTTTAATATCCCCAAAATGTCAGAAATGAAAGGAATCTCAAAAATCTTCTAGCCCATGAACATTTACTTTTCTTAAGCAATAACACCTTTCTTCAAACTCTGTCTTTCATAGAAACAAATTATATATACAATAGAAAGTAGATTTCCATTAATTTTTAATACTTTGTGAGTATATATTTTATTATGAAACAGACAAGTGAAAATCATGAAATAATTTAACCTTAACATCAAAATTTTGAAGTGTTTTTGAGTAGTAAAAAACGTAATTAAAGGAAGATTACATAAAGCCTTGCAGGACATAGTGAAGAATTTGGCTTTTACTTCTATTGTAATGAGGAATCATAGTGGTCAGACTTAAAGACAGTCCAATTATTTCTGACTCCTGGTGTCCTTGAATGTGTGTGGAGATTATTCGTTCCATGATTTTTCCTCTAAACAACAGAAAACACAAAATTGTTGGCTGTTATTATGAATTTTACATGTAATTGTAATGTGTCCTGCTAATAGCCTTTCTCTCGTCGAAGGGTGATGAAGCAACTGATTATGGAGGAGAGGCCCCCTTGACAGGAAAGAGGGGTGATTTCCAGCCAACAGACATCCAACAACTAAAAGAGGCATAAGGCTGAAACTCATGCAGAGACTGTGGTTCTTATTTATGCAGCTCTCAAAGAACTTAATGCCACCAACCACCACATGAACTTGCAAGGCGATCCTTCCCTTATCTGGTCTTGAATTGGAATTGCACTCTTAGTCTCATGATGCTGTAATAAAGGAGTCGGCTGATGGTTCAGTTTAATCTCAAGGATCCAGTTTCTGCAGTTTGACCTCAAGGACTGCACTTTCAGCGGAGGACCTAGCTAGGCAGTGCCCAAACTCCTGACTCACAAAAACAATGAATGTGACATAATCAGGGTGTGTTGCTTACAGTCACTATCTTTGTAGGTATTTGTTATACAACAATGTATAACTAATAGAGAAGTATTACAGGATTTTAGCAGAGAGTCATCTGGGTTTTAATTACATAGTGAATTAATCACTCTGGTTGCATTTTGCACTATAAGCTCTATGTGGAAGACAGGAGATCAGTTGGAGCTCTGATGCAAGAATTTGAAAGTGGTTTACAATAATTCATAGAAGAGCAGTACAAGTGTCTAAAAATGGCTAAATTCCACATGGATTTGAAGGAGGAGCTGATGGTATTTAGGAATATATTAAATTATATGTATGTGAGAAAGTGAGGAATCCAATTTTTAGAGCATAGGTAAGTAGAAAGATGAGAGTTGTTATTGGCAGAGATGGAGGAATCATAAAGAGAGCACACGCAAAGAGCGGCATGGTAGATTAAAATTCTAGTATTTAACATATTAAGTGTGATTTTTTTTTAGGTCTCTAGTGGAGAAGTCAAGTAACTAGGTGGATATACTTGCCTAGAATTCAGAAGAAAAGTCCAGCTTGGCAATATAAATTTGGAAGCTGTCAATGCATAGTGATAATTAAAGCCTTAGTACGAAATGAGAGATCATCAAGAAAGTGCATGAGATAATAAAAAATCAACTATCTAAAAATGAAACTTGGACCCTGTGAATTTCATGGCCATAAAGAAGAGAAATTGCCAATAAAAGAAGCTAAAGAGGAATGTCTATAAAGTAAGAAAGGTGTTTGTAGGTCGTTATCAATGTCTACAATATTCTGTTGTTGGAGTAAACCTCGAAAATGTTGATAATTAAACGTTGGATTTTCAACACACAAGTCATTAGTGGCCTAAATAGGAGTAGTTTTGATGATACGGTGGGGGTGAAGTTTAATTGGATAGAGATTGTGAGTAAACGAGATATGGAAAATTTGGTATAGTATTACAGACAAATACTGATAAAGAAGAGTAGAAAAAAGGATTGGCAACTAAATGTAGAAACTAGACTTGAGTGTTCTTTTCATTTGTTAAAGAAGGGATGGATAATAGAATATTAATATGCTTATGTAGAAAATTAAATAAACAAAATACAAAAAGAGAGAGAGTATAATTTCTAAGAATCCAACCAATAGTTATATTTTCCAGCCCTAGACTTCCTGATGCATTGCCAATGTTGTCGAATTCACCGTTAATATAGTTTTGTCTCCTTTCTATTGGTTGCTTCCTAACTTTAATTAATTCATTAATTTCAGGCAGGGTCTCACTCTGTTGCCCATGTTGAAGTGCAGTGGCACAATCTCAGCTCACTACAACCTCCACATCCCGGACTCAAGCAATCCTCCCACCTCAGCCTCCAGAGTAGCTGGGGCTACAGGTATGGATCCCCATGACCACATAATTTTTTGTATTTTTAGTAGAGATTGGTTTTTGCCATATTGCCCAGGCTGGTCTCGAACTACTGGCCTCAAGCGATCTACCTGCCTTGGCCTCCAACAGTGCTGGAATTACAGGCATGAACCATCACTCCAGGCCTGCTTCCTAACTTTAAACTTCACTCTTTCTTATATGGACTACTGAAGAAGACTAACACACTATTTAAGAACATGTTTCCACCAGCATATCTGCCACTGGGGTTTCCCAATTATTGTGTGATGCTCATTTATGTGTGGTTTTAATCATTCATTTACTCTGCTTGTAACTATCCTATTTTAGCTTCATATGAAACCTGTCCTTGTTTATTTATTTTTCTTTCTTTAAACAATTTTAATGCAGCAGCATATTATTTGGGAATTTTACATCATCCAGCCATCTTCATGATATAAATAAAAAAGGCAAGGAATAGGAAATGAACTATCTTACACAGAACATTAATTTTTCTTGCATATTAATTTTGCTGAGTAAATTGGGTTTTGAATGAATGCATATTGTTCTTTATGAAATCCTGTTATATAGATCATTATCTGAACCTTTTATTCAGGGTAATTTTTATTGAATACACTCTTCTACAGTGACCTGATGGAAATTTTGTTACCTAGTTTTGATATTACTAATTTTTTTAACACCTGTGTGTTTGTGTGCGCCCATGTATGCATTTAATTGTAACTGAAGTAGTATTCAGGTGTATTCATTGAGAAAATATTCTTACCTTTGAGAAAGATTGGATTTTAAAATTTTTAAAAAGAGTTTAAAAAAATCTTTGGCTTGGCCGGGCGCGGTGGCTCAAGCCTGTAATCCCAGCACTTTGGGAGGCCGAGACGGGTGGATCACGAGGTCAGGATATCGAGACCATCCTGGCTAACACGGTGAAACCCCGTCTCTACTAAAAAAATACAAAAAAAAACAAACAACAAAAAAAAAACTAGCCAGGTGAGGTGGCGGGCGCCTGTAGTCCCAGCTACTCAGGAGGCTGAGGCAGGAGAATGGCGTAAACCCGGGAGGCGGAGCTTGCAGTGAGCTGAGATCCGGCCACTGCACTCCAGCCTGGGCGACAGAGCGAGACTCCGTCTCAAAAAAAACAAAAAAAAAACTTTGGCTTGTGCAGTGTTACTCTCTAGGTTTTTGAGGAAATTTAAGACAAATGGAATGGATTATTTATATCATCAGAGATAATTTATAGCATCAGAGATATAATTTTGCTTGGATCTGTAACATCTTACTGGACACTTCTATTTAAATGTGGTAACAGTAATAACCAATACATGTGATGCTTTTATTTACACATTACAAGGACAGGCATTGCTGTACACCTGTTACACAATTTAAATTACATACTGTTTACCAGATATCTATGAGTTGAGAGCTATTTGCATCTTCATTTAATTCATGAGGATATTTGTATAAAAATTAAAAAAAAATTGTCCAAAATGACACAGAGTGTAAAAGCTGATGCCTGAATTAGAACCCATGGAGTCTAGATCCACATCATCATATTATTCTGCCTTTTTAAAGAAGGAATGAAAGAAAACAGGGATCAGCTCATGTAACAGAAGTCAGGGGAAAGCACTTCCCAAAGATTCGAACAGTGGCAAGAAAACAAGAGAATACTCTTTCTCAAATACACTGCCTTTCTATTAGGGTTGCTTCTCTTAGTATATTTTTCTTATTTTGTACTACTCAAGAATGCCTTTCTCTAAATTAGTTAATGAAAACATACTTATTCTAATGAAGGAGCATTCTAGAGAAAGATTTTCACTGGTCAGGCTTTGGTAGTTACCATCATCTGGGGCATTTATTCAGGCACATGTCCCAAATTGGGCTGCTTATCCACCTCTAGGGCTGAGAGATAGTGTGACTTTGGTTGACTTTCCCCTGTACCCATGTTTGGAGACACAGGTGTGCAAAGAGGAAAATATAAATATGTGGTACCCAAAACATAAAAGGTATATACCAACAGTCATTTAATGGCTAAAATGTGTGTAAGTACAGATTCCAAAATCAACTGTGTGATTCTCAAAGAGTTGGACATTATTAAAGGTAAGCATTCTAAACAACTTTATTCTCAAGAACTTCCTTACTTTATTTTTATTCCTCTCTGAGTGAGGATAATGGAGGGTAGAGAAAAGGGTTACTGGCTTTCACCATTAACTCCAAGCTTCCTTAGGCTCCTAGATAATCACCTCCTTTGTGGTCAGACAAACCCTACTCCTCTTAAGTTCATTCCACTGTACTGAGTCCTTCTCACCATCCTGATTGCAATCGTCTAACCACATCCTGGCCTTTCGACCTGGCCTCATTTTTCCAAAATATTAGCACCAATGACCTCAGTTTTCTTTCCAACCTGTGTGTTAAAAGCATTCCTAGATACTTTTAAATTCCTCCCATGCAGATGCAGATGTCTGAAACACCACCAAATCCTCTCATTTACTTAACCTATTGATCTGTATTTAAATTCTCTACACTTCACCTTGCTCACAAGATTGTATATTTATACCTGGAATATCTAATCACAATAAAATATGCTGCTTTGAAAATCATTAATTCAATGCCTTAATGTAATGAACCAGTCTTCTACAGCACTTCATTAGGTGTTGTCATTACAACCATTATTTAATTTCACTGTATACATTTGCTTTTATCTTACCCCAAATTTAGTTCCAATGAACTATAAACAATACCAATTTATTTAGCTCATAAATAAACAATACCAATTTTTTAGCTCAAAACTGTGGGCCTATGTTGGAGGTTTTCAACTGGCCCCACTCATGTCTCTGTGGACAACTCTCAGATTAGCTGAGAATCAGCTGGTGATATAGTTTGAATAGAGGTTTCTGCCAAATCTTATGTTGAATTTTAATCCCCAGTGTTAAAGGTGGGGCCCGGGGGAAGGTGATTGGATCATGGTAGTGCACCCCTCATATCTTGGTGTTGTCCTCGCAATAGTGAGTGACTTCTCACAAGATCTAGCTGTTTAAAAGTGTGTGGCACCGGCAGGGTGCGGTGGCTCACGCCTGTAATCCCAGCATTTTGGAAGGCTGAGGCGGGCGGATCACGAGGTCTAGAGATCTAGACCGTCCTGACCAACATGGTGAAACCCCATCTCTACTTAAAATACAAAAATTAGCTGGGCATGGTGGCCGGGTCTGTAGTCCCAGCTACTCGGGAGGCAGAGGCAGGAGAATCACTTGAACTCAGGAGGTTGCAGTGAGCCAGGATTGCACCACTGCACTCCAGCCTGGGCGACAGAGCGAGACTCCATCTGACAAAAAAAAAAAAAAAAAAAAAAAAAAGTGTGTGGCATCTCTCCCCATACTTGCTATGTGTCATGCTGGGTTATGCTTTGCCTTCCCACCATGAGTAAAAACTCCCTGAGGACCCTGATCCCCACGGCCTCCCATTTAGCTGGGCAGACATCAAAACCATGTTTCCCGTGCAGCCTAAAGAACTGTGAGTCAAGAAAGCCTCTTTTCTTTCTTTCTTTTTTTTTTTTTTTTTTGAGACAGAGTCTAGCTCTGTCACCCAGGCTGGAGTGCAGTGGCACAATCTCGGCTCACTGCAAGCTCCGCCTCCTGGGTTCACGCCATTCTCCTGCCTCAGCCTCAGGCTTAGCTGGGACTACAGGCGGCCGCCACCATGCCTGGCTAATTTTTTTTAAAATTTTTGTTTGTACTAGTGATGGGGTTTCTCTGTGTTAGCCAGGATGGTCTTGAGCTCCTGACCTTGTGATCCGCCTGCCTCGGCCTCCCAAAGCGCTGGGATTACAGGCATGAGCCACCGCACCTGTCCCTCTTTTTTTTTATAGATTTCCAAGCCTCAAATCTTTATTTAGAACAATGAAAGAATGACCTAATACAGAAAAGTGGTGCTAAGAATGGATTATTGCCATAAAATACCTGCAAATGTGGAAGCAGCTTGGAACTGAGTAACAGGCAGAGGTTAGAAGAGTTTGGAGAGCTCAGAAGAAAACAGGAAGATGAGGGAAAGTTTGGAACTTCTTAAAGACTGGTTAAATAGTTGTGACCAAAATGCTAATAGTGATATCAACAATGACGTCCAGGATGACGAGGTCTTAGAAGGAAATGAGAAACTTATTGGAAACTGGAATAAAGGTCATGCATATTATGCCTTATCAAATAAGCTTAGCAAACAATGAAGCTTAGCTTCATTAGTCTTGAGACTTATGATTTAGGGTAGAAGAAATTTCTAAGCAGCAAAGCATTCAAGAAGTGACTTGGCTGCTTCTAATAGCCTATTCTCAGATACAAGAGCAAAGACATGACTTAAAGTTAGAATTTATATTTAAAAGGGGAACAGAGTACATGTTTGAAGAGGAGGAGCTGCCCAGGCCTCAGGAGCCCACCATTCGCCCCAGTGTGACCTGGATGCACAATATGGAGTTAAAGGAGATTATTTTGGAGCTTTAAGATTTAATGACTGCACTGTTGGGTTTTTGAATTGCCTGAGCATGTAGCTTCTTTTTTTTTTTGGTCGATTTCCCCCTTTTGGAATGGGAATATTTACCCAAAGTCTGTATGTCCATTGTCTCTTTGGAGTGAATACTTTATTTGACTTTACAGACTCATAAGTGGAAGAAACAACTCATCTTCAGATGACACTTTGTACCTGGACCTGGGACGTTAAAGTTAATGCTGGAATGAGTTAAGACTTTGGGGGACTGCTGAGAAGGGATAATTGTATTTTGCAATGTGAGAAGAACATGAGACTTAAAGAGCCAAGAGCAGAATGATCTAGTTGTAAAATACATCCCCACTAAATCTCTTGTTGAATTATAACCTGCATGTTGGAGGTAGGGCCTGGTGAGAGATGGTTGGATCATGGGGGTGGATCCCTCATGGCTTGGTGCTGTTCTTGTGACAGTGAGTTCTTGTGAGATCTGGTTGTTTAAATGTGTGTAGCACCTCCCTTCTCCACTTACTTTTGCTTTCATCCTGTGACTTGCTGGCTCTTGCTTTGCTATCCACCATGGGTGAAATTTCCCTGAGACTTCTGCTCCCTGTGGCCCCACAGAAGGTGAACATATGTCAGTGCTATGTTTCTCATGCAGCCTGCAGAACCAAAAGCCAATTATACCTCTTTTCTGTATAGATTATCCAGACTCAGATATTTCTTTAGAGCAATGTAAGAATGGCCTACTATAGCTGGCATCAGATGGCCTAAACTGAGCTAGCTCATCTCTGCTACATATAGCCTTTCATCCTCCAAGCTTTTTCTCATAATGACTGGGAAGGGTTCCAAGAGAGCCAGCAGGAGCTTGTAAGGGTTTCTGAGGTCTAAACATAGATCTGACACAAAGTCATTTCTGCTCAATCTAATTTTTCAGAATTAGTCATAAGTATTGACAGGAGACATGGTAAACTTGCATTGCAAATAGATATGAATTCTGGGAAGGGAATAATTATGGCAATTTATTTCAGGAAAATAATATATTTGTCATTGTCAGTCCTCTAAATATAATCATTTACATCCCTCTTGTTCACCTTCTCCCTAGACAACCAAATCTCCAAATCTCCTCTGATCAATGGTGGTGTGTTTGACAACGAGGACCTCAACCATCAATAAGAGATCTATAAGTGGTCCCTCTAGATTAAGGTGCCTATGAACAAATGTTAACAAGCCAGTCTTCCTCTACATATGCAAAGTACATTGGAAAGACAAGGATAGGATATGCAGAAGATACTCTCATATAACATTATATACATATAATATATATGTGTGGATATATACACACACGATATTTATGTACACACATTATATGTATATACGCACACTATGTATGTGTGCATATATGCACATACAACACACACACATACAACAGACACTGGTCTACAGCAATGACTGAAATTCCAACGGGAAAATGTTGCCAGGTTCTCCAAGACCAGACCAGAATGTTTGTTCATTAGAACTCAGTTCCATTCCCTGGGAAAAGCACTCCAGGATATTGCTTTTTAATGCTTCTTTGGAATAACTTCCTAATCCATTGGTCTGTAAAGTTTCCTGGGAATGGCTCCTTAATGCATTGTTCTTCATGCTTTTCTCCATGATTCTCAGCTCAACCCCCTGAAATGTTGTGTTATTTTCTCAAAGGAATGATCTGTGTTTGTATGCTGATAGCGATTGATGAGTTGGTAGATGATTCTGTATGTTTGTGTGTGAGTAGCCTGCTTTATGTTCACATAAAGTTAGAACGCCAGAAGCCTTTCTTGTAATTTGAGCTCAGTCACTTTTAATCTAAGTTACCACTGTTTTTAGCCGCATACTTTTCTAACAATTTTGGATGTTTTTTGAGGTTATTTGAGTAAACATCATTACCAAAATTTACACAACATTTTAATTCTAGACAGGTAGATGCCAATGCACTTATTTTGAAGAACCACACCATTTGGCTCTTGGTTTTATCTTTGTCCATGGGGCTTGTTTCACTTCAAAATCTTTAATTATCTGTGAAACTTACATGCCAAACAAAGTTTATTTTCCAATATAACACAACTGGTCCTATATATTTTCTGTAAATTCTTTTTTAAAACATGAATTCTTTCTGTAACTCACCCTTTTCAGTGACTTAACAGTCACTCAGGTGACACATTCAAAAATATGACTAGATCTGTCTTTAGCTAAGTCCAAAGATCTTTAGTGCACTTTATATCTTCTCAATTAATTTAGGTGGTAGTTTTGACAATTGTTCCACTAATGTAGATGTCATTTTTCCAGACTCCAATTATACTATCTTCATTAATTCTGCAGTCTTTGCTAAAAATGTATTTATCATTTTTCAAGCTCTACATGCCACTTGGTCTTAAAACTAGTTTTACTTTGCAATAGGAGAGATCATCATCATCCTCCTCCTCCTCCCCAGATGATCTTGGCCTTCTCAGTTCTTCCCTCTCTGCTTGTAGCTCTCAGAACAACTGTAAATGCAACATCCTGAGATGAGGAAGAAATGTCTGGAACAGCCCCGGCTGTGTCCTCATTCCTACCAACAAGTTGTCCTGCAATACTTTAACTCAGTGATCCTTGCTGTGCCTGGCATATAAAAATCCAATACGGAATGCTTTTGGGGTCTCTCAGCTGCAGTGCAATGTGGTGCATGCAGAGACAGCACTCCACCTGCCCTGAGCAGCTTTCCGATTCTTAAAAGACCAGTTCTCTGTGAATCCTAGACTTCTATTTATCCTTGCTGCCTATCTGTGAGTAAGAGAGTTACTTTGCCTGACCTGTGTGAATGTTCTGTATCCCCAGACTCAATTCGTAGAAAACCTTTGCACACATTTTTTAGGATTTTATTATGGCAAGGCCACAGTTCTAGTACTTGACTTGTAGCATGAGAAAACTTCTACTGTGGAAAATAAGCCAGAATAATACCCAAAAATGAGGTAATACCTGCTTAGGCCAACTTAAGAAAGGCTGCCCATTAATTCATTGTTGTCAAACTGAAAGAGATACTTCCAGTGGCACATTAAAAGCTTGATTTATGGCACTAATATATTAGACATTTATGTTCAGTGACATTAAGAGAAGCATATCAATTAAACTGTATGAATAACTTGATGTTAAGACAGGATTAATACAAGTAACAAAATAAGCTTCCCAAATAATGCTAATATACTGTTATAAGCAATATGAATTTAAAAGGACAGCCATACACAACCCTACAGCCATGTACAGCTCTACAACAAAACAAAAATTAAAAACAAAAGATGTAACATATATACACACAAACCAACTGCATGATCACATCCTGTTCACTGTGTAACTTAGAAGATTAGATATAAAAAAGAACATAGGGCTATGTTTCTAAAATATTTTCGTAAGACAAAATTATTACTTAATTTTGAGGTTCTTGATGTACATTAGTATAATAAAGACTGAGTCACTATTGTTATAAAGACACCTACTATTCTTTGTGTATGTGTTTGTTTTAACTAAGATTTCCTCATGTATATTTAAATATAGAGCAGTTCCTCTTTGTGTGGTACATATCTATTGGTGACGTTTCAGTCATAGTTTACTGAAAGAGCTCTTCTTGGCTATATATTGATTATTTTGCATTGCTTTATTTTTGTGTATATTTTGACTTAGGAGTTTAAATCTTGGCTACTCTTCAGAGTTTAATAAACAGATTTTTTTTTAAATCAAATAAAACAAGTAAATAAGAGGACATCAATTTTACACAATTGTTTGGAAGTAATAGTGTCAGAATCCGACAATCTCATGACAATATTCAAGTATGTGCTCTATGAAAGAATAATTGTAATGTCCTTGAAAGTGGAATAGTTTGTCTACTGTTATTTACTGCAGGCCCTGATATAATGTGAAAATGACAACAGGTGCTTGATAAGTATTTGTAATGTTAGTGATCTTTAATATTGGCATTTTCCAAATTGAACTTACAATTTTATTTCAATAACATTAGGAGAGGTTTTTAAAACACAAATAAAAGGAAAGATCTTTCATGTTTATAGATTGGAAAATTAATATAGTTCAAGTGTTCATACTACACAAACTGAACTATAGATTCAATGCAATTCTGATCAAAATTCCAATGACATTTTTAAAAGAATTAGAAAAAGAAATCATAATTAATTTGTATGAAACCACAAAAGGCACTGAGTAGCCAAAGCTTTCTTGAGTTAAAAGAACAAAGCTGGAGATATAACACTACCTGAATTTGAAATGTACTGCAAAGCTATAGTGATTAAAACAGCATGATATTGGCATAAAATCAGACACACTGATCAATGAAAGAGGATAGAGAGCCCAGAAATAAAGTCACAGACTTCAGGTTAACAGATTTTCTACAAAGGTGACAAGAACATACAATGGAAGAAATGGAGAAAAGGAAGTCTTTTTAATAAATGGTGCTGAGAGAGCTAGGTATTCACATTCAGAAAAATAAAATTAGATCCTTATCTCACACTATATAAAAAAGTCAACTTGGCCAGATGTGGTCGTTCATGCCTGTAATCCCAGCACTTTGGGAGGCTGAAGCAGGTGGATCACCTGAGGTCAGGAGTTCGCAACCGGCCTAACCAACTTGGAGAAACCCTGTCTCTACTAAAAATACAAAACTTAGCCAGGTGAGGTGGTGCATGCCCGTAATCCGATCTACTTGGGAGGCTGAGGCAGGAGAATTGCTTGAACCCAGGAGGCAGAGGTTGCGGTGAGCCAAGATTGTACCATTGCACTTCCACCTGGGCAACAAAAGCAAAACTCCATCTCAAAAAGAAAATAAATATATACATAAATAAATAAATGAATAAATAAACTCCAAATGGATTGAAGACTTAAACATAAAACTCGAAACTGCAGAATTATTGGAAGAAAACATAGAGTAAAAACTTCATGACATTGATCTGGACAAAAATTTTTTGGATATGCATTCTAAAGCAAAAATCCAAAAGCAAAAATAGACAAATGAGATGATATGAAACCAAAAAACTTCTGAAAAGCCAACGAAACCATTAACAGAGTAAAGAAACAATCTGCAGAATGGGATAAAATATTTGCAAACTATGACTCTCATAAGAGATTATTATTTTAAAATATATAAGAAACTCAAACAACACAATAATTTGTAAACAAATAATCTGATTAAAAATTGGGCAAATGATCTGAATAGACATTTCTCAACAGAAGATGTACAAGTAGTCAAAAGGTATATGAAAAAATGATCAATATCACTAATCATCTGGAAAATGAAAATTGAAAGCACAGTAAGATGTCACCTCACACCTGCTAGAATGGCGGTTATCAAAAAGAAAAGTTCACAAGTGTTGGCAACAGTGTGGAGAAAACGGAACTGTTTCATATTGTTGGTGGGAATGTAACTTCACACAGTCATTATGAGAGAAAATGTATGGAGGTTCCTCAGAAAATTAAAACTAGGACCACCGTATTATCCAGCAAATTGACTACTCAGTATATATCCAAAGGAAATGAAATTGATATTAAAAAGAGATATCTATTCTCCCATTTTTATTGCAGCATTGTTAATGTATTAATCCATTTTCACACTGCTGATAAAGACATACCTGAGACTGGGAAGAAAAAGAGGTTTAATGGACTTACAGTTCCACATGGCTGGAGAGGCCTTACAATCATGGTGGAAGGCAAAGAAAAGCAAGTCATGTCTTACATGGATGGCAGCAGGCAAAAAGAGAGAGAAAGCTTGTGCAGGGAAACTCCCGTTTTTACTCCCATTTTTAAAACCATCAGACATCGTGAGACTTATTCACTACCACGTGAACAGTGCGAGGGAAACTGCCCCCATGATTCAGTGATCTCTCACTCGGTCCCTCTTACAACATATGGGAATTATGAGACTACAAGTCAAGATGAGATGTGGGTGGGGACAGAGAGCCAAACCATATTAATTAACAATAGTCAAGATATGGAATCAACCTAAGTGTCCATTAATGAATGAATGGGTAAAGAAAATCAGGTACATATACACAATGGAATATTATTCAGCCTTAAAAAGAAGAAAATTCTTTCATTTGGGACAAAATTGATGAACCTAGAGGAGATTATGTTAAATGAAATCAGCCAGGCACAGGAAGATAAATGCCACATGATCTCACCTATATGTAGAATGTAAAAACAAAAATTGAATTTTTAAAGTGAAGAGCAGAATAGTGGCTACCAGCAGATTAGGGTTATGAGTGGCTATTAGTGAGATCTTCATCAAAGAATATAATATTTCAGTTAGATGGGAGAACTATGTTGAGGAGTTCCATTGTACAACATGGTAAATATAACTAGTAAGAGTGTGTTGTATTTTTTAAAATTGCTAAGATAATATATTTAAATTGTTCTCACTACAAAATGATAAATTTGTCTGGTAATACATATGCTAATTAGCTCAACTTGGCTACTTTACAATATATACACATTTTAAACAACATTTTACATGATAAGTATATACCATTTTTTTGTCCATTAAAACTAAATGTTTGTTAGCTGCTTGTGTTTCTTCTTTTGAGAACTGTTCATCATTTACCCACTTTTTAGTGTTTTTTTTTTTTTTTTTTTTTCTTGAGTTGTTTAAGTTCCTTGTAGATTCTGGATATTGGTCCTTTGTCAGATGCATATTTTGTAAATATTTTCTCCCATTCTGTAAATTTTCTGTTCACTCTGTTGTTTCTTTTACTATACAGAAGTTTTTAGTTAATGAAATCCCATTTGTCTATTTTTGTTTTGTTGCATTTGCTTTTGAGGTCCTAGTCATAAATTCTTTGCCTACGCTGATGTCCTGAAGAGCTTTTCCTAGGTTTTCTGTATGATTCATATAGTATTGGGTCTTACATTTAATTTGTTAATCTATCTTGAGTTAATTTTTATATGCTGTAAGAGATAGGGGTCCAGTTTTATTCTTCTGTGTATGGAAATTTGATTTTCCTTTTATCATTTATTGAATAGAATTCCCATTTTTCATTGTATATTTTTTGTCAACTTTTTTCAAAGATCAGTTTGTTGTAGGTATTTGGCTTTATTTCTGGGTTCTCTATTAATTTCCATTGATCTATGTGTCTATCTCATACCAGCACCATGCTATTTTGGTAACAATAGGCTTATAGTATAATTTGAAGTCAGGCTCAAAGGACTGAAAATATAACTACCATTAGACTCAGCAATCCCAATAACTAGCTATCTATTCAAAGGAAAATGTTCCATCAAAAAATACCTACACTCGTATGTTTGTCACAGCATGACTCATAAAATCAAAACCATGGAATCAACCTAAGTGTTCAGTGCAGATGATTGGATGAGGAAAATGTGGGATATATACACCATGGAATACTATGCAGTCATACAAATAATGAAATCATGCTTTTTGCAGCAATAGAGATGGAGCTGGAGGCCATTATCCTCAATGAAATAATTCAGAAACACAAAACAAATATAACCAGTTCTTACTTACAAGTAGAAGTTAAACAATGGGTACACATGGACATAAGATGGAAATGATAGTCCTAGGGATTCAAAAAGGGGAGAGGGTTGGAAGCAGGTGAGGGTTGAAAAATTACCTATTGGGTTAAATGTTCACTAATTAGGTGATGGAGTCCAAACCCACCATTATGCAATATATTCATGTAACCAACTTGCACACATACCCGCTAAATCTATAAAAGTTTTTAAAAATAAAATTAAAATAAATAAATGAACACAAGCTATTTTGACAGCTAGTTACTTTACCAAATGACTTTCCAGATTAATTTTCTACCTGTATATGAGATGTCAAAAATAATTTTCTTTTTTTTTATATCTGCATGTTCTATAAGTGTTACTTCTGGCTCCTTACAAGCTATTACAATCTTAGTTCTATCACCATTAATTTCAATTAGAAGTCTGTGTGCCTTTTCTTGACAAATTAAAAAGAAAAAATTCCATTTCTGTAGATTACAAAACTTTCTGAATGTCAAGTAGAAAGACGTTTGAATTTTCTCTCCAATATCTATTATTGAACACCTGAAATTATCTAGGTGGTAACATTTATGTGTGCATACATAAGATACACGTCTTGAAATATAGTTTATGATATTTTTAGCATGTCTACATAAAAGGACATTTTGAACCAAAACCAAAATACAAGTGAAAAAAAGACTAAAAACACCTAACTGATTTCTCAAGTGTTTCTGAAGGTTTATGTAGCCCACAAAAATAACTATGAACAAGTAAAATGGCTTGCTTATATTCACATGGGATTTACACTGTATCTTATAGTGATTGTGAAAGAAATTTCTGATAATATATTCACTTTCAAGGAAAACAGGTAATAACTGCTCTATTTACCAGAGTTTATTTATTTTAAAAATATATTTATGTATTTATTCATTTATTTATTTGAGACAAGGTCTCATTCTTTTGCCCAGGTTGTAGTGCAGTGACATGATCTCTGCTCACTTCAACCTCCACCTCCTGAGCTTGAGTGATCCTCCCACCTCAGCTTTCTGAGTAGTTAAGACTACAGGTGTGTACCACCATGCCTGGCTAATTTTTGTTGAGATAAAGTCTCACTACGTTGCCCAGGTTAATCTGAACTCTTGGATTCAAGTGATCCGCCTGCCTCAGCTTCCCAAAGTGTAGGATTTACAGACACTAGCCACTGTGACAGGCCTACCAGGGTTTATTCACAAAGAAAAATATTGAATAAGAAAATCCATAGAATATGCAGTTTCAAGACTGTCATGCAAATTTAACCAGTAAGCAAGCTAGAAAACACTAAACAACAACAATTTCTCCTTGTGATAGGGACAGGGGGCAGAAAATATTTTTTCTAGGCAAAAACGTGTGGGTCTCCACTGAAACTCCAACCTCAGGGTGAAAAGCCTAAAACCATTGCCCAAAGAAAGAACTTATATTCCTGTTTTCTCACTTGAATGTTGCCTTTTTCTAAACCACCCATGACCACACCCCACTATATCCTGTGCCTATAAAAACCCCAGATTCAGCCAGTAGATGGGACTATGACTGGACGCTAGAGACAAGCAGCTTGATTTCAGAGGGACAGCTTAATGGCATAACTTCTGAGAAGAATCCACCTGGAGATGGCCAGACTTCAGGGAAAGATCACCTTCCTGCCTCATCCCCTTTTCAGCTCCCCTTCCCACTGAGAACCACTTTCAGCAGCAATAAAATCCCCCACATTTACCATCCTTCAACTTATTAACATGATTCATTTTTCCTGGATGCCAGACAAGAGCTCAGGAGCCACAAATGCAGATACAAAAGGCTGTCACAGTGGTTCTTTGCCCTCATTGGTAGAGGGCAGCTGCATCATGCAAAAAGGCAAAGGACTCACGGAGTTGTGAACACTTAAGCCGTCAATGGATGGCAGAGCTAAAAGAGCACTGTAACACACCCTTTGGGGCATTAGGCATCACAGGCACCCTGACCTGGATGCTGTCATGGGTCCCACATGGAGTTTGCTCCTGCCAGCACCCAAAAGAGGCCAGCAGGATCCCTTACTTGTGCTCCCTCCCACAAGTTTTTGTTGTGGAACAACAAACTGAGTTTGTTCCTGCCAGCACCCAAAAGCGCTCACTCTTGTTCCTACACCCACTCACCTGCATGGTCCCTCTTGCGAGGGGTGGAAGGCATCAGGTAAGAGTGAGTGGAGTTTGATCCCTCTGGCACCAAAGTAGCCGGCAGGTTCCAGTGGTCATTCTCTCCAGTTCCTGCACTTGTTTGCTCATATGCTCCCTCCCACGAGGAGTTTTGAGTGTCAGGCTGAGTAAATGAGGCAACCCTGTAGCAAGTCCCAAGAAGGGGTCAGAGAAATATCCTACTTCACAAGCAAGCTAAACATATAATTTCAGATAACTAAAAACAAAGGTAGAATTTATTCATTATTTGAAACATTGCTCATATATTATTGTGCTAATTAAATTTACATTTAGCAAACCTAGAGATGTCTATGATACTTATAAATTATATATGTATAATATACCCACCTTTAATTAGTATTGGTAAAATGTTAAGAAAATATTTACTTGAAAAAGGTATAGTATATAAGTAAACTTATAATTTTTATGTTCACATATTTTGTAGTGAAAACAGAATTATTTTTAATATAGAATTTCTTTCTTATTAACATATTCATCTAATTTGGAGATATTTAAAATACAGAAAAATGCAAAGATAAGACAAGAGACACCCACATACTATACTATATTTACCTTAAAATCGTTATTTATTTTATGGAAAACAATGAGAAGCATATTTGGGCATTTCCAAATATCTGCAACCAAATATCTTTCTTTTCTGGAGAAAACATTATTGAGAAATTTTGGAGTCGTTTCTTTAAGTCTTTTTCTTTTGCTGTTGTTTGATAATACACCTATATCTAGGTGTTAAAAAGGAAGTAGTAGAACTATCTCCATTCATAGTTTTCATAATTTTAAACATACAACATTCCCATGAATGCGCACACACACACACACACACAAACACACACACAACCTTTGAGTTAACATAGTCAGCACAGGTACTATATACAAGATAAATACACAAAATGTGGATATCCAGTTGTCTCAGCATCTTGTGTTAATGTGTTCTTTTCCTAGTGAATGGTCTTAGCACCCTTATTACAAATCAACTGACCACAGATACATACATTTATTTCTGGACTCACAATTCTAATCCACTGATAAGTGTGCCTATCCTTGTGCCAGTTCCACTGTTTGAATTAGTGGAGATTTGTAGAAAGTTTGGAAATTGAAAAGTATTCTTCCTCCAAATGTGTTCTTTTTCAAAATCATTTTGGCTACTCAGGATACCTTGCAATCTCATATGAATTGTAGAATTGACCTTACCGTTTCTGAAAACAAAAACCATTGGGATTTTGATAGGGTTTGCATTGAATATGTAAATATGGAGTATTTTCATCTTCATATTAATTATTTACATTAATAAATGCAAGATATTTTTCATTATTTAGGTTCTTATTTCAACAGTGGTTTTTAGTTGTCAGCATACACATCTTTCATCTTCTATATATATATATACACACACACACACCTATATATACACACACACATATGTAAAAGCTTAATTATATATATAATGAAGAAGGTGAAAGATGTGTATAATAACATCAAATTATATATATCCATTTTGATGTTATTGTAAATGAAAATTTTTACTTTCTTTTTTAGGTTATTTGTTGCTAGTCTATAGTAATATCGTTGATTTTGTGTATTTACAATGTTTACTGTAAATGTGCTGAATGTATTACCTCTAAGGTTTGTGTGTGTGTGTGTGTGCATGTGTGCATTCTTTGGAATGCTATATAATTATACAACAGTGAATAGAGATAGTTATACTAGTTTATTTTAATTGTATGTCTTTTATTTGTATTTTTCTGTAATTGTTCTGGCTTGAATATCAAGCAAATGTTGAAAAGAAGTGGTTAAAGTGGATATCCTTGTCTTGTTCCTGCTCTGAGTATGAAAGCTTTCATCACTGAGCACAATGTATTTATTTTTTAAAATAAATGTCCTGTATTATTTTGAGGAAATTTCCTCTATTCCTAGTTTTTGGGTCTTTCGATTTCAAAAGAGGTTTCATTTACTTCTAATAATCTTACTTCATAAATTGAGATGTACATATTTTTGCTGTTGTTTTTATTTTTTTATTGTCGTATCTTGCTCTTAGTGTTTTTGTATTTTTTTAATGTTAAACAACTCTTGCATTCCTAGAATAAATCCCACTTGGTCATAGTGAATTGTCCTTTTAATATGCTGCTAAATTCTGTTTGCTACTATTTGCCAATCATTTTTGTGTCAATAGTTATAAAGGATATTGGCCTATAGTGGTCTATAATGATACCATTTCTTATGATGTCATTCTCTGTCTTTGGTACTAGCATAATGCTGATCTCATAGAATGATTTAGAAAGTGTTTCAACTTCTTCTGATTATTGGAAGAGTTTGTAAAAGACTGGCATTAGTTTTCTTAAATATTTGATAGAATTTTGTGAGGTTTCCTTACTTAGGAAGTTTTTTTTAAAATTACACATTCAATCTCTATTTGTTAAATGTCTATTCAGATTTTCTATTTCTTCTTGAGTCAATTTTGTAATCTGTGTTTCTAGAAATTTATCAATTTCATCATAGATATCTAATTTGTAGTGTATAATTTTCGTAGTTTTTTCTTATAATTTTTTTTTAAGGTTTGACATAACGTTGTCACTATCATGTCTGAGTTTAGTGATTAAGTCTCCTTCCACTTTCTTGATCAGTATAGCTAAATTTTTGCAATTTTATTGACTTTTTTCAAAGAATCAACTTTTGGTTTTATTATTCTGTTTTTTGATTCTACTTTTGAAATTTGTATTGTAATCTCTACATTCCTTTTTCCTATTAAACATATAAATACATTAGAAAGAGGAGACAAATATCCCATGCATAAGAATTCCAAACAGCTTGTGTAGATATCCTTATCTGAATAAGGAGGAAGAAAATATTCCACTCTTTAAGCATGGGCTTTGATAGTAGCTCTCTTCCAAAGAGTACAGTATGAAAAGGTAGAGGAGAAAGCAACTTTATATTGGTAAATTCAACTTCAAATCAAGGTCAACATCAATAGTCTGTACCCTTGATATGTTCCAATAAAAATTACACGAACTGTAGAGTTTAGTTAATGCTAATGCACCAATATTGGTTCATTCATCATAACAAATGCACCATAGTCATATAAAATAGTAATAATAGGGGAAGTGAGTGAGAGAGTATATAGAAAATTTTTATACTACCATTTCTACTTCACCCTAACTGTAAAAGTGTTTTAAAAATAAAATCTATTTTTATTTATTTTTTATTTTTATATTTATTCATTTTATTTTTAACTTTTAAGTTCAGGAGTACAAGTACAGGTTTGTTGCAAAGGTAAACTTTTGTCATAGGGGTTTGCTGTATAGATTACTTTATCACCCAGATATTAAGCCTAGTACCCATTAGTTATTCCTCCTGATCCTCTCCCTCCTCCCACCCTCCAAAAGACCACAGCGTGTATTTTTCACTTCTATGTGTTTATGTGTTCTCTTCATTTAGCTCCCCCTTAGAAGTGAGAACATGCAGTATTTGGATTTTTGTTCCTGCATTAGTTTGCTAAGGATAATGTCCTCCAGCTCCATCTATGTCCCTGTAAAGGACATCATCTTGTTCTTTTTTATGACTGCATAGTATTCCATGGTGTATATAACCACAAATACCATTTGACCCAACAATCCTATTACTGAGTATATGTCCAAATGAATATCAATCATTCTGTTATAAAGACACATGCACACGTATGTTCATTGTAGTACTATTCACAATAGCAAAGACACAGAATCAACCTAAAGTCTATTAATTAAAAAGCTGCATGTTCGATGTGAAGAATATCTTCATAATTTGTGAATACACATTAACAATGCTTTTATGATTATTATCTCATAGTGTCCATCATAGATAATATCATATTTAGCCTCAAACATGTCCAAAATATTGAGCAAGCATCGTTGCAAATATTTGCTATAAATATACTTGATGTGAAGAAAGAGTTTTTTATTCTACCTGTTTTGCTATATTAATCACATCAATATAAAGTATCTGGAAACCATACCTTATTTTTACCAAAGATGCTTAAGTATAATTTGTGATAAAAGAAGAAATAACCTATTAAATCATACATAAAACACATTTTACTTCTTTCTTTCTTGTGACATTTTTGTCACACTTAGTTGATTCAGAGTGGGCATAATTGCTATAAAAATTTGAAACAAGATATCCTTTGTCACAATAATGATTGGATGTTATTGCCAAATGCTAAAGACAATAATGCTTAAAAACAACATTAATCCCATTGTTCTCCACAGGGAGTTCTTAAATATGCACACATAATTAAAGACAAGGCGTTTTAAAACCTCAGTCATATTCTCTACAGGAAAACACATAAAACATTTTTAGTAAACAACTAAGACCAGGCAGTTTTGTATACAGTTTTGTGTCTATTTTACGTGATGGAGTTTTATGATCCCATGGTGAACATAAAATACACAAATACATTCTCCTGTTTTCCCACCCTCCATACTACACACTTACACTGCATTCTTTTTACTTCATTAACAATTCGGGAACTAGTGCACATACCCCACTCTCACCATCCATGTGACTTTTTATGATTTTTGCCTCTCTCCTTCATCAGCCCAGTTCCTATAACCACTTTTTGCTTCCTATGGTTAGTAGTAATTTTAGGCCCAAATCAACATACGCATGGTCTGATGAAAAAAATATACACTTTGAAGTTAAATAGCTATGAGGTCAATTCATGACTTTACTACTTAATAGATTTTGAGAAAAGATATTTAACTTTTCTAAACAGGAGCATTTTTTTTTTTTTTTTTTTTTTTTAAGTGAGAGGAAAGCTTTGGTTTTTAACACTCACTCTAAAATGTTCTCCATGCGGCCTTTAACAAATGTCAGCTCCTTTTCACTTTTCCAATCTGTATGTTCCATTCCAAATCCTAGGCTGATCATACATTCACCTGCTGTTGTTTTCATTGCTGTTGTCATTATTGCTCACAATCTGTTAGCTATTGCCCAAGAAAAGTATCATGGGAAGCATGATTGTCAAGCCAAAAGTCTTCTCTCTGACCTTCAGTAGTGCTTTTATTGATTTCTACTTGTCAACTACCAAATTCCAGTAATTTCCTACTATCTACAAGTTCCGAATGCTATCTTTACCTTTACTCCTTGGAGATTACCGTGATGTACTTTACTGGGAATTTAGAGGCCACCTAATAGAAACACTTGCCTTATTGCTTCTGTACTTAAAAATATATGTTCATCCATATTAGTCTACACAAAAATGATATTTTTTGCTGCCATGTGCATACCTATGTAGATGTGTGGGGGAGGGGTGTGTGTGTGTGTGTGGCTTTGTGCTGTTTCACTTCTGAAAATAGCCTTACTTTACCTCTCACTTGCACTTAATAATCGTCTAATTGTAGCTTTAAGAAAACTGGGGTTTTTATCTACTTAAACAAATTTCTATGTTCCTATGCTTAGAACAGGGCTTGGCATGTTACCAGTGCTCTGGTTTTTTAGAGATATGCCATAATTATTTTTTAGTAATTAAATAATTATAAAGATTATTTATATATTTTAATCATCTAACCAAGAGTTATATTCAACATCACAAAAGGGACTATTTTCCTGTTTTACTTTATCTTTTTTCATTGGAAAGTTCATTGAAATAGCCATCTATGGTCATTTCTGCATAAACTTTAATACATTTAATATATTAAGGTTTTGTGATCTATATTTTGCCTTACCTATCCTACCAAAACTTCTTCCTACCATTAAGTAGTAAATACTAAAGAGTTTTTAGATATTTATATATTTTGACCTCTGCAATTACCAAAAGTTTTAAGCAGTGTCCTAAAAACAAAATCTTAATGGCAAAATTATTTATGTAATGATGTTAGTCAGCCTTTGCTTCTTCAGTTCTGCCTTTAAATATATCATAAATGAGATTTTTCTTTAGGATTTTATGTTTACACTGAAATTTTAAATTAAGAATTTCTTTTAGAGTATATTATGAGATACAAATATGATTTTATTCTTTCCCAATTACTTTTAATTTTTTTAGGAGCAGTTTATTATCTTACAGAATAGTAATTTACATGCTTGCATTTATTCATTAGAATACATAGTCTTTATAGCCTGCAAAAGCATTTTTCAGACTATTCTATATTAATTCAAATCTAATAAGATAGAATATCTTATTTTTCAACTTCATTAGATGATAAATGAATATAAGATTTCATTGCTTCTATAATACAATCTGACATTGATTTTTAATACAAATGAGCAATACACAAATTTTTATTTTTTGATAAGCTAAAGAACTTTTTCTCTGGGGTAGATATGTAACTCACGTCCAGCTACAGTCCTAGAATCCATGTCCAAACTTTTCAAACAGGAATTATTAATAATAGATGAAGATATCAGTGAAAAACACTCATTTATAACAGGAAGAAAGAGAATTTTTTAAAAACAAACTCAGTGTAATTAAAAGTCAACCAAAACACACTCTAAACAATTTCAGAAACTGGCACTTGCTTTATTTATGATTGTAATTGTGTTGTTTGACAATACTTTTCACATTTTCCTGTTAAAAATCCTTGTTCAAATATCAGCAAGTGAACTGATCTTTCTTCTTGTCAACTATAAAACTGAGTTGAGAATTTTCTGTATATTTAGTTACGTTTTTATTTTATATTTTATAAAGGATGACATTTTCAGGAATGTCTAAATGTGAATTGTATAGATATATTATTAAAAACTAGAATTAATTATTAAATATGTATAGTTTTACATAAGCCAGATTTGCAAAAAGTTCTTTACAGTATTGAGTGTTAAAAACATGAATTACATACTGTATTTTACCTTACAACATGAAAACTACATACGTACATATATGAAATCAGCTCACTTAAGCAAATGAATATTCCTTATATTTTCTTTTTTCAATCAAATGTGTAGATATAAGTTATCTTTTCCTTATTTCAATTCAAATGAAGAAATGTATATAAAGATAAAGAGCATGTAATAACCCGGGAATGAACACATGTTCTTTTTCTCTCCTTATTTCAAATCATCCTGTTTCTTTGTAATTACAGGGGCATAGGAATAGAATATAGAATTTTAATTCTGAAAATTAAGTGCACAGTGTGGCTCTTTATTATTTTAGCACCCTTCTTTTATAATACATATCTGATCTATAGCACAAGTTTTGTGTTGATTTAATCCACTGGACACTGAAATCATATAGATCCCTGCCTCATGCACAAGGCCCTGATTTTCCAGAATTGCAAGCAATAAAATGCATTATGTGTTTGCTTTACTGAGGATCTGGTATTTCAGTTGCTGCATTAATGAAAGGAAATGTGCAGGAAAGCTATAAGGCCTAGTTTACAGTAACGAAGGTGTACTATGAAATGCAACTTATTTCAAAATCACCCCAAATGGACTGCACAGTTGATATCAGCGCTGTTCTACCGAGCAGTTTGGAAGCAGACAGCCCCACATAATGGTCATACATTGTTGCGAGAGTGGCACTCACAAAATAGCTGAAATGATTCTTGAACATGCAAAACCATTATCTTTGCCTGAAGTTTCTGCATCAAAACTTTTGGGAATTATCATTTGGGGATGCTCTGCCACCATAGGGAAGACATCCCATACAACCTGTATGATAGTATTCAAGTATGACTGCCCCTGCAGTACCTAGGCAATATGCTATATTATGTCTTGGCAAGCATGTACCCTGACATGTAAAAAGTAGATGAAGAAAATATAATTATGCTCTCTAGAACAGGGCTCCCCAACCCCCAGGTCTAGGGACCAGTACTATCTAGTTCTGCACAGCAGGAGTTGAGCGGCTGGCAAGCATTACTGCCTGAGCTCCACTTCCCGTCAGATCAGCAGTGGCATTAGATTCTCACAGGAGCGCGAACCCATCGCAAACTGCCCATGTGCACTGAAGGGTCTGGGTTGTGCGCTCCTTGTGAGAATCTAAGGCCTGATGATCTAAGGTGGAGTAGTTTCATCCTGAAACGATACTGCCCTCCCTTCCCATGGAAAAACTGCCCTCATTAAACTGCTTGCTGGTGCCAAAAAGGTTGGGAACTGCTGCTCTAGAATATTCTGTTTTTCTTTCTTGCTCTTTTTCTCTCTCTCCCTGTTTCTGTTTCTTTCTCTCTCACTTTTTTACAAAATAATTAATGCTTAGGTTTATTGTTGCTTCAAGAATTCAGCTGCCTACTCAGTGTCCTATTTGCCATTTATTTCTGGTTCTTACTGGTTACAGTGTAAACTAAGGATTATTGAAATAATACTAAATTCACTCAAATTATGAGCAAGTCATTGGGTGAAAATTTTAGATTGAAGATAGAAATGCACTTGAAACAAGTTAGCATAGTGGATGTTTTGAACTTTTGCAACATTTTGGATTTAGGCCACTTGTAAATTTATAGAGTAAATCAGCTATTTAGTATTAATATTAATACACAAGTTTACTATACCAATTAATCAATCCCTTGGACATATTATTTTGAAAGGTGTTTATCTTTTTCATTTACATTGTATGTTATTTAATTATTTTTGAAGGCAAAGCTCAATATTCAAAGCCCTTTGGAGCACATCAAAGTAAGCAGCATATCATCACCTCTCAGGTTTCTCATATCATAATTTGAAGAAAGAATGAGATATTCTCAGTGGGCCAAGAAACCGGCACACTCACAAGAATTTACTTCACTGCAAGCTATACTATAAAATTATCATACATAAAATGTCATTATTTGAATAGTAAGCAAAAAGGGTATGAGGATTTGAAGAGAAACCTCCCCCCACCCCCCCCAAAAAATAGCACTTGTTTCCTGGGGAGTAATCAACAATAAAGTCAGTTCAGCCAAGTGGAACATGGAGAAAAATTAGTCAAGGGCAACTAGAGCAGGAGCCAAAATGAAGCGAAGTTCACAAGGCAGAAGCTGAATGTTTGCAGTGATAAGTCAATACTGCCTGTAGGTCAGACTGGTAGAAAATAAAGTCTCTATCTCAGGTTTTACATGATGGTGATGGACTGTTAATAAAGCAATGAAGTTATTAGGAGATCAGGTAAAAGGAGTTCCACTGGAATATAACCCTTTATGACAATTTAAAGAATCACTGTCTCTACTTCAGTGCCCTCAAACTACTAAATTCCATGATTATATTTTAGTAACTATTGGAAAGGAGTCTAGCCAAAATAAATGGATTAGGGAATTATAAAGTCAAATACTCAGCCTAGCTTCATCTACATTGCGGAGAGACTAATTGGATACTTTATGCCAATATCTTCCCTTGACAAGGAATTATGCCTGCTTTAAATTATTGTGTAATACTTTAATATGATTTTGTGAATTAACACATGTTGTTCAATTCCATTTCTTCCTATTTCTTGAATTGCTGTTTTAATTTAAGCAATGTCTTTGCTGTCATTGTGAAACGTATGTGAGTCACTAGACTGCTCCCTGATGCGGTACTGCTCCCTGATGCAGTACTAGTATGCTCCCTGATGCTCTCTGATGCAGATGCTCCCTGATGAAGTAACCATCTTCTGGTGACATGTTAACAAAAGCTGTCCTCTGGATACACAGACAAACACATGGCCACTAAGGAGTTTAACATTATCTATTAGCTCTCTGCACACATTTCTCTTTTCCTAATTCCTGGGTACTTATTTATTTCCCCAAATAAACTGCAGGTGGATTTTTATTTTAGTGTACTAGACAATATTACAGATTGATAAATTGAGTGATCCGAATAATGATCATCATTTGTAAACATGTTCATAACAAAACACACTAATTTCATTCAACTTTAACACAACTAATACTACCATGGTCTCAGAGCAAAATATCATCATGCCCTTGGAATACAGTGATAAAGAAAGCATTGCCACTCAGTCGATTGAAAGAGACAGGAGATTTCAAAATTAAAATATGATACTATAAAAGAGATATACAAAGGTATTTACACCCAAGCATTTCTTTACTGTAAGAAATCATTTGCATGCTTTGAATCTCTTATGGGAACTAGAGAAAGTACATGCCCACGATTATTTTTAGACAAAATAAGATCCATACTCTCACCAGCTATTTCAGGACTTATCCTTAGTCTTCTATAAAAACACCTTCTCGAAATAATTATGCCATTTTCCTGTATCTACCATTCTCTTTTACATTAAAATGGCCAGACCACTGTTCGCTATATCTTTTCAATGGAAAACACATTCATTTTATTAACATGTTTCTAAATGAAGTTTAATCCATTGGGTCCACCTCAAATGGTAACTTTTCATGGGATCTTTTTATAATACCACCAATTACTGCCAAATTCTTCTTCTGTTCAACTTAGCTATGCTTTTCTCTTGCAACTCTTGTTTAATTACAGTTATTTGCCTATAATCAAACTGTGTAATATGCCATAAATTAAATATAACAACAATAATAGCATCAACCTGGAAACAATAACAGCTAATCTTCATTGAACACATGTGTGTGAAAGTACTGCTCAAGGAATGTCTAGAAACTTTACTTATATGAAAGTTCTTATGTTAGTATTTACATAATCAACACAACCACTTCTCCCAGTCAGCAAATGAGGAAACAAGTGCATGAAGAGATTAAATCACTTACAGAAGTGACAGATTTCTAGTCACTTTTGCCATGTTCTAATAGTTAGAAACAAGTAACAGGCTCTGCTTCTGTTCAAAGGATTATCACACAGGAACGTGGCTACCAAGAGCTGGGAACAAACTGAGCTGTGTTATAGTCTCTCCATCACAGCCCATCTGCTGACCCCAGTGATCTGTGTCCTTCTTATAGAAAAAAATTCATTCAGCTCCTCCCAGTGTCCCTGAGTCCCATCCCATTAAACTATCTGCTCTATGTCCAGTTATTTATCATCAAAACTGGATCCAGGTAAGGATGAAACTTTCTTAGTGTAATTTCCTTTACCCTGTCAATCTATAAAGCTAAAGAGACAAGTTGTCTGTCCCCCACACACCCAACACACGTGGTACAACAGTCAGAGGATAGCAGGAATAGATATTTCTGTTCAAAAAGGATGACAAATGATTTACTGGTCCATACTGATTTTAAAATTTATCCAGGGAAAAACGTTGGCTAATCCTTGACTAGATTTCAAAGCCTCAGAATAATTCTCCTTGGCTCTCCCTTTATTTCTGTGTTCTTCATTCCAGCCTCTCAGTCATCCTTCCTTTATTTCATGGAAGTAGAATGTGTCCGTGCCTAAGTAGATTTAGTGGTTTCCTTACTGCCGGTAGAATTTCAGAAGTCTGAATGCCCCTTTTCATTTTTCACTCTCCATTTTCCCTTTAGTCCAAGTTGGCAGTGTTTTTGCTAAAACAATTTTCTCAAAAACTGAGTAGGTGTTTTCTGTATTTGCCAGGGTTTCCCTCTATTAGATAAAAGTCATACCCTCAAATGCCTTCTAGTTAATCCCTCTTCTACCTAGGACTCCCATAGAAAGAAGTGAATGACAAGAGATTAAGCTTCCTAGAGGTCCTATTATTAGATTGAGAGGTTCTGTGAGACAAAATTTTGATAGCTTTAAAAGGCCATTTTTATGACCAAATACTCTGATCATTCGATCTTTTGAAGTTTTAGCAAAGATTGTGTAATTACACCATTTTCTCTACACCAAGCTTTATCTAAAGACCATGTTTTTCTGACAGTTCATAGAAACAATTTCCTAATTTTAACACCTTTTGTTATTGGAAAAGCTAGAATTTTCTAAATTATCAAGTCCTTTTAACAGTTCCTTCCTTAAATTATCTTCCTATATTTTCACACATTGCTACAGAAATCAAGAAAAAAACAGGTGGCATATCCAACAGTTTTCTTAAAGATTTCCTTAACTAAATAACCAAGTTCATCACTTATATTTTCTGTTGTCTACATAACTACAAGAGACTACTTCACTAAGCTCCCTGCTGGTACACGTCTCCCTTCCTCCAGTTTCTAGAAGCATATTCCTTACTTCCTTTTGAGCCATCACTGGCGGTGTCCTCAAAATTCTTATTCATAATAGTCTGATGGAGAGAACTTAGTCTTTATCATGCTTTTCAAAAATTGTTTATCTTCTGTTCATTATCTCATTATAAAACCACTCCCACATTTGTAGTGTTTTTTTGGGGCAGCCACTCACTTTCAGATACCGGAATCTGCAAGTCATCTATAGCTGCATAACAAATTACCACAACTTAAAGGCATAAAACAACATGCATATATTATTTCAGAATTTTTGAGAGTCAGAAACCCAGTCATGGATTAGCTGAATTCTCTGCTTCAGGGTCTCTCACAAGTTTATAGTCAGAATGTTGGCCAGACTTGAGGTGTTATCTGAGGTTCCACTGGGGAATGGATCTTCCTTCAAACTTCTGTTGTTGTTGACTGGATTCAGTGCCTCCTTTACCATCAGACAAAAGGCTGTAGCTTTTTCCAAGCATTTGAATGGTGGCTGCCTTTAGTTTCTTGCCAAATGGATCTCCACAGCATGGTGTCTTGCTTCATCAAACTGTGCAAACAGAAAAGTCAATAGAGAGACTCTGCTAACAAAGCAAAAGTTAGAGTTTTATGTAGTGTAATCAGTCAAGTGCCATTCTATTACCTTTTCTGTATTCTGTTGGTTAGAACCAAGTATAGCTCCTGCCCATAGTCAAAAGGAAGACCTTAAATAGGGCATGGATGTCAGGAAACAGAGATAATTTGGTCATTTTTAAGTTTGACCATGTCAGGAAGTAGAATCATTATACTTGAGAACTTTTTATATTCCTAGAAGGTACGAAAATTATAAGAAACAGCGAGATAGCAAAGGGTCATTGTGACCAAGTTTCAATGTTGTATTCCACAATCCTGATTAAAGGGACTAAAGATATTTTTACTAGACTTCAAAATGCATTCAGGACACAGTATGAATGTGATATATTGTTATTTTATAATAATCATCACAGTTGTAGTTAAACACAATCTTCATATATGGTTATCACGTAATAATAATGGCTAGCATTTTAGCATGCATTGTATCCTAAACATATCCTAAAAGCAATATCGTTGGCATTAGCTACAGATCTTGGTTCAATCCTCAGTTTTGATAGTGATTATTTAAGTGTTTTGTGTGTATATTATATACTACACATGTATGTGCACTCAGAAAAAGCTATGTAGTCTATCTTTCTGAATTTTAGTGTCTTTATCTATAATATGGGTGCAGCAATGGCATTTAATTGAAGCAAGTATGTTAAAGTGGTATGAGTGAATGAAAATCTTGTGTTCAACAAAAAGAAATCCTCAAACACATTAATTGCTCAAGACAAACATACATTGTGAGTAAGTATAAGGGTCATGAACCAAAAAGACATTGTTGCATGGACAGCTAAATACACAAACAGAAGTTCAACCACTTAAGACAACAAGAAAAAAGAATCATCCAAGTGAGAGAATAACATTCACTTATTCTAAAATTAATAAACAATTTCTTTTTAAGGTTACCATAATCCCACTATAGAATGGATAACTATTTACCATATATATTTATACAAGAACATACTCCACACAATGCTCATCAAAAGTATGGAATCCGTTACTGGTTTTATCACTGGATGTGAGTTAAAGCACTCCTCAAGGTATGAATGTGTATCTTCACTGGGGTTCAGTGGATTTCTCCTAACCATTACAAAGGTATGAGGCCAATAGGAATACCTGAAGAAGCAGAGCTCATTCTGTAGCATTTTTATTTTGCCCTATGTATTACTAAGCATTAAAAAGTTGCCCCAGAATTGTATTCTTCATATCCCATCTTTTCTACCTGCTGCTAAAATGTATGCATTTATTTTGTTGTAGTTTACATTGATTCAAGCTTCTTTTCTGTGAGTATCCAGTGAAAACATCTTTTTTTTTTTTTTTTTGAAAAGTCTGGAAATGTCTTATGGCCGGACGACCCACAGTTCTTGGTGGTATATAGAATTATCCTTAGCGATGCAATACCTGAGATAAACACTAAATCTCAACTCTCAACTATTTATGCTATAACAGATTAAAAATTTTTTAAAAACATAATCAGGAAAGAAAATAATCTTTATTACTTGTTAATTATCATGGTTTCTAAGAACATGCTTTAGAAATAAGCTTATTTCAAGAATTCTACCTTATAATATTTCCATACATAATGATTTATAAAATATAACAGCTTTTTGGAATTCAGTTTCTTCTGTTAAATAATTGTTTTCATAAGTTTAATAAATATTTTGCTTTCATTTCATTTACAATTATTTATAAAGCCATTCATAAAAACAAGCCAAAATTAGACAACTAATTTTATTCAGAATACAATTATATCTTGCTACGCTACTATACATCAAAATAAATATAAATGTCTAAACTTTCCCCTTTAGAAAAGATTAGATAATTCACTAGTTTTATTCTAGTTCCTTAAAAATGAAGATAAGGTGATGTCCTCCTAGTGATTTACTAATTTTAAAGTAAAGAAGAGACAGTGGCAGGGATAAAGAGAGAGGCAGACAGAAATATTCAAAACTTGTACTCTATCATGAGGTTTCCTAGCCTTTCTAGAACCTAAAAGTAAAAATGAGTTGGTTCTTAATGATAAAATAAAATACAATCATTTTACAAATTAAACACTCTCAGGTCATCCTAAATTTCAGTGATTTAAAGAGGCAACCAAAATACATGAATCAGTCATTATCCCCTATGTTCCTGAAGATTCCCATCCTTTATATGTTCATATTTTCTTTCACATTACCTGATTTTTTTTCCTTTTTATTTCTGGACCAGCTTCACAGCTCATTTGCTTGAAATATGGCATAATTGCCTTTCCCCTTGACATATTCTGAATACATGGTTTTATGTTAGAGCTTGAACAATGGAGAACATATCTCTGTCTGCCCAATAAGCTAAATTACGGCAGAAAATCCTGATATTTAAGCTCTCATAGACAGGGAGAGCAATTTATCTTTTGCTTTCGTTTAATCTATTTTACATATTGGAAAAATCTGTTGTGGATAAAATAAAACCTCCTTTTCCGGCCCACCTCCTGGGTGCCTTCCTTCAACAGTCATCTTTCTTTTTTCTTTTTTTCTTTTTTCCTTCTGAAAGCCTGGGGATTCCCTTTTGAAAGTATTTGGTCCCCGTAACAGTATACAAGACTAAAAAACAATGTTTTCTTCAACCATTAGCCCACACTCATTTCAATTTCCTATCACTGAGAATGCCTGTGTTCAAAGTCGTAGGCAACAAATGTCTCTAACTCTTTATGCCCATTGGCCGCCACCTCCTGGGATCAAAAGATCCTCCCACCTCAGCCTCCTGAGTAGCTGGGACGACAGGCACTCACCACATGCCTGGCTGATTCTTTTACTTTACATTTGTAGAGATGGGGTTTTTCCATGTTGCCCAGGCTGGTCTCAAACTCCTGAGCTCCAGCAACCTGCCTGCCTCGGATTCCCAAAGTACTGGGATTACAGGTGTGAACCACCACACCTGGCCTCTAGTAAGTATTTATGAAGTACCTCCTATGAGCAGTCTTTGCCCTAGGTATGGGACATAATGAGGAATAAGATCATGGTAACAATATTTACATTTTAAACTAGCATGCCTATCTGTAATTTAGAATATCTATTTACATATATTTAGTAGACATTTTTCTATTACTTAAAGTAAAAATGACACAATAATATAAATAACAATATAAAATATAACTCCTCATCACTTTCCATTGTTCTCATCACTGGAGTACATTTTGTTATTTTGTTTTCTGTTCTATGTTATATTTTAAACACCATATTTTGTTTTGACCAAAATATTTAACTAGCATAAAGGCTTTCCTTAAATCTTTATGTCTCTATATATAGCACATTATTTTAATACAATGATAAACACTAAAATTAGTCAGTGATCAACTACTATGCATTTTCATTATTATAGATCAATTGGTGAATTTGTATATTATATAACTTGGTATATATTATATAATAATGTGATACATCCTTATCTCTCTATATATGTATATATACATGTGTACATGTTATCATTATGCCCAAAATTAAATGTGTGCACATGTGAACATACTTGTATGTATGTGTATGTATTTATATATATGTGTGTGTGTGTGTATGTGAAAAATACATAGATATTACCGAAGGTAGAGTTAGTAGTGTGAAATAGGGGAAAGTAAATTATTTAATTTATGACTTCATACTTTGAGTTTCTTTGCAGAGCAAATAAATTTACAGTGTCATGAGGAGCGTATGAGTGAACTCTTCTGTTAGCAATATAATTTTTAATTAAAAATTATTATTTTCTCATTTCATAGTTTTCTTGCTGTTATTTTAGCATGCATGTCTGTCTTTAAACAGCCTAATTTTTCAGTGGTTATATCACTCACCCTAATTGTCATGAGTATACTTAAACAGTGATTGTTTCATTTTCTGAAAAACCTCTAATTTTTTAAATGCCAAAATAATCAAGTTAAAATTCCAAAGGGTGTCTTTTAAAGCTCTTCATTGTCTAGTTCAAATATGCTTGTTGAAATTCCTATCTTGCTGCTTTTCCTTCAAACGTGCAACCTACAGAAGACATGGCTATGTCTTATTCCTGATACGATAGGCACTGATTCAACCCTCTGTGCTTTTTTCAGTTTTCTCTACCTCCATGTCATGCATTTCTCTCAGCAGACTGTAAATGCATTTGCCTTTCCTAATTCATCTTGTCACAAGAAAACTATAATTTATAAAATGTGTGTCTCTTTTACTAGATTATACTCTCCTTGTTGACAGTGACTAGACTGATCTTTTTTTTTTAATGCAATATAATGGATAACACCTGATCCAAGAAAGATGTTTAACAACTATCTACCTCTGCTGTCATTTTAGTCACTAGAAACTTTTCCCTTAATCAATGTCTTTTGTGTTCTGACTTACTGTAAAGTTAAGGTGACAAACTAAGCTTTAGGAAGGCTTAACAAATGATCCACTTCTATAAGTATTGAATACCTATTTATTTATCTCTATGCATGCATTATTTTATTTTATTAGTTTGTTTCTTCAACTTTTATTTTAAGTTCAGGGTTACATGTGCAGGATGTGCAGATATGTTATTTAGGTAAATGAGTGTCATGGTGGTTTGGTGCACAGATCATCCCATCACCTATAAGCCCAGCATTCATTAGCTATTCTTTCTGATGTGCTTCCTCCCCGCAACCCCCCCTCCAAACGGCCCCAGTGTGTGTTGTTCCCCTTCATGTGTCCATATATTTTCATCATTCTGCTCCCACATATAAGTGAGAACATGCGGTGTTTGGTTTCTAATTCAGCAATTTGCCATACTATCATATTTGGTCTCCATTATCTCTATGACTAGGGGAACAATTTTTCTTCAGTTATCGATATCAGGAAATACATCACAGTTGGACTGTTCTGAGCAGTGGCTTTTCTCAGTCTTACCAGTAATTGTGGAAAGAGTTTGCCATTTTCTGGAACTTTCCCAGAAAAAAAAGATGTAATTTATTTGGGCTGGGATCTGGGAATTTCTCCCTGAGTGTAGAGATAATCATTGATCATATGAATTTTTTTTTGGTGTCACAATCTAAATCATTATCCATAGCTAAGCCTCCAAAGATATTATTGTTAATCTTTTAATATGTATTTATGCAAATACAGTAGACCTGCTCCTGGAAGTCTTGCATGTAAGAAAAAATATTCAAAAAGATTATTTAACACAACTAAGACTATTCCATGGCTATCATCGTTTTCAAAACTGAAAGGTAGTTGGATTTCCTTTCTATTGCCATTACCTTTAATAAGAAGCTCCGCACCACAAAGAGAAAGAACAAGAATGGACTATTTCAGAGCTAGATAAAAGCAAAGAGCTGGCAGGTTACAAGGATAAGGCAGCGAGAATGGGAATTCAGAAATATAAATGCACTGATATTGCTTATAAATATGCCAAGTCAATTAGGTCCTGAGATACATGACTCTTGGCTGACAAAGGATTATGTCAGCATTCTCATCAGGGTCTTGACAGAAAACGAATAGCAATTCACAGAGAGTATAATTGAGGAGAGTAAAATTAAAGCACCTTTTAAAATGTGTGAGAAAGTATGAAAGAAATCAACAAGGAATGATAAAGCAGATACCAGGAAGATAGACATTGGCCTTGTTGGAGAAGGGAAGAGAGGGGTCAGTTATCAGAACTAGGTAGAGAACTGAAGCAGAGGAGTTACTACCCCATAGGAACTGTTGGCTTCAATACAGGAATAAAGAGACTGCTGACATGTGGTTCTGGAGGGAAGAAATCTAGGGAAATAAATATCCTCCCTTACTTTACCTCCTTCCTGCAAATTTCCTGAGAGTATTTTCCATTGGTATATGCTGACCGGAAGTCCTTCAGTATCCTGTTGGTTGATTCTAAATGGATAAAGACACACACACACACACACACATGCATTCGTGCATATATGCACATATATATGCACCAAAAGGTGTGCATGCTCAAGATCCATATATAAAATGGTATAGTATTTGCATATAACTTACACATGTCCTCCTGTATGCTTTAAGTAACCTCTAAACTATTTATGATACATAACACTATGTAAATAGTTGTTACACTGACTGGTTTTTATTTGTATTATCTTTACATATTGTTATTTTTATTTTTTTATCTAAATATTTTCAATCAGTAGTTAGTTGAATCCTCAGATGTAGGAATCATGCATATGGAGGGACAATTGTACATATAATTGTAATTATACCAATAAATAAATATTCATATTCTCACTTTTCACAAGGGTGTTCTCAGGTTCTTGGCCAGTAAATAGCATTATGGTGTATGATAACATAAAAAATAAGAACAGATCATTGTTTCTATATATACAAAGTCAAAGGATTTGCCAACTGATTAATTTAAGACTATTCTCTAACCCTACATAACTAGAGTTAGAATTGGCTGTCTGCACAAAATCCCCATATTTGGATGCTAAGTATTTGAACATCAAGAACATAGACTCCCTTGGCAAATACCAGCTGGTGGAGTCATTCCTATATGGACTTCAGATCACTGATAATTGTTAAGACATGATGCTGCTTTCTGCTCCCTCCTCTTTATAAATAGCTTTTGGAATCCAACTGATTTCATACATATAGATGATCCAATAAAAGTTGAATTCATGGACCATTAATTAAAGCTACATGGAAGAAAATGTAAGTTTATGCTGTTTCGCTCATAAATGAATATATAGCTAAGAGTCTAGAGGAACTTCAGTAGGATAGGGAAGAGATTAAAAATCCACACATGGAATCTATATATTTCCACTGGCATCAGTCATAACTGGGTTCAGCACCTAGAATCTAGTTCAAAGACTATTAATAGCAACAGATAGACAATGTGCTCATAGATTTGAAAAATGCTACCATGTACACGTTTATATATTCAATTAAATTGTGTAATGGATAAACATATGACTTCTTTTAGGGTATATATAGTTTGAAATATATTGAGCATTATTCATTTTAGTAAAAAAGGAAAATAGTGCAGGTGACGGTAGAGGGAGAGGAGACAGCAAGAGACTGTCACAATTTATTCATACATTCACGTATACATTCTATCCTGCTAGGATGGGAATCTTGTGAATTTTATGAATACGTGCATAAATATAATAGGTCTTGTTGGGCTCAATAAGTGTATTCTCTACAAAGGACTGCAAAGCCATATTCATCATCACATGAGCACAAGTTTCTATAAGCCACTCACAAAGAAATAAATACGGACAGAGGACCTGCAGTTTACCAAAAATATAATGGATTTCTCAGAGAATTTTTCGAAGGTACCTATTTATTCAAAATTCTACAAAAGTCAGTCTTATTAATTAACGCAAACTGATTGAGGCAGACCAGCTGTTGGGCATGTTCCCAAGCACACTCCCACAGGGCCCATGTCACTCATCCACATCAGAATCCTCCTGAGTCCCCCTTCATCGCGGAACATGAAAGAGTGGCACAGAAGTCCTATGGTGGGAGTCCTTCCTCTCCTCAAAAACACATCCCAAATAAAGTTGGAAATATCATCTTCATTTTCATGTTTTATAAACATATGATGTCTGATGTTTAGAGTGGGTTGAATAAGGTCCTGCCCCATACCCTCACACCTTGCCTTAATTCGTGTTCATTCAGAACCTCAGAACATGACGTTTTTTTTTTTAAAGAGTCTTTCCAGATGTGGTTACTTAAGGTGAGCTCATATGGGATTAGAGTGCACCCTAAGTCCAGTGACTGGGTTCTTACCAGTAGAGGAGAGGAAAAGACAGCCATAAAGACACAGAAGAAAGAAGTCCAGGCAACAATAGAGGCACAGATTGGAGTGAAGCAGCGGCAAGCCAAGGAAGTTCAAGACTTGCTAGCAATTACCATCTGCTAGGAGGGGCAAGTACACTCTATTAGAGGGAGGAAAGATGGCTGTGCCAACAGCTGAGTTTGACCTCCTAACCTCCGTAACTGTGAGAGAATCAATGTCCTGTTTTAATCTACTCAGTTATGGCAGCGCTAGGAAATAAATACAGTGCAGTTGGTCATTTTGGTTGAGGTGAAGTTAAAAGCTGTGAATGTCTTAACTCATTATCTGAAATACAAAATTTTTATCATAAAGAAGTAAAAAATAAAATGGAACTCAGAAAACAATAGCTTTTAGTATATTATTGCTCCATACAGAAACTTAAGGGCTAAAAATATGCAATTTAAATAAATTTCAGACATCAAAGACATAATCCTCCACTCTTTTAATCAATTTCCTTGAGGGTTAAAAGGCTTAGCTGCAGTTTGGAATAATCCATAAAGATCAGCTTATGGACTCAGCATTTAATGAGTTTATTTCAGGTAACAATATATAATTAAAAGCATAAATCGAGACTTAAGTTCAGTTAAAAGGATTTCTACTAAAATCACAATTAATTTACACAACATTCAATGGAGTTTAACACTTTGAGGTTGAAGAAAAAGAAAACTTACAGAAAGTACTCATGCTCAAATTATAAGCAGAAAAGGAGATTGATCTGTTATCCCAAGAGAAAGAAGTTTTGTTTCTTTTGTTGTTGTTTGTTTTAACATATTGATATTGAGTATTTCCAATACTCTAAGGCAATGAAAGATTTTTTACTACATTTCTAAAATGGAGAGCTCTCTTTTTGACAATACCATCACCTTCTATACCAGGGATGTAGATTTAGTTTCATGTCAGATAAACCAGGTGCCATTCTTAAAGGATAAATGAAAGAGATGTCAGCTATTTATCCTCTCTGCCATAAGGATTTCAGCTGTGTGGTATAGATTGGTCTAGTTAGAAAAACTGGCTAAGATTCTTACCTTTGCCTGGCATCTGTATATTTCCTTCCTTCCTTCCTTTCCTTCCTTTCCTTTCCTTCCTTTCCTTCCTTCCTTCCTTCTTCCCTCCCTCCCTCCCTTCCTTTCTTCCTTCCCTCCTTCCTTTCCTTCCTTTCCTTCCTTCCTTCTTTTTTCTTTCCTAAAATATTTTCTCTTTTTAGAGTACTACTCCTGTTTTCTTGTATAAAAATATATTCTGCATTAAAATTCAGCATCTTTCTTCATCATATTGCCTTCAATGCTTTTCTTTTATTTTCTTTGCAAGTCCTTTTTAAAAAAGTGTTTCTACTTTGGTTTGACTCCTTTTGCTTTAATATTTAAAAAATTTGCTTAATATTTTTAAAATCTTTACAGTTAATTCACCATTTAAACTATTAACATATTTTTATATTTGTGCTCCTTTAATCATTACTTTAAAATATTTCCTAAGTAACATATTTGTAAGAATCATCCTTCACAAGTTTTATGCTGCAAATACTCCATCCCTCCTCTCGGCCTCCCTCAGTTTCACCCTTATTTGGTGTTTTCTTCTGTGCTCCCACCTCCACATGCCTTTGGCAGAAACAAGCAAATGTGCTATTGCATAGATAAGCTCAGTATCTCACTTGATCACCCTTTGCTTTATGATATGTTTTTCATTACCGTCTTTCTTTTTCCTCCAGCTCAGCCAGACCTCATACTTCCCCAAGCTGTTGCTTTGGCTCTTCCTTCTGTCTCGAATGCCCAATGCCCACGTATCTGCTTAGTCGACCTTCATCTACCGCTTTAAGATTTTCAATGAGCTCTTGTCACCTTAGTTAACACTATCATTTCCATTCCCTCTCTGGTGCCACATTTTTTTTTCTTTCATAGCATTTGTCACTTTCTCACATGCTATGCAACTTCATCATGTGTTATACATATTATTTATTCTTTGTTTCCCCATAGAATATAAGCTGTACAAGAGCAGGGGTCTTTGTAGTTAATAGGTGTATCCTAAGTGCCGGGATAGTAATGGGACCATATTATGTTCATTTACCTATTTTTGAATAGATGCATGAACATACAATTTAAAAACAAATTAATCAATGTGTCATATGTCAGTTGAGTACTATCCACTACTAATTACTGGTTTATATTACCTTCAGTTTTATTTCAAAATCTGTAAGCTTCCAAGAACCTCTTCACAGTTTCTCAAATATGGACATTTATAAAAATTTACTTGGTAGTTTTTCTCAGAAGTATAGAGTAACTGATAATTTATAGTATATTCCTTACAATTTTATAATTTCTATATTTATCATAATTAGCATTAGTATATTTTATTTTTATTATTATAAAACAATATTTTCTGTTAGCAAGACAGAGGCAGTTAACTATTCTGTAAGTAGGTGAAAACCATTCAGTGAGAGTAATAATTGAAGCGCCTTTCTTCTCTTATACCCATGTCACTTTTCAAAGTTTTTCACAGTATTAGATCTGCAAAGTTCTAACTTATTATAATTGAGTCAGGAAGCAAACTGACTTCTCACTAATTTACTTATGACTGAAACGTCATTTTCAGAACTTATAGCCACACCCAAGCCATCAAGGTACATAGTTAGTATCTCTTATTTACTGGTCAAATGCCTAAGGTGAAAGAAATAGCAGTTTGAATGCTGAACTTGAGAATTTAAATCTTTGAATTGACATCACATTATCTTCTTTAGAATAGGTAAATATTAACTGGTATAGTGATTTAAAATTTTTGAAAGGCTACCATTTGCTAATTTACCGTTAGAAATACCTTTTGGAAAGTAGACTGCAGAGTCATTGATACGTTCATTAAATTATTTGGTAACTCTTAAATGTCAATACAACGACAGAGAAATTACCAAAAATGATTCTTGTACATTAGCAGTTTTTGTCTTTGCTAACACTAATATATAATAGTGAAATAAGGAATATTTCAAAAACCATAAGTGAATTGTTAATACTTGTTTTTAATGTCTAGCTAGTCTCATATGACTCTAGTAAATCGGTAAAATAACTCACTTTAGGTCATTTTGCTAATGTTACATGACATCCATGTTAGAAGGAAAATTGTTCACATGCTACTTCAAGGCAGATCCACAGGATTATATTTTCTTCTGGTGGTAATTTTATGTTTTTTTTTTTTCAGCTTGTAATTGCATAAAATGTCAAGAAAGAGAGTGCCTCTAAGTAAAATACAATACACATTAACTGAAAATTTACCAAAAAAAAAAAAAAAAGCTAACTTTCTGTTTTCCTAATATGGATCACAGGTTTGCTTAAGGGTACTAAAAGCAGAAATGGTATTATATGTTGTCAAGAGGGCAGAAATGATTGAAACATGTTGCCTCATAAAGGAGAACAGGAATGTTTTACTTATAAAAATTGTATGTTTGGAAAGGAAAAACAGAAATCTGTTAAATGATATAGCAGAACATCTTTATACAGTTGCAATTGTATTTTCAAATTTCATACAAATTCATTATTATAGACCTGGATAGGTAATAGCTAAATTTTACATTTAGAAGAGTTGTACTTTTTAAATTTTTTCATTGTCATAAATAATTATAATTAATATATCACAATATTCTAATTTCTGGGACAAAGAAACAAAAAGAAATCTATTTTTTGGTATTGAGCAGGTTGATATTAAAAATAGGTTGGAACTCTGATTTAAAGAACTAATTAAATAGTTAGATATTGGTCATGAGGGGATGGGGGAGACTTAAGATTGCTTGCAGGCATGAAACCTAGATGACCAGTGAAGTGACTGTGACATTCTCTCAGATAAACAAAAATGATAACAGAAGGTACGTGAGCAAAAATGGGTGAAGGTGTTTATGAAGCAAGCAGGAAGGGGTGACATAGGACTCTGAAATAGGCAGATCTGGAGCCGTGGAGAAAGATATGGGAAAGAAATGATCTGAGCCATTAGTTGAAGCAGGAAAGAGGATGGAGAGAGGGAGGGAGGAAGTAGGAGAGACACAGAGAGAGAGACAGAGAGGTGGGGGGAGAGAATATAGATGAGACGAAAATTAAATCACAGAAAGAAATGCTTCCAAGTGGTGCTGAAGTATCAGCTGAAGTCATTGCTTTAACATAAATGTACTTTGCACTGTACACACTAAAGACCTGAGAAAACGGTTATTTTCCATGACACCGGAGTGAATATGCAAGAAAGAGAAGGAAAGTGAGGATGCCAAAGACATTGGAAAAAGGCTGGTGTACAAAAGGAATGAAGCACTTTGAGAAAGGAAAGGGAAAGGAAATAAGTGTAATAACAAGTCAGCTGAGAGAAATGGAAGGGCTGAAAAACAATAGACTGGGCATGGTGGCTCACACCTGTAATCCCAGCACTTTGGGAGGTCAAGGTGGGCAGAACACGAGGTCAGGAGTTCGAGACCAGCCTGGTCAAGATGGTGAAACCCCATCTCTACTGAAGATACAAAATATTAGCTGGGTGTGGTGGCATGTGCCTGTAATCCCAGCTACTTGGGAGGCTGAGGCAGGAGAATCACTTGAACCTGGGAGGCAGAAGCAGAGGCTGCGGTGAGCCAAGATCGTGCCATTGCACTCCAGCCTGGGCGACAGGGCTACACTCCATCTCAAGAAAAAGAAAAAGAAAAACAATAGTATTGGTGAGTTTGAAGAATATTTTAAAGGGAAAGTAAGAAAGTAGCAAGCACACAGAAAAATAAGACATCTTATTGGATAATGGTCTATTTCTTGTTATATACAGTTTTAGAGAAGGAATAGGAATTTCATAAGAAATCTGAGAAGACAGATTGGATCTGCAGCCATCAACTAAGGTACCCACACTCAAGTCTGATGTTGAATGACTTTTGTGTATCCAGTTATCTGAAGACAGAACAGATAACCAACTATCTGGGGACTCTCTTTCTAGCTGGGACACTTAAATACAGCCATTTATGATTACAAGAAGTTTTGAAAAAGTAAGAACTTCCTTTCCATCTGAACAGAAAAGAAGAGAACTTTAGGGACCTACTTTTGTTTGTTAGAGTATAAGAAATGAAGTGGTTTTGCTAGATGAGAGTAAGAGGTCAAGTCCTGTGGGTCCACGTGGTTGTTTGTGCCAAGGCTGTATAGAAAATGTTGGCCAAATAGCAAACTCCTTGGTGAACAGCATTGAGAAACCAGGGTATGTGCTGGTGTCAATTACAAAATAAGAAGAGTATAATTAGTATCAATATTCAGAAACTTAAATAAGGATAATTTTATGGCCAAATGAAAACAATTATCATTGGGAGAAAGCAACACAGAGCATCACTGTCTGTGTTCTGCAGTGTGTCATGTCATGAGCACCCTTACTAGAGAGACTGACGGGAATAAGAGGCAAGTTTGAACAGAGGGTCTTCAACTTCCCAAGTCACATTTTAAAGGTCCAGCTGATGTCATGTGCCTGACAAGTTAATAGACATTAACCTGTGCTCAGTACAAGAAATAATCTTCTTGAGAACATGCTCTGGTGTCTCCAGAATAAAAAAATTTTAGTAATGAGAAGGGTCGTGTGGCATGTAGAATGTGGACTAATCTTGTGGACTTACCTCTACTAACAGGGCCTAGGGATCTCACGATTTCATACTGAGGGATAGGCATGCCTTAGAGAAGATTGTGAAGGTGGCCTTTCAGAGGAACTCTTCCGATACAGTGGACAGCAAGATGTGCAGGTTTGTTCCATGAGTCATCCCAGCCTGCTTCGTGTCTCTCATCCTCCAGAACTAATTGCTAGTAATGACACCATATAAATAGTTGACTCTTCTCCGTCTTCTCTGTGTCCACTTTATTTCCTCAATTGTCCTCCTGATGTCTCACCTGGACTATTGTGGTAGTTTCCAGGTTGATCTACCTCTGCATATACATGCTCATAGCTTTGTATCTCAGTTTTGAACTGAAAAGTTTTATAGAAAGGAACAATGAAATGATTGAGCCTGACAAGGACAGAGGATGGCCAATGAAGAGACACTGTGTACCCTCCAGTATAGTCATTTTAAACCATCAGCTACCACTTTGGACCAATTTTCCCATCTCTGACTCCAACTGCCATTTTCTATTCTTTAGATTTTATTAAATAAAAAAGCATACTGAGAAGATAGAGGGAAGGCTAATTTATCACTACCCTGGAGTGATTTCTTGGGGGAAAACACCTGCAGATGCTTGTATTTTCAAAAGAGCAGACTGTTTAAAGTTTTTTTTTGTTTTTTTTTTTGTTGTTGTTGTTAATTAGGGAGATAAATACTTGAGATGTGCAACATGGTACACATAAAAAGAATATCCTATTATAAATTATAAACTTCATATTCTTGTTGTTTTCCTTTCTATATCTCACCACTTGCTCTCTTAGAGATGTTCACATCAGGAACAAATGAATGAAAGGAAAGACTAACATAAAATTAAAGAAGAAAATAAGATATATACATCTATGTGTGTGTATGTCTGTGTTGTGTTGTTAGCTTTTGACATGTAATAACTCTCTCCAAAATCTAGTGGGTTAAGATGATAACTAATCATTTAGCTCACAATTCTTCTTTCTAGTTCTTTTGACCTAATCTGGCCTTGGCTAATCTCATGCACTCATCATCTGCAGTCGGTTGGCAGGTCAGTTCAGGGTGGCTGGTTCAGGATACATTGCTTCACACTCATGTCAGCAGGTTATGTGACTGCCACGGAGAGCAAAAGGAGACACTGGACCATGTGTCTCTCATAATCCAACAGACTATTTCGATCTGCTCATGCAGCAGCAAAATTCCAAAGACAGCAACACCTTTGAAAAGAGGTTTTCCAAATCTCTCCTTTCATCAAGTCTGCTTCTGCCTCATGGGCCAAAGTCCAGAATTAGTGTGAAGGGCACAACCCAAGGTGCACATCCATTTAAAGAGCATCAAGTAATATGCTACAAAAGAATAAACTGAATACATGTTGTGAAAAGCATACAGTAGAAACCAAATCATTGCTTCGGTAAATTCATGAAGACCAGAATAAATGGAGACATATTCTATGTTCATATTTAAGAGTCAATGCTATAGAATGTAATTTATCTCCAAAGTAATCAGTGAAATTAACACAATCCCAGTCACAAACCCAGCAGATTTTTTTTTAAGAGCCTGGAAAATTCTTCCTAAATTATGTATGAAAATTCAAAAATTTCCACAGTGGTCTGGAAAAAGAGTACTGTTGGGTAGCCTAAATTATCTGACATCAATAATTATTATAAACTAATTCTAATCAAGATAATACAGTTTTAGCATAAGGAATGAAAAATGGATTAATAGAACCAAATAGAGAATACAGAAATAGAGCCACACTTACATGGCCACATGATATTTGACAAAGATTCCAAAGCAACAGAGAAGGAAAATAAAAGATTTTTCAGCAAATATTTCATGACAGCTGGACATCCATATGGAATAAAATTAACCTTGAACTCAATCTTATTCTATGTACAAAAAGTAGACCATATGCCTAAACTTAAAAGCTAAAGCAAAAGGAGCTCAGAACAAAACTAGTTTAGTAGGTTTTTGCCGTAATTTCAAGTAGACAACATTTTATGAGGACACAAAATGTAGTAAAAATAAAGGAAAAAATGGATAACTTAGACTTCATCAAAACTAAACAATTTGCTCAGCAATCGTCACCCTTAAAATACATATATAAGAAAGCCACATTCTAGGAGAAAATATACGCAAAACATAGTCTAAAAACATCCCCAGTGGGCAAAAATTTGAACTAATGTTTCATTAAAATACGTAAATGACTAATAAGCACTTTAAAAATGCTCATGCTCAACACCATTAGTCATAAAAGAAATGCAATTTAAACCACACCAAGCTACAAATCCCACAGAAAAGCTAAAATTAAAAAGACTGAATGTACAAATGTTGGCAAAGCTGTGGAACAACCAGAACTCTCATCCATTGTTATGTGAGAATTCCACAGAGACTAGAAGTTAATTATTGTATGCATATAAAAGATCTTTAACATACAGAATTCATTTAATGTTAAAAATTCTTCAAATTTCACTTAGCATTCTATTATCATTTTTCTTTTCATAGCCTAACTGTTCATTTCTGATTTATTACAGGAAGCTGTAGTCTTAACACCACTGGTGGCCTTGATGTGTACACGCACATGAGACAGATCCTTATTAACTCTTTAGAAACTTTCAGTGATACTGGAAATAGGAAAACCTTTAATTTGCTCATTTATTTGTGCATTTTCTGTGTACTAAACTTGCTACTGAAGACAACATTCTATTTTATGTCACCTAAACCTCATGCTATCCAAGTATATTACTGGTTAATTTATATAAACAGAAAACTTCCAGGTTGAGTGGACAAAAGATTAATTTGAATTATAAAAACAGAGAATCACAGCCCCTCAATCAATTTCCAGACTTGAGCCAGTTTACAAACCCAGAATCCCTTGAATGAAGGGGATGCCAGGTTCTCTTGAGAAGGACCCCACTGCACTACAGACAATATATTCTGTTAATTTTTCCCCTAACTATCCCTAAGGAGACCTCCAGCCTTCTACCAGGGTAACTGTGCATTGGGGAAAGGGAAATGATCAGACGTTTTGGGGACTACTGGACACTGCTCTGAGGTGACATTGATTCCAGGGCACCCAAGACATCATTGTGGACCTCCAGTTAAGGCAGGGGTTCACGGAGATCAGGTAATTCATGGAGTTTTAGCTCGGGTCCAACTTACAGTGGGTCCCGGAACTCATCCTGTGGTCATGTCCCCAGTGCCAGACTGCATAATTGGTATAGATATACTTAGCAGCTGGCAGAAACCCCACATTGGCTCCCTGACTGGTAGGGTAAGGGCTATTATGGTGGGAAAGGCCAAATGGAAACCACTAGAGTTACCGATAATCTAGAAAATTAGTAAATCAAAACCAGTATCACATCCTTGGAGGGACTGCAGAGATTAGTGCCACCACCAAGGACTTGAAAGATGCAGAGGTGGTGATTCCTACCACATTCCCATTCAACAATTCCATTTGGCCTGTGCAGAAGGTAGATGGATCTTGGAGAAACCCTAAGCAGAAAAGGAAGCTTTTCTTCTTCTTTTACTTGTGGTTTACATAACTGTGAGATGATGAATTAGTGTTTGTTCGTTTGTTTGTTTGTTTGTTTTGAGACAGAGTTTCTCTCTTTTTGCCCAGGCTGGAGTGCAATGGTACAATCTTGACTCACTGCAACCTCCGCCTCCTAGGTTCAAGTGATTCTCCTGCCTCAGCCTCCCAAGTAGCTGGGGATTACAGGCAAGCGCCACCACACCCGGCTAATTTTGTATTTTTAGTAGAGACGGAGTTTCTCCATGTTGGTCAGACTGGTCTCGAACTCCTGACATCAGAATATTAATGATTTGTTATGCACATTTTGTTATGCACATTTTTGTTACACACATTTTGTTATGCGCATTTTGATGATTTGTTATGCAGCAAAAGAAAACTACTACAGGCTCATAGAGCACAACATAAAAGGTAATTGTTTTGCCTTCAGAACCAAATATGGCTTCACCAAAGAGAGGAATCTTTAACTGTGCCTTTGCGATGAGTAGAGTCCCTTAGTTGGAGATGGCAACAAAGTCAGGAGGGAAAATGAGTATGGTGCATTCAGATGTCACAGACTTGAGTGCTGTGACTGAGGAATAAGAATCCTAAGGTTCAGTGGCAGAAGGTGAGATCTCTAAGGTTGGTTGAGCATATCTTGCAACGGTATACTAATAAATGTATACCTCTCAGAAATAAACAGCCTTGAATGCCATTTAATTAGTTATTTTATAGAGGAGTGGCATGGTTCTGTGTGAGGAAATTACCACTAGCTTAAAGGAAGGATTGAGAAAAGTGAGTGTTGTCATTTTAAACCAGTTAATATGGTTTAGAAATTATCAGTGATAAGCAAAGCTATACAGACACTAAACATATTTTTTTCTAAATTTCAATAGAATATTACATTAATTTGATTTACTTTTTCTGGGCTCCGATGTCTGTCTACAATTTGCAGGTGACTGCAAAATATAAAATCACAGTGTCCAAGCATACGATATTTTTATATTGCTACCAGGAGTTAGTACAACAAAATTCGATGGCATAACCATAAAGCATGCATTACTTCTAGTCTACAAGTCATCTGGAGAAATCTTTGGGCCTTGACTGGGCCTGCTTGTGTGTCTGTGTGCAGCTGTAGATGCACACCTAAGCTGACTGCTCTTGGGCTCTGTTACATATTTTGCTATAGTTTATTAGAGAACCTCATCTAGAAAAACTGACCTCCACTCCAAGATGCCTTTTATTATCCTGCAAGCTATGTCTGCCTCTTTATCAAGGTTAGCCTTATAAATGACAGAATATCACTATCTCTATGTTCTATTGAAAGAAATAAATCACAAAGTTGGTTCAAATTAAAGCCTTTAGAAAACTGATTTTGCCATTTATGATAGTGGGCAAAGTCCTACTGCAAAGACTGTGGATGCAAGAAGGCATAACAATTTGGGTCACAATCAATCCACAATAGTATCTGTTTTCACTTTTCAAGTAAATCCCTACATGGTGATCATAAAAACAAATGCTCTCAGGATAAAGCCGAGAATTTGTGATACGAAAGAATTTGAACAATAGAGACATATGGTGGCAAAATGGTAAGTAGATCGCTCTGCAAACACATTTGAAAACATAACTCCAAAAATAGTGTTCTAGCTAAAGCAACACCTTTGAAGGAAATTTTGAGCCTTTGTTTATAGTATTTCCTATTAAAGAAAGGTTATTTCGATCATAGAATATTACTTTGAACTATGTAATTTGTGAATATCCATATTTAATAGTTTACTACCTAATATTTTAGTCTATAACAATAAATTATGCAGTGTCATAATTTATTTTATTTTTATCCCACTGCAAGTTTCACCCCCCCTCAACCTGTTCACCATTGGTTAGCTTTATTATGCATTGTGAAATAATTATTCAAGCAGAACATTTTTAATTTACTTATTTTGAGGATGGTATTAATCCATTTTCACACTGCTGTAAAGAACTACCTGAGACTGGGTAATTCATAAAGAAGAGAAGCTTATTTGACTCACAGTTCTGCATGGCGGGGGAGGCCTCAGGAAACTTACAATCATGGTGGAAGGTGAAGGAGAAGCAAGCACCTTCTTCACAATGTGGCAGGAGAGAGAGTGAAGGGGGAAATGCCACACACTTTTAAGCCATCAGATCTAGTGAGAACTCACTCACTATCATAAGAACAGCAAGGAGGAAATCTGCCCCATGATTCAGTCACCTTCCACAGGTCCCCTCCTACAATTTGGCAAGAGATTTGGGTGGGGACACAAATCCAAACCATATTCAGGATTAATTGTAATCTGATCAAAATACTTTAAGATGTATATCCATGCATTGTTCTTTTCAATTTTATCTTTCTACTTATTGAAAACAATTCCATATTTATTGTTCTACTACTGACTGGATCAAATCAGAATTGCAAAGCAAAATGCTTAGGATACTTAAAAGTGATATAAATGTTAGAATACTTTTTCTGAAAGCAGCCCCATAATACTGGATAATTACACAAATTAAAAAAAAAAAGTCGTAGTGTCAATAGCAGACTCTTGAATTTTTTTTAATGGGGACTTAGCAGAAACAATTGTTGCTATGTCTTTCAATATACAGAATATAGTTGTGGATTGAGTGTGTTCCCAAAAAGCATGTATTGGAAACTTAATTTCCAGGTGCAGGTGATGAGATCATAAGGGCTCTACCCTCATAAATGAATTGACATTGATATTACATACTAAGTTCTTTATCATGAGAGTATGTCTGCTATAAAAGCAAGTTCCACCCCCTCTGACTCGCTTGTGCTTTCCTGCCCTTCCACCTTCTGCTATGAGATGACAGCAGGAATACATTTGCAAGATGGGGGGTTCCTTGATCTTAGACTTCCCACACTCTATAACTGTAAAGAATACATTTATTTCCCTTATAAATTACCCAATACCACGTATTCTGTTGTAGTAACACAAAACGGACTAAGACAAAAGTCGTATAATCTAACATTAACAGGCGGCCCACCAGAAACTATATCCAACAAAGTATATAGCAGCTCCACACAGTGCAACACGGGCCATATGACACAGGAAGTAAATAGTAGCCATGTATTTACATGGTCCAAAGCCATTTGATTTATCTTAAAAACCCTAGAGATCTAGATTACTGAGATCTTGTTTGAAACAGAAATGGAATATTGGCCTTAACAGTTAGTAAACTATAGTGAGACCCGGAGCAAAGCATTTCCCCCAATGCAAATATATATATCTCTCTTTTTAATAAATTGTGTCTCCTCACTGTGCCTGTACTTCATTTTATTAGTTACTTTTAAAAGTACTATTGTTTAATTAAGAAATTTCTTCTTGCCAATCTGAACCTCAGCTATTGCAAACCTTTAGTAATTACTCAAATCACAACTAAAGATTTTTAATACTGACTATATATTCAGATTCTTGATTTAGAGCAATGTCATTATTTAAAGTATTGCTATGAGCACTTTAATACATGTTTAATTCTTCATGATATCATTTTGACTGGGGAATGTATGAAATATAGTTACCTAAACTCCTTAAAATGGTAAGTAATTACCATTTGGCTCCACATTGCTAGGAACTTAGTTTATTTCGAAAGGTTAAGAAACATCCCAATTTTCTATGCCTTCATTTTGCAATTTTTCCAATAGTCGGGAGAAAGTATGCGGGTACATTAGAAAAACAGTAATACATTTTTTCCTAATTTTTTTTCTAGATCAAGCTGAGAATTACTTCCCATTTTTATGATTCAAGATGATTCAATATAGAAATCAAATGCGTCATAATAAATTTAATATTTTTACTAAACTACTTATTTAATATATAGCTTACATTTACCTTTCCTATAAAACATTCTTTGATTTATCTGGACCTGTGTGATGTTGCTAATAAGTGGTCACAGTATGTGCTATTCCAGTGTCTCTTCCACCTGTCTGAAGGCATTAATTTCTGATAGAGGTACATACTTCAATGACGTCCAAACATTAAGAGCTGTAATGGTAACCTAGGAAGGTTAAGTATTAGGTCCTAATACTAAGAAGTATTAGAACATCAATCAACTAAGTCTGAAACTCTATTTTTCACAAAATCATTATGAATTTTGATGATTCTAAATATTTAATACCCAGTTTTCTTCTGTAAACCTAGAGGTAAAATTTTGTCACAAGACCTCCAGAAATTTCAACAGTAATTGTCCAGTGTGTTATATAAAATATAACTCAATGATAGTGTTGATAATGTGCAACAGTACAAAGTTATGTTGTTTACAACATAATTATGTATATTGTACACAATATACTTATGTCATTTATAATATAATTGCTTATAATGCACATTATCAACAATATCAATGATGGTTTTTATATATGTGTGTGTGTGTGTATATATATATATATTCATTTATATTGATATATAATTTATGTGTTGTTTTGAGTTACCCAGATCTAAACATTTTGTGGTCTTCTAGAATATGCAACCTGCTACTGAAACGTGAATTCTGTCCCAAGCAAGGACACAACTAACAGAGATCCTTATTGTCAATTTTTTGGTGGTTTCCTAGTATAACTCACAAATAGCATTTACATATACATGATGCACATGTAGGAGATGATAGAATTTGCAAATATACTAGCTTTTATTTTATTCCCTATGCTTGAAAATTGTTTGATTTAGTATTTGGCACATCACAAAATCATTACAGTTTTCAACATTATATTCTCCCCTGTAGTGCCCATCTTATAGATGTTTATCTTTAATATATTGGAGATAGTATTTTTTTTGTAAAAACATACTTTGTGATAAATGCTGTCTTGTATTCAGGCCAACAAACAAACTTTTATTATTTCTTTATGACATGTAACCGAAAACTTTAAAAATGTATTTCTTTAAAGTGTCTCTGTGATTTCCAAAGCTGGAGTCTACAATAACTATTTCTGCTTCCATTGAGAAGGCTGTCAAGTTAAAACTATTTAAGTAATACACATAGAGCAGGTTTTGTTTGGATGTAATTTCTACTTTTTTTTTTTTGCAGTTTATTGCCTGAGGAAAGCAAATATTTCACTAGTGTTGTCTAATACATACATAACAATGACTATATGACAAACAGAGCAAAGGAATATTGAGTACATAATTCTTATTTTTAAGACTGTAGCATGTTCAATTACTTGTGGGAGCAATCAACTCACTGATTTTATACATAGCCATCAATGCTTATAAAAAGAAGTCTTAATATTTCCAGATAAAGACTAAGCAGTCACAAATCCATTGTTACTAATTATTATAACTCTTTTCTCTAGATTCCACCCTGGAAATTAAGGGCTACTAATAAAGGATTGAAGTCTGGAAGACAATCATAGCAGAAATATGAGGAAAATTCAGAACATTACAATAGGACCAGACGGAGAAAAAAGAGAGAAAGCAGTTGTATCTGGGAATGTGTTACACAGATGTCTTCCAAAACCAGAGGAAAACCTTGCTATGCTGAAAGTTCCAGAAATGCATAGCTTCATTGCCTATTCTAAGACCTCATATCCCAGGGAAATGCTAGCCATATGATTCACTTGACTCTCTGACATGAAATTCAATTCATCACTCTGATTTATTAAAATAACCTATGAGGGAAAAAGATTAAGCAACCTCAGATGAGATTTGGATGACATCCATAGCAGCTATTTATTACATTCAGCGCAGACTTTTAACCAAAAATGTCAACTGCCAACAGATGCTCTTATCAAGCAGCACACACAGACACACACACAAACTATTTTAACTCTTATCAGTATCGCTAGATTTAAGAAAATGTACACCTTAAAAAACAGAAGAGGATCTGGTATAAAATTAAGGAAAAACAAAAAAATGTATAATGAAAGATAATAATTTGCCACATTTACAATATAGTAGGAGTTTTAAATTTAGAGAACTAAAAGAATGGAGAGGAGAATTTCATTTACAAATGGAATAAATTTTTCACTGTCTGAAGAAAGAAAAGAGTCTTTCTGTTCTAGAGATCCAGTGTTAAGAAGCAGTACGAATAAAAGAATCACACTTGGATACATCCTCGTTAAATTTTGAACAGCAGTAATAAACAGGAAATTCTAAAAGCTCCCATGGTCCAATCTAGGATTGTGATATATAAATTTCAAAATAGCTTTCTTTTAGATGGCATTTAAAGCCATAGGTCTGGATGAGATCATATAGAGCTATTGTAGAGAAAGAGGAAAGAGCAGGGTCTGTATTGAAGCTCAGGGAAACTCCAAAATTCAGAAGTTGAAGACTAAAAACTGTAAAATAAAAATCATATTTAAAAAGTTACCCAAGAAAACTGATAATGTAAAAAGTAAAACAAAAAGTATTATATTAGTAGATCGTATAAATATAATATGTAGATGCATAACAAATTAACAAAGTTAAATTAGACTTTTTTAAGAAGGTAAAAAAATGATAGACCCTGAATATAATAATTAAAAAAGAATAAAATAATTTTATCACTTATCACAGATCATATAGATGTTAAGCAGATAAAAAGATTACATTAGGAACAACTTTATGCCGAAAAGTTAGACAACTTGTTTTATATGAGATCTATACATTCCTTGAAAAAATGAAACTCATCACAAGTGACATATGATGAAACATAAAATGTAACTAGCCGCATACACTCAAAAATTGAATTAATTATCAACAAATTTCTTTAAGAAAACACCCAACCCAAATGACTTAGTGCTGAATTCTATCAAATATTAAAGGAAAAACGGTACTAATCATTCACAAAATCTTTCAGAAACTAAAAACAGAAATAATACTTCCTAACTCATTTCATATAGGACCAGTATAGAGATAAAAACCAAACCTGTCGAAAATTTTGAAAACAAGAAAGCAAGTGAACAAATATCCTTCATGAATACAGATGCAAAAAAGCCTTCCCAAAATATTAACTGGGTCTATTAAGCAATATAGAAAATAATACTAGAATGATGTATATGCCTTTAGAGCTAAAGGATGAGAACACATGACATATGGAGGGGAACAGCACACACTGGGGTTTTTGGAGGGTGGAGGAAAGGAGGAGGAAGAAGATTAAGAACAGTAACTAATGGACACTAGGCTTAATACCTGGGTGATGAAATAATTTGTACAACAAACCCCCATGACACACGTTTACCTATGTAACAAACCTGCACTTGTACCCCTGAGTTTAAAAGTTAAAAAAAGAAAAAGAAAAAAATACTATACAATAAGCAATTAAAGGTTATCCTAGCCGTGAAATGTTACATTTGAAAAATCAAAGAATGCAGTTAAGAATATTAATAGAGTAAATGATGAAAACTGTGATCATTTCAACATATAGCAATTTTTAAATTCAACATTAAACTAAGAATATAAAGAAAATTCCTGAACATGATAAACAGCATCTAGGAAAATAAGAGTAATGAAAACTAATACCATGCTTAGTGGTGAAAAACTGAATGCTCTCCCAATATTATAAATCAAGATGTTCCAAGTTTGAACATTTAAAAAATGCAAAGAATCTTCACAGAGCATACTAACATGAGGGTTTTATTTCGAGGTAATGGCTAGGGTATGGCAAGAAAACAGGTGCACGAGCAACATTGTGCATTTGAGAGATATCCAGACACAATTCCCCTGGGTGATTCTTATTTGTACATGGACACAGTAAGCTCTGTCTCCAGGTTGAACCCCCAATATTTGACTGAAGACCTTAGCTAATGAGAGTTCCCCTCTGTCCCTCTGGTTATATAGCCACACAAGTCTGTATAACCAGTTACGTCAGGTGAAAGCCATAAAAAATAAAACTGGCCCTGGCGTTACCAGAGGTATTTTAAAATTTAACTGCATATCACAACTTTCATAGCCCTCAACTTGGCCAACAGTTAAAACCAGACATATGTGTATTCCCAGAGATATGCCTGGATCTCTCCTGGTCCATCTGTAAAATGATAGTATCCTCCATAGTTAGAAGGTAAGTGTGTCCATTCTCACCACGTCTGTGCCACATTAAGAGATCCTAGTCATCATAAAGAGTCAAGGAAGAAAGATAAAAGGCATGAAATTTAAAAAGAAAGGGAAATCTCTTCCTTACAGATGGAAGATTTAATGGTAGATTCCTTACTAGTAGTTTAATGGTAGATTCCTTACTATTCCTATGTATACAGATTAATGTAACCTGTTCCTATGTATATAGATCACTGTTACTATGAATACAGATGACTGTATACATAGGAATAGTAAGGAATCTACCATTAAACTACAAGAAGTAGCAAGTGAATTCAGCAAGGTCAATAGATACAAGCTAATATACAAAAATCAATTGTGTTTTTATATCCTAGGAGCAAATCATTAGACAATTTAAATGCAAAGAGAGAGGATATTAAAGGTTGTCATCACAAGCATAAATAAAGTCTGATAAATTCCTTTTTTAAGTTACAGATGCAAGCACTAGGTCAAAGGAGGATTTTTGCTTCTCCGAAGTTACTAACCTACAGAAGGCTGAGTCCGTTTCTTTTTCTTCTTCTTTTCTACTTTTACTTTAACTTCAGAGAACACATGTGAATTTTTGTTTCATGGGTAATTGTGCGTCATTGAGGCTTGAGGAATGAGTGATCCCATCAACAAGGTAGTGAACACAGTACCTGATAGGGAGCTTTACAACCCATGCTCCCTCTCACCCTCTCCTCTTAAGCAGTCCCCATTGTCTATTGCTCCATCTTTGTGCCCATGTGTAGTCAATGTTTGGTTCCCACTTATAAGTGAGAGTACTGAGTATTTGGTTTTTCGTTCCTGCATTAGTTGACTTAGGATAATGGCCTCCAGCTTCATCCATGTTACTGCAAAGGATATGCGTTCATTCTTTTTTATGAATTGTATTCCACAGTTTATACATGTTTTTATTTATTTATTTATTTTTACAGTTCATTGGTGATGGGCATCTTTGTTGATCTTGTATCTTTGCTGTTCTGAATAGTGCTACAATGAACATACAAATGCATGGGTCTTTTTGGTAAAATGATTTATTTTTCTTTGGGTATTTTATTTATTTTCCATGACTTTTTTGGTTGATAAGCTTTTTATTATTGATTCAATTTCAGAAGTTGTTATTGGTCTATTCAGGGTTTTAATTTCTTCCTTGTTCACTCTTGGAAAGCTGTGTGTTTTTAGAAATTTATCCATTTCTTCTAGGTTTTCTAGTTTGTGTGAATAGAGGTGTTCATACTAGATAATAATTCTGTTATTTTAGAACTGGCAAAATTATGTAACCTAGAACAATAAATGCCTATGCAGTTCAAAAATGTGCAAATAATAGAGGCCCAATATCTGACCACTAAATTTTCTCAAATGTACCCCTTTTAATAAAATATGCCTCTATTTTTAATATTAAATGATCAGTAATTTGTATAATGTTTCAGGAAATAAAGATATAAATATGTAAAAAATGTCTAATGGAAATTAGATCCTTGTATTAAAATGTATTTTCTGTTTATATTTTTTCAGTCTAGATTAGTAATTTAGAACAATCTATAAGTTTGAACAAAATGCACAATATTTATAGTTTGTTGAAATAATACAGCAGAATTGTTAATAAAACAAAATTTTCACATTAATTCCTCTTTGGGTATCTTTTTACCTAAATTGGTTAACATGAGACAATTCCAATAAAAGAAAATGCCAAAAACATATTTGTAACTGAGGGAGCTATGAATAAAGTGAAAAGAGCAGCTACAGTTTGCTCAAGGGCCTTTATCCACCCAAGAAAACCTGTTACGCTGGTTTGATATTTTTTTTAAAAAAAAGAATTATGATATATCTAATCTCTTATTAATTTAGCAAACATAGACCTTTATTTAACTATGTTAACATTTCCGTAATTACCAAGAAGATCACAAATTCAAATACTGAAAGAGGAAGAGGTTATATGGAAGAGATGTCCTTTTAAACAGATACAAAAGAAATGTTGACACTGGCACCTTTGCTATTCTTAACAGAATAGAACGTGTGTGTGTGTGTGTGTGTGTGTGTGTGTGTGTGTATCAAAACAAGTTACAGATTTGGGCTAGGTAGGCACATTTTAGGAAAAACAAATTTTATTGAAAATATTTAAAAGCATTGGTTACTGTATATCCAAAGTAATAGGTACAAAATTACTCAACAATCTGAGAATATCTTAGAGATAAAATTTGATTTTTATGAAATTACCAAATAAAACAAGTGTCTATGATGGAAAATTGTATCTTGACTTGATGAATGTTTTAAAAGTTAACCCTTAAAAGTGGCTGCCAAAAGGAACTAACAACTGCTCCTGGAAATGGTTTCTGGGACCTGCAATTATGTACTATAAATCAACTTATTTAATTAATGAATATTTTTGGACTTTCAAATCCTTTAATCCTCCAACATTTGGAATTAAGGCAAATATAGGACTTTGTAGAACATTTTCTGAAACAGATATAAAAGTACTGACTCTGAGATGACCTCTCTGAAAAATAAGCATACTAATAAAAAAATTGGACTGCCTTATTGTGTATGCCTCGTAGGGTTAGTTATAATGATAAACAAGATAAGCAAACAAGAGTAAGTGTTTTTGTCTAGCCACACACTATCTTCTTATATGTTGTATATAGTTCATCAAAGTACTGATGGAAATTCTATAAAGATTAAATGAAGGATTCAGTATACAATATAAAGCAAGGAGGTATGTGGCGAAAAAAAAAAAAAAAGCTTGCTGTTGTTCACTTACATTGTTCATCCTTGTAACTAACTTTGTGAGTCACGCACAATGGGGCAGTCCAGTGGTTTCCTCTCTCGTACTACAACAGTGGTATGCCTGGGTAATCTAAGCCAGTTCATGCTGTAGAAGCATAGAGTGCTTATTACACAGAGTTTCTACAGAATCAAGAGAAATGATACATAGAAAAACACATTCAATCTGTAAAGAATTGTACAAACATAAAGTGTTGTGATTATTATCTAAATACTAGTTTTTCTATGTTGCCAGGGAAAAGTTGAAGCAGAAATCTTGGCTGAATGTTATATATATGTATATATGTGTATATATATGTATACATGCATATATGTGTGTGTGTGTGTGTGTGTATATATATAACATATTTGTAGTAAATCCAAAGCTCATGAAGAAGAAGGGATCTTCTAAAACACATATAAGATAGGGTGACAGATTTAACTTGCACTAGTATTGAATACATAAAGTGAATATCATGCCTCTGACTTGTCTGTAACTCTTCTGGTCCTATCATGATCTTCCATATGCTAGTTAATGGTGAAAAAAAAATAACTTTTATATAAACCTGAGTTGAAGCTGATTTAAATCTTAATAAGATTCAGAAATTCAAATATTTTCTTTCTTTTTACTAATAATAATGTAACAGCTTGAATGCCAGATTCTCTGCCTTCCATCTCCCTTTCATATCTATTCCATAGACATGTCTGGCCGGGCAAGTGAAACTGGGTGGCTTCCTCATAAGTTAGCAGGTCAGGGACTAATTGCAGTGTGTCTGACCTTCTCTGGCATTCAAGACAGTGCCCCTTTTCTTGCTGACTAGAGCAGCATTTGTGACTGTTAAACAATCTGTATTTTGGGGATCAACTCTATCTCCTTGAAGATTCAGTTGTTCTCAGGAATGTTCCAGGCTTCAGGCCCTAGAATCTGTGTCATTCCTTCAGTTTATCCAGCCTCTTACCTGGGAAGACACATTTCAAGTTTGCTATGCATAACCTTGTCCAATTTGGTGCCATGCTGCATCTTAGTACCATGTGGCATGGTCCTCTCTTCATCTGCCTACCCTTTCACTTTTTCTACTGGGCTGGATTAAGCCATGTCTACAAAGTATCTCTACATAGTGGTTCCCTCCAAGAATACTAAATGAGAATCCCAAGGAACATTCCACCTCACTTCCCTTATCTAAGAAAACTTTCCATCTCTACCAAGGCATGGAAAGGGAAAAATTTGAAGAAAAATACATTTCACTGCTGTGATTTCTTTTTATTTTTTCACAATTGTCTATGGGTGATGCCTTTTTTATTCTCCTCTTAAACAGCCTCTATCTACAATAAAAAGCAAATATCCAGGCTATGATGTTATAGATGAGTGGATGTTCTTTCAATAGGAAAAGCGCTGTGAACTAAGACCTTTTTGACACGCTAAATGAAGGAAAATTATTATAGAAAATCTTTGATCAAAACAACTCTATAGCCTTTCACATTTTGTTACCTCAAAATCCTTTGCATTTATTTTAGAAATATTTTTAATCCTCACCCCTACATAAACAAGAGCACAGTCTCTTTTTTTCTATATAAACTAATTCAGTAATGTCATAATCTTCAACCTCCTCTTGTCTTCTCAATCCAAGAAAGAAAAAAAAGACACAGATATCTAGGGCACACCAGAATGAAACTTTCATTATCAGAAAGGCTAGCAAGAAAACTATCTTAATATTTTTTAAAACCCCTTCCCTTACAGAGAACTTACTGTTTAATCATTGTGCATGCTATTGACTAAGAATATGGATATAATTTTGCATTAAGAAGCTGAAATAATATGTAATTTGAGAGAAATTTAAGAAAACGAAATATCATTTTTACATGTTGCAGGGTTTTTATTTTTGCTGTCACTTAAAAAAAATAAATATTAGGAGAAAAACTCAGTTTAGATTAACTTGTAACTTCTTCCCATCAGACAATCTAACTTCTCAAAATAATATTGAATTTCCCATAGCCATTCTAGAAAAACAGTATACCATCAATCCAAGGATGGAAAACAATTTCAGAGAACCTGATGCTGGGGTAGAATATAAACATGAATCCTGAAATTACTAGGAAATAGTCAATCTGTTGTAACAAAGGTAATGTTAGTCTCGGCACAAATCATAGTACTGATTAATCACTGGGCTACTTGCAGTCATGCAAATTATTGGCGATGAAAAGGTTTATGCTAACGCCATAATGGTGAGGTAAATATAACAGAATTACACTCAATGAGGACAGTGACGTTTTCATATTCACTATTGTTACGTTCAGCCCAAAGCTTAGGGAGTATTAATCAAACACTGAACAAATGCTTTTTTTCCCTAGAGAGAGAATATAAATTATCATTTTGTTGTGTATGTTCTCTAACATTGCTACAACAAGTTACCACAATTTTATTTATTATTTCACAGTTCTGTAAGTTGGAATTCTGGCAAAGGTCTCACTAGGCTCAAATTAAGGCATCAGTAAGATCATGTTTCTTTCCATGCTCTGATGATGAATCTGCTTTCAGGCTCTTCGAGTGAGTTGCTGGCAGAATTCAGTTCTATGTGATGGTAGCACTTAGGTTTCCATTTCCTTGAGGCTTGTTAGTTTGGGGTGATTCTCAACCTCCAGAGGCCACCCACATAACTTGTCTTAGTCCCCTTCCTTCTTCTTTTAAAGCTATCTTTGCAGGCGCATGAATGAGGCTGGAAACCATCATTCTCAGCAAACTAACACGGGAACAGAAAACCAAACACTGCACGTTCTCACTCATATGTGGAAGTGGAACAGTGAGAACACAAGGACACAGGAAGGGGAACATCACACACTGGGGCCTGTTGTCGGGGTGGGGAGCTGGGGGAGGGATAGCATTAGGAGAAATAACTAATGTAGATGATGGGTTGACGGATGCAGCAAACCACCATGGCACGTGTATACCTATGTAACAAACCACGTTCTGCACATGTATCCCAGAACTTAAAGTATAATTTTAAAAAATAACAAGATAAACAAAATTAAAAAAATATATATCCCAGAGAATATTTGGGAAATACAAAAAAAAAAAAAAAGCTATCAACTGCTTGTCTTTTTCATGCTTTGAATCTCTCTGATCTTCTCTCCCTCTTTCTCTCTCCTCCTTTACACATCTGCCACATATCTCTTATGGGACCTTTTGCATTCTTCTGTTACATTTAAGGACTCAGATGATTACCCTGAGTTCACTTAGATCATTTAGAATAGTCTCTCTATTTTGGGGGCAGCTGACTGTAAATTACAACCTCAAATCCATCTGCAAAGCTCCTTCTTAGCAATACCTAGATTACTGTTTGATCGAATGACCATGGGATAGGGATTTGAGGAGGGGAAAGTCTTAAACTTCTGCTTCGCACAATTTGCTTACTCGCTTTTTATTCTGTAATCAGCAAATTTGTGAAATTCTAGGTGCCAGACACCTTTCACTTGTCGCAATATAAGAATCACTAACTCATGATGGTCAATTGCAAATAATGAAGTCCAGAGGTTGAGACACAAATAAACACTCTTCAATAAAATGTATTATAGAAACACTTGGGTATGGGTGTCAGTGGAACCGTGAGCCAATTAAACCTCTTTTCGAGGCATAAGTAAGTTTTATGGAAGTAGCAAGGTGGTGATTTAACTCTTGGGAGGGTTGCAGTAAGCAAAAACTTTACAGAAAAAATATGATCTGATTATGCTAGAAGATCTTAGATAAAAGTAGGAAGAAGAGGAATTGAGATTCTAGGAAGAAGTAGGGTGTGCAACAGTTAGTTGTGTAAAAGCATACAACATACTAAAAATTGTGGGGAGACAATATGGTGTACGCATGGCCAAAAGAAAGAGTAGAATAGTCGGTAGACAAAATAAATTAAATTGCAAAAGTATTAATAGATTGGAACAAATCTGTAAATGCCTTGACTACTACTGCTAGGCAACACTAAGAACATAATGGAGGTAAAAATCTAGAAAACCAGCTATGTGAGTTGAGTGTGTATGTGTATATTTAAGATAGCTGTGGCAGTTTAGTGCAATGCATTATAGACTGGATAAGGATAAGACAGCTGTGGCAGTTTAGTGCAATATAGACTAGATAATGCTGAGAGATTTGAAAACAATAAGAAAATAGTAATTTAGGTATTTTATTAATAAAACATCTCATGGTACACTTTATATGCTAATGTAGTTTAACTCATTTTTATCTGTGAATGTCATAAATATAAATATAGGTTAAAGAATCCAATTGATTCTTTGGACAGAGATTTTACTTTGGAATCAGAATGGCTTCTTTATTTTCATACTGCTTTTTCCTTTTCCTTGCTCAAGTTGGCTGGGCATATTTACTCCTTTTATATTTTAATCCTTATTCTATGCCTTTACTTATGTTAACAGTATCAGATTTAGGAAGATAATTCAATTATGCACAGACTCTTTCCTCTTATTTTAGCATCAAAAATTTATTCAAATATGAAGTTGCACTGATTCAATGCATTATTACTGATGCAAGCAAAAATTGTCATCAGGTGAATTTGTGTTCATAATTCATGGTCATGGGAAGAAATAATAATACAGTTCAGGAAAATGGATGCTAGTATAAAAAGCAGAATTTAAATATCTCTTTGTATGTTCACAATTAAAATAGTTCCCCAAGGATATTACTTTATATGGACCCATGACAATAGCCATCCTACTGCAAATTTGTTTGGTACTTGCATAATAGTATTGAAAACTCATCACTGCTGACCTCAGAGAGATTTCACAGACGTGCACTGACAAACACAGTCACAACATACTAGCCTTGTTCCATGTGCTACTGATAAAACTTCATACCACCTCAATAAGAAGTTATTTTTAATGTAATATTGAATTTTTAAATATCTATCTTAAATAGATTGTTTTGAGTTATTATATTTTACATAAAAAACAGCATTTCTTTTTTTCTAACTTCTTTCACGGTACATGAACTACCTTATTCATTTTACTGCATAGTAAGAACAGCAACAACAAAAACTAGATAAAATGTACAATAGAATGTTAGTATTCTTAAGAAATATGTTTAAAACACACAATAAAAGTCACCAAAAGTTTGTTAAACTTACTTCAGTGTGTCAATTGTATTGTTACTTAATTTACTCAACAAACATTTATTGAGAGGTACTCTTCTATAAGATGTGAATTCAGTGCTCAACAAATCAATGCATATACATTTCACGTGGGTTGGCGCAAGCAAATAAGAAAATAAAGCAAATAAGAAAAAAGTATAGTAAATCGTAGGGTGATTCACACATGGAGAGGATGAAAGATAAAGCACAAAAATGGAATACAGATTGTTAAAAAATGCGATATGGAGTGTGTGTGTGTGTGTGTGTGTGTGTTTGATGGGGTTGTGTGCAGAGGAACCTAAGAACACTACAGTTATAAATGTTGAAGACTTTCCTGAGTTCCTGACCTATGGGTAAGTCCTAAACGTATGAAGATGAACCTTGTGGATTTCTGGGAATGAGCATTCCTAGAAAAGGGAAAGGAAATGCAAAACCTTAATTTTAGAAGACAGTAGTGTGATGGTAACCAGACTCTAAAACATTAAAAAGTCATGACTTTTAGTGTTTGTTAATTTCCATTTTGTAAATATTCACACCATGACTAATTTTCAAGGTAATGACATAACACTGCAGAACGCAGAGTTGGAATGAGATGTACACAGTTGGAATGAGAGCGTGTTCCAGTGGCCCAGCTCACCACTGGAAGACAGTAATAGGATTTGAATTTGAGGATGTAAGGACCAGATGGGGATGAGATAATATAGAGGCTTCTAGGTCATTAAAGGCTCTGAGTTTTTCTCTGTGGAAATTAGGAAATTATTGGATGGTTTAAACTACTTAACTCACAAAGGATATAATATGAAACTATAGGAGTTATTAATTTGCTATTAGAATTTACAAAATATTCCTTCCTTATTAAATCAAAAGTACTCATGAAAATTAAACAAATTTTAAATTTATAGTTTTAAGCATCACATGGAGAGTCAGATTAAATTGTGAGTCAATTAGAGAAAAATCTACAGACAGCACCCAAGGCGCCATTTAGCTTGTTTTTTAATTGATGAAATCTAGAAGAACTACTCATTTTCACTTTCCTGGTCACCAATACATTTACACTGAACTAATATTTAAATGCTATAGGATCAGAGGAGCACCAACTTCTTAGCTTGTTTACTGTGGTCAGAAAATGTGTTGTGTTGAAAATCATCTACATATTATTCACAGCTCCCTCTCCTTTTGTTTATCTGAAAACTTAGTATTTCATCAAGCCCACTTTTCTTATTACACTCTGCCAAATATCCCTCACTATTTGGCAGTGATAGCAAAGACTACCATCCAATATGGATAACATCACCTTCTTTATCTCCTTCTTTATCTATATATATATAGAGAGAGATAGATAAAGGAGTCTATATTAGTTAGCCAGTCTCACAAGACCCCTTAGGCTGTCAAGGGAAAGTGGTCACTTTTTCCCAAGGCCAGGTCTTCTACTTGTGCTCTGCTTTCCTCTCTTTACTATTTGTCCAGATACTTTCTTCCATCACCTAGTTTATCAGTCCACCCATCAACAGGATCTAATATGAACATGATCAAATCACTGCAATATTGACCGAGATTCTTCTCCATGTTCCACAGAGCTAAAGCACTCCCTTTCCCTTCATGAAAAAGCTCCCAATGTGAAAACAGAGGTTGATATGGTTTAGATCTGTCTCCACCCAAATCTCATGACAAATTGTAATCACCAATATCAAAGGTGGGTCCTGGTGGGAGGTGATTGGATCATGGGGGCGATTCCCCCTCGGTGCTGCTCTCATAATAGTGAGTAAGTGCCCATCAGATCTGGTTGTTTAAAACTGTGTAGCTCCTTGCCTCTCTCTCTCTCTCTTCCTCCTGCTCTGGCCATGTGAAGATGGGCCTGCTTTCCCTTTATCTTACGCTATGATTATAAGTTTCCTGAGCCCTTCCCAGGCATCCTTCCTGTACAGCCTGTGGAACCATGAGCCAATTAAACCTCTTTTTCTTATAAATTATCTATTCTCAGGCATTCCTTTATAACAGTGTGAGAACAGACTAATTCAGAGCTTTTGATTTTACTACGTATCATTCACAGATCATTATTCCACTGCCATCTGCCTTCAAATCCACTAGCTCATTGAATTCACTAACTGGAGTCATCAAGCATTTCTTAAATCTCAGATCCACTGGAAAATTTTTGGTTGTTACATGACCACTTTGTGGTATTTAATCCACCTGACAGCTTCATGTCTTCTAATTTCTTTCCTGATAATCACTTATATATATTTCTTCTCCTTTCTTTCTGATAGTGTCTCTCCTGATTATGTTTCTATCCCTTTTCTCAACCCTTCCCTTGGGATATTTTCTTTCTGTCTTATCCTTTCCATGGTGTACACTCTCTTGATATATTCAGTATTTATTCATCTATAAGCTTGTCTAAATATCTAATTGATAAATAGCTTGTCTAAATATCTAATTGGTACATTTCATCCTGATGTCTTCTATAATTTCCAGAATCTTATTTCTTACAGCTTTAACCATATGCCTATTTAAAAGTCCAGTAAAAAAATAACAAAACTAAACTAAATTTAGAAGACTTTTCTCAAATCTATTCTTCCATCTGTGCTTCTAATTTGGACCAATGGTTCAAGCATTCACTTAGTGTTAAAGAATTAAATTGTTGAATATATTCTAAAATGCTCCCTATATCTATTTGATAGACCAAATCACTAATGAAGTATTTTCATTTCTATCTCTTATGTTTAAAATCTATTCTTGTTTCTCAACATCTGACTTTGCCTTTATTAAAACCAATCTTTTACCCACCTAGGTGAATAAAATAAATACTTCACTAGATATAATGGCATCGTTGGTGATTTTTTTCTATTTCCAATTTAACCACCACTTCCCAATATACACACTCCATTAAATTTCCCAAAATTTGACTAATACGCCTAATGTAAAATAAATAAATGCATTTTAAATAAGTAAATTATTATGCTTAGTATACATCATTCCTTGTGATATGGTCCCAATCTCTTGTGTGCCAGCTAATGTCTCTTTTCCACACCTTCATTTTTAGAAGTAGAATTCCCTATATTTCTAAAAGGCAATCTTTTATAGGCATTTTAACTTGCTATTCTCTCTGTCTAGACACCATATTTTTTCTCCATCTACATGACTAATTCTTTTTAACCTGTGAAAACAAAGACTTTCTTTCCAAAAGAAAAAATATATATAAAGATACTTGAGTATCTACTTAACAATCCAAACAAAAGACTACTAGTATTTAAAATAAGGGAAACTCCGAATCAGTACTTTATATAAGGAAAATGCTGGAGAATTTAAAAACATATTTAAGAAAGTAAATGTAATTAATTTTAACCTACAGAATAAAAGAAACAAAAGCAATAATCCAAATACAAAAGAACAAATGTTTTCTTAAATGAAGAAAAAGAGTGTGTCTATATTTCAAAGACTTACAAAGGTATTACCCAGGTATTATTAATGCAAATGATTAATTCTTACAAAGATTTTGATTAAAATCTTGAACTTTAAAAAACAAACATATGAAAAATAGAAACATTTAGATAGGATAAATACATGATGAATTTAGCCCCAGACAGGTAACCTTAGACTGATTCTGAGTACATTTACAAAAAATGCATTGTTAAATATAAAGCTGAGTCTAATATGGTACTAGAAAAATGACATATTATGTTTAAATGATGCTAAGATAATTATTAAATTATGTGAAAACCACTTTTTATTTATATCAAATACCAGAAAAGACAGCATTATTTTAAAATCTTATATAATTGAAGAAATAAAATCTCAGAAAAAATGAAAACACAAGTGAATATCATAATGTACTAACTGAAAATAATGTATGCAACGCTCATGTGCAAAATTCAAAAGAGAAATGTTGATGAGTTTGACCAAATACAAATTAATGACATTTACATGATAAAAGTAAACAAAATTAAGAGGCAAATGAAAAAATGAAAGAAAAAATGCAATATGTGAAGCAATGTGTTGATATCTAAAGAACAATTTACAAATCATAAAAAGAACAGTATCTTACAATATAAAATTGGGCACAGTTTACATAAAAGAGATATTTCAAGAGAGCAAGATAAAATAATTTTAACAGAAATAAGGAAACTGTGAGAGGTTTCATTCCCCACGTTTCGTTTTATTGTTGTAACTGCTTATATTGGGCTCACAGTACAGTTATGATGACAACAAAAGATTTCTAGCGATTCCTCATGCCAATGGTTTTGATAGCACATCTTCATTGATCTAACAGTCATGACCTAAATTTGCTTTCATTTGCTCAACAAAGCTAATGGTTATGTAACTGAAGTACTGAAATTTTAAAAGCAACATATACAAAATAGCATGCCCAAATATAATTTGAATTTTTTTACTAACCATTTTATGCTTCATAACTCTAAAACAAGATGTATATATGTAAGCACAGGGTATGTTTTAAAATAATAGAGAAAACAAGGTTGTGAAAAGAAAATTAATTTTCAGAATCTTGACAAACAACTAAGTTGATATAAAGTTTCTCCAGATATAAAAGGTATCAATAGGTACAAAAAACAAGAATCTTATTTGAAAAAGGGTTAGTACTTGGTTATTGTGGCAGGTTAAGTAACGGTCCCATGAATGCAGATGCCATTAATTTCCAGAAACTAATTGCAGGAACCTCTGAATATGATATCTTACATGACAAAGGAAGTTGTGCAGATGTGATTAGAAATTTTGAGATTCAAACATTACCCAAATGAGCCCAATGTAATTACAAATTACTCAAAAGAAAATGCAGGAAGGTCACAGTTAAGAAATGGTGGAGGGATGGAGACAAAAGTCAAAGTGGTGAGAATATGCTGTACTGTTGGCCTTGAAGATGGAGGAAGGGGCCATAAATCAGTGAATATGGTGACCTCTAAAACTTGGAAAAGCTCTGAGACTCCTGTCAGAGCCTCTAGAAGAAGAAATACTGCCAATCCCTTGACTTTAGCCTAGTGAGAATGATGTTAGACTTTTGATCTTGGAAATAAAATTTGTGTTGTTTTAATCCACTAAAATGTGGTAAATTGTAACAGAAGCAATAGAAAATTATAGAATCATAATCTTTTTATGTTGAAATCAGGATATAATTTCAAAATTAGAGAACAAACCATGATTATTTATTTAAGTTGTTTTGAATGTGAAGGAGACTTTATAAAAGCATGTTTTGGGATGTGTGGGAGCCTATTTGTAAGGAACATGGCTATGCTGCCGCCAGGCAGGCCTAGGCTGAAGTAAACGCCCTGCATGACTCAGCAGGATTGGAATGCAGGTGCACAATTCCATGTGTTATACAATCACAGTTATGGAGCCATAACATGGGGAGACTCATCACCTGCCTCTGATCCACTATGTTTGTGAGGTGTATAAATGCAGCACTGACATCGTGAGAGAGCTGCTGAATAAAGTCATGTTGGAGCTACCTCCTGTCTTTCAAGTGTTCTGGAAGAACACTTCCAGCTCCCTGCCCCCTATTCACCCATTCCTCTCAGACCTCATCTGGGGCTCGAACCTGACATTTGGCATAGTTGGCAGGATGAGGTGAGTGGGTATTCAGCCCCTGAGGCTCCTGGGTTGGCCATGTGGCTGCAGCATGGACTGTGGTACCCAGTGGCAGCTGCGCTGTTAAGATGGACTCCAGTGGAAGCATGGGAGGCAATGGTCTGGTCTCCCTCAAGGGTGGAGAAAGCACTGAAGCACCTGGAACACACAGCACCAAGAAGGAATGCGCCTTTGCCTCCAGAGTTGGATGGGTGTTTCTAACTGCAGTTCAGGAAGTACATGTTCAGTCCCTTAAGGACACTGCATAGGTAAGGGACCTCCAGGCACAAGCTGTGCTCCTGGGGGCCCAAATGCACAGCTTAGAGAAAAACCTGGGGGTAAGGGAACTTCAGCCACAAACAGGACACTTAGAGGCCCAGATAAACAGCCTGGAACAGGAGTTAGAAACTGCCATCAGTGTGTCCTCCCAGCCAGAAACTCCTGTTCAGTCTGATGATGAGAAAGATGAGGTTCCTCCACTGTGGGCTCATCCCATGATCCTTAAGACAGTAGAGCACAAAAAGCCATTGAGCCCCAAGGGTGGGCCCAGGGCCCCCCTCCCATAGTAGAGCACACTTCATATAGTGCCTACACCCCCACTGAGTCATGGGAGTTAGGCAAGCAGGGTATGCAGTGCCTAGGGGAGCCCTTCCCGGCCTGAATGCTTTGTCTCTGGGACAAAGTTGCAGATGCATTTTCTGCTCAACCTCCAAGATGGAAAACTGGCTTTAATTACAGTGTAGACTGATGCCTGTGAAGTACCAGAAACTGTCAGGAGATGACAGTTGTCTACAGACTTGGTGCAAGTGATTCAGGAGAAGGATAATGCTGAGTGACCCAGTCCCTCCCAGGCACTTCAGTTCAAAGACACTTGTTGCAGTCAGGTAGGTGTATAAAGCTTTTACTGTTTAATTGGGGAATTGGCTGAAGTGCCTGGCACAGCGGGACACCAGAAAACCAAAAGCCACATGTGACTTGGCAATCCACTGATCCCTGAACCCAGATAAGTTTCTAGGCAAGGCTGCATAGGCAGTTCTGAAGACTGGTCAGTGAAAGTAAAACCTGTATCTTTGCACTTTGGCATCGGCTGGTTAGCTCTTTACTTATGCACTGTGTATGTCTCTCCCATACCTGAATACGTTCTGGGGGTGAATGTTTTGCATAGCTTGGCAGCTGTGTTGTCTGTCATGGACTTGATGGACTGCTTGACAAAGGAACGGGGACAGTACCACTATATAGCGGACTTGGCTAATGCATTCTTCTCAGTCGACATCACTCCAGAGAGCCAGGAACAGTTTGCCTTAATGGGAGGGCAACAATGAATTTTCATAGTGTTGCCACAGGGCTATGTGCCTAGCCCCATCATATGTCATAGTCTTGTTGAGATTATATTAACCTCTAATTCTCTTGCAGATTTAAAAACAGCAACACTCCTTTTGCCTGGGATGCAGCTAAGACCACCTTTCTGGCAACCAAGCAGGCTATTCAGCAGGCACAAGCCCTATAGGTGATTAATCAGAGGCACCCATTTAAACTTGATGTACATGTGACCACCGATAGTTTTGACTAGGACCTATAGTGCTGCACAGAGTGCTTTAGAATGCCAGTAGCCTTTTGTTTCCAACTTTGGAAGGGAGCTGAGCTCTGGCGTTCATTATTAAAAAGCAATTAGCTGCTGTATATGCTGCCCTTCAGGTCTGTGAGAGAATAATGGGACAGGCTATCATCATCATATGTACAACTTAACCATTAGCGGGATGGGTACACTCATGGGGAACAACTCCCTGCACTGCAATGGCACAGATATCCTCTTTAGCAAAGTGGGGTGCCTACTTGGAACAGCAAAGTATACTGAGTACAAGTCCCTTAGCAACAGAGGTACAAGAGGGCTTGGGGCTTGTATTCCTAATGCAAGATAAGGCCATGGGGCCTGAGGCACCCCTAGACCCTGAGCCACCACCATTTAAGAAAGAGTGCCCCCCTCCCATTCTTGATGGGGAATGGTAAATGGTTGGGGCCAGCTGGGGCGCTACTGCTGCCTGGACTGCTATCACAGTCCAGCCTAGTACTGACACTATATGGTTTGATGCCAGGTGTGGATAAAGTGGCTGAACTCAGCAATGTAAATGGTGATCACCAGGAAGGTGACACCTACAGTAATTTTCACCACCAGGTGGGCAGTTTATTGAGGCTTTGGTTAATTACCAAAAAGTTACAGAATTGACTAATTATTCACCACCCCATATAAGGCCAAGCCACACGGCAAGACCTACGGAAGGAAGAATGTCCGTCTCCGACCAGGTATGGGATGAATGGCAATCTGTTGTTGCCTGCCCCAGTGCCTCTGAAGGCAAGAGAACAGAAAGCCTGGTGGTGGCCATGGACCCTCCAAGTCCCCTTGCAGATGGTTGGCTATCATAGCTCCCCTGGGCAGGGGGCCTGCAGTATTACTGACATGTTACTCCTTGGGTATTTAATGTGTGACCTCCATGATTGACCATTCGTAGGAGAACGGCCAGGGAAGGGACCCTCCTCTGGGGAACACATGTACTGTCTGTGTGGCCTATCATGAGCTCCCCTGTGACTTTGGCACAGATACAGGACCCAAAAGAACCATGGGGAGCTGATAAGGTGTGGTACCATTGCCCAGGGCAGAAGCCCTTAGTGGCCGCGTTGTTATCCAGAGATTAAAAGTTGGCCTGTATTTTGCCTGAGGAATGTGATTTACCCGTTAGTATTCATGCCTGCTTTGGCATTTCAGCCATAGTTTGGCATGCCCCTACAGCACCATGGACTAGGCCCACACCTATGCTGAGCTGACCAATGTCTCCAACTGCTGGATCTGCACCCTCCTTCCATTAGCAGCTGCGGATGGCTTGCCCTGGGCTTCTGTGAAGAACTGGATGTGGCTAGAGACAATGCTTGGGATGCAACATGTGAGCTTTGGATAGGGGGGTTGCAAAACCCACAGCATGCCTGCCGTCTGGCTGGCCCGTAGTGTCCAGGATGGATGGGGCTGGCTAATAGGAGAACAAATGTACCATGATATATAGAGCACCACTGGGGTAGTATCACTGTGGGATGGTTGCCTGATGTGGCCTGTATAAACAGAAGGCAAGTTTGACTAATTGCTGGGGTCTTAGAGTGAGTTACTTTAAGAGTTTAGAATGCCTGGGGTCCCCATTTTAGGGGACCCTCCATGCCTAAAAGAGCCCCACCGAGTTGTCACAGTCAAGATGGAAGAAGAATTCCCGCTGGTTTCAGACAATACAGGGAATAGAAAGCATTTTGAAACATGCCCAGAGTGTTCTTCATAGCAATAGCCAACTCTCTGAGGGAAACTACTTTAGGGAAGCCTTATGTGACCAAGGAAGGGGCTATGAAAGCAATCTCAGCTCCCTCTAGACTTCCAGTTCCATAGGAGAGGAAAAGGTTACATCTCCATGATCCGAGCCACTAAAAGAAAAAAAAAACTCTAAAATCAAGAAAACAAACTCTCATCTCATGAAACTACAGAATGAAGAGGAATATAAAAGTAAAGCAAGTAGGAAAAACAATTAAATGTTAAAAATAACAGCATGAATCAATATAATTAAAAGCAGATAAGCAATTGAGAAAAATCAACAAAACCTAAAGCTGGTTCTTTGAACATATCAATAAAATTTGTAAATCTAAGCCAGGATAACAAAAAAACACAGAAAAAGAGAGACAGGGGTGAAAACATTATTGACTAATTCTAGAAATCAAAGGGGTCATCATTATGGATCCCAAGGAAATGAAAGGGATCATAAAGGAATATTATTGCAAATTTCATAATTTGATAACTTAGATAAAAAGGACCAATTTCTTTTTTTCTTTTTTTTTTCTTTCTTTCTTCATTTTATTTATTTATTTATTTTGAGAAGGAATCTCACGCTGTTGCCAGGCTGGAGTGCAGTGGCACGATCTCGGCTCACTGCAACCTCTTCCTGCCAGGTTCAAGCAATTCTCCTGTCTCAGCCTCCCAAGTAGCTGGGACTACAGGTGCTTGCCGCCATGCCCAGCTAATTTTTGTATTGTTTTTGAGATGGGGTTTCACCATGTTGGCCAGGATGGTCTCGATCACATGATTCACCTGCCTCGGCCTCCCAAAGTGCTGGGATTACAGGCGTGACCCACTGCATCCAGCCCAAGGACCAATTTCTTAAAATCACAAACTACAAAAAGTCCTGTAAAGAAAAATCCATAATCTCTACTGACCTAAAATTATCAATGACATGAATCAATGATCAATAACTTTCCCAAACCGGAAGCACCAGGCCCAGATGGCTTCTGCTTAATTCTAGAAAATGTTTAAGAGTAAAAGCCATAAATTCACTACAATCACACTAAGAAAATAGAAGCAAAGGGAATACTTCATAACATGCTCTATGAGAGAAGCATTATCTTAAAACAAAATGAGGATTAAGATACAAAAAGAAAGAAAATAAACCAACATCCCTCATGAACATACATGTGAAAGTCTTTAGTAGAATATTAGCAAATGAAATCCAACAAGGTATATAAAGACCAAGTGGGATTTCTTCCTGGTATGCAATTTATGATTTCAAACCAACTATATTAATTCAACGCAGCAATAGTCTAAAGAAGAAAAGTCAGATAATCAGATAAACAGACGCAGAAACATAATTGATACAATTCAGTACATATTTATGATAAAACACTCACCAAACTAACAATGAAAGGGAACTTCATCATAATTATACCTACCAAAAAAAACCCTACAGATTATATCATATTAATGTTGAAAACCCAGATGAATTCTCACTAACATCAGGAATAAGGCAAGGATGTTATCATTCCTATTCAACATTATCTTAGAACACCTAGAAAATCCGGTAAGAAAAAATAAATGCTACACATACAGATTCAGACGAACAAAATAAAAATGCTTTTTCCTCCAAGATGGCATACCGGTTGGTATATGTAGAAAATGCCAAGAAATCAACAAAACTTTGAAACTAAAAGCAGTTACAGCAAGATCACAGGATAAAAGGCCAATGTAAAAATGTTCATTTGTTTCCTTTATATCAGAAATAAAAATGTGACATCTGAAATTAAAACACGAAACAATTTTACACTAGCAACAAAATGAAATACGTAGGAAGAAATCTAACCCAACCTGTACAGGACTTATACACAGAAAATTACAAAATTCTGATGAAAGTTATCATATAGAATATCTAAATAAATTGAGAGATACTCTATGTTTATGCATCGGAAGACAATATTGTTCAGATGTCAGTTCTTCTATAACGGATCTGTCTATTTAATGCAATCTCTAAAATCCTAGCAAGTTATCTTGTAAATATGAAAAACACTGATTCAAAAGTTTATATGGAGGCCAGGCGTGGTGGCTCATATGCCTGTAATCTCAGAACCTTGGGGGGCTGAGGTAGGCGGATTGCTTGAGCCCATGAGTTCAAGACCAGCCTGAGCAACCAAGTGAAACCCCCTCGCTACTAAAAATAGAAAAATTATCTAGGCATTGTGGCACACACCTGTGGCCCCAGCTACTCCAGAGGCTGAGGCAGGAGAATTTCTTGAACCTGGAGATGGAGGATGCAGTGAGCCGAGATTGTACCACTGCACTCAGCACTCCAGCCTGGGTGACAGAGTGAGTCTCTTTCTCAAAACAAACAAACAGTTTATAAGAATAGCTAATCAATACCAAGAGGAACTTTGGAAACTATGTACATACAAGGACATTAAACAAAATGCTCCTGAAAAACCTTTGTGTAATTAAGAAATTAAGACAGAAATTTTAAACAACTTTGAAACAAATGAATATGGAAACATGACATAACAAAAACCTCTGGGATATGACAAAAACAGTGCTAAAAAGGAAGTTTTATAGCCTTAAATGTGTACATCAAAAAATAGATCAGAAATTTTCAGGTTCCTCAAGGAACCCAAAAAAGAAGAACAAATGAAACTCTAAGTTGGCAAAAGAAACCACAACAACAAGAACAGAAATAAATGAAATAAACACCAAAAAACAATACACAGCATTAGCAAAATGAAAGACTAGTCCTCAAAAGGATAAACAAGATTGATAAACAATTAGCTAGACTAATTTGAGAAGAAGAAAGATGATCCAAATAATCAAAATCAGAAATGAAAATAAAAACATTACAACTGATACCACAGAAATACAAAAGATCATCAGAGACTATAATGAACAACAATATGCTCACAAAGTAGAAAACACAGAGGAAATAGATAAATTCCTGGAAACACAGAACCCCCAAGGTTGAACCAGAAACAATTAAAAATCATTAACAGATCAATAACGAGTAGTGATATTGAATCAGTAATAATAATAATTCAAAAAAACTCCAAGAAATCAACGACAAAACAATGGAGCTAAAAGCAATTACAGGAAGGTCACAGGATAAAAAGCCAACATACAAATGCCCATTTCTTTCCTTTATACCAGTAATGCTACATTAATTAAGACAGTGAGAGAATAGGCAAATCAATTGAACAGAATAGAGTTCACCAAATTCCACTAAAATACAGTACCTGAGCTTTAATAAAAGAGCAAAATAATTCACTGGTGACAACATTCCCTTTCCAACAAGTAGTGCTGAAACAACTGGACATTCATATGCAAAAAAACCAACACCAAAAACTCAAAAGGAACCATAAGCCTCAATGAAAAATGCAAAATGCAAAACATCTAGGAGATAACATGAAAGAAAACCTACATAACCTTGGATTTGGCATTCGGTTTTAGATGCAATGTCAAAAGCACAAGCTGTAGAAAAAAATGATGTACTTTATAAATATTAAAAATTTCTCTGCAAAAACACTACTAGGAAAACAAAAAATATTTTATGAATTAAAATAAAGTATTTGCAAAACATATATCTGATGAGGGACATATATCCAAAATATACAAAATACTCTTACACAACGATTAAACCAATGAACAACAACTGTTAATCAATGCTTAAATCTATAATTAAGAAAATCCCAATTTAAAAATGGAAAAAAAAATCTGAATAGACACCCACCAAAACACATAGATTGTAAACATAAACATGAAAAGGTATTTAACATCATATATCATTAGGGAATTGTAAATTAAAACAAAAAAATTGATACTGCCACACTCTTATTTGATTGGTAATATATATTTTAAAAATACTATAAATATCAAATGCTGACATGAATGTGGAGCAACAGGAACTCTCTTTGAATTCTGGAGTATAAGAGGGCTTTATAGGGTAGTGAAACTATTCTGTACGGTACTGTAATGGTAGATACATCATGCCATGCATTTGTCAAAATCTATAGTGATACAGCACAAATGTGAACCTTACTGTAATGTATTGACTTTAGTTAATAATAATGTGACCCTATTGTTTCATTAATTGCAGCAAATATACTATAGTAATGCAAGATGTTATTAACAGGCAAACTGTATGCAGGGGATGATATATGGGCACGCTCTCTCTGTGCTCCCTGCTCAATTTTCTGTAGATCCAAAACTGCTTCGGTTTAGTTAGGAACAGTTTTGTAATTAGAAAAATAAGTAATTTTCTGGACCTCTTTAAATTTATCTTTTATGGTAAACAATGTTTCCACTAATTATTTCACAGTATCACTGCCAGAAATTTGGTAGCAGAAAAGTTTTCTCCCATTTTAATGTACTTGTGAATGTTTTACCTTTAGATTTTTAAAGCATCTTACGAGTGATTGCAATTGCGGTATGCTCGACTTTCTCTATTGCCTGTTCTTCAATTTTTTAATCTAGTAATGTGAAATCTTAGCCCGGTCTGCAACAGGATCAGTTTTGCTCAGTGGATAACACTAACACAATTCAGGCTACTACTTATTAGGACAAATCAAAGAAAATGAGCCTAAGTACAAATTCCAAAATATGTGATTGGCCTGATTTGTAACAACGTGTGCCCAGCTTAAGCTCACTAAGCTTTATAAGAACCCTATCTACAAACGGCCGTTGTTCAATCAATTAGGAGCAGCTGAAGCACCTGACCAGATTTCTAAACAAGGCATTGTCTTTTAGCAAAGCAGGCAGACTCCTTGGCGTTTCAGGGAATTGTCTCTGGAAGTGGATGTGGCAGCAGCGCTGAGGTAGTGAATTTAACTGCGAAAATGAGGCCAAGCTGGGGAAAGTGGAAACAGAAAAATCTCAAGACAAAGCAGCTAGAACCATACCATGGTTGGGATTAAACAGAGAATTGAGATGCTAGAATTCTTTGGACCTGTTTTATTGGTTTGTTTCCTTTTAATTATTGGTGGCTGTAAGAAAATCGATCTTAATTAAAAAACTTTTACAAAAGTCAAGTATTATTACAGCACAAAATGCAGAAAGCTAACTTTTGCTATAAAGTGCAAAAACAAAGAATCCATTAACAAATGAACATAAACTGAATGCAGATGGGCAGATACCAATGCTCTGTTTCAGGAAAAACCTCTCCTAAAGCACATTAGATATGAGGATACCCAAGGGTAATGAGCTATAAACATGTAGACATTATTTAAATTTCAATACAAATACAATCTTAAAACTCTTAACAACATATTAATGCCATTTGTTTTTGTTTGGAAAAAAATCCCATCTGAGAATCCTTTAAACAAAAAGTATGCAGCCAGGTACAGCTGCCATTTTCTTCATTTTATACAAGGAAAGGAAAGCAGAAGTTTAGTTATCAACCAAAATGGTAATAATGGCAAACGGATAACTATGATGAACTTCTCATTCAAGGAGTGAATTATTTAACAAATGATTTCTCATTACACTGCCTTCAGAGACCATGAGTGAGCATCATGATAGACTCTAGAGAGATGAACATTTTAAAAAGTGATCTAGTTTGGATATGTGTCCTCACACAAATCTCATGTTGAACTGTAATCCCCAGTATTGAAGGTGGAAGGTAATTGGACCATGTGGTTCGATTTCTCATAAATGGTTTAGCACCATCCCCTTGGTGCTGTCCTCCTGACAGTGAATTACTTCTCATAAGATCTGGCTGTTTGTAAGCGTGTGGTAGCCCGGGAGCAGTGGCTCATACCTGTAATCCCAGCACTTTGGGAGGCTGAGGCGGGAAGATCACTTGAGGTTAGGAGTTCAAGACAAGCCTGGCCAACATGGTGAAATCCCATCTCTATAAAAATACAAAAATTAGCTGGGCATGGTGGTATATGCCTGTAGTCCCAGCTACTCAGGAGGCTGAGGCAGGAGAATTGCTTGAACCCTGGAGGCAGAGGTTGCAGTGAGCTGAGATCATGCCACTATACTCCAGTCTGGGAGACAGAGTAAGACTCTGTCTCAAAAAAAAAAAAAAAAAAAAGTGTGTTGCACCGTTGCACCTTACTCTCTTTTGCTTCTTGCTCCTGCTTTTGCCAGGTGATATGCTTGCACCCACTTTGCCTTCTGCCATAAATGTAAGCTTCATGAGGATACCACTATGCTTCTTATACAGCCTAAAGAACTGTGAGCCAATTACACCTCTTTTCTTTGTAAATTACCCAGTCTCAAGTATTTCTTTATAGCGGTGCAAGAATGGCCTAATACATCTCCATCACTTTCAGAGGCTAAGGTGAAAGGATAGCTTGACGTCTGGAGTTAAGACTAGCGGGGGTAACAGAGGGAGACTATGTCACTACAAAAAATAGGCAGACTAACAATTCCAGTCAATGCAACATAAATAACTTCTGAATAATACATGGATTCATAAAGCTTACGTGTATAGGATCTTTCCTGAGGTGAAATGGAAAAGACAAAAAAAAGGGAACATGTACTAAAAACCCTAAAAAATGTAATGCAGATTAAAACAGAATTAACTCAGAAGTTTTAAAAATATGCCTGTACAACTAGCCTTGAAATCTGTTTTTCAAATTCTAAGATTAAATCAGAGCTTTCAGATTAATATCACCAATAAAAATGGATTATCCTCAAGAGAAAATAGAAAAATAACTGGAATTGCAATTGATATGATTAAGAAGGATTATATAATCTCTAGAGAGACATGAAAGGCAATCATAAAATCCAAGAAAAGCTTAAAAACAAAAAGCTTAGACAAAGCAATGGTGGTGAGAAACTTTTAGAATATTTGGAAAAAGATCTAATCTAACTTTGAAACTTAGAATTCTCTCCCTATTATACAGAGGTTAGGACTGAATTTCTTTCTACTTGTTGCTTTAGGAAATAAAATGCTGCCTGAAAACAGCATACTATTTTAGGTCGTTGGCTCTGTATTTAAATGGCCTGGACTTTTATTTCAAATCTGATATTTATTAAAAATGTGGCTTTGGCAACTTCCTTAAATATTCAGTGGTTGTCTCCTTGTGGTTAAACGAGGATTAACCCAAGTTATCTGGAAAATAGAAATGGACACAAAGTGGAAATGATAAGAGAATTAGGAAAATGCAATCCTAGACTGACTATGGTGAGGGAATAGGAAAAATGAGGCATGAAAGGAATAAATACAAGAGTTGGCAAGATAAAAGTTGATCACAGCTTCTGAGAAAAACACAGCTAGTATTTTGGCTATGTGAGGGGTTGCCAATTAAAACACAAGACACTAAGTTCTTTTTGAATTAGATAAATGCCCAATAAAAATAAATCTAGACTTAGTAAAGGAGATGGGTTTTTTTTTTCCTTAAAAAGATGATTGCAGTAGGGAAAATGTTCTAAACTCTGAAATCTGCAAGCATAGGAACATCAATGAGAATTTTTTTTCTTTATTTTAACCTGTTGGGACGAGTTATCAGGGATAACAAAAACTTTTAAGAGTAAATCTATGGAGATTGAGCAGGCAGCATGGTTGCCATTGTATGATAGGAAATGTATCTCAATGTGGCCAGCCAGTCTCTGGGATGAGCTGGTAAGGGGGGCACATTCTGCCTTTTAGGACTTGCTCAGGCTTGTGGGCAAGCCAAAGTTCAGGGGTCCATGAGGAGGAAAAATCTGACTAAAGCTTGGCTAAGACAGGACAGAAGGTAAGAACTGGTTCATTGAGATCACTTGATTGTAAACAATAAATATTTTGTGGACTTTGGTTGGTTGTTTTGGTTTGATTTTTTTAATAAGTTGTCCTACCCAATGTTTGGAATTTATTTACTTTAAAAAATAATATAGTACTTCTGGTTTGTGGCCCAGCATGCAAGGAGCTTGAAAGTCTTCATTCTAGCAACTGGTATAAAGCTGAAAGACTGACGGATCAACAATTGTTCCTAGGACCATCAGTGAAATGAAGATGCAGGGCAAATGAAGGCACAGGGCAAGCTGATGCTCCCAAATTGGAGAGAGAGAACATTGCATTGAGAGGATTTTTACTTACCCGAGCAGAAATACTCATGGGAACCAGGGTTGGATTAGGAAAATTGGAACAGTAATTGAATTGTTGGCAGTTTAGTGTTGACAAGACTGAGAGAGTTAAAACCCCCAGGAGAACCTAGCTAAAAGGGGCCTTACACTTTTGGTTTTACCTGCAGCAGCTCTACCAGTTTCCCAAGGTAAATATCAAAGAAAAATTGTTATGTTTTCATCAGGGAAAAACGAAGGGCAATCATTGTTAAATAAGCCAGGACACTTTATTATTCTTTTGTTTAGCAATTCTTTTATATTTTTAATTTTTGTGGGTACATAGTAGGTGTATATGTATATATACACATAATATATATCATATATTTATATCTCTATATATAGACATGCAATACGCACAGTTTATTATTGTTGAAAAGGCCTCCTCTAAAAAGAAACTACCAGAGGCTAACCTATTGTGGTTTTATCAGAATCTAATTGATCTTGGGGAAAGGAAATACTCAACTTAAGCCCACTCTAGGCATCTTGTCCTATCTAAGGGTTGGGGTGAGAGTGGGGGAGGTTGGGAATCACTTGTGATGTTCATAGCCCAGTAGCATAGGCTCATAAAATACTGAGATCTAGTCATAATACTATAGTAGACTACTTGTTCCCACACATTTTACCAACACATCGCTAAAAACCCATTTACCAGAGTTCCTTTCACCCAGTATGGCATGCACCTCTTTCAACAAAATATTACAAGTCATACTAAAAGGCAAAAAAAAAAGCGCACCGCTTAGAAAGGCTGGGCAAGCAACAGAACCACACTCAGACATGGCAGGTATGTTGGAATTATCAGTCCCTAAATTTAAAACAACTATAATTAATATGCAAAAAAGTTATGGAAAAACTAGACAACATGCAAGAATGCATGGGAATTGGAAGAAGACAGATGGGAATTCTAAGAAAGAAAATAAAATGCTAGAGGTGAAAAAAAAAATCACTGTAACAGAGATGAAGAATGGCTTTGGTGGGGCTCAGTTTTACACTGGATATGAGTAAGGAATGAATCTCTGAGCTTCGAGATATGTTAACAGAAAAAAGCAAAACAAAAAAAAAATGAGAAAGAAACAGATAGAACAAAATATCCAAAAACTATGTGACAATTACAAAAAGTGTAACACATATTTAATGAAATACTAGAATAAGAAAAAAGAGGAAACAGAAGCAATATTAGAAGCAATAATTACTGAGAATTTTCCCAAATCAATTTCAGACACCAATTCATAGCTTCATGAAAATCAAAGAACACCAGGCAGAATAAGGGTCAAAACTTATACTTATAATTTATTATACTTATGTATGTCATATTCAAAATGCCAAAAGCTTAAAAGATAAGGAAAACTTTAAAGAAGCCACAAGGGGGAAAAATACCTTAACCTATAGATGAACAAAGATAAAAATCACATCTGAGTTTTCCATTGAAGCCACACTAACAAGAAGAGAGTGGAGAAAATATTTCAATTTTTGAGAGAAAAATACTCATCAACTTCAAATTCTGTATTCTGTGAAATTATCCTTTAAAAAATGGAGAGAAAAGCATTTCTCAGACAAATAAAAACAGAATTAGTCACGAAGAGACCTGCCTTGAAAGAAATTTACAAAAGTCTCTTAAGGGAAAGAAAATGATATACATCAGAAATTCAGATCCACATAAATAAATAAAGAGCATCAGAGAATAAATAAGTTTTCTTTTTCTTAATTGATCTGACAGATAACAGCTACTTGGAAACACTAGTAGCAAAATATATCCAAGTGTGTATGTGTGGGTTTGTGTCTCCTCTTTTCATTCATGAATGTCATTGATATGTTTCAAATCACCATAAACGTACCTACCAAGTATAGTCAAAAGTGCAAAAGTTCTTTTAACCATTTTCACATGTTATAGCAACAGACAAGTAAAAGCTTTTCCACGCTATTTTTATAGGCTATGACTTTAAGAAGCTGATAAATAACCCTGTAACAAATCTACAGAATCTTTAATAAAAACTACATTAATAGCTAAGTGCTATCGTGGTGACCCTTCTCCTTCTAGGACTTCATATCTAGAGAGCTATTTTGAGAATGATTATTTTTATGAAAGTAGAAAATGAAGATATAATTTGGACATTTTTCTATTGTCCTGATGTCACTTTGAGATTTCTAGTAAAATGTCCTCCTCAAAGGGGAAGAATAATTTTAACTGTAGATATTTAATCAAAGCTCTCCTACAATAATGTTTCCTTAATATTACACTTACATTTGCATTCAACATTTATTTAACATTTCTTGGTTGAAAATAGAAAGATACATGAGATGTGTGCAAATCTGCTATTTTCTTGAAATGGTTTATATTGGTTTTGTTTTGTTTTGTCTTTTACTTTTCTTTTTCCTAACTTGACAAAAGGATAATTATCCATATGAATTCACTTTGTCAGGCACTTGTCCTGTTCATTGATCCAGAAGAAAATTATGTCACTTTTATTTTTATGTTCTATCAAAGATTTCTTTGTAAAACTCAATCCTAAGAATATTTACTTGTGATATAACTTTGGTTATCTTATTTTATGTGTAGTGCTTATACTTCAGATGTGTGGTCTCATTTGCACTTTGAGTGCAGAAAGCTGAGAAAAGTGTTGCTTTCACCCTGAAAACAAAAAAAAAAATATTCAGGTAATGTAAATAATTATTACTTTCTTTCAACCATCAAGAACTAGTTTTAAATTTCTTAAAATCTAAGAAAAAAAAAGGGCCTTGCAATGAGAAATAGTCTCTGGCTCAACTCCTGGAGACCCAAGAAGAAGTGACGACTAGACTTACACAAATAGGTAAGATCTTAGCAAGAACCTTCAAGAACCTGTTGAAAATTGAGTGTGAGCAAGTGTGAAGCTACTTACCATGGAACTTAGCCTGCAAAAAGACCATTATTGGAGTCTATCTATAGAAATGAACTCCATTGGTCTCAACTTGTTCCTGGACATGGGCAGCCACAGATATCCTTTGCCTGCAGTAACAGCAATCCTTCCTATTTCAAAACATCCTGAAACTACCCACATGCTTCATTACAGACCACTAAAGTCTCACTAGCTTTATAAAACCCTATGTGAATGGAATGTTTGCCAACAGACTGTCTCAGTGTATCCTCCCTTTCCTCTATAAAACTTACACATCTTTCTAATATCTTTGAACATTTTTGATAGATTAGATGGTTTCTTCTGATGCAAGTTGAATAAAAGGCCTTTGTTACTTTTGTTTTGGACCTAGTTTTTTCTTTTTTTTTTTTTCTGGGAATGCAGAGGCTCCTGGAAGCACCTAATTGTGGGCTCTTTTCCATACACCTGCGCAGGATGCTTAAGAGCACAATTCAGTCAGAAGTAAAACCAGAGAAAGCCTTTCAAGATCCAGGCAAAAAGATAAGGAAGAAAGTACCAGGGGAGGAAAGACAGAAAGCTCACCTAGACTCTTCTACATGATGAAATAAAAGCCTTGAGTCATGGAGGAAGGGTAGCAATGCTTTCTGCCCCAGGGCACAGATAAAGATGCACTGTGGCTAGGAAAGTGGAAAAAAAAAAAAAAAAGTAAAAACTCCTTATACACAGGGGAGGGATCACAAATAGTCCTGGGCAAAAAAAAAAAAAAAAAAAAAAAAAAAAAGGGTGCTCAATAGATACCTTGACAACAGGTATGTGTCATACTCCTAAAAGAAGAACAGAAATCCCATTTTAGAAAAATAATCACTAGAGATACAAGGTAGAGTTTGGCTGCCATGGAAAGAGGGCAAATCACTGAAGAAACTTTATGAACTGGTCCCATGGATACAGGGTGTTCCTAGGAGACTGAGCTCTCACCCACTCATCCACCCCAAGCACCCAAAAGTAGAATAGGAAGTCCTGAGTAATCAGCAACAACAGTCTACTGCTAACAAAGAACAAAAGTGTGACTACAGATTCCTTTTGATCTACAGGCATGCAGTGAAGCCAATAGATGAAGGTAGAGGGCTGATATTCCCGTTACCACACCAACTACAAAATTAAGCCTAGAGAATTACAAAGCTGGTGATTCACTAAAGGTAACAATAGCAATTGCAAAACCAAACACCAACTCCTAACTATTAAGGCTGGAATCAACCCTCATACTAATGGCCTAGCATCCTAGCATAAGAAAAGCGATGATCAATTCAGGACACGAATGTTACTTACCTCAGTCTCTAATCCTTTATGTATGACACCTAGCCCTTAATGAAAAATTTAGTGACACACACAAAAGCAAGGGTGCTGGTGGTGAGGTACAACCCACTGTGAAGAGACAAAACATTCAACAATGGCAGAGTCAGAGAAAGCGCACAGGTGGAGTGAGCACACAGAAAATTTAAATTAATTATGATTAGTGAGCTAAAGACTCTAGTAATGAGGTGGAAAATAAGGCATAAACATGTGGGGGATTTCACTGGGCGGACCAGAAGTATAAGAAACAATTAAATGGAAATGCTACTAAGAGCAACAATAAAAGCAACATCAGTAGCAAAATGGTAATTGATGATTAATGCCATTGTGAGCATCAGTTAACCTTACATATCTGAGGAAAGGATGAGTAAACTAGGACATAGGTCAATGGAAATCATCTCAAATGAAATACTTTAAACAAAGAGTATAAATACTGTAAAACAAAGAGTATAAAAATTAAAAACAGCAGCCGCTGTAATAGTTGTAAGACAAAATCAAACATTGTAAAATACATATAAATGGAATTACAGAACAACAGGAAAGAAAAAAGACCAGATAACTATTTGAAGAGATAATTGCTGAGAATTCTCAAAAATATTTCAAAAATAACAAGCCAGATATACAAGAATCTTAGAGAACTCCAAGCAGGATAAATGGAAAAAGAAATAATAAAAAAATCAGAATATTCCCAGATCTATAAGCATAATTTTCAAACTGCTCAAAACCAAAGATAAACAGAACATCTTGAATGAAACCAGAAAATACAGAAAACGTATAAGTATCTCATATACTCCATACATATACACAGAAATTAACAATTAAATAAAAATTTAAACAAATAAATATTATTTGACAATTAAAAAGCATAAAGAAATACACATGGTACAGGAACAAGAGAAGACTTTAAGCACATTGCTTGTCAGACACCAGAAATCCAGAAGACAATGGGATGAGACCTTCTAAGAACCAAAACACTGCCTATGTAAATTCTGAAGGCAGCAAAAGTCTTTCAAAAATGAAAGAGAAAGCACATAGTTTTTCTAAAACAATCTGAAAGATTTCATTGCTGTCAAAACTACCCAACAAACGATTTTAAAAGGTACTCTCTGAAAAAGACGTATGAGATAAGATGCAAGCAGGTGTCTGCATAAAGAAATCTCTCTCTCTCTCTCTCTCTCTGTCTCTCTCTCTCTCTCTCTCTCTCTCTCTCTCTATATATATATATATATATATATTTGAAATGGCTGATAGGGAAGGAAACAGAAATTCAGGAGCAAGGTGGCAGAATACAAGGCTCTGTTGATCCTACCCTGACAAGGACATCAAGTGAACAGCTATCTACAAAGAAAAAACACCTTTCTAAGAGCCAAAATCAGGTGAGCACTCATAGCACCTGGTTTTAACTTCATATCGCTGACAGAGGCACGGAGACAGTCTTGAATCATAAATGCCCCCCTCTCCACAGCCCCAGCGGCTGTCAGCACGAAACAGAGAGCATCCCTTGGACACTGAGGGCAGAGAGAACACAGTAAGTGTGAGGCATGGAATTCAGTGCTGTCCTGTTAAGAGCAGAAAAAAAAAACCAGACCAAACTCAGCTGATGCCTGCCTTGGAGGGAGCATTTAAACTAGCCCTAGCTGGAGGGAAATTGACATTTCCAACTCTCCAAACCTGAGTTCCTGCAAACCTGGTGACCTACTAACTAAAGAGCCCTTGGGCCCTGAATAATCAGCAGCAATATTCAGCTACTGAATCAAGGGCCTTGGGTGAGCCTCTGAGTATTGCTAGCTTCAGGGGAGTCTCAGCATATTAGCAGCTGTGGTAGCTATGGGGAAGAATTCCTTCTGCTTGAGAAAAGCAGAAGGAAAAGTAAAGGCCACTTTGTCTTGCACTTTAGGTACCAGCACAGCCACAAGGAAGTAGAGCACCAGGTGGATCCTTGGGGTCCGCAATTCCAGGACTTGACTCTTGGATGACATTTCTGGACCTGCCCTGGACAAGCGCAGAGGCCACTGCCCTGAAGAGTGAGTCTCAAGCCAGGAAGCATTCACCACAAGCTGACTTGAGAACCCTGGGCCTAAAGGGACCATCAGCAGGAGTCTGGCAGCACTCCCCATGGCTGTGCTGGTGGTGACTGTGGGGTGAGATTTCTCTGCCCTTGGAAGGGGGCAGGAAGAGTGGGAAGGAATGCATTTTGTAGTTTGAGTGCCAGTTCAGCCACGATAAAATATAACACTAGCTGGACTTCTGAGGTTTTTGATTCTAGTCCCTGACTCCCAGTCAGTATCTCTGGACCTATTCAGGACTGGAGGAACTCTCTGCTCCAAAGGGAAGGACACAGACATAGCTGGCTTTACCACTTTCTGATCCTAGAGCCCCAAGGCCTTGAGCCAACATAGGCATTAGTCAAGGAGTTGGTTATAGCATGCCTTGGGCAAAATCCAGTGTTGTGCTAGCTTCAGTTCTGACCCAGCACAGTCGAACTTCTGGTAGCCACAAGAGTGCTTGTTGTCACTCCAGCCACAGCTTTAGATGGCTAAAAACAGAAAGAGAGACTATGTTTGTTTGATAGAAAGTAAGAGAAGAGAACAAATGAGCCTCTACTTAACTGCAATTTTGATTTTCCAAGTTAATATCAGTATGACATATTCCAAGTTGTCATCATGTAAGTCTCCATGGTATGTGTACTACTCAACTTGGTCAAACTCCTGTCAGGAATAAAATTCTATTCAAGGGCTTGTTTAGAATGTTCAGAAACTAATATTTTTAATACTGGAATAACTAATATATAATTAATATAGGAATAATTAAATATAGATGACTGTTTTACATAAAAATACTCTCTTATAGATGCCCACCAGATAATTACTGGCGATTACTATGAAACCCTTAGAGAACTTACAAAGATAAATTAAATGAAATCATCAGTAAGCAATTTCATAGTAACTGAATTTAGTTAGGAATAGGAAAATGAAATGGAGATATTCCTGTGGAGATACTATAGTTCATTTATATATCATCACATCCACTACGTTAAAAACAATCAACAATGATATATTAAACATCAAGATAACACTCAAAATGACCTATAGAGAAGAAAAACACTGAGCTTGTCTAAAGCAATTACTGTAGTAACAAAAATAGCTAAGGGTTATTTAAATTTACTTTAACAAGGACTATAACTTAGGAATTAAATTTGAAGTTATCAATTGGAAATTTGCAACTGTAGATTACCAAGTAATATAGAAAAATGACATAAAACAGATATGTATGTTGTTATTGCTTTTATTAAAAATGCTTGTATATAGAATAGACAAATACAACATTCAAATCATATAGTGAGATGATTACAGTCTCATCAATGTGAATATATTGTATATGACATGAATAAAATTACTAAATCTTTGAGAAAACATGGCTAACACAATGAGACTTACCAATTTTTTATCCAAATGGAAAAATTATTAGACCTTCACCCATATACAATAAAAATTTCCATATTCAAAGCCCCAAACGTTATTAGAAAAACTTTGAAAACATTACAATAAATCATACATAGGTAGGTTCACCTTTGTGAACTGGAAAATATTTACTATTAAGTTTGACTATAAGCACATTAAGTAACATTTCATGAATAAATTGTGATGTAGTATGCTCCAGAATTGGAAAATATATTTCCATACTTATAAAGGCTAACATCTAGCCTCCACTAGACATTATTCAATTCAATAAGAATCCAATCTTTCGACTGGATAAAAATAAAAATGAGCGAAATATATAAATAGAAAATCCAAAATAGCAGAAACTAGAATGGTACAACTCCAATAATCAATGAAATAAAATAACATTTCATGACATAATATTAGCAGAATGAAAAAAAATTGTAGGCATAAAGAATCAGGAAAAAAGAAAAATATCAAACAATTTTTATCAAGGTAGAAACTGGTGTCAACATTTTAGAGGGAAAATTCTAATATTTAAAACTGTGAATACGTGTATATATTACTACTGACCACTGTAATTGCATCCTTTTCCAGGTGACAGTCCACATCTAGGAAAGGTTTTTGTATCAATATTTTTTGTAATATTATCAAAAATTTGCAAACAAATGTAAATACAATTGGTTATAGTCTAACAAAGGAAATTACAAAGGCATTGATGTGAATTAACATCATTGATCAGAATAGATTGATGTCGAAATATTTTGAAGATATCTGATAATTGAATGTAACTCGTGGACTGAAATTTCATATTAGAATAGGGAAAATGCTACCAGGACATTAGTAAGAATGTGGGTAAAAACCTGAAATACGGGCTGTGGATGCGATAATAATCTTACGTTGATATTGAATATCCTAAATTCAATAATTGTACTTTGGGATGGAAGGAGGGCTTGTATTCTCAAGAAATACATACACATTAAATTATTTAGAGAAAGTGGCCATAATATTTTAAGTTTGGCCCAAATTATTTGGAAAATAAATTATATGTACAGGCATACCATTTTATATTGCAGATCACTTTATTGAAATTTGCAGATAGATATTGTCTTTTTACATATTGAAAGTTTGTGGCAACCCTGCTTCAGTCAATTCTGTTGGCATCATTTCTCCAAAGCACATGCTCACTTTCTAACTCTGTGTCATATTTTGGTAATTCTTGAAATATTTTAAACTTTTTCATTATTATTATATCTGTTATGGCGATCTATAATCAATGATCTTTGGTGTTACTATTATAATTGTTTTGGGACACCACAAATCCAGGCACATATAAGACAGCAAACTTAATCAATAAATGTTCTGTGTTTTCTGACTGCTCCACTGACCACTTGTTTCCCATCTGTGTCCCTCTCCCGAGGCCTTTGTATTATCTCAGACACAACAATATTAAAATCAGGAAAAGTAGTAATACTAAAAGAGCCTTTAAGTGCTCAAATGAAAAGTCACATGTTTCTCTAACTTTAAATAAAAACTAGACATGATTAAGCTTATTGAGAAAGGCATGTTGAAAGCCAAGAGAGATTGAAAACTAGGCTTTTGGTGCCAATTAGCCAAGTTGAGAATGCAAAGGAAAAGTTATTGAAGGAAATTGAAAGTGCTACTCCAGTGAACAGCCTTATTGCTGATATGGCAAGAGTTAGTGATCTGAATAGATCAAATCAGCTGCAACATTCCCTTAAGCCAAAACCTAATCCAGAGTGAGCCTTTAACTCTCTACATTCCGATAAAGACCGAGAGAGGTAAGGAAGTTGCAGAAGAAAAGTTTAAAGGTATTTGAACTTTTGATTGTGTAGGAGGTTGGTGCCTACACAATCCCCTAGATACTTGATTGTGTATCATGTATCACAAATATCTACTGCATCTACTATATTTTATATGTATCAAAGCAACAATGCAATTTATTTAATAATTTATCAATACTTTGTGTCTTCTATAAACCAGGTGGTTACAAATACAATGGCAAACAAAACTGGCAAGATCCCTGCTAATAAATAAGTGAATAAACAAACTAGTAGCAACAAATATGGTAAGAAATAACAAGATATTTTAAAATCATAGGCTGGGTGCAGTGGGGCATGCCTGTGATGCCAGCATTTTTGGGAGTCCTAGGCGGGAGGGTCGCTTAAGCCCAGGAGTTCAAGACCAGCCTGGGCAATATGATGAGACCATGTCTCAACTTTTTATTTAAAAAAAAAAAAAAAATTAAATTAAAATAAAAAAAGGTTGTAAGAGGTTGGTTAATGAGATGCCATCTTCATAACATAAAAGTGCAAGGTGAGGCAGCAAGTGCTGACGGAGAAGCTGCAGCAAGTTATCCAGAATATCCAGCCAAAATAATTGATGAAGGGAAGTACCCTAAAGAATAGATTTTCGGCTTAAGGAGATTTTGGGCTGAGACAATGGGATTTTCTAAATATACAATCATGTCATCTGCAAACAGGGACAATTTGACTTCTTCTTTTCCTAACTGAATACCCTTGATTTCTTTCTCTTGCCTGATTGCCCTAGCCAGAACTTCCAACACTATGTTGAATAGGAGTGGCGAGAGAGGGCATCCCTGTCTTGTGCCAGTTTTCAAAGGGAATTTTTCCAGTTTTTGCACATTCAGTATGATATTGGCTGCGGGTTTGTCATAAATAGCTCTTATGATTTTTATCCCGGCCCGCGGGATAGTCGAAGCAGGCCCTGGAGGAGGGGGTGGGAATTTGGGGAACAAGAGATACGAGAAATGGAGACAAGACAGTGCTCTGATCAAGTCTCTTTTAATGGCGGTAATGCAGTGCCTTATATACACTTGGAGGGAAAGGGGTTGGGCCAGAGGCGGAGATGATCTCATCGCAGAGGGCGTGACCAAGTAGGTATTGGTTTCTCTGGTCGAACGTCATGTTGCACCTGCGCTGTCAGGTAGTAATTTTCGCAGGCGCGGGAAAAATGGGTGAAGAAGCAGGAAGAGCGCCATCTTTTATGAGGTATTAATACAGGGAAAAAAGGCAAAGATAGGGAGAAGGCGTGGGGTGGAAATGAATATAGCTCAGGCGTTTTTAATCGTCAGTTATTATTCGCTAAGGCTGGGGCGTGCAGCTCCGGACAGATTTTGAGGTACGTTCCATCAATACCGAATTTATTGAGCGTTTTTAGCATGAAGGGCTGTTGAATTTTGTCAAAAGCCTTTTCTGCATCTATTGAGATAATCATGTGGTTCTGGTCTTTGGTTCTGTTTCTATGCTGGATTACGTTTATTGATTTGCGAATGTTGAACCAGCCTTGCATCCCAGGGATGAAGCCCACTTGATCATGGTGGATAAGCTTTTGGATGTGCTGCTGAATCCGGTTTGCCAGTATTTTATTGAGGATTTTTGCATCGATGTTCATCAGGGATATTGGTCTAAAATTCTGTTGTGTCTCAGCCAGGCTTTGGTATCAGGATGATGTTGGCCTCATAAAATGAGTTAGGGAGGATTCCCTCTTTTTCTATTGATTGGAATAGTTTCAGAAGGAATGGTACCAGCTCCTCCTTGTACCTCTGGTAGAATTCGGCTGTGAATCCATCTGGTCCTGGACTTTTTTTGGTTGGTAGGCTATTAATTATTGCCTCAATTTCAGAGCCTGCTATTGGTCTATTCAGGGATTCACCTTCTCCCTGGTTTAGTCTTGGAAGAGTGTACATGTCCAGGAAATTATCCATTTCTTCTAGATTTTCTAGTTTATTTACGTAGAGGTGTTTATAGTATTCTCTGATGGTAGTTTGTATTTCTGTGGGGTCGGTGGTGATATTCCCTTTATCATTTTTTATTGCATCTATTTGATTCTTCTCTCTTTACTTCTTTATTAGTCTTGCTAGCGGTCTGTCAATTTTGTTGATCTTTTCAAAAAACCAACTACTGGATTCATCAGGATACAAAATTAATGTGCAAAAATCACAAGCATTCTTATACACCAGTAACAGACAAACAGAGAGCCAAATCAGGAATGAACTTCCATTCACAATTGCTTCAAAGAGAATCAAATACCTAGGAATCCAACTTACAAGGGATGTAAAGGACCTCTTCAAGGAGAACTACAAACCACTGCTCAGTGAAATAAAAGAGGACACAAACAAATGGAAGAACATACCATGCTCATGGATAGGAAGAATCAATATCGTGAAAATGGCCATACTGCCCAAGGTAATTTATAGATTCAATGCCATCCCCATCAAGCTACCAATGACTTTCTTCACAGAATTGGAAAAAACTGCTTTAAAGTTCATATGGAACCAAAAAAGAGCCCACATCTCCAAGACAATCCTAAGTCAAAAGAACAAAGCTGAAGGCATCACGCTACCTGACTTCAAACTATATTACAAGGCTACAGTAACCAAAACAGCATGGTACTGGTACCAAAAGAGACATATAGACCAATGGAACAGAACAGAGTCCTCAGAAATAATACCACACATCTACAGCCATCTGATCTTTGACAAACCTGAGAGAAACAAGAAATGGGGAAAGGATTCTCTATTTAATAAATGGTGCTGGGAAAATTGGCTAGCCATAAGTAGAAAGCTGAAACTGGATCCTTTCCTTACTCCTTATACGAAAATTAATTCAAGATGGATTAGAGACTTAAATGTTAGACCTAATACCATAAAAACCCTAGAGGAAAACCTAGGTAGTACCATTCAGGACATAGGCATGGGCAAAGACTTCATGTCTAAAACACCAAAGGCAACGGCAGCAAAAGCCAAAATTGACAAATGGGATCCAATTAAACTAAAGAGCTTCTGCACAGCAAAAGAAACTACCATCAGAGTGAACAGGCAACCTACAGAATGGGAGAAAAGTTTTGCAATCTACTCATCTGACAAAGGGCTAATATCCAGAACCTACAAAGAACTCAAACAAATTTACAAGAAAAAAACAAACAACCCCATCAAAAAGTGGGCAAAGGATATGAACAGACATTTCTCAAAAGGAGACATTCATACAGCCAACAGACACATGAAAAAATGCTCATCATCACTGGCCATCAGAGAAATGCAAATCAAAACCACAATGAGATATCATCTCACACCAGTTAGAATGGCAATCATTAAAAAGTCAGGAAACAACAGGTGCTGGAGAGGATGTGCAGAAATAGGAACACTTTTACACTCTTGGTGGGATTGTAAACTAGTTCAACCATTATGGAAAACAGTATGGCGATTCCTCAAAGATCTAGAACTAGATGTACCATATGACCCAGCCATCCCATTACTGGGTATATACCCAAAGGATTCTAAATCATGCTGCTATAAAGACACATGCACACGTATGTTTATTGCGGCACTATTCACAATAGCAAAGACTTGGAATCAACCCAAATGTCCATCAGTGACAGACTGGATTAAGAAAATGTGGCACATATACACCATGGAATACTATGCAGCCATAAAAAAGGATGAGTTTTTTGTCCTTTGTAGGGACATGGATGCAGCTGGAAACCATCATTCTTAGGAAATTATCACAAGAACAGAAAACCAAACACTGCATGTTCTCACTCATAGGTGGGAACTGAACAATGAGATCACTTGGACTCGGGAAGGGGAACATCACACACCGGGGCCTACCATGGGGAGGGGGGAGGGGGGAGGGATTGCATTGGGAGTTATACCTGATGTAAATGACGAGTTGATGGGTGCTGACGAGTTGATGGGTGCAGCACAGCAACCTGGCACAAGTATACATATGTAACAAACCTGCACGTTATGCACATGTACCCTAGAACTTAAAGTATTATAATAATAATAAATAAATAAAGATGAATGAATGAAAAAAAAAAAGAATTGATTTTCAATGTAGATGAAGCAGCCTTATAACTGGAATAAGATGGCATATGATACTTTCAAAGAGACAATGAAGAAGTCAATGCCTGGCTTCAAAGGACAAGTTGACTCTCTTGTTGGGTGCCAATGAGTTTAAATGGAAGCGGTTGCTCATTTACCTAGGCTGAAAATCCTAGGGCCCTTAAGAATTATGTTGAATTTACTCTTCATCTGCTCTCTAAATGGAACAACAAAGCCTGAATGACAGCACAATGTTTAACAGCAGGATTTACTGAAATTTAAATCTACTGTTTGAGAGCTACGGCTTAGAGGACAAGATTCCTTTCAAAAGATTACTGCTCATTGACAATGCACCTAATCCCCTAAGAGTTCTGATTAAGGTGTACGCAGATATTAACATTGTTTTCATGCCTGCTGACACAAGATCTATTCTGTGGCTAATGGATCAAGCAGTAATTTTGACTTTCAAGTCTTATCATCTAAGATAGACTTTTCATAAGGCTGTATCTGCCATCGAGAGTGAATTATCTGTTGGATCTGGGTAAAGTAAATTGAAACCTTTTGGAAAGGATTCACTAGACTAGATGCCACTAAGAACATTCAGGATTCATGGGAGGAGGTCAAAATATCAACATTAATACGAGTTTGAAAGTTAATTCTAATCCTCACAGGTGACTTTGAGGGGTTAAGACTTCAGTGGAAGAAATAACTGCAGATGTGGTAGAAATAGCAAAAGAACTAGACCTAGAAGGGAAGCATGGAGATGTGACTTCATTGCTCCAATCTCTTGATAACACTTTAGTAGACAGGAGTTGCTTCTTGTGGATAAGCAAAGAAAGTGGTTTCTTGAGACAGGCTCTATTCCTGGTGAAGAGGCTATGAACATGTTTGAAATGACAACAAAGGATTTAGATTACAAAACTTAGTTGATAAAACAGTGGCAGGGTTGAAAAGAATCGACTCCAATTTTCAAAGAAGCTCTACTGTAAGTACAATGCTATCACATGACAACACATGCTACTGATGCATTTTTCATGGAAGGAAGAGTCAATCAATTTAGCAAATTTCATTTTTTTTAAATGAAATTGCCACAGACAACCCAGTCTTCAGCAACCACCACCTTGATCAGTTAGCAGCCACCAACATTGAGGCAGAAGCCACCACTAGCAAAAGAGATTGCCTCTAGCTCAACAGTTCGATGATCATTTGCTATTTTTAGCAAAGAAGCATTTTTAATTAAGGTATATACACTTTTTAGATATAATGCTATTGCACCCTTAATAGACTACTGTAGAGTGAAAACAAAACTTTTATATGTACTGGGAAACCAAAAATTTATGTGACTCACTATATGGCTCTATTTGCTTTACTGTGGTGATCTGGATCCAAATCCACAATATCTCTCAGGAGACAGAGAGAGACAGACAGAGAGAGAGGGAGAGAGAGAGAGAGAGAGAGAGAGTGTATGTGTGTATGTGTGTGTGTGTAGAAAAAGAATAAATTATAAGGCAAATGTGATAAAATGGTAAAAATTGGTCAATCAGTAGAAAGTTTTTTTAAATATAAACAATGACTAAGAATTGTGAAATACATTGAATAAAATGCAGTTTTATCCAATAAAAACATATTTCATGATTAAACATGTATTTAATCATTGTTTATAAATGTATATACAGTTACAAGGATTTTATACATAGGATTTTATACATGGAATTTTAAAAAGCAAGTTTATGATTATTTTTGCTCTGAATATATAGCATATAACTTTATATTTAAGCTTAAATATTTAGAAATTGTTGATTATGTAATTCATACTATAATGTAACAAAATTATTTCTCCTAATTATTTAGTCTCTAAACCAATATAAAATGAAGGAAAAGAAAGCAAATGAGCAACAGGAATGAAAAATATCATTTTAATCATTTTTTAAAACCCCCTTTATTCCTCAAGCACAGTGTGCATGAAGATAGGCTGCCGAGTCCCGTGGACATTAGATCAGACAGAATGGATATCGGAGCATCCAAACCCCAGCCAGATCTTGCATAGCACAGCGTTTTCCAAATTAGGAAACAGACTGGGAGGTAAAAACACCATGCTTGAAACACAATTGCACTGACCCTGGGAGCCTCCCTAAATGACATTTGAAATCATGGAACAGCAGATGAATTATTCCCAGAGGAGACCAACAGGCTTGCTTTGCAAGTTACAACCTATTAAGGACAGAGACTTATGTAAAACACTGTTGTCGGCGAATTGCTACAATGTACCCACACGTGCACACAAACACACACACACATACAGGCACACAGGCACATCTTGACACAAGAGCTTCAGAGTAAGTCACAGTAACGTCTTAATAACCTGAATTACTTGTTCTTTTCTAAATTATTCTGCTACAAATAGATGGTTCAGGAAGACATCGACGCACATAAAGAAGAATACAAATTAGGTCAGCATTCCAAATATGGATAAAATAATGTGGTAAAGAATATTTAAAGTAAACCTAGAACAGAAGAAACTTTTTTTTTTTTTGCTATGAGTAGGTAAACATGATAATTGAAAGGGACTCAAAAACATGCATTAAAAAATCTCGAAAGCTCTACATATCTAGATGCTGAGTTCAAATTATAAGGATTAATGAACAAAGTTTAACAGAAGAAAATAAAAATTAAATTGGCTGATCTAAAAAAAGATGCAAAATGAATAATAAAGTCATAACATAAATAAATACCACAGAAAACGAGTTGAATAACAAATGAAAATTGAATAACAAATGAAAACCCGGCACAGTGAATGCGACATTGTAAATCTAAGAAAAACAGTAATCGGCTATCTGTGTGCTCCAAAAGAAATTATTCAAGTATAAGCTTGAGCCAAAGGAAAAAAAGTACATATTTCAAAAATAATTACCTGTGTAAATAAAAATATTTTATATAGTAAATTATATTTAAATAAACATAGTTATTAAAATATTGCAATATTTTAAAATTAATTCTGAAACTAAATGTAGTTCTCATGCCAATTCTAGCATATTTATTAGTACAATAGTCTTAAATTTTTTAATCACACAGCAAAACTATATGCTACATGTCAAAGTTACACCTAAAAGAAAAATCTTTGAAATAATTGAAAATTTTTTAAAAATGGAAATATCAATAGCAAACAAATACAATACTAATGGATGATAATATTAACAACAAGAACTTTAAATTCTAAGGAAAGTCATTAAATGAGAAAGGAAATGGCCCTATAATTGTTGAAATTCACAAGAAATATCCTACAGTCATGAATATGCTTGTATTAAACAACAGCATAAACATTCATAAAGGAAAGACTACACAGAATATAAGAAAAATTATGCTTCAGCTTTTATTGGCTAATGCTAATGCAAAGAAAGTATTCAGTAATAATTTAGGGAATCTAGTCAATGTAATAAATTAACGAGATGTCACTGCTACGTATCAAGGACTTTATATAGGAAGCACCTCTTTTCCAAATGCACATGCAACAATCACAACTTAAAATATATTATATATTAATAATAATGAAAAGGAAAGGAAATGTTGTGACAAATACAATGACTAGATAAAAACTATAATTAGCATACTAATCTTTTAAAAAATAGTTAAGAAGTGCACACACACATCCACCCCTCACAGAAATGCTAAAGTATAAATGCATATTTCTCCAAAGATAATCTTTACACAAAGACAAAATAAAAATTGAAAGTGCAGACTATTTTGAAAATAGCAGTCGTTAAATTACTATATATCAGAATATCTGTGAATGGATAGTAAGAGAAAAATATACAGACATAAATGTTTTTATTAATGACATAATAATACTGAATGAAATAAGATTCTAAAACTAGAATTTCTCAGTTACAAATATTAAAAACTATAAAAAGAATAAGTTTGTAAGAGTCAAATGATAGGTTAATGAAGAAAATATTATGGAACAAACTAAATATCATAAGTGATATTTGGAAAAGAACAAAGGAACAGTAAAATCACTCTGATTAGCAAAATCTAGATTATAAGGGAAGAAAAATAACAAAAAATATGAAAATAAGAAAATGGTGGTGGTAAAATAATCAAGTTTATAAAGTGAACAAAAGAACAAAGGGAAAGTTTTCACTTTTCCACTCTGATTCACTTTGCAGTGACTGCGTTGCATCCTTAAAAATGCTTACACGAACAGATCAGACTCTCCATGTTGTTTGCTCATTTAGTTTCAGTTAACAAAATATGGTCAACATAATTTTATGTCTACATGTACAGACACTTTTATTCCTTCTTTGCATCTGAGCATTTTAGCATGTGAACATAAAATGATTCATTTAACACTTTCTCAATGACTATTTTGGTTTTTCTTGTTTTTTTTTCACAATTATAAAATATGCAGAAATGATCATCTCTGTTTACATTTTCCTGTGTAAATATTTCTGAAAGATAGCTAGCTAGAAGATGAATCATGATATAGACAGTAACGCATGTTTAAATTTTGTTTTCTCCATTATTTAATTCAAACTGTATATTCTGTAGGAGTATGTGAGAACGCCAAATTCCCTAAAGCCAATAATATAAATTAACAATAGTTTAAATTCTTGCAATCTGAATACTTTGAACATATTTCATTATTTTTTAAATTTGCATTTACCTGGTTACCAATTACATTAAATATTATATATGTAAAATGTGTAAGGATATATGATATATAATATGGCAAAAGAAAAGAATATAAATCGCATTATGTGCAAACTAATACAGAGTGCAAGTTTGCAAAATTTGGACAAAGAGCTTTATCACAAAATTCAGTAAAGGCATCATAATACAAATTTTCTTTTAGCTACAGTTTGAAGAAACTATTTGCATTTTTGTAGGAGAGAAGACTGTAGGAAAGTTCACACTAAATGTTTTGAGGAAAAGGAATGACTATAATGTTAAAATCATATTACACATTTTCCATTTTACCAACATGGCTTTATATTGCTAGTTCCCTGAACCTAAAATGCTGATATTGTTACATTTCAAAATTGAAAATTGTAAAATATTTTAAGGTAACTTATTACTTTTGTGATACATATTTTTACAAAAGTAAAATAATTAGCAATGCTGTGGGATTTCTATCCAATAGTACAATCCCTTCTATTATTTTTTATTAATTTGATGATCTTGAATATTGTTTTATCTTTGGCATACAAATTTGAGGTCAGCTAATTAAAGACTTTAACAATTACTCTGTATTAAAGAAGGAATTTTATAATCATTTCAAAATTGGCTTCACAATACATTTGGAAAACTTTATCACATAAGAGGTCAATCTGAACCAAATTTTGATTCAACACTTCAGGTCAAATATGCATTTTAATTAGGATATACTTTGAATTTGAATTGAATGTTTTTTACTAATTTTAACCATATGTATCAATAAAAACAGTAAGGAAAATTTTACATATAAATTATACACAGGAGAAAACAAAAAATTGTTATATATTTAAGTTATTTTCCCTTAAAATTAAACTAATGTAAGTTTTCCTATGTTTAATGTTATTAATTTCAACATTCCAAAAGAGGTTTTTGTATTGGTATGCTATGAGCACCTTTATGTATTCAGAAATCTATACCTAGTAGGTCATCGGGAAAAACTGTAATACCCATATAATAAACAGTCACATAAATGACACGAACAATACCACTGAGTTATATATTAGACATTATTATTTTGTTATATTGACTTTCTTAAGACATATTCCATGATTATGGAAAATAATGCTGTCATGTAATTCATTTCTATAGTTGGTAAACAGATATACACTTTACGGACTTATAGATTATCACAATTTTTCTACAGAGACTTGCTTCATATCTATTAGAAAATCCATTAAAGCTGTAAGCAACTCTCTTTAAGTAAACACAACAAAAATAGAATATTTAGTTATTATGACACATTATAAGATATGCTTTGAAAAGACTTATAAAATTGTTTTCTGTCGGGTACTACCTATTTGTTTTCTGTTTTTCGATCTTAATGTCAGACTGTGCTAGTATTAAAAATAAACCTTTATCAGTAAATATAGTAGTATGACATCATTATAATATTATGATGCCTTAGATATTAATAGAAGTCTCAGACTCACTGTCCTTTGGTAATTCAACAGCAGACACTAGTTTATTTTTTTCATTAAAGCTAGTAGATCTATTTTCCAAAATGACCATTTGCTCTGCAGTGTTTCCAAACTGGAAGGGTAAGTCTAGGTTTCAATTTGACATCAGGAGATGTTGAAAGAGTTATCCTTTTTTTGAAATATAATAAATTCCAACAAATGAACGCAAATTTTCTTATTACTTAAATTAACTAGGCAAAGGAAGAACCATGTTGCAGATACTTGGAGATATTCTGCATTCACCAGCAAAGCAAATGAGCCACAGTAATGATAGAGATGCCATGAACACGTGATTACAAATTACAAAACCTTCTAACACGCAAGTATTTATTTGAAACATTTCAATGAAAAACTATTTAGCTAGGTGGTGATAAACACTCCAGTTTTAAAATTACACAAAGCTAACTGAACGGGTAAGCTTTTCTTTTTTACCCTGTCCAGTTCCTTTTAATTTTAAACAGATTAGAAGGAAAAAAGAAAGAGGAGTATGCATAAGGTAAACATATTTTCATGGAGAGGGCAGGAAGCTAGGGGACCATTAGTTCACATGTTATGTGTTTCTCCAATTATTACATATTCTGTACCAAGGATGCATTATTTTTAATTTTGAAAAAAATATATAAAAAGATAAAGTATTTTCAATCAATAATTAAAACTTTGATATCAAAAGCTGTACATAACTTTTTAAATAATCTAAATTCTCCTACATGGAGAATCATTTATAATGCATGCTTGTAAGTCACTCATATATCACTTGATTAGTTTTATAAACAGTACTGACTTTCTATGGAGATAGGCCATTGTTAGATATGTCTCCTAGTTTCAATATATTTTCCAGTGTTTTGCCTAAATATGCTTCTCATTGATTCTAAGTTTTATTCTTCCCTAGGACTAATCTTCAAGTTCATATCAAGGGACATCATGGGAAAATTAATAAACATTGTTTTCTCTGAATTTATTTCCATGCTTGATTTCTTAGTTGAGTTTAATTATAGACCCTGTTGTCATTCTGCATTTCTTCCAATATAGTTTATAAACATCTATTATAAGATACATTACTTCAAATTTTATAAAATACTCTAGTTGTGATTTGACAAGTAAGGTATTCTTCAATTTTCACATATAAAAACATCTCTTTTTCAGTAAGTAATTGCAAGACTAGTAAGTGCAAATGCTGTGAAGTAATTGAAAATATCACCTCTGTCTGTAATACCGTATTCTGTTAGCAGTTGATTGTTTTGGAGGCAACTATTGAAAGGAAGATGGATCTGTTACCTTCAATCTTGCTCAAGATCTGACTTTGAACATTTTAATGTATCTTTGTCTTTCAAGGGGAAGAAAGCATTTATTAGTGGAGATGGATACTTTACAACAGAAGGAAATGAATATAGGCTAATTTTAATCGAGGATATCTGATTAGAAGAGAAAGGGTCATCATTTTTTATCTAATAAATTTTCATATTTTTATAAAATATGAATCAAATCAGTGCATGTTCACTAGTGGAAGCAAGAAATCTATATAGTAAATGTCATTGTTGAAGTATTCAGTACAAAGTGTGGAATGTAGTAAGTGGCTCAAAATGGGGTTAACTGTGATGGAAGGGTTCTGTGCCTGGGTTCCAGAGATTGCCGTAAAGTGTTCATAGATAGAATTTTGGATAACTTTACATTAAAAACAGGAAAAAAAAAATAGCTTTAGTTTCATTAATTTCTAACTGAATTTTAGCATTTACTTGAAGTTGAAATGCAGTAAGAACTCACATTAGTATCAGTGTTAACTATTAATTGCCACCAGTAGAATCACACTTTTAGATCATGTGATTTATTATATCTCAGTATATCATGTATGCACACTCCTTTTAAAACGTAGTACTTTGTTTCACCGCGATAATAAAGTAGTATAGACATCCATACAGCCCAATTTAAAAAGTAATATTTTGATAACTGTGAAACTGGTTTCCTTGAAACACTACATGTAATTTTTTAAATTTTGTGCATTTATTTGAGTAAGAGTCCATGGCTTCACTAGACTTTAAAGGACCAATGCCACATAAAGTTTAAAAATCCTTCTTGTGGGCCGGGTGCAGTGGCTCAGGCCTGTAATCCCAGCACTTTGGGAGGCCGAGACGGGCAGATCACGAGGTCAGGAGATCGAGACCATCCTGGCTAACACTGTGAAACCCCATCTCTACTAAAAAAACACAAAAAATTAGCCGGGTGTGGTGGTGGGTGCCTGTAGTCCCAGCTACTTGGGAGGCTGAGGCAGGAGAATGGCGTGAACCCGGGAGGCGGAGCTTGCAGTGAGCTGAGATCGCGCCACTGCACTCCAGCCTGGGCAGCAGAGGGAGACTCCTTCGAAAAAAAAAAGAAAAAAAAAAAAATCCTTCATGTGAGGTATTTAACACCAAGTATACAAACCAATAAATATAGCTCTAAATCCTACCTATTGCCTAATACTTAGTCAAAATGTCATATTTTCCACAATACTTACTCTGACCCAAATTTCTTTCCTTGGAACTTCGAAATTTTTTAGAAAGAAAGAGTGATAGAGAGAAGAATGCTTAGTATCTACTCTCAGTCTTAGAAAAAAAAAAGACTTTATTTTTTAGAAAAGTTTTGGATTCACAGTAAAATTGAGCAGAAAATACAGATTTTCCCATATATGCCCTGCTCCCACTCAGTCACCATCTCCTCCACCATCAGCTTCCCTCACCGGAACGGTGCATGGGTTACAATCTATGCACCCAAATTGACACATCACCGAAAGTCCATAGTTTAGAATAGGGTTTACTCTTTGTGTTGTACATACTCTGAGTTTTGACAAAGGTATAATAATATCTACTATTACAGTATCACAGATAATAATTTTACTGCCCCAAAAATCCTCTGTGCTCCACCTTTCCATCTCCCCCCTCCCATCTAAACCCTGAAAAAATCTTGATTTTTTTAATGTCTGTATAGTTTTGCCTTTTCCAGAATGGCATATGTTGGAATCATACAGTATGTAGCATTTCCAGATTAGCTTCTTTTATTTAGTAATATGCATTTAAGGTTCTTTCATGTCTACTCATGGTTTGATAGCGCATGTCTTTTTAGTGATTAATAATATTTCATTGTCTGGATGTAGTACAGTTTATCCATTTGCTTACTAAAGGACATCCTAGTTGCTTCTAACTTTTGGCAATTATAAATAAAGCTTACACACACATCTGTATGCAGCTTTTTATGTAGACATAATTTTTCAGTTCGTTTGGGAAATACCAGCTAGCATTATTGGCGGATCATATTACAAGAGTCCCTTTAGTTTTATAATAAAACACTAAGGCATTTTCCAAAGCGACTGCACTATTTTGCATTTCCATCAGCAATGCATGAGAGTTTCTTTGGCTCTACATCCTCACCAGCACTTCCTACTGTCAGTGTTTTGAATTTTGGCTGTTCTAGTAGGTGAAATTCAATCCCATCATTGTTCAAATTTACAATTCCCTCATGGCATATCACATTGAGCATTTTTTTTTTTTTTTTTTTTTTTACAATCTATCTCCTTTTATCGTGCTATGCTTTATTGCACTTCTCAGGTATTGCATTTTTACTTTATTTTATTTTAGGTTCTGGGGTACATGTGCAGATGTGCAGGTATGTTACATAGTTAACATGTGCCATGGTGGTTTGCTGCACCTATCAACCCATCACCTAGGTATTAAGCCTGGTGTGCATTAGCTGTTTTTCTTGATACTTTTCTCTCCCCCACACTCCCTTGACATGCCCCAGTGTGTGTTGTTCTCCCTGTGTCCATGGGTTCTCATTGTTCAGTTCTTATAAGTGAGAACATGCTGTGTTTGGTTTTCTGCTCCTGTGTCAGTTTTCTGAGGATAATGACTTCTAGCCTCATTCATGTCCCTGCAAAGGACTTGATCTTGTTCCTTTTTATGGCTGCATAGTATTCCATGGTGTATATGTATCACATTTTCTTTCTCTAGTCTATCATTGATGAGCATTTCAGTTGATTCCATGTCTTTGCTATTGTGAATAGTGCTTCAATGAACATATGTCTGTGTGTATACTTATAATAATTTGTATTCCTTTGGGTATATACCCAATAATGGGATTGCTGGGTCAAATGGTATTTCTAGTTCTAAATCAGAGGAATTACCACACTGTCTTCCACAATGGATGAACTAATTTCCATTCCCACTAACAGTGTAAGAGTGTTCCTATCTCTCCGGAACCTTGTCAGCATCTTGTTGTTTCTTGACGTTTTAATAATCACCATTCTGACTGGCATGAGATGGTATCTCATTGTGGTTTTGATTTGCATTTCTCTAATGATCAGTGATGCTGATCTTTTCTTCATGTTTTTTAGCTGCATTTATGTCTTCTTTTGACAAGTGTCTGTTTTCATGTGCTTATCTGTCATCTGTAAATCTTCTTTGATGGGTGCATGTTCAGGTCTTTGCTTATTTTTAAATTGAGTGTTCATTTTCTTATTGTTGAGTTTTAAGCATTCTTTGTATATTTTGAATGAGTCCTTTATCAGATATGTCTTTTGCAAGTATCTTCTCCCAGCGTATGGCTTCTCATCTCATTCTCTTCACACTGTTTTCCACAGAGCAGCAGTTTTTATTTCTAATTAAGTAGAGCTTATCAACCACTTCTTCCACGGACCATGCCTTTCGTGTTCTATCTAAAAAGTCATTGCCAAACACAGGATCATCTATATTTTTCTAGGTTGTCTTCTAAAAGTTTTATGGTTTTGCATTTAAGTTTTGATCCATTTTGAGTTCATCTTTATGCAGGCTGTAAGCCTTTTTGAAATAGTTGCTATACTTTTTCTTTCTGTCAAGCACATTTTTCAGCAAGTCTTGAATACCTAGTAAATATAGGTAAATTAAAATATACCAGTGTGTGTTACGCATCTCCTTTACACTCTCCTGTTTCTGCTTCTCCATTATTAAAACCCACCTTGAGTGTGGGTTGAAAGGGGCAGGAGGTTGTGAGCAGAGAATGAAAGAATGCTAACTTAGTACAGCTCTATGTTATTCCTGTGAGATGCATCCCAGAAATATCCAGAAAAGGCTGTCAACTTTTTTTTTCCAGACTGAGTCTCGTTCTGTCACCCAGGCTGGAGTGCAGTGGCACGATCTTGGCTCACTGCAACCTCTGCCTCCCAGATTCAAGCCATTCTCCTGCCTTAGTCTCCCCAGTAGCTGGGATTACAGGCATGCACCACCAGGGCTGGATAATTTTTTTATTTTTAGTAGAGATGGGTTGCACCATGTTGGCCTGGTTGGTCTCGAACTCCTGACCTCAAATGATCCACTTGCCTTGGCCTCCCAAAGTGCTGGGATTACAGTTGTGAGCCACTGCGCCCAGCCTTGTCAAATTTAAACATGGACTTTATTGTGTGAATGTGGCTAAATCTAGTTGATCAGAATTATCTTTTTTTGTCTTTTCCTTTGCATTTTTAAATAACAAGCCAAAAGGACTTTCAGTGCTTCTAGACTACTACCATAAATAAAAACTTAAAAGAAAAGCTGGTTGAAGCAGATATAGTAAATATCGTCCTGAACACATCAGATTGAAGTGACAGAAATTCATTGATAAGAATAATTTGAAAGAAACACTGTTAATTTATCATGAGTGATAGATTCTCCTACCTGATGGACACTTTCGCACAGTTACACACACCCACATAGTTGGGTTTAAGTAATAAATGTGACCCCAAACCTATAGTCCCTTTAGAAGATATTTCTATACCTTATTGATCTTCACTGGTTTTCTTCTTCATATATCATATATTAAATAATTTCTTAGTTTCCTTGAATTTGGTATGTACATGTATTTTCCTTATACTTACTTTCCCATCATTCCTATAAAAGAAGGGTAAGGTACAGTTATTACTCTACCACTTTAAAACGGGAAGTTAATGAGAGTAGAGCAATCTTTGTTATTTTAGAAACGTGCACAAATTCTGTAATCTTTGACTATCTTCATTGCATGTTTTATTAATCATTTTCCCATATAATATTTTAATAACATGTATTTAAATCAAGAGTTTATCCTCAAATATATAATCAAATTATAGTAGGGCAAAATATACCAGTGGTGAATTCTGTAGATTTTGTAGATCTTACTCTCCAACATAAGTGGTAAAACCTGAGGGGAAGAGCTTCCCTAAACTGGTTGCAGCCCACGGTATTCTCGACCAGGTCTGCCATGATGGAAGAGAAAGTGTCTGCCGAATAGGGATACATTTGATATCTAATCAGATCCATACTTAAGCACATCTCAAAACAAAAAATCATAAAGTCAAATATGAAAAGGAAAAGCTTTCACAAACGATAATTGTAAGATTTTGCTAATTTGTATTTGCCAAAAACAAAAACAAAACATAGGTCATATATATGGAAATTGATTCTGTGAGAGAAGAGGAAGGGAGAAAAATCTGGATTCTGTTGAATTTATCACTGAGAGTCCACACGCCAGAGATTATAAATTAATCATGCTTGCTTAATAAACTGTATATAGTATTATTTCTTAGGTTAGTTGTCTAAAATCTGGACTTAACATTTCACTCACTAAATCAAGTTAAAATGATAGCAATTAATTGGAATAAAATAAATAAAAGTATTAGAATAATGCATTAGAAGAGCATCCAATGAAAACATTGCACATAACTAATTACTTGTAACTCGCTTGCCCACCACCCATATCTTTCCACTTTTAGGTTCCTAGAGTTTCTTCTTTCAATGATGAATTGAGGAATACTTTGGGGAGGGGAGAACCAGTATATCTAAAAGGTCATTGTGGCAGTTATTCTGTTTTCAACTAGAAATTTGGTTTGGATGTAGTGGCTTTGAAATGGGCTCACTTATTTTAATGAAGATAATTGTATTCTAGGGTGGAAGAGGTCAAGTTGCAACAGTGCCTGCCAGAGAAAACATGAGTGACAATGGTCATTATGATAGGCACAAGGTCTAAACTGCTAATTAGAGCAACCTGACCCACAGTGGCCTTTGACAACAGCAAATACACTGTCAGGTTCTTGGAAGAAAATAAATGACCTGTCATGCAAAGTCTTGCTTAATGACTATTAGACAATAAAGATATCTAGGTCTGGTGAATTAAAATCTAACTTGAGACTTGACTGTCCAAAATAAAGATTTATTGGATTTAAATAAACTCCCATACTTGCATCAATTGCAAATCCCAGAGCTCACTGAATAAAAGTGAAGAAAAATTGCAGATGAATTTCATAATACATTACAATAATGTGCCCAACTAAATTTCCCCAAGAGTACCAGCAGCCAGATACTCGATATGGGGCAGCTATAAAGAAAAAAAGGGAAAAGTACAAATTTCATAGGAATTATTGGACACTGGGCCCAAGCTAATGCTCTTACCTGAAATCAAAATATTTTCTTCATCAGGGTGGCCTTCTGAACATCAAGTAATAAAGTTTTTACTCACTTAAATCTTCTAGTGTCCCCAGTCATTTCACAAATGTACTTTATGCTTATCTCCCTCCTCAGTTATAAGGTGTACAGTCATAGCCGTTACATTCAGTACCAGGCACCTAATCTAGGTCTATGAGAATTTGCTTGCCAGTATCTATTAAAAAAAATTCTGTTGAGGTTTTTTTTATCAAGACTACCATAAATCTATAGGTCAATTTGAGGAAAATAGACATTTTGACAACACTGTGCCTCCCAACCCATCACATGGCATTTTGTGCCATTTATGATTATCTTTACTTACTCTCAGTAAATTTCAATAGTTTGTATGTACAGATCTTGCACATATTTTTATAAATGTAACTTTAAATATTTTGAGAATTTTTGCTCTAATATAATGGTATTCTTTATTTCAATTCTCCCTTGTTGTTATATAACACTACATCTGATTATTGTGTATTAATACCATGTTCTGCACTAGCTGGGATCATTAGTACAATGGTATATAGAAGGAATATGTGTGGACATTCTTTCCTTTTTCAGATGCTGTTGGAAAAGCATTTAGTCTTGAACTGTTTGCTTAAGCATAATTTTGTTTGGGGTTGGCATAGATTTTCTTTATTTTTAAACCATTTTGAATAAGTTGTAATATATCTCTATTTTTCTGAGATGTCTTATAAATTTGTATTGATTATAATATTTTTCTGAGTTAAGATATATGATCTTTTTAATTATGTTAATCTAATTGAATTAATTAATAACAAATATTAAATCAATCTTATATTTATAAAATAAATCTGTTTGGCAAGCTTTACTTCTCTCTTTCTTTAAAATGTGCAAACCACCATTGTAAATATGCATTTATATAGATAAAGCAAAATATTTTTGTAAGTCTGAATTAACAAATGTGATAAAGTATAATACATTAAAATGTTGGTAAACATAGAAAATAAGTATCCTTATTCTTCCAGAGTGCTAATTCTAGTCCAAAAAGAGATAATTAATAATATCAATGCTGATTGATCCTTGAGCTTGTTTATTCAAAAAACTAACTCCACAGTGATTGGATTAAAGCAAGCGCTATAATCCTCCAACTTAGAGAAATGTAACCACTGTGGATATTTTAAACACATTGAATGATACTTCATAATTATAAGCAATGAGATTTATATAAGAAGACAAAATTTAAGTGTTAACCCACTTATGCCTAGTGTTCCATTATTGGAACGCTAAGCTTGTGGGAGTTATTTATATCCTACTGCTCAAGGTCATCAACAAGGTCTGATTTTCCACACAAAAAAATTTGCAATCTCTGGCATAAATGGGTTGAGTTCAAAAAGACATACGTACCAATATATGATGTGCAAGACATTTTATTGCACACATAGGAAAAAAAACGGAATGGTCTCAAACTCTTTAAAAAGGTCTTCTATTATTTTTATTTCCTCATATTATACATAATATCTGGCCCATATGCTCACTAAATATAAGAGACATATTTGAATGCAATGACTTAAAATGTAGAATTGTTGGTGTACCTGAAAATCACTTTCGATTTCACTTAAAGTACATGTAAAATATTGTTTTCTTTAATACAGAATAGTATTGATTTAAATATTATTTAGTATCAAATATGATCATCAACTTATTGAAGGGAATTTTCGTCCAGGTGTCTGAATGCTGATTATTTTTCCACAGCACCTAATTTTATTTTTGTAGATACACATATAAGAAATTATGCCCGAAAAACAAAAAGATCGCGCTGGAAAACCTGTCAGTACAACAGCAATGAGACCTAACATATATGAGAATTTTAGAGGAAAGTCAATCAAAATTCCAACAGATAAAACCCCAAACACCATATTCCCAAATGTAGAAATTCTGAATGATCAAAATTTCTAGTCTAAAATCCTTAAAATCGCAATCCTGAAAGGTCAAAATCTCAAAAGTAAAACTCTAGAAAAATAATTTTTAAGGCTCTATAAGATACTGGTTTACATTCTTAAAGGTGATTTGCCGGAGAAACATATAAAAACATAACAGAGCACTTCACAGGCCACTATACACAATAAAATAACATGCATATTTTTGCAAGGATAAATACTGTGTATATTAACAACTATGCAGAAGTCCATTCTGCATGAACACATATATAGACCACAATACTGGTGATCAAACTGCTACACCTTTGCATACGTGTCTCCTTATCCTACAATGCACGTAATTATTTTTAAACTATTTAGTAATTTAGCTAGCTTCTTCAGGCAAAGGTAGCTTTAATTCGTTAAAAGTTCCTGATATGTTATCAGCTAGAAAGAATGTCAATGCAGGCAAATGGCACACTTTTTAACGAAAGTTTTCATTGTTGTCATATTGTATGACCAATCCATTTACCTGAGATTTTTTGCCAAATGCACTGGATTGAATGGGAAAAAAAAATAATAAAAATAAAAAGAAAAGAAAAGAAACTTCATTGATAACACCTTGAAATTCACTTTTGGAAGCCCTGATTGCATCTGATTATAAATTTGTCATTATGGTTTGGAGATTCCATTGAAATCCATTTTTTTCTACATAGAAACAATAACAAAGTAATCTCTTCACCAACATGATGCAACTATCTTGTGATTGTAATTTCTTGGATTTTAGACATTAGAAATTTTAGACTTTAGGAATTTAACCTTTTGGGATTTCAGCATTTGGAAATATGGCATTTGGAATTGTGTCTTTAGATATTATGATCCAAACCCTTCTAAGAGAATCTAAATGTCAATCTAGAAAAGATAGCCATTTAAGGACCAATTAAGAGAGGAAAACTTCCAAGGTAAATAAAAGCAGAATCTTTGAGTACTATTGGCATAGGCCATCACCTTCCTGAGCCACTAAACCACGGAGCCTGTGTTCATGCAGAGAGGGAAGGATAGATTACACACAGAGAAATTGAATTTGCTAATCTAAACTCAGTCCACAATATGAAACATATTTGTATGCTGAACTCTGCTGTTATGGGTGAAATTGTTTCCCCAAAAGATGTTGAAGTTGTAACCTTAGTACCTGTAAATCAACCTTACTGCAAATAGTCTTTGCAGATGTTGAAATTAAAATGAGTCCATTAGAGTGGACCCTAATCCAATATCACTGGTGTACTCATAAAAGGGGAAAATGTGTACATAGGGATAGACAAAATGTGAAGACCCGGAAGGAATACCATATGGGATCCAAGAAATGTCCAAGGTTACCGGAAGCTAAGGGAGAAGAACAGAATATTCCTCGCAACCTTCAGAAAGACAAAAAACAAAAAAACCTCTATTGGCACTTCAATTTCCATAACCATAAAACAATAAATTTCTTTTGAAGCCACTCTGTCTGTGGTACTACACTGCACCAACCCCAGGAAACTAACATATCTGAGATAAAATATTGGGAAGTAGCAGCTTAAAATGTTTTTTAGCCACAAGTAACAGAATATGTGAATGCTAATGGCTTACATTTATTTTGCTCACTTAAAAATATGTTTTGGAGACCAGCAGCAACTAAATGTTGTGCAGCAACTCACTGAAGAAATCAATATTCAAGACACTTCTAGCATTAAACTCTACCATTCTCACTGTTGAGACTGTCGCCTACCTCATGGTGAGAATGACTTACTGTTGATCAGGCTATCATGCAAGACGAAGAGCGTATCAAAATAAACCACATTCATCTCTTTTATCTACAAAATAGTAGAATGCATATTATGACCCATTGCCTATAGCTCTGTCATATTGCATCACTACCTAGTAAGGAGCATGAGAAAGCAATTATTTAGGTATTTTAGTCTCTAAGGTCGAGGCAGACCAAAGAGAAATTGCTGGGGAATAGCATTTGGATATCAAACCTCAGTGTCTGCCAAATGGGCTTATGCAGTGGTTCTGTATTTTAAGTGCTAATGTCGGGTCATTCACAGAGCACTTAAAGCATAAGCCATCATTTCTGGGCACAACAAAATCCAGAATCCAGTGACAGAAAAAAAAAAAAAAAAGAAAGGAAAGAAAGAAAACATTAAGCTCAGATTGGCACACCGCATGAGGTGGATAAGGCACGATATATAAAGTGTTCATCAACCACTTGAGATTTTTCAGATTCCTCCTTTGCTTTCACGCATCTGCACTTCCCTGGGAAATTCTGTTCTGCATGGCTACCCATAAGCAACACAAGAAAGGCATCTGATTAACAAACACCAATTTATTCTTCAGATGCTTCTTATATGAACAACCTCACTCTATGTGTTTTCTCTGTAAGGTGAAGAACAGCAAGAATGTATTAATATTTGACATGTGGTAGAAATAAAAATGTCATCCACCAAGATGCTTCCTTGCCAAATAAAACATTGTAGTTATTATTCATAGCTATATTAAAATATATTATTCATCCAGCATCATTTTTAAAATTTGTATATTTACCTTTACTTATTGGTAGTTATTTTTATTTAACTTTACTTAATGAGAGGTAGTTGTTACAAATGCATGTAACACTAGAGAATTCTTATCAAATATTTACAACATTTCTTATATTAGTGGTTAATTAATTCTTCCATTAGTCTACTAAAATAATGGTATTCCGGCAGAGCAAGATGGCCGAATAGGAACAGCTCCAGTCTCCAACTCCCAGCGCGAGCGACACAGAAGACCCGTGATTTCTGCATTTTCAACTGAGGTACTGGGTTCATCTCACTAGGGAGTGCTGGACAATCGGTGCTGGTCAGCTGCTGCAGCCCAACCAGCGAGAGCTAAAGCAGGGCGAGGCATCACCTCACCTGGGAAGCGCAAGGGGAAAGTGAATCCCTTTTCCTAGCCAGGGGAACTGAGACACACAACACCTGGAAAATCGGGTAACTCCCACCCCAATACTGCGCTTTAAGCAAACGGGCACACCAGGAGATTATATCCCACACCTGGCCGGGAGGGTCCCACGCCCACAGAGCCTCCCTCATTGCTAGCACAGCAGTCTGCCATCTAACCGAAAGGGAGCAGCGAGGCTGGGGGAGGGGCGCCCGCCATTGCTGAGGCTTAAGTAGGTAAACAAAGCCGCTGGGAAGCTCGAACTGGGTGGAGCTCACAGCAGCTCAAGGAAACCTGCCTGTCTCTGTAGACTCCACCTCTGGGGACAGGGCACAGATAAACAACAACAACAACAAAAGCAGCAGAAACCTCTGCAGACGCAAACGACTCTGTCTGACAGCTTTGAAGAGAGGCAGACGCAAACGACTCTGTCTGACAGCTTTGAAGAGAGTAGTGGATCTCCCAACACGGAGGTTGAGATCTGAGAAGGGACAGACTGCCTGCTCAAGTGGGTCCCTGACCCCTGAGTAGCCTAATTGGGAGACATCCCCCACTAGGGGCAGTCTGACATCCCACACCTCACAGGGTGGAGTACACCCCTGAGAGGAAGCTTCCAAAGTAAGAATCAGACAGGGACACTCGCTGTTCAGCAATATTCTATCTTCTGCAGCCTCTGCTGCTGATACCCAGGCAAACAGGGTCTGGAGTGGACCTCAAGCAATCTCCAACAGACCTACAGCTGAGGGTCCTGACTGTTAGAAGGAAAACTATCAAACAGGAAGGACACCTACACCAAAACCCCATCAGTACATCACCATCATCAAAGACCAGAGGCAGATAAAACCACAAAGATGGGGAAAAAGCAAGGCAGAAAAGCTGGAAATTCAAAAAATAAGAGCGCATCTCCCCCTGCAAAAGAGCGCAGCTCATCGCCAGCAAGGGATCAAAGCTGGACGGAGAATGACTTTGACGAGATGAGAGAAGAAGGCTTCAGTCCATCAAACTTCTCAGAGCTAAAGGAGGAATTATGTACCCAGCGCAAAGAAACTAAAAATCTTGAAAAAAAAGTGGAAGAATTGATAGCTAGAGTAATTAATACAGAGAAGGTCATAAATGAAATGACAGAGATGAAAACCATGACACGAGAAATACGTGACAAATGCACAAGCTTCAGTAACCGACTCGATCAACTGGAAGAAAGAGTATCAGCGATTGAGGATCAAATGAATGAAATGAAGCAAGAAGAGAAACCAAAAGAAAAAAGAAGAAAAAGAAATGAACAAAGCCTGCAAGAAGTATGGGATTATGTCAAAAGACCAAATCTACTTCTGATTGGGGTGCCTGAAAGTGAGGGGGAAAATGGAACCAAGTTGGAAAACACTCTTCAGGATATCATCCAGGAGAACTTCCCCAACCTAGTAGGGCAGGCCAACATTCAAATCCAGGAAATACAGAGAACGCCACAAAGATACTCCTCGAGAAGAGCAACTCCAAGACACATAATTGCCAGATTCACCAAAGTTGAAATGAAGGAAAAAATCTTAAGGGCAGCCAGAGAGAAAGGTCGGGTTACCCACAAAGGGAAGCCCATCAGACTAACAGCAGATCTCTCAGCAGAAACTCTCCAAGCCAGAAGAGAGTGGGGGCCAATATTCAACATTCTTAAAGAAAAGAATTTTCAACCCAGAATTTCATATCCAGCCAAACTAAGTTTCATAAGTGAAGGAGAAATAAAATCCTTTACAGATAAGCAAATGCTTAGAGATTTTGTCACCACCAGACCTACCTTACAAGAGACCCTGAAGGAAGCACTAAACATAAAAAGGAACAACCAGTACCAGCCATTGCAAAAACACGCCAAAATGTAAAGACCATCGAGGCTAGGAAGAAACTGCATCAACTAACGAGCAAAATAACCAGTTAATATCATAATGGCAGGATCAAGTTCACACATAACAATATTAACCTTAAATGTAAATGGACTAAATGCTCCAATTAAAAGACACAGACTGGCAAACTGGATAAAGAGTCAAGACTCATCAGTCTGCTGTATTCAGGAGACCCATCTCACATGCAGAGACATACATAGGCTCAAAATAGAGGGATGGAGGAAGATCTACCAAGCAAATGGAGAACAAAAAAAGCAGGGGTTGCAATCCTAGTCTCTGATAAAACAGACTTTAAACCATCAAAGATCAAAAGAGACAAAGAAGGCCATTACATAATGGTAAAGGGATCAATTCAACAGGAAGAGCTAACTATCCTAAATATATATGCACCCAATACAGGAGCACCCAGATTCATCAAGCAAGTCCTTAGAGACTTACAAAGAGACTTAGACTCCCATACAAAAATAATGGGAGACTTCAACACTCCACTGTCAACATTAGACAGATCAACGAAACAGAAAGTTAACAAGGATATCCAGGAATTTAACTCATCTCTAGAGCAAGCAGACCTAATAGACATCTATAGAACTCTCCACCCCAAATCAACAGAATATACATTCTTCTCAGCACCACATCGCACTTATTCCAAAATTGACCACATAATTGGAAGTAAAGCACTCCTCAGCAAATGTACAAGAACAGAAATTATAACAAACTGTCTCTCAGACCACAGTGCAATCAAACTAGAACTCAGGACTAAGAAACTCAATCAAAACGACTCAACTACATGGAAACTGAACAACCTGCTCCTGAATGACTACTGGGTACATAACGAACTAAAGGCAGAAATAAAGATATTCTTTGAAACCAATGAGAACAAGGATACAACATACCAGAATCTCTGGGACACATTTAAAGCAGTGTGTAGAGGGTAATTTATAACACTAGATGCCCACAAGAGAAAGCTGGAAAGATCTAAAATTGACACTCTAACATCACAATTAAAAGAACTGGAGAAGCAAGAGCAAACACATTCAAAACCTAGCAGAAGGCAAGAAATAACTAAGATCAGAGCAGAACTGAAGGAGATAGAGACACAAAAAACCCTCCAAAAAATCAATGAATCCAGGAGTTGGTTTTTTGAGAAGATCAACAAAATTGACAGACCGCTAGCAAGACTAATAAAGAAGAAAAGAGAGAAGAATCAAATAGACGCAATAAAAAATGATAAAGGGGATATCACCACCGACCCCACAGAAATACAAACTACCATCAGAGAATACTATAAACACCTCTACACAAATAAACTAGAAAATCTAGAAGAAATGGATAATTTCCTGGACACGTACACTCTTCCAAGACTAAACCAGGAAGAAGGTGAATCCCTGAATAGACCAATAGCAGGCTCTGAAATTGAGGCAATAATTAATAGCCTACCAACCAAAAAAAGTCCAGGACCAGATGGATTCACAGCCGAATTCTACCAGAGGTACAAGGAGGAGCTGGTACCATTCCTTCTGAAACTATTCCAATCAATAGAAAAAGAGGGAATCCTCCCTAACTCATTTTATGAGGCCAACATCATCCTGATACCAAAGCCTGGCAGAGACACAACAAAAAAAGAGAATTTTAGACCAATATCCCTGATGAACATCGATGCAAAAATCCTCAATAAAATACTGGCAAACCGGATTCAGCAGCACATCAAAAAGCTTATCCACCATGATCAAGTGGGCTTCATCCCTGGGATGCAAGGCTGGTTCAACATTCGCAAATCAATAAACATAATCCAGCATATAAACAGAACCAAAGACCAGAACCACATGATTATCTCAATAGATGCAGAAAAGGCTTTTGACAAAATTCAACAGCCCTTCATGCTAAAAACGCTCAATAAATTCGGTATTGATGGAACATACCTCAAAATAATAAGAGCTATTTATGACAAACCCACAGCCAATATCATACTGAATGGGCAAAAACTGGAAAAATTCCCTTTGAAAACTGGCACAAGACAGGGATGCCCTCTCTCACCACTCCTATTCAACATAGTGTTGGAAGTTCTGGCTAAGGCAATCAGGCAAGAGAAAGAAATCAAGGGTATTCAGTTAGGAAAAGAAGAAGTCAAATTGTCCCTGTTTGCAGATGACATGATTCTATATTTAGAAAATCCCATTGTCTCAGCCCAAAATCTCCTTAAGCTGATAAGCAACTTCAGCAAAGTCTCAGGATACAAAATTAATGTGCAAAAATCACAAGCATTCTTATACACCAGTAACAGACAAACAGAGAGCCAAATCAGGAATGAACTTCCATTCACAATTGCTTCAAAGAGAATCAAATACCTAGGAATCCAACTTACAAGGGATGTAAAGGACCTCTTCAAGGAGAACTACAAACCACTGCTCAGTGAAATAAAAGAAGACACAAACAAATGGAAGAACATACCATGCTCATGGATAGGAAGAATCAACATCGTGAAAATGGCCATACTGCCCAAGGTTATTTATAGATTCAATGCCATCCCCATCAAGCTACCAATGACTTTTTTCACAGAATTGGAAAAAACTGCTTTAAAGTTCATATGGAACCAAAAAAGAGCCCGCATATCCAAGACAATCCTAAGTCAAAAGAACAAAGCTGGAGGCATCACACTACCTGACTTCAAACTATACTACAAGGCTACAGTAACCAAAACAGCATGGTACTGGTACCAAAACAGACATATAGACCAATGGAACAGAACAGAGTCCGCAGAAATATTACCACACATCTACAGCCATCTGATCTTTGACAAACCTGAGAGAAACAAGAAATGGGGAAAGGATTCCCTATTTAATAAATGGTGCTGGGAAAATTGGCTAGCCATAAGTAGAAAGCTGAAACTGGATCCTTTCCTTACTCCTTATACAAAAATTAATTCAAGATGGATTAGAGACTTAAATGTTAGACCTAATACCATAAAAACCCTAGAAGAAAACCTAGGTAGTCCCATTCAGGACATAGGCATGGGCAAAGACTTCATGTCTAAAACACCAAAAGCAACGGCAACAAAAGCCAAAATTGACAAATGGGATCTAATTAAACTAAAGAGCTTCTGCACAGCAAAAGAAACTACCATCAGAGTGAACAGGCAACCTACAGAATGGGAGAAAAGTTTTGCAATCTACTCATCTGACAAAGGGCTAATATCCAGAACCTACAAAGAACTCAAACAAATTTACAAGAAAAAAACAAACAACCCCATCAAAAAGTGGGCAAAGGATATGAACAGACATTTCTCAAAAGAAGACATGCATACAGCCAACAGACACATGAAAAATTGCTCATCATCACTGGCCATCAGAGAAATGCAAATCAAAACCACAATGAGATACCATCTCACACCAGTTAGAATGGCGATCATTAAAAAGTCAGGAAACAACAGGTGCTGGAGAGGATGTGGAGAAATAGGAACACTTTTACACTGTTGGTGGGATTGTAAACTAGTTCAGCCATTATGGAAAACAGTATGGCGATTCCTCAAGGATCTAGAACTAGAAGTACCATATGACCCAGCCATCCCATTACTGGGTATATACCCAAAGGATTCTAAATCATGCTGCTATAAAGACACATGCACACGTATGTTTATTGCGGCACTATTCACAATAGCAAAGACTTGGAATCAACCCAAATGTCCATCAGTGACAGATTGGATTAAGAAAATGTGGCACATATACACCATGGAATACTATGCAGCCATCAAAAAGGATGAGTTTTTTGTCCTTTGTAGGGACATGGATGCAGCTGGAAACCATCATTCTCATCAAACTATCGCAAGAAGAGTAAAGCAAACACCACATGTTCTCACTCATAGGTGGGAACTGAACAATGAGATCACTGGGACTCGGGAAGGGGAACATCACACACCGGGGCCTATCATGGGGAGGGGGGAGGGGGGAGGGATTGCATTGGGAGTTATACCTGATGTAAACGATGAGTTGATGGGTGCTGACGAGTTGATGGGTGCAGCACACCAACATGGCACAAGTATACATATGTAACAAACCTGCATGTTATGCACATGTACCCTAGAACTTAAAGTATAAAAATAATATTTAAAAAAATTAAAAAAAAAATACAAAGTAGCTGACTACATTTAACACACCCGTTCACACAAGGACAACAACAACAACAAAACAGAATAAAAAGCAAATAAACAAGAACCATACAACCCACAAAACGCCAGTTACACAACAAATATAAATGTATATACATGTCTTAAAATTAATATAGTGAATGTAGCCCATATTAAAGATTTAAACACCATTATCAGATAGTCTAAGATTTATGGTGGGATATTTAATACTGCAATTAAATTACTATACTCTTTCAATTTAAAAAGTCAGAGGATTAAAAAATATCATTTCTAGAAATGCGAAGAAGGCATTTGATCAGCGGCTACCTTGGAAAGCAAACTTATAAATAAACTAGGAATAAATTTTTTTTAAAAAAGTGATTTTCTCCATCAGCACTTCCCCTAGTCTAACTTTCCAGGATTCAGATTAATTTAACCCGGGTAAATTTATTTTGATGTGTGTTTTACCTGCTTTAGGTCCTAGGCTAAGTTCAGGTGGATGGAATTTAAGCATGCATTGAGTTTCAGAGTAACAGGGTAAGGAGTAAAAAAAAAATTAAAGACACCTCCTTCCATGCCCTTAAGGAATTGAATGCTGGAGAAGATTGCCTGATAGTTTTGCCAGAGGGAAGACTTAACTGATTCTTTCTCCTAAAAATGTTAGAGTACTAATATTAATTTTCAAAAGGATAGGAAAAAGAACAAAGTGTACTTGAATATAAGTATCCTAAGTCTAGGTTTTCCAAGTTCAGTACAGGGAAAAACTCAATTTTCAGCCTTTCATTTTCAGTGGAAAGCTGCTCAACCAGCATAAATAAAATTGTTATTTTTTCATAATAGACCAATCTCTTTTTAAAATATCAAAATCACTGAATAAAAGGATTCTTAAGTGTCTGCTCAATGACATTTATTATTAGACATTTAACTCAAGGCGATGCCAACAAAACAAGGAATCTTAGTAGTTTCATGGAGTTTATGGTTTGATTTAACCTGTAAAAAAAAATCTGATACTTAAGAGGTTTTCTTATTCAGGATGAAAAAGAAGAAAGCTGGAATTAAGAATGTTTTCCACGTGTAAATTAGAAGTCTTGCTAACATTCAAAACATATTAATAGTTACAATACAAACTACTCAAAGCTTGTTTAAAATCCTAGCTATGTCAGATCCTTGAAAATAGGAAAAAAAATGAAATTTTATTCCAAGGAATTTATTGAATGGGTACAAAATTTACATTTTCCAACAAATGTAAATATTCACTGAAAGATTTAATCACTTTGTCCTAAATTACAGGTATTTGCTCTTTAGTTAGACATTGGAAGCTTTTGAGTTATATTTTAACAGCTGCTTAGGATAGAGAACTAGCTCACGTTAACAAAGTGAATCAGGCTAGAGGTTTTCAGTTGTGGTTCTGCAGCCCAGCGCTGCTGTGCCACAATATTTTCACTGGTCCACAGTGAAATTAGAACACTATGATAAATGAAGATGATTTTTCATGAAGCTAAGTACATTAAATTTAAAGACCTGCACTTTAAACTTCAAACATTTGTACTGTCAATTATCTTTATGAAAAAATAATAGAGTAATATTAAAATTGATTTTAAAAATTAAAAAAAAATAGTATTCCTGAATTCTCACTTTATGAAGAGCTAAGTAAAAATTTTAAATATAAGTATTCAATATTAAAGTATGACGTAATGAAATAACAATAAGATTTACTTCCTGATTGATGTTTTGCAAATGGACAGAGAAGATAATCTAGAATGTGAAAAATTGAGAAAATGTAATACCAAGTTTTAATTCATTTCTACAATTTTTAAATACATTCAGATGAACAAGAAAATATGTATACAAAATGCCTTCAAGGTAGTCAAGTTATATTGTTATGTCTAAAACATCATATTGAGGATATCACAATATTGTGATATCCAGCTTGCTCATGTCCCTGGCAGCACGAGGGAGAAGCCAGCTAGGAAAACAGGTGCACCTCTCAACTGACCAGCCAGTTTTAAAGACAGTTCTCTAAAATTCCCCAGCAACACCACATGTTACTGGGCACTGCTAGTTGCAAATAGCTTAGAAAATAGACTTTAAGTTTTGTAAAATGGTGTTTTAAATAAATTTAGGGTTCAGTTACCAAAAAAGAATGAGAAAATAGGTACAGGGACCACATTATTCTCACTATTAGAAAAGACAAGCAGGGTAGGAGGAGATGTGTATTTATGGACTAGTAGTTTTGTTGAAATCTTCAGGGGCATTACAGAGAAAACAAAATTACTCACTATGATATATGCTTGGAAGTAGTTAAAACAAGTGTAGTACATAAGACCATCAGATTCAATTGTGCAGACACGAGCGACTAAGAAAACAGACTTTAGTTCATACTGTGGGACTTCATAGTGGAGATTCCAGCAAATAAGATTACTGTGGAAATATATCAAAGGTGGTTAAGCATGTTTGATCATAAGGTAGGTAATTAGACCAGATTTCTATTCCAACCCCTCATATTTATTATTTTATTACATACTATATAACACAAGATTCATGTGGAAATAGTTTAAGGGTAGTAGAAGGGCAATTTTGTGATCACCGAGTCTTCTTGTTGAAACGTATCAGTAAATGTTGACTGAGTTTAAAAAATAACCTTTTGTAATACTTTATAGAATAATTCTTGTTTTACATGGAAATAGGGAGAAGAAATGTAAGAGTTGCCAGTAAAATTATGTCAAAAATAAGAGACATAATTTTAACAACTTGATTTCTACTTTTTTATACAAACTCCTTCACCTCTGATTTAAATATTTTTATTATTTTACTAAAATACTCTATATCATATAAAACATTACTACTATTTTACATTTATACATTTATTTACATTGCTTTGGTATTTGTTTTTCAGAAAATGGATATCATATAAAGTGTTCCTGAAGTTTACATTATTTGTTGAGACATGGATTCAATCAATAAGCAGGTTTTGTGCATTTTAATTTTTCAAGGTCCTACATCAATGCTGTAAAATGTGTCCATCCCATCCGTGATCATCTTTACTAGAACATTCATGATTATTCTAAAAGCAGGCACTATCTATAAAACTGTCTCATTGTAGACTTCTCAAACTTCCAGCGTATCTTCTACAATAACAAATAATATTCTAATGATTTCAAAACATATACTTTTCAGGAAATAAGAACATGTATCATTATGCATAATTTAAATAACTTTTAATATATTGACAATGTTTGAAAACATCATATGTACCTCTGAAAAGCAAAAATAAATTGAACTAATTTTTTTCAAAGTTAGATTTTATAATGTAAAATTTCATACTTATTAATGGTAAGAAGCATATATGATAGTGGTTTGGAAATCATCTATTTCACCTCTATGTTTGTTATGAAACTGTATTTGATGATATCTTTACTAGTTCTACTATGGATTCCTCCCTCAGAAACTGAACAATGCCTTCTTTTCCATACAACTGAACAGGCTTTTAATTTTCATATTTCTGGCAGTTACTTTTTTACAACCATTACCCAATGTACTACATTTTATCCTTATTTCCTTTGCTTCAACTTGCTTCTTTCATTGGAATTTTATTGTTTGCTTGTTTTTTAACCTATGGACTCACACATAAAGAGTTATGTATTTTATTGAATTTATGTTTGGAGTGGCTAAGAGACTATCAGCAATTCTAAAGAAATAATCATTTGGAGTATATAATGATATATAACTTTTGCATAAGAAAGAAGAAAATTCAGCCTACCCTACCATTTCCACCATCATGCTTATTAAAGAAAAATTTGCTTTATAAGTTTTCAAAGGTAAATGGCTGTTTACATGAGCCACAAAATCTAGGAGAAAGAAATATTGGTCCCAAGTTAAAACTAAGACAACAATATAATATAGAAAGCTACTTTTACATGAAATTCACAGTAAGACATTTAAAAAATATATTCCTCTGTTTCCAGGATTTTGTCTAATCATGTCCCCTGTGGACATAGTGATATATAATGTGACTCCTTCTTTATACCCTGGAAACAATAACCAGTTTTCTTTCTTATTCTCTGCCATAAATACTAAAATAAAATACAACTTGTAGTTCTAATGTATTCCCCACTTATTTTGAAATAGAAAAAAGGTTAAAATATATCAATCAACTCTGATAATATTGTGCCAGGTTTTCCTTATCCTAAATTACAGGAGTTTTTCTTTTTGCTAAAACTCTATCAAAAAAAATGTCATTCTATACTAAAAAATTGAATTATAATAATGATTTAGAATTTTTTTATATACTTTAAGTTCTAGGGTACATGTGCACAATGTGCAGGTTTGTTACATATGTATACATGTGCTATGTTGGTGTGCTGCACCTATTAACTCGTCATTTACATTAGGTATATCTCCTAATGCTATCCCTGCCCCCTCCCCCGACCCCATGACAGGCCCCAGTGTGTGATGTTCCCTTTCTTGTGTCCAAGTGTTCTCATTGTTCAATTCCCACCTATGAGTGAGAACACGCAGTGTTTGGTTTTTTGTCTTTGTGATAGTTTGCTGAGAATGATATGATGGTTTCCAGCTTCATCCATGTCCCTACAATGGACAAGAACTCATCCTTTTTTATGGCTGCATAGTATTTCATGGTGTATATGTGCCACATTTTCTTAATCCAGTCTATCTTTGATGGACATTTGGGTTGGTTCCAAGTCTTTGCTATTGTGAACAGTGCCATAATAAACATACGTGTGCATGTGTCTTTATAGCAGCATGATTTATAATCCTTTCGGTATATACCCAGTAATGGGATTGCTGGGTCAAATGGTATTTCTAGTTCTAAATCCTTGAGGAATTGCCACACTGTCTTCCACAATGGTTGAACTAGTTTACAGTCCCACCAACAGTGTAAAGTGCAGTATGGCCATTTTCACAATATTGATTCTTCCTATCCATGAGCATGGAATGTTCTTCCATTTGTTTCTGTCCTCTTTTATTTCGTTGAGCAGTGGTTTTTAGTTCTCCTTGAAGAGGTCCTTCACATCCCTTGCAAAAATCCTCAATAAAATACTGGCAAACCGAATCCAGCAGTACATCAAAAAGTGTATCCAAAATTATCAAGTTGGCTTCATTCCTGGGATGCAAGGCTGGTTCAACATATGCAAATCAAGAAACATAATCCAGCATATAAACAGAACCAAACACAAAAACCACATGATTATCTCAATAGATGCAGAAAAGGCCTCTGACAAAATTCAACAGCCCTTCATGATAAAAACTCTCAATAAACTAGGTATTGATGGAACGTATCTCAAAATAATGAGAACTATTTATGACAAACCCACAGCCAATATCATACTGAATGGACAAAAACTGGAAGCATTCCCTTTGAAAACAGGCACAAGACAGGGATGCCCTCTCTCACCACTCCTATTCAACATAGTGTTGGAAGTTCTGGCTAGGGCAATCAGCCAGGAGAAAGAAATAAAGAGTATTCAATTAGGAAAAAAGGAAGTCAGATTGTCCCTGTTTGCAGATGACGTGATTGTACATTTAGAAAACCCCATCATCTCAGCCCAAAATCTCCTTAAGCTGATAAGCAACTTCAGCAAGGTCTTAGGATACAAAATCAATGTGCAAAAATCACAAGCATTCTTGTACACCAATAACAGACAAACAGAGAGCCAAATCATGAGTGAACTCCCATTCACAATTGCTTCAAAGAGAATAAAATACCTAGGAATCCAACTTACAAGGGATGTGAAGGACCTCTTCAAAGTGATTTAGAATATTACAAGAATCCAACAAACATTTGACAATGAGGTGGTATCAAATTTTTCTCTGAATTTAATGGGAATTTCTTTAAACATCAAAACTTCTGGCCTACTGTGTACCCTGCAAAAGTGGCCTCAGTGAGAAAATACATCTCTAAAGCATAAGAGTCATGTAAAACCAGTTAAGATTACAACCTCAATTTATTCATACTTAAAACACAGTTTTAGCAACATGCAACTTCAGAGACACCTGAGAGTAAATTAACAGGTAGTTCAAAAAGAGTAGATGTTATATGCCCATTTAAAATATCCTGAGGAGTCATTATATTCAAAGATAAAAATACGTATCAGTGTCCTTAGAAATAACAAAAGTAATAATTCTAAATGAACTGATTTGTATTAGTCAATTTTCACAATGCTATAAAGAACTGCCTGGGACGAGTAATTTATAAAGGAAAGAGGTTTAATTGATTAACAGTTCCGCATGCCTGGGGAGGCCTCAGGAAACTTACCATCATGGTGGAAGGTGAAGAGAAAGCAAGGTACCTTCTTCACAAGGCAGCAAGAAGGAGAATTGAATGCAGGAGGAACTGTCACACATTTATAAAACCATCAGATCTCACGATAACTCAATCACTATGATGAGAACAGCATGGAGGAAACCACCCCCGTGATTCAATCACCTCTACCTGGTCTCTCCCTTGACACATAGGGATTATGGGGATTGCAATTCAAGATGAGATTTTGGGTGGGGACACAGCTAAACCGTATCATGATTCAAAGCATTTTAAATAATTTAAAAATTCAAACCATATTCCCAGGCTCAATGGTAATAGCAGAAATATTTCAGATTTCAGGTAACATGGTTTATATCACTTTCTCAAACAAAGTGATAAAGACAATAGTATTCTAATGGGGAATAGCTGTTAAAGACACCCAGTTTAAAATCTACATTGTCTCGATTTTCCATTTTTTCAAGGGTAGTATCTGTGTTGCGATTATATTTTACTAAATTCAAGAATGTCACGTAATTGTTCCTTTTCTATTAGTTTTGCTTATTTACCATTTTATTCTACACCAATAAAGGAGTCTATCTGAAGAGAGCTAAAATTGATAGTTGTTGATATAACGTAACATTTGTTATTGATAAGCTGAAAGTAGGCCTTCCTGGGTTCCTCTTCCATAGGAGTTTATTGTACCTCCTTTTTCATTTCTGTGTAATTGTTCTTTGCTCCAATTACATTAGAGACTTAACATAGACAGTTATTATGAGCTGAACTGTGTCCCTCCAAATTTTATATCTTGAAGTTCTAATGCCAGTACCCAAAAATATTATTGCTTTTGGAGCTGAGGTCTTTCAAGAGGCCATCACTATAAAATGATATTATTATGGTGGGCCTTAATCCAATATGGCAGGTGTCCTTAGAAGAACGGGAAATTAGGACACAGACAAACACAGAAGGAAGACAGTATGAAGACACAATGTAAAGATGGTCATCTATAAGCCAAGGGAAGAGGCCTCAAAAGCAACAACCTTGCATACATCTTAAACTTGCACACCCAGCCTCCAAGACTATGAGGAAATAACTTCTGTCATTTAATCCACACAGTTTGTGGTATTTTATTATGACAGCCCAAGTTAACAAATACAACATTGTATACTTTATAATTTAAATATCAACCAAAAAATGTGAGTCTGTAAAACTCTATCCACAGAGATATAATTTTAATATAATTTTTGTTTAATAAAATATAAGTAACTTTATATATACTTAATATATGTACTTATTTTCTTATCCAATACCAGATGTATTTCAAATGTAAGATAAGATTGTGCATTCATTGTAAATTATATGATATATAATACCCTTATAGAGGCTATGATGGCACCTGTAATCAATCACATTACTGTATCCACTTAGAAACATATAAATATTCACATTAAATGGGATTAAAGAATATTAATCCTCATCAGCGTAAGTGTTGAGTGAGAGTAACAACATCTTTTGGGTTTTCAAAGCTTTGGGAGGGTTCTCAAAACTTAGATTGTTAACCTGGCTGTGGAAAGATCATTGTAGGAATCTGGTATTAGTCAACATCTTCCTGAGTAGGAAATATTCAAGCTTTAAACCCTGTCTGTCATCACTAACATGACATTCTCTGCACTGTGCTATCATCCGTTTGTCATCTCACCATGGTGCCTAGTTCATCATCAACTCTTGATCTTCCTTAAAGCCAATATTGGACAGAGCCTTTGTGGAATAAAAATGAATGTACTAATTTTACAGAATCCTTGCGTTAAATTTACCAAAATGTACCCTACAACTTAAAGTATAATAATAATAAATAAATTAAAAAAAAAAAAAAAAAAAAAAAAAAAAAAAGAACCACATATTTGTAACCCAAGATTTGTGATCCACACTTTTCTTTGGAAGATGAATATCTGGTAAGACACGGAGAGGTGGTTTCTGTCATAGTGGGGTGACAGGGGATTCCTGGTCAACTGAGTGTCTTTAGTGTAAGATTTCTAAAAGTGTGTATTAGTAGCAAGTTGTTTTATAAATTTCTAATCAACATAATCAGCAAGTTTGTAAAAACTATCTAACCCATCGGAGTTTTTTGCAGAATTCTATCAGCATTCCATTAGTCACTAGAGTTGCAAATGTCACTTAATAAGACATGACACTGTAGTTATTTTTTTCCTATTAGCTTCCATATAAATCTACCCAATGCTAAAACTTAGGCATATTTCTGTCCTGCAAAAGTGTATTTCAGCTGAAAGGAGATAACGAAGTGGGGAGAGGAAAGGTATTGCACAATATTCTGTAATTTCAGAGATGAGGAAATTGCATCTCAAAATACCTTGCTCTATCTCTCAAAATAAATCTTAGAACATACTACTAAATATTTTTATCAAGATATAGAAACCATTATTACTAATCATTCCATGTCCATTTCTATGTGCATTACATATACTACATTTTATTACCCTTCATATCCGAAGTATTTTGTGAACCCACATAAGAGAAAACTATCTACAGGCAAATAAACTCTGAAAAACAATTAATTCTACTTTTAGATATGTTAAAATGTAAATAGATAAGCATCTAATTTTAATAATTTAATTGAAAAAGTTATGCTTTTATGACAAACATATGGTTTGGGACATATCTAATAAATGAATCTGACAGAAAACCCAATTTTATTCTTATATCTTGACTCAGAAATTAATCTTATTTCAGATCTCTAAGGTCTTTTTCATTCCACAGGAGAAGTCAATTATGTCCCCCAAACTTCTCTCTTCATAGTGCCCTGGGTTGGAGTTTGCCAGTGGGAATCACTGACATGGAATGTACACAGGAGAAAGAGAAATGGAAGCGTCCATTACATTGTGTCCAGAAAGGATCAGCAAAGGACAGATGGATTGTCATTGGTCATCAGATTTAGTGAAGAAACAATAAAATAGGTGGACCTAGGCAATATGCTTAATCATTAAATTATATTATTAAATAGAAAATATAAGGTACATAATATAATCTATAACATAAAATATGTAAACTGAAAATAACTGCATATGCAAACCAACTGCATTTGAGAAAAGCAGGTGGGTTATAAAAAAAAAGTAAAATTATACTTCTACTTTATACCACATAAAAATAAGTACGTTCCAATCTTTGCACAACATTTAGTATGTTTCCAGTAGGGAAGCTATTGGCATTTTATATGACAAATTATTAACTTCTTTAACAAATAAGGGGAATCTATAAGTTAAGGGGAAAATATTCAAAACTTAATATAAAAATGAGCCCAAAAAACCAGGAAAGAATTAACAGAGAAAGAAATATGAAGGGTTCAAAGTAGTCTAAAATATTTTGAACCATAAACAGATATATCATTTTTTAAAAAAGAAAAATAACATTGTTTCCCTTTTTCTTTTTAAGACAACGCAGAAGAATCTTTTTAAAAAAAATCAACATTCTGTTGAAAGACACCAATGATCTTTTGCTCATGTTAAAGTCATTGATGATTTCTCCTGACACAATAAATGATCTCTAGAAAGAATCACCACGTTTTTTCTACAAAGGTGCAGAGAGCAAATATTTCAGGATTTTCCAGCCATCCAGTCTCTGGGGTAGCTACACAACTGTGCTGTTGTAGTGTGAAAGAAACTGTAGACAACACAGAAATAAATGAGCATGGCTGTTTTCCAATAAAATGTTATTTACCAAAAAACAGGTGGCAGGTGACATTTGGCCCATGAGTCATACTTTCCTGACTCCTGATCTATAGCATTTTCCTATAATGTATTACTGAATGACGTGTTAAAGTTATGCCTACATTTGGTCATCAAGCAGCTGCATATGGTACATTTAAATATTCATGACACCCTTTTGAAATCCTTCACCAGAATTCTGTGTATCTCTGCTTAAAACATTTAAAAAATCTCAGTGACAAAATTGAATGTGTAAGTAAATAATTTCAGTCCTACAGTCAGACTTATGGGAATTACTTTACATGAAAACAGGCACAATTGGGTTCCAACTAAATTAACTAATCTTGTTCAATTCTTCGAATTTCATTGTATTATTAATTTCATTAATTATAACCAAATCTCATATATTTTACTTGCTATTCTTCAACCTTTTATAGCATTCCTTCAATCTGCAGCCTAACTTGCTTCTTTTTAACTTTCTAAATTTCTAATTATATTTCAAAAATTATATTTCATTTATATTTTTAAGGAGAGAAGCCTAATTTGACTCTTACTTTTTACTGGGGAAATTACTACCCACTGTAGGCTGAATCAAAAGTCCACATTTCAGACAGAACTTTTCAAACAAACACCTGTTGAGAAAGAATACTCTTTGAGGGAGAATGGCTTTCAAATTCATTTGTATTCGAGTGTGGTTCACGAGGTGAGGCAACCTGACCTACAGTATGTGAATAATAGCCATTTCAGTGATGCAAAAATCCAATGAATTAAAGTTTTAAGTGATAAAGCAGAGACTCATTGAGCTTAACCCACACTAAGCCAGAGATATGTGCTTTTTAATGTCTATATTCAGATCCAAAGTTCTTTAATGTATATTTTAAATGATTTTTCACAATAATCCTGTGAGTTAGTCAAAGCAGCATTATTTTTCTATTTTTAAGAGGTCATATTCATATTTACAGAACTTTAAAATCACAAGGCTAGCAAGTAGCAAAGCTGAAATATAAACTCGCACATTCTGCACAATTTCACTAGTGGTGTTATGATTTGAGTCCACCACAATTCTTATCTGCTTCTTTACTGGCCTGGATAAATTTTGGAACATTTTCAGAATTATCTAATTGATATTTAAATAATTTTTAATATTTTCAAAGAATATATCTCATGTTAACTTTCAGGTTAGAAGCCATCTCTTTACAGTTGGGAGGAATGAGGGCAGCTCATTTGCTCACTCAGCTTCCAAAGCAATATCCATGAACTTAAATAGATCATCCAAGTATCCGTATCTAGTTGAAGTAAAAGAATTTTTGCACATAGTGTCAGCTCCAGGATCTAACATATATGAAGTTAAATAACATATCTCATCCTTCATAACAAACGTCTATATCACTTCCAACAAAAACTCCTAAAAAGATATGGAAAGAATGGTCAATGCTATGGAAGAGAACGTTGGTAGAGAGAACATCATGAAAGTCTGGGAGGATTATACTATTGAAGATGCCATCATTGTTACAAAAAAAGATGTGAGGCCGGGCGCGGTGGCTCAAGCCTGTAATCCCAGCACTTTGGGAGGCCGAGACGGGTGGATCACGAGGTCAGGAGATCGAGACCATCCTGGCTAACATGGTGAAACCCCGTCTCTACTAAAAAATACAAAAAACTAGCCGGGCGAGGTGGCGGGCGCCTGTAGTCCCAGCTACTCGGGAGGCTGAGGCAGGAGAATGGCGTAAACCTGGGAGGCGGAGCTTGCAGTGAGCTGAGATCCGGCCACTGCACTCCAGCATGGGCGGCAGAGCGAGACTCCGTCTCAAAAAAAAAAAAAAAAGATGTGAAAGCCATCAAGCTCTAAAGAGTGAATTCCTGCCATAGGAAACTGTCCAGATAATGTGCATGACTTGACAGGATTTGCTCTAGAGCCAATCAATAAATTACGAAAGAGACTGTGGATATGGCAAAAAGGTGGGGTGAAGGGTTCTGAGATATGGATCTTGAATAAATTCAAAAGCTAATAAATACCACACTAGAGAAATTAACAGAAGGCAACCAGATGGAGATAAGTGTTTCAGAACCAGCACCAGGCGATAAGGAAGGAGACAGAGGAAACAGTGGCAGGAAAAGAATTTGTCTTTAGACAAACTGGTGGAAGAGTTCCGATTATTCAAGACAGCTTCTGGTCTCTTTAATGACATGGACGTCTCTATGATATGGGCACTGAAACTCAAAGCAAATGGTGGAAGGAGGATTGGTACCATACAGAAGCATTTTTAGAGAAATGAAAAGGTCAGAAGGAAACTACAACGTACTTCCACAATGTTACACTGAGTATGGCCCTTCCACGTCTTCCACCTGTGCTACCCGTGAGAAAGCAAGACCAGCCCCTCTTCTCCCTCCTCCTTCTCAGTCTACTCAACATGAAGATGATGAGGATGAAGGCCTTTATGATGATCCATTTCCACTTAATGAATAATAAATATATTTTCTCTCCTTATGGTTTTGAAAATAACATTTTCTTTTCTCTAGTTTACTTTACTGTAGTAATAACAATTTATAATACATAAAACATACAAAATATGTGTTAATTTACTATGTTAACAGTAAGGCTTCTGATCAGCAGTAGTCTGTTAATCACTAAGTTTAGGGAGGGTCAAAAGTTATACGTGGATTTTCCACTGTGCAGGTGGTCAGCGACCCTCACTCCCACGTTGTTCAAGAGTCAGATTTTCCATAATTCGTATACTTTTAGATTTTAAAAATCCATTTCAACTATCAAAATAATGCCATATTTTTCTATGTCTTCAATGAAAAGTTGAAGTGATATAAGGAGAATAATAAAGAACTCAGAAGACAATTATACAGCTGACCTGAACTTAGAGCACTGTTTCTCCTATCAATGATTTCCAACTGCTTTGTGAGTTCCAGGGATCTGGTCAACCCTTTCAGCCTCCTTCACTGGATGAGTATGAGAACGAGTATCAGGACTGTAGGTTCTGGGCTGTACTCCATCCAGTTCAATCTATTAAGATTCTGAATATAATTCTGTCTGAAGGAAATTTGAACCCCACCTCCCCAAAAGTGTAATGTTTTATCCCCTACAGATCTGGCATAGCCAGTGGCAAATGGAATTGGTCCCTGTCTCTGTGACTCTGTAAATAAATGCCATTTTTATTCCATTCCGTTGGCTTGTTTCCCATAAACTTAAAAGAACATAACAGCAACTTCCTTATTGTATTGATTTTACAACCTCGAAGGTGTTTTTAATCTGGGGAAAAGTAAACCTTTATTAACAAGTTGTCACTTTCACAGCAGATAATTCTAAGTTACAGGATTTCATTAAGAAAAGAAAACATCCCCTTCCAATAATGTGGAGTGCTGGAAATGTTATTTGTTTAGCCTGTTGATTTCTAATTTTCTAAAGGTATTGCATTTAAGTATTTTACTTGTTTACTTTACATAATATTTTGAATGTTATTTATCTGAAGCTAATGCTCATCACTATATGTTTATTGGAGGAGGAAAAAAGCAAATGATACCTTTCATCTTAATGTGTCAAGACAAGCAGCATCACTGACAATAAAAATAAGAAAAAAAAAGGCTGAGTTACACAAATAAATCATGTATTAAAAGTGTAGCTTCAAATAACCAAGTCAATTAATTCTGATTTTGATATGTTACAACGTACTGGTGATCTAAGGAAAGCCTCCTTTAATTTAATCTTTTTATTGTTTTTTCTACTCTAACCAGAACTCAGTTAGAACAGACATCTCTCAGTTCCCAGGTAACATGATTCACTGATGTTCTGCACTTAGGTTAGAATTGCCCTGACTAGAAGAAAAAAGTGCTAAAGTCAGTTGTCCCATCATGGTGTTAATTTAGAGAAACAAAGCTTGTTCTTTCTTCTCATGGAAGGAGAATACCTCCCAGAAGGACTGAAATCCACTCCTATCATCAAACATAATTTCAGATGCCAATACGGTTGCTTCTGATGATGTTCCCTATCCTAGAATTGTGAAAAATTAGATTAGAATGGTAGAGTTTGATTCTGAACAAGTGTTTGTATCCCAAATCACGGTTGATAATAGGAGAGAATTTCAGTCTCACTCCATGATGTAAAATAAATTTAATCCAACATGCTGTTTCAGAGATCACTTTCTGAAAATACTAAACTGATATTTTTATTTCTTTCCATTGTGAAGCAGACACCTGGGCAGTCACTCCACATGATGTGTCAAAGAAAGAGAGCAAACACCCCCTTGAAGCTGCGTATGGCATGCTGAGCAGAAGAGAGTCTGGTGTCAGGGGGAAACTCAGAGTGGCAGGAACAGCAGGCATGCAAACCCATCTCTTCAAGCAATGTTCCTAGACAAAGTACAGGTGAGTTTGGAAGAAAAACAGAAAAATTAGGAAGTGATAGTCCAAGAGTCCCCTGTTCCCTTCAGGCCACTCTCATTCACACATGTACATTTTCTACCTTCTACCTATCCAAGACAGGTAAAGGAAAATCAAACTGGCCTTGAGCCTGATCTAATATGACAGAAGAAGCACTTCATTTTGGTTCCCAAGAATTTCTTGTGGGCCCTATGTGGCTACAACCATGTCCAAGAGCTTCCCTCCACCAACCCCATGAAAGGACCACGAGGTTGTAGATGGTGCTGACTGGCAAGCTGACCAGGGAGGTCGCTGCAGCTGGATATCAGCAATCTTGTAGCCAGGGCAGCAAGTCGAGAATTAGGAATACTTTCAAGGTCAGGAATGCCAACTCCTGTACCCTTGGAGAGAGACAGATGACAAAAGAAAATCTGAAAGACAAGGGCATCTGAAAAAGACTGAGTGAATTAATGGAATGTCCTGAGTTTATTGATCTAGATACCTTTTCTGCCCTACACATAGGAGAATGAATGGGAGTACAAATAGGTAATTCGGCACGTACAGTTACAATCTTTGTATGTGTGATTACAGTGTGGACATTAGTCACCACAGTACAATGCTTTTCAAGGATCATCTGGCTGATAATCTTCCAGAAAATAAAATCATAAATTCTAGACAATCTGTGTGCCACCTGAGGATGTGATGGAGATAATGAAGATGAGAGATATTAAAACAATTCAAATTACTAACAAAATATAAATTTTGCGAATAAGAGGCTAAATTTCTAATACTTTGGTTTCAACAAACCTGTTTTATGAACCAGCTGTGGCAACTTACAAGACTATTTTTTATAAAAGGAAAAGGTCAGATCTTTGAGAGAGTTTTTAAATAAAACAAGCAAAGGGTTCTTTGTGGAGTCTTAATATCCTTAATAGGCTTTTGGTTGGTAGTTCTTTTAATCATGTCTATGGAAGAACATAATGGGATAATTCTTTTGTCAAAAAAACAGATGTGACTGTGTATAAAGTAAAAATAACCAATGAAGAAATATTCAAGTTTTTTTTTGTTCTTTTCTGAAGATAAACTGCTTTTCTATCTTCATGTAGAAGTATAATTTTAAGACAATTGATTTAGAGAAATATGTATACATACATATATACATACATACATATATGTTTATATATAAATATGTATACATATATGTCAATAATGTATATTTAATATATGTGTATATATACATCTATATTTTTCTGGGTTTTTCACTTAATTCTTTAGAAGATAGAATGACTTTTTAAAATAAGTAATAACAATTATATGAGGATCCCAGTATCTGGATGTTGGGGTTACATGTGCTATCTTTCCTGAAAACTGTTTTACTTATACAAACAAGCAGTCCTTTCCTCCCAGCCCAGAATCCTTTATATGTAACAACTCATACTGATAAAAGATAATTTTAGCATAATTGGAGAATAGGTAAAATAAAAACTTAATCATAAGAACTGTGGACCCTACTTTCAGTGTGCGTGTGTGTGTGTGTGTGTGTGTGTGTGTGTGTGTGTGTGTGTGTTGGGAGGAGAAGTGTTATAGGGGTTTTACAGCCATCAATAAGGGTCAGATTGTAAATAACAAATGTAACAATCTACTTTCTCCACTCCCCACTTGTCTTGACCTTTCTAAACTCTTGCACAAACATGAAGATTGAATGCTTAAAAGGATAACATATTTTACTACAATATGACAGTAAACAAAAGGAAAACTAGATTTGGAAATTGAGCCATGATCTATTAAGCTATGCCTATTTGTAAGGAAAAGTCTTGTCAGTGTAACTGATTAAAGCTTAGTGTTTTAAATTAGAAGAGCAGTTCAGCAAATGCAGAGGTGTACAGAAGCATAATGACTTGAAGTGAATGGTAAAAGGCTGCTTCTGTATATTGCCCTCCTCTCTCTGGGGTAGGAATCTTGCTGAAACTAACCATACATGTTACTTTTTACATTTGTTATGAAAAACAAGAGGGAGCTCAAAATGCAACACCAATAAATAAAGGCAGGGGGAATGACTTTATAGTTTCGAAGGGTTTGTAACATACTATTCAACTCCATTCTTACATTCGACCTCTGAAGATAAATAAAAACATGTTAATTTCAAATTTTACATCTTGTTTCATTTGCTTTTTCAAATATAAGTTGAGCAGGCAGTGATAGTGTGAAACACAGAATTTAGTATAAAGGACATTGCATTTAAAACATAAATTGACAACTCTACTAGCTATTGGACCTTGTGATAAGATATAATCTGTGCCTCAGTGTTCTCAGTATTAATAGGAACAACAATATATGTCTCTCTGGATTGAAATAAGTGCTAAAGGTATTCATGGATACAAAGTACAAGGAAAACACTGAAATAGTAGCTATTCAAGATTCAAAATTACAGCTGTGGGATATTTTTGTCATTTATCTTCACCTTATAGTAGAGAAGTGAATACAACCTTTTCTCTGCCATTAGAATTCTTGCAGAGTTGAAAAATAACAGATGTTGGTGAGGATGCAGAGAAAATGGAATGCTTATACACTGTTGGTGGAAATGTAAATAAGTATAACCTCTATGGAAAACAGTATGGAGATTTCTCGAAGAACTGAAAATAGAACTACCATTAGATCCAGGAATCCCACTACTTTGTATCTACCCAAGGGAAAATAAGCCATTATATCAAAAAGATACCTGCTCTCATACATCTATCACAGTGCTATTCACAATACCAAAGATACGAAATCAATCAAAGTCTTCATCAGTGCATTATTGGATGAAGAAAATGCTTATACACACACACAAACATATATACGCAATGGGATAATATTCAATCAAAAAAAATGAAATCATATTCTTTGCTTAGCATGGATGGAACTGGATGCCATTTTCTTAAGTGAAACACCTCGAAAATATAAAGACAAATACTGCATGTTCTCACTTATAAGTAGGAGATAAACAATGTGTACACACAGACATAGTGTAGGATGATAGACATTGGGGACTGAAAGGGTGGGAGGGGGGCGAAGCATGAGAAATTACTTAATGGGTACAGTGTACATTATTCCAGTTATGGTTACACTAAAATGCCAGACTTCACTATACAATATATCCACATAACAAAATTATTCTCACATCCCTTAAATCAACACTGCAAAAAAATCTGATGATCTGATTTACTGATTCAACCAGTCTTGGGCTGGCCTGGGCTACATACATACACACACTCTTTCTTTCTCTGTTTCTCTCTCATTATACACACCTAGGTAGCCGGCACCTCCATGTCGACAAAATAAATTGCCATCACCCCAGATCCAGAACCTGTGCACTTTTCCAGGCACGTCCTTGAGAATAATGACTATACAGATGCCTAAAAACAAGGATTAGATTTGCCCATTTTTGTTTGACACGACTCATCATTCAACATTATATTTGTGATATTAATCCATGTGGTTGTCGATAGGTGTAGATAATTCAATACTATTGTAATCCATTCACTAAATATGTTACAATTTCTGTATTTATTCTTCCCTGAAGGGCCGCTGGGCAATTTCTAGATTTTGTCTAATAAGAATAGGGCTCCTACTACATTAAAACAAATGGATGTTTGTGAACACGTATCTGTTGGATATGTTCCTAGTTTGGTTGAATTGTTTGATTACATGGTATTCATAACATCAGATTTCACAAATAGTGATGATTTTACAAATGGACTATTTCAATTTACATTCCAACCAGAACTATATGAGAGGGCCAAAGACTACAGTTTTTGACAACACTTGCATTTTTCATAGTTTTCATTTTAGCCATTTTGGTGAAAGTTTATTGTAGTTTCAATTTGCAGTTGATGATTTGTAAAACTGAGCAATCTTTCATGACATATTGCTCACTTGGATACTTTTTTTTTTGCAATGTCTATTCAAGTCTAATTGCCTATTTGCTATTGTCGTGACTGTCCTTTCTTAACATTATGTAGTCTATACATAAGGTGTTTATTCTTTTTGCTGTTCTTGTTAGATATCTGTATTATAAATATTATATTGTACTCTGAGGACTACCATTTTAATCTCTTCATAGTATACTTTAATACTGAATTTCTTATTTGTAACATGTTGTAAAATATGTCAGGTTTATTATGTTTTCTTTGTCCTTAGTGCTTCTGTGCATTCTTTATATTTCTGTCTATTCTAACAAATATTTTATGTGTTTTCTTGTGAAAGCTCTACTATTATTCTTAAAATTAGTCTACAGTGTCCAGAAACAAACTAGCAAAAAAAAAATTCTGTTATATTGGAAACTTTGTCTTGTCTAATATCCCACTCTCTTAACTATTCCAACTATTTTTAAAACTTAAAGTTTATTTTGTAAGGCCTTCAGCTTAAAACTTATTTTTATTCATTTGTATTGCCTATTTTTGCCTCTCTGCTCTTCCATGTGAATTTCAGAATAAAAGTTATCTATTTCTACCAAAAAACAAGCTGGTATTTAAATTTGGACAGTGTGGAATCTATAGATTACTTTAGGAAGAATGGACATCTTTACAATACCAAGTGTTCTAACCCATCAAAATGGTATATTCTTCTGTTTACTTAAGTATTCTGTAATTTGTCTCAATAACGTTTATAATTGTTATCTTAAAATACTGATTTTGTGCTCATATTTAAATAGATTTATTTTAAACATTTCCTTTTTGGACATGTTTATGGAAATAAAATTCACCTACCACACACTTTATCTGTTTCAAGTGTCTAATTATTACATTCAAACACGGTGAATTGTGCAGCCATCACCACAATCAAATTTAGAATATTTTCATGAAAATATGAATGAAACCCCATACCTACTAGTAGTTACTTTACATTAAAGCTTTAGACAACCACTACTCTACTTTCAGTCTCTGTAGATCTACATATTTTATACATTTCATATACATGGAATCAAACAATATACAATCTTTTGTGACTGGCTTCATTTACTTGAGTACAAGATTAATCCACTGAGGTCCTGTTTCTGGCTTCCATTGTGAAGCACCCAGGAGTGCCCCTAAACATCTCTAAACATGACAGCTATGAGAAGCCCAAAGCAAGCCAGTGGGCCTATCTTTAGTTTCTGGAGAGCACTTCCTGTGTCCTCTGGCAGAAATGTTTCAGCCCCATCCCCAGTAACCAGAACAACAGCTGGAACTTCAATTTCAGAAGACAAGCAGCATATATTATGCAAGTCAGTAACTGAGTGATGGTGAGCAGGTCTAATTTCCTTTCTACATTTTGGATCCTGAAGCTATTTGCAACACAGAAGCACAAATTGGCTGTTTGGTCACTACTCCCCATAGGGTAGAGCCCCAAATATTGTAAGATGTTGCCTCACACACTGTCGTCTTAGGTTAGTTTTAAATAAATCTTTCCATCATTCTCTCTGCTGGGCTCATTCCACTGGACACTCATGCACTGACATCCACACCTCCCCAGTTAAGAGTTAGTTGCCCCAGAGAGTATGGAATCCCCATACATCTGACTTATGCCATGCAAGGAAGTCCGGTTATCTGTAGCTTTGGAGAGAGCCCCAGGGCACCACAACAGAGCTGTCCATGCTTGCTGGGGGATACTACCAAGTGCACAGAATCGTCCAACAGAGCTGTCCTGACAACAGGTGGGCACACGGCATGGTACACCAAAGGTGGCTTTTACCGTATATATTTATTTTGTTTCCTCCTTTGATTGCAAGCTCCATGAACTGAACTTTTCTTTATTATGTTCAATATTTTACCCAACAAGTACTATGAGGCTTGGCAAATGGTAGATTTCAATTAAGAGGTACTCAATGTATCACTGAATTAATTTATTTATTTTGTGAGTAAGCATGGGACTTCTTTTGGTGTATTAACTTCTTTCGGTATATATGAAGCATAACATTAAGCTCATTAAATGATAAAGTTTACTCTCATCTTAAGGTAAATATTAGCACTTCCTCAATGTAGGAGTTAGTGATGATGTGGTGAATTTCTTTGTTTATTCCAGATGACATTTTTCATCCTGTCAAAACATTAGATAGATTGTGGATAAGAGTCTGATGAAATGAAGACTAACCACCAGACATGATGTTTATTCACTCAGAATCAATTTACCTTTCCCCTAAAGGGGACATTCTATTTTATGGCAATGACTGATGATTGAAACATTTATCATGATATAGTCATCAAAATGACATGTTTTATTAATAATAAAATTTATGGTGAAAGCATATAACATCCACTGACATTCTGGAAAAGTAGTAATTGTTTTAGATGCTTTCCTCATAATCAATTAGTAGACTGCTTAAATAAATTTATTCATATACCTAACGATAGATATTTGAACTTTATAATATTTACTATGTCTGAAGTAGAGATAATTATAAACTGAAAGCTGTGTTATCTCATCATGTAAGCTGCATTTTAAACCAAAATTCACAGTTACCAAACTGTAACCTATGCAAGTGTTTAGTCTAGATACTCAAATTCATACCTAAATTAGTTATGAGTTAAAAAAGAAGAAAAATTATCATGAAATAAAATTTTTCACCAATACACAAAAACCTTTTGAAGAATGATTATAATATATGTTGTCCACTCAGGAAAAAATACTGAAATAGGTAAATCACAATTACATTAGGTTTGATCCTTAATTTTAAATCAGTAGCTAATATTCTAAATATTATCATTAAATTTCATTAAATTTATTAAATCCTAAATTTAAATATTAAATAAATTTACTGTCTAAATATTTTACCACTGACCTGTATTTTCAGTTGTTTGATAAGCATATTGAATTGCCCATATGAGACTTGTATGTACGATGTCATGCAAAGACCCAAATTTATTCATCTTTAATTCAAGAATAGAAAGTTCAGCTATAGTACCAGGAGAGTGGAATTTATGATGTGAAGATGGATCAGCCGCATCTCATCTTGAAATGGCATTGAACTTATATTCACGCTTACAAGCACCTTTACTTGCTCACAAATTTGAACCAGGTACATTTATCTTCTCTGACAACAGGGAGAAAGAAATACAGCGATCAGCATAATATGCATGAGGCATCTGTTGCTTCTATGCCAAGAAACACAATCTTCTCTCCTCAAGAAATACACATCATAGGCGTCTAGAATTTTAGATATTGATTAGCCTCAGTATATCCCTTTCTCATCTTTTAAAACAGTTATTTGATCTTAAATCACATGCCCCTATCTCTTACCTAGGAATGCAGAATAAGTTGTTTCTGGGTAGTATTGCTCATTATTAAGCATATAATTTTATAGATAACCTTTGGAAGATAGGATTAGAGAATTGAAATTTCTGGTTGAAAGGCTTATGAATTTATAATTTCAATGCAAATCTCACAATTATCTTAGAAAAAAGACTTTATATGTACAGTCAGAAACATTTCTCTGAAACTTTGCTGACACTGGGCATTATTGAGTCCATTTAAATATTTATAATATGATGGGTTTAAAATGTCATTTAAAATCTTTTACATTTAGTTGACTAATGATAAGCATTAGTACATTTTTATATGTGTGTAGTGGTTGTTTTCACATTTTAATTAAAACCCATCATTTTTTTCTCAAATTTTTATATATTTATAAGTATAGCATATTAACTTTTTTCTCTGCTGGAAGTGTATCTCCATCTATTTTGCAACTTAATGCCCTATTTTCCTTCAATGGCTATGTTAGTCATCCTTCACTCACTTATTTACTGCACCACACCCCAAACCTATCAAAAAAAAAAAAAGAAAAGAAAAGAAAAGAAAAGAAAGAAATGTTTAAGAAAAATTAAAGATGCACTTCAATTTTGAAGCCTCTTCTTTCTTTTTCAGCTATTTCCTAATTCAGGTTCTTATCATCACCTATACCCTTCCCTTGTCACTTCTGACCTCTCTTGCTGTATCTAAAATCAGGAACTATAGAAACAGGGTGACATCAGCTTTTCTCCCTAAATACTCCTCCCTCCTTCTGATTTCCAATGAAATTATCAAGAAATGCTTTTGATATACAAGGAAGTTCAACATTTTAGACAACGTAGTACAGAAAGAATCATATTAATAAGAGAGTGGTCATCATCTAGTTCTTCTGTTTTCTTTTGTTTTGTTTCTGAAATTTTCAACATGACCTGACTACTTCTAAGGAAAACTTAGAGAAAATTCCTAACTTAATCACACTGCCTAACTTGGAAGGGTCTGAATAGCAAGACCGGACATGAGAGCAGTTGGCAGGACCTTTTGTTTCCTACAATGCAATTCGTTGCTGCTCTTGTCATGTGCACACACAGAAGTCCAGTAGCCATATGGCGGATTTTAATTCAGCCCCATATTTGGTCTATATACTTATGCAGGGCAGAGATGAGGTGATTGACTCATTTACCATAACAAAAACTTCCCTGGCTGAACTAAAAACACTGTTTGCCTGCGGTCTATAGAAACTTTTTAGAGAGGGGATTGGGGGAAAATGGCCAAATAATTTATTTCTAGGGAGAGTTAAAGCCAAATAAAACACATTCTCTGTGGTAATTATTATCATTGTTTGACTATAGTTTCAGTTGTTTCTTAGGTATGTGGTGTGATCACACACCCCTACCTGCATTGAAGCTGGGTATTAAGATGCTACTTATCAGTTAATTAACTATGGGCAGGAGTGTCACATGTCACCTCCAGGAAGAAGCCTTCGAGCATCTGCATTGTTTTCAACAGTAATGACAGGAGCATGTGATGAGATGGCTTCTCCATCAACCTGGATCCTTGAGTGGTTGTGATAGCCAGGGTCCACTGGCAATCAGCACTAGACATGTAGTGTGGGCATGACATCTCATCATTAACTACTCATAGGATTTTGGAAGAAATTTTGACCAACACAGTCCCTTTCTTAAATATTAATTTAAGGAATTGAGGACAAAGTTGACTCAACGAAGACATGTGAACATCAAGAATGGGTGACAGAGGGAGACTTGATCTCAAAATAAATAAATAAAAATAATATAGAGGTATGGTATTAGAAATAGAAAAAACTGACATAATAAAAGAAAAAAGGTGTAATTTAGACTTAAAATAGGATTTAGTAGATTGTATGTCATACTTGGAGACAATTATAGCATCTTTTCTGCTCTCTCCACCGACAATAAAATGTCCAATTTTAAGGTGTTAAAATTAGAGACTACATTACCTAGTCTCCCTTACCCTCTGGCTTCTGAGCATCCAGAGAGAGCATGATCAAGACCCTTCTTTTCTTTCTGCTTTCTCTGGCACTGTGTTATAGCTGGCATGTATTCCTTTATGATAAGTAGTTCTCTAGTAGAGAGGACATTTGGCAATGCCTAGAGACCTTTTTGATTGTCACAACTATGATGCTACAGAAATCTAGTAAGAGGACACAAAGGATGTTGATAAATATTTTACAATGTACAGAACAACTCCCCTCCCAAAATAACACACACCACACACACACACACACACACACACACACAGAGAGAGAGAGAGAGAGAGAGAGAGAGAGAGAAAGAGAGAGAATTAGCCAATCCTAATGCAACAGTGCCACGATTGAGAACCACTGATTAATGACAACAGGTCCTTGTCAGGAGCCCCTTGTTCATGGCACCAGCTCACACAGAGTTCTACCTCCTTCAACTTTTAAGCTTAGTACAGGTAGTCCTGTCTTCCCACTAATACTGGTCTCTGCATGGCTCAGCATCTTTCTTTGTTTTCTAAAGGCTAATTATACCTCTCTATGTAATCCATTTATCAAAGTCTATTTAACTCTTCACTGCCTTTGCCATATTTGCTTGGATCCTGAATTATTAGAGTGATCTCCACCTGAATATGAACACTTAAGAATCCTTTCTTGGGCCGGGCATGGTGGCTTATGCCTGTAATCCCAGCAGTTTGGGAGGCCGAGGCGGGTGGATCTCTCAAGGTCAGGAGTTTGAGACCAGCCTGGCCAACATGGTGAAACACCAACTCTACTAAAAAAAATTACAAAATAGCTGGGCGTGGTGGTGCACGCCTATAGTCCCAGCTACTTGGGAGGCTGAGGCAGGAGAATCGCATGGACCCAGAAGGCGGAGGTTGCATTGAGCCAAGTTTGTACCACTCCAGCCTGAGCAACAGAGTGATACTTTGTCTCAATAAATAAATAAATAAATTAATTAATTAAAAGGCTTCCTCAGATCGGGTTGCTCATATATTTGGTTAGATGACTAACCGCAAGTAAATGTAAGAAATTGCTAATCCTAGACTTTCTGTTGTGGTTGTAGGTACCATTATTGGGAGGGTATATCCCTGAGGTAGGTTTTAGTTATGGGCAATTTTGGTATGTAGAATGATTTTCAGATGTGCTAGCTATTCTGGCTGTAATGGGGAGTTATTGTAATGTAATGGGGAGATAAACCTAAGGTATTTGACCACCCAAGTCAAAGCCTAGAACATGTCACACCTTGATTCTTCTTCTACCATGATTGTAAGTTTCCTGAGGCCTCCCCAGTCATATGGAACTGTAAGTAAATTGAACCTCTATCCTTTATAAATTACCCAGTCTCACGTATGTCCTTGTAGCAGCTTGAGAACAGACTAATACAGTAAATTGGTACTGCAGAGAGAAAGGTGCAGCTATAAAGATACCTGAAAATGTGGAAGCGACTTTGGAACTCGGTAACAGGCAGAGGTTGGAACACTTTGGAGGGATCAGAAGAAGACAGAAAAATGTGGGAAAGTTTGGAACTTCCTAAAGATTCAGAGGGCTCAGAAGACAGGAAGATGTGGGAAAGTTTGAAACTTCCTAAAGATTTGTTGAATGGCTTTGATCCAAATGCTGATAGTGATATGGACAATGAAGTCCAGGCTGTGGTGGTCTCAGATGGAGATGCGGAACTTACTGGGAACCAGAGCAAAGGTTTAGCAAAGAGACTGGTGGAATTTTGCCTCTGCCCTAAAGATCTGTAGAATTTTGAACTTGAGAGATATGATTTAGGGTATCTGGCAGAAGAAATTTCTAAGTGGCAAAACATTCAAGAAGCAGCAGAGCACAAAAGTTTGGAAAATTTGCAGCCCAGATGACGTGAGAGAAAAGAAAACTCCATTTTCTGGGTAGAAATTCAAGCAAGCTGCAGAAATTTGCATTAAGTAATAAGCAGCCAAATGTTACTCACCAAGACAATAAGGAAAATATATACAGGGCATGTCAGAGACCTGCACAGCCATCCCTCCCATCACAGGCCTGGAGGCCTAGGAGAGACAAATGGTTTCATGAGCCAGGCCCAGGGTTCCCCTGCTCTATGCAGCCTAGGGACATTGTGTCCTGCATTGCAGCTGATTCAGCTCTAACTGTGACTACAATGGGTCAATGTACATTTTAGGCCATTGCTTCAGAGGGTGCAAGCCCCAAGCCTTGGCAACTTCCACATGGTGTTGGGCCTGTGGGTGCAGATAAGTTAAGAATCGAGGTTTGGGGCCAGGTGCAGCGGCTCATGCCTGTAATCCCAGCACTTTGGGAGGCTGAGGCAGGCAGATCAAAGGTCAGGAGTTCGAGACTGGCCTGACCAACATGGTGAAACCCCATCTCTATTAAAAATACAAAAATTAGCTGGGCGTGGTGGCATGTGCCTGTAGTCCCAGCTACTCAGAAGGCTGAATCAGGAGAATCTCCTGAACCCAGGAGGTAGAAGTTGCAGTGAGCCAAGATCATGCCACTGTACTCCAGCCTGGGTGACAGATCAAGACTCTGTCTCAAAAAAAAAAAAAAAAAAGAGAGAGAGAGAGAGAGAGAGAATTGAGGTTTGGGAACCTCTGCCTAGACTTCAGAGGATTTAGGAAAATGCCTGGGTGTCCGGGCAGAAGATTGTCAAAGGGGTGGAGCCCCCATAAAGAACCTGTTATGACAGTGCAAAAGGCAAATGCAGGGTCAGAGCCCCCAAACAGAGTCTCTAATGGGGCCACTGGGGTAATGACAGGTGAAGCTTTGAGAAGAAGCCCATTGTTTTCCAGACCCCAGAATGGTAGATCCACCAATAGCTTGCACCGTGTCCCTGGAAAAGCCACAGAAACTAAATGCCAGCCCATGAAAATATCCAGGAGGGGGGCTGTATCCTACAAAGCCACAAGGGTAGAGCTGCCCAAGGCCATGGGAGCCCATGGAACTCTTGCATCAGCATGCCCTGGAAGTAGGAGTCAAAGATTATTTTTAAACTTAAAGGTTTAATGACTGCTCTATTGTATTTCAGATTTGCATGGGGCCTGTAGCCCCTTTGTTTTGGCTAATTTCTTCCATTTGGAATAGGTGTATGATATGGTTTGGCTCTGTGTCCCCACCCAAATCTCATTTTGAATTGTACTCCCATAATTCCCATGTGTTGTGGTAGGGAACTGGTGCAAGATAATTTGAATCATGGGGGCAGTTTTCCTCATATTCTTCTTGTGATAGTGTCTAAGTCTCATGAGATCTGATGGTTTTATTAGAGGTTTCCACTTTTGCATCTTCCTCATTTTTCTCTTGCCACCACCATGTAAAAAGTGCCTTTTGCCTCCCACCATAATTCTGAGTTTTCCTCAGCCATGTGGAACCTTACGTCCAATTAAACCTCTTTTTTTTCCCAGTCTCATGCATGTCTTTATCAGCAGTGTGAAAATGGATTAATACAGTAAATCGGTACCAGTAGGGTGGGGTGTTGCTGAAAAGATACTCAAAAATATGTAAGTGGCTTTGGGACTGGGTAACAGACAGAGGTTGGAACAGTTTAAAGTGCTCAGCAGAAGACAGGAAAGTGTGGCAAAGTTTGGAAGCTCCTAGATATTTGTTGAATGGCTTTGACAAAATACTGATAATGATATGGACAATAAGGTCCAGGCTGAGATGGTCTCAAATAAAGATGAGGAACTTGTCGGGAACTGGAGCAAAGGTGACTCTTGTTATATTTTAGCAAATGGACTAGTGGCATTTTAACCCTGCCCTAGAGATATGTGGAACTTCAACCTTGAGACAGATAATTTAGAGTATCTGGTGGAAGAAATTTCTAAGGAACAAAGCATTCAAGAAATGACTTGAGTGCTGTTAAACCGTTCTATTTTAAAAGGCAAAGAGAGCATAAAAGTTTGGAAAATTTGCAGCCTGATGATGCAGTATAAAAGAAAAACGCATTTTCTGAGGAGAAATTCAAGCTGGCTGCAGAAATTTGCATAAGTAACAAGGAGCCAAATGTTAATCCCCAAGACAATGGAAAAATTTCTCCAGGGCATGTCATAGGTTTTCATGGTAGCCCCTGTCATCAGAGACGTGGAACCCTAGGAGAAAAAAATGGTTTCATGGGTTGGGCCCAGGGTTCCTATGCTGTGTTCAAACTAGGGTCTTGGTGCCTTGTGTCCCAGTTGCTCCAGTCATTTTTAAAAGGGGCAGAGGTACAGCTCTGCCCATGATTTCAGAGGGTGCAAACCCAAAACCTTGGCAGCTACCATGTGGCATTGAGCCTGTGGGTTCAACAGAAGGGTGTGCAGAACTCAGGAGTTGAGGTTTGGGAATCTCCACCTAGATTTCATAAAATGCATGGAAGTGCCTGGAGGTTAATTTGAGACCTTTCTAATTTCTTAATAAAGGTGTTTAGGGCTATATACTTCCCACTTAACATTTCCTTCGCTGCATCCTGGATATTTTGGTAGGTTGTGTCCCTATTTTAATTAATTTCAATTGTCTTTTATAAAATTTATGCTTAAATTATGATTTTGACTAGGAGCTATTTGGGAGCAAATTACTTAACTTGCATGTATTTGTGCAGTTTTGAGAGGCATTCTTGGTATCAATTTATATTTTTATGGTGCTATGATCAAAGTGTATACTAGGTATAGTTTTAATTTTTTTTATTTATTTTTATTTTGGGATGGAGTCTCGCTCTGTCGCCTAGGCTGGAGTACAGTGGCACAATCTCGGCTCACTGCAAGCTCCGCCTCCTGGGTTCACACCATTCTCCTGCCTCAGCCTCCCAAGTAGCTGGGTCTACAGATGCCCGCCACCATGCCGAGCTAATTTTTTGTATTTTTAGTAGAGATGGGTTTTCACCATGTTAGCCGGGATGGTCTCCATCTCCTGGCCTCGTGATCTACCTGCCTGATCCTCCCAAAGTGCTGGGATTACAGGCGTGAGCCACTGTGCCCAGCCTCAATTATTCTTTTTACCTCTACAAGGAGAACTATAATGCACTGATGAAAAAATTTGAAGATAACACAAATGAACAAAAAAGCATTCCATACTCCTGGATTGGAATAATCAGTATCATAAACATGGACATGTTGCTCAAAGCTATTTATACTTTCAATGATATTTTTATAAAACTATCAACAATCCAACATTTGGTTCTATTTCTATAGAACCAAAAAAGGTCCCAAGTAATCAAAGCAATCCTAAGCAAAAAGAACAAGCCAGAGGAATCACATTACTCAACTTCAAAATATACTATAAGATTACAGTGAACAAAACAGCCTGGAACTGGCAAAAAAAAACAGACACATAGACAAATGGAACAGAATATAAAACTCATAAATAAAGCTGCACACCTACAATCATCTCATCCTCGACAAGGCTAACAAAAACAAGCAATGGGGAAAGGACTCCCTATTCGACAACTTTTGCTGGAATAACTGGCTACCCATATGCCGAAGTATGATGCTGGACCCCTACGTTTCACCATATACAAAAATGACCTCAAGATTTAAATGGATTAAAGATTTAAATTTAAGAATTCAAAGTATAAAAATCCTGGAAGACAACTAGAAAACACTCTTATTGACATTGGCCTTGGCAAATAATTTTTGGCTAATTCCCCAAAACAATTGCACCATAAACAAAAATAGACACGTGGAACTCAATTAAACAGAAGAGCTTCTGAACCACAAGAGAAGCTATGGACAGAACAGACAACCTACAGAAGAAGATGTTTGCAAATTATGCATCCAACAAAGGCCTAATATCCAGAACATATAGGAACTTTAAACATGTCAGCAAGCAAAAAACAAATAGCCCTATTTTAAAAATTGCCAAAGAAAATAAACAGACACTTCTCAAAAGAAAAGTTACAAGCAGATATACAGACATACAAGCAGCCAACAAACATATGAAAAAAAATGCTCAACATCACCAATCATCAGAGAAATGCTAATCAAAACCACAGTAAGATACCATCTCACACCAGTTGGAAGGTCTGTTATTTAAAAAGTCAAGAAACAAAGAGATGCTGGAAAGGCTGCTGAGAAAAGGGAATGCTCATATGCTGTTGGCGGGAATGTTAATTAGTCCAGTCACTGTGGAAAGCAGTGAGGATATTTCTCAAACAACTTAAAACAGACCTACCATTCAAACCAGCAATCCCATTACTAAATATGCACCCAGAAGAAAATAAGTCATGCTACCAAAAAGACACGCAAACTTTTGTGTTCATTGCTGCACTATTCACAAAAGCAAAGACAAGGAATCAACCCAGGCATCCATCAGCGGTAGACTGGATAAAGAAAACGTGGTACATATACAAGACAGAATACCATGAGGTCATAAAAATGAATGAATCATATCCTTCACAGCAACATGGATGGAGATGAGCTGGAGGCCATAATCCTAAGCAAATTAATGCAGGAATGAAAAAACAAAACGTGTATATTCTCACTTATAAGTAGGAGATAAACATTGAACACACATGGACATAAGTATGAGAACAATAGACACTGTAGACTTCAAGAAGGTGAGGGGTGGTAAGTTAAAAAAGTACCTGTTGGTACTATGCTCACTACCTGGGTGACATTTTCTGTACTCCAAACCTCAGCATCATGCAATATTACCATGTAAGGAATCTGCACAAATACATTAGTATCAAAATAAAAGTAGAAACAAAAAAAGGTGACTCAAAAAAAAAAAAAAAAAAGACAAGAACCAGCCTTAATTCAAATAGTAACTCATCTCTATTTAAACTACCTGCTTCCTAGAGGGAAAAGTAAATCTTCTCTTAGAAAAATTTACATCATGTGCAGCTTCTATGTTTTACACATCTGGCATTCAGCCAAGAAGTATGAGCTATAATAATGGGTCAAGAGAAAATGACCAGTAATCCAAAGAGAAATAATAAAAGTTATAATAGATCCACATAGGATCCAACAAATAGATCAGAAGACAAAAAATTTCCAAAATAGTTAAGGTAAAATTTAAATAAATCTAAATATAGAAAAATAGAGAATAGGGAAAAAATAGAGGAAAATGTGGAGAATAGAAACAATTAGGAATACAAAACTTTTCAAGTTCACATTTTATAGCATTTAATAACTATATTGTATAACCATAACATCTGATTCTATGAAATTAAATTTTGATGAGTATATTAAAGAGCAGTAGATATGTCATAAAAGTATTGAACTTAAAGACCAATAAAAAAACGCCCAAATTGTAGTGTACAAAATAAGCAATATGAGTGTTCACCATAAGTTTTCGAAAACTTGTAGTCAACAAGAGACAGGCTTTCAGATGCTTGACATTTCCGTACTTTGATGTAAGTGGTGAGTATACAGACATATATATGCTTAAAATTCATTGAGGTGTACATATTACTGAATACTATGTCTTAAAGTAAAGAATAATAAATTGTGTGGTTGATTGACAAAGGTCATTTTTACACGTAAGTAACAAAGTTGATAAGAAACACTTCACTAGACCATTATCATCATTGAATAACATGAGGTAGGATTTGCACACAATGCAAAAACAGAAAACTAGACAGAATATTTCCTATAAAAATAACAAAATGATATCTTAAATCAACGAATGCACACATTTGTAATGGGAAAATTAAATAAACTACAAGAGAAAATTATTTGCATTTCAGTGTCCTCTCCATTTAAATAATTGTATTCTTTATTATTAGATCATTTTCTAGCAGGAGCTTTAACTATGAGTAACATAAATTATTTTACATTTGAGAAAAATCACTCAGTTTTAGATAATGGATGGGAATGGGAAAATGATACAGGCAGGTGGGGAGGTTAGGTAATTATCTACATGATTTAACTGAGATTTAATAATAGCCTAAATATAAATAGCCATAAGAATGATAAAAAGGTGGAGAAACTTAAGAAATATTAAGACATTTGCATCAATTCATTTTCATTATCCATGATAGAAAATGAGGAAGAGTAAGTAAAAGAAGAATAACAATGACAAAAGTTCTTCCCAACTAGTCAGTATTTTTCTCAAGAATGTGGATAGATGGTATTTGGGAAGATGATATTTTCACTAATGGAGATGCATATGAGAAAAACAGATTTAAGCGATACAGCTTTTGATGGGTTCAATGTGGGTATACTGAATTTAATGTTTGTGTAAGATCACAGAATATATGCTTGTGAATAGCTGGATATAACAATCTGGAATTAAAGGGAATGATATGAAAGAAATATGGTGATATGGGGGTCACTGGAATAAAAAATAACCTTAATACCAACAAGCAGCAACTGCTAGATACCAATTACTGTTCTATGTTCCTTGTATAAATGAATGTCACTTAATCTCCACACTAACAAAATGAGGTAGATAATATTATTGGATTACTATTCATCAGAAGAGAAAACTGCGACACAGAGGGTTGAATGTCTTGCCCAAGCTCACAGATCTTGCAATTAATGGTGGTGAGATTTGTACCCAAGCAAACTGCAGGAGGACCCAGGCTCTGACATACAGTATGTACTGCTTCTTAAGACATGATCATTGAAACAATGAGAAAAGGTGATATCAACCAGATAAAACTTCTTAAATGAAAATAAAATGTTCTGAGGCTGGAGTGTTATGGAAAATCGACAATAAAGATATTGGCAGAGGATGAGGAGATTGGGAAAGGAATAGAAATGGACCCACCAGAAAAGTAACCAAAGGCTAGAAGGCCATGAGGTCTAAGACAATTGTGCTCCCCAAGAGCAAGAGGGTGGTGAGTTGGTAGTTTAAAAGCCATCAAATTAGGAAAAGTGTCCTGGAATATAAAAATAAAAGACATTGGCTGTGCATCACGTTTAAGAAGCTCACGGAGGGCCTTGTTGCAGAACTGTAACAAGGGGAAATGTCGAGTGGCCGAAGAGCATAGCGAATAACCATTAACAAAGGACTCAGGAGAAGCGGTGGTTTGCCTTTTTGAGAATTTGAGGTACAATATTTAAGAGGTCAATGAACCTATTTCAAGTTCTGGACATAAACATTTTATCGTAAAATGAGTGTGATCCCCTATTTTCCTAGTCAGCCAGGCCTGATATAACAGAGTATCATAAACCGGGTGGCTTTTAAATAACAAAAATTAATGTCTCAAAGTTCTGAAGGCTGGAAATGCAAGGACAAAGTATGAACAGATTTGGTCCTCATGGGGCCCTCTCTTAGGCTGCAAACTGCCAATTTCTCTTTGTATCCTAAGACCATGAAAAGAAAGCTAGACAGCTCTCAGGGCTCTCTTTAATAAGGAAACTGATTCCATGTGTGAGAACTCCACCCTCATGACGTAATCACCTCCCAAAGGTGCCCCCTCCGAATACCATCACATTAAGCGTTAGGATTTCAACAAATGTTGGGCAAGCAAAAACATTCAGTCTATTGCATCCATGTTTTAATAATTTGTATAATTCAATTCTAAACAAAGAATCTACATTAATATTACCATTATTATACTATTTTCTCAAAATTTATCTCTATAAAAAGGCCTGTGAGTGGGGACAGCAGTCCCAGGAAGATATTTTCCATTTTTGTACATTAGGAAATGTAAACTACTTGATGCTTTAAGAAAAAAAAAAAAACAAATAACCAGTTTATTTTGTTCTCTCCAACTTCTATGGTAAATGGCTTGTGCAAGAAACAACAGATGCCTCTGCTACTTGATATCTACACTGGAAGATGAAAACAGCATAAATTATAACTTCAACCTTTAAAGGAAAAACACTATGGCACATTCTTGTAAATGAGTTTTGTAAGTGATCAGAAAGTAATATAGGAATTTAACATTTCATAAACTATTTTTAGAGCAGATACTTTGAATATCAAAGGTAAATGAAACTAGATATATTGAAATATCTTCTGATATTAAAAATCAGAAAATTTTTTGGTTGTTTCTAACTTTTACTGCTTCTTCCCCAAAGTAATGTTTACAAACTGACGTTTTGTACCTATGTTGCAGTAACTTTGGGATCAGGAGAAGAGATGAACTTCACACAGCATTCTAAATGAATGTCACAACTACAAATCCTGGGGGTAGAGAGGATCAAAAGATTCCTTAATCTACAAATCAATTTTGATGCTCCAAGAAACACACACCTTTCATAGAAACAACAGTGACCTAAATAGTGTTTTTCCTAAAACATTTCTACACCAAAAATCTTTGGAATTGAACATAATGAAAAAGTCAGAATTATATTTTTTAAATTCCATTAGATTTAGCAAACATCTATTGCACAGATTTCAGTTACCCAATATTGTTTCAGTTCCTGATTTTGGTTCATAACTGAGAAGAAGAATTAGATTTGAAGAAATTAAATATGAAATAATGGGACAAAAAAACCTAACAGAGTTATATATGATTTGATATAAAATATAAATCAATTTACTTATGGAAAGTTGCTGTAAATTTCTCCTGAAATTGTTGATGTTTTACAGTATATAAAACAATTTCATCTGTATTATTTGCTTTTAAAGGCAACTTTCTTGGCTGGGCAATTGATAATGAAGATGTATTGCACTGGTTTGTAATTTAAGGCTCAGAGCCATTTTAAGAGCTCTTGGAGATAATTTCCCTTCTTCCAGAAGATTCTTGTGGACAGTTGTTGCTGCAACCAGCACTCCTGGCTCTGCAGAAATGAGGATATTGACATCACACCTGAATCTCCCCAAGTGCATTAGGATATATAATATTATACTCTCTGAAACTGACTATTAGCATCATCTCTGAGTGACTTAACTTTCAACATAATCCTATAGCATTGCCTGTATTTTCCCTATATTGTTTAGTTCTTATTATAAAGTGTATTTCCAGACTCTTATGCGATTCTAGCTATAAAACATTAGAACCATATTATATTATAAATCATATCGTAGCAAATCTAGAGATCTTTCTGCAGATATAGTCAAGAGAAATAAACTCATGATTTCAACTTTCAAGTAGTATATGAAAGCAAACCCTACAATAAACTTAAAATCATTATGTACATTCAATACATACAAATTCCTAAGTATGGGTAATACTGATAATAATCCATTACATAAAATGTAAGTTTAAAATGCATACTTGTCCTGATGAAATTATACAGCCTGAAAAAAATTATTTTGTCATTTTTCTGAGTTATTTTGTATTGCGTGGGCCCAGACTGAAAGACTAATTATCATGGAATGTTATACTCAGGATCTAATTAATTGGTTAACCAAAACCCATAGAAATTTGCATTGTTTAACTATGGGATATAAACATAGACTTTGTCCCTCTATTACAAGTGACTCTTTTTCAACCCATTGTGAAATTAATGAGAACAGATATTAATACAGTACTTGTGACAGGAGCTAGGCAAACTGTCATGTTTATAAGAAAGTTTTGAAAGCAATTCATGCAAATTGCAATGTAGCTTGTCATCTCTGGATCTTGTATGCTCTGGGCAGTCTATAACACTGGTACTGACAGGTTGCAAAAACAATAACAAAGCATGGTGCAACAAAAAATATTAGGAAATATAAAAAAATTTCAGCGAATGAAAAATAAAAAATATAGATGTTGACAAACAGGACTTGCTAAAGGTGATTTCAGTCTTTAAAAAATCTAGGGAAAGGGAAATAGAGATGAGAAAAGATAGCTTCTGAGGAGACAAAGTAATTAAAAACAAAGAGAAAGCAATGTTTATCACGTAGAAGAAATGACCAGAAAGAATTGTTGTTGGTGAAAAGAGGGAGAGGGAATAATTTATCTTTGCAATTAAAATAAATTACAAGGTTTAATTCTAAACAGGCTACATAAATTAAATCATTGTCTGTACTCCAAGTAAATAAGTCATGAACTTAATTATTCATGAAGATAGTTACTATATATAGATATTTCACAATAATTCACTGTAATTTTCAGAGCATCTATGTTTTTTCTGTTTTTGTTCTGGAAAATTGGACAATGAATGCTGGCAAGCATCATTTTCTAGAAAATGAAAGAAAATGTCCCTGAAGATTATGACATGAAACTTCTGTGGAATGGAGGATTGAGTGATGTGTTTTCTGGACTAGAAAACTTTTTATTTTGTTTTGTTTTTCTTCTTATTCCAAGCAGGGATATAAACTTACAGAATTGTTACGTAGTAATGGTGAGGATCTTTTATACTACTAAGTCCTAGAGTGTTCTGAGATCACGATATACAAACATATGCTTTAATTTAAATCCAATATATTATATTTGAGAAAATCAGAAATAACGCCCTATTAGAATTCTCTTATTTGCCTTCACAAGACCACAGCATCTATGAGAGTCTTCATGATTTTAAGTCATGAAACAAGTGGATGGGCGTGACTATCATTCCTCTTTCTTTCCCAGGCATTAATAGCATCTCATGGTAGCTAGATTTACCAAATCCTCTGAATTTTTTAATATAGTTTACCGGTACGTTAGATTTTCGTTTATTTATCCCTTCACTTATTAAGTATTTATTGAGAAATTAATATTAGCGTTTCTTAGTATACAATGAGTTTCTTAGTATACCATGGTGAACAAAACACAGTCCCTGTCTTTAAAAATAGGTAGGTCATGATCATGAAACCTTCCCCTATTGCAAGAGCACCTCTCAGGCCTTCCATGCTGTGTACCACATGACTTTATTCCTCAGGCATGTATGTTTGAACTATTCGCAGCAGCTAACATAGGAGCTTTTGATACATGGCATGGCCAGTGTATCAAAATCCCTGGCCTGCTGTGCACGGACGGAATTATGATGTGAGCTTTCAGTGAGCTGGTGTCTTAGGATTGTGACATTTCTTCACAAGTGTTTCTCCAGTGGTATAACGCTTCCTCTACCCTTTATTTCCTTCCTTGGTTGCAGCATTCCCAGTCTATTTCTTTGAAGTTCTCATACTATTTAATTTGTTTTGTTTTGCTTTATTTCTTGTTGCTGATGTTGTTTCATTTTTGCTTAAGTGAGACAGGATGGAATTGGAGTAACAAGAAGGTCCCTCTTAAAAGTGGAATAAAGCTCTGTCAAAATTTTCCCCCATGTTATCACAAAGGCTCTGAAGTTATTTCACAATGAATTTTTTCTTCCTTTGTCCTTGCCAGATGCACAAGGGGATCTTTCTCAGATATTCATAGGGAGACACTAAAGAATCACCTGCAGGTAAAGCCCACAAAAGTGCTGGGTTCCCTTTAAGACTGCAGTCCACAGGAGATTCTCACACTTTCTTCCAGCACTCTGCCGTGAGGAATTTATCAAAACTACCATTTAAGGGTTTCAGCCAGTTATGGACTCAGCGGCTGCTATCTCAGGTGGAAAGATTTCAGACAGGTCTCTCTGGATGATCCCGTCTCTCCAGATTTCCAAGAGGCAACTTCCCCTGACCCGAATCATCTAATATGTAAAAAATAAGTCATCTATTTTCAGTTTCTCCAGCCTTTGCTTATTTTAACATGAGTGAGAACTTGTGAGACGCTTATTACACGTCGGAGCTGAAATTGAAAGTCCAAATGTTATTAGTACCATAATAATAGTAGTTTTAACTTAGCTACGTCCATGCTACATCATCCTATGTCAGACTTTATAAGATTTGAAACATTGAGCATAACAAAGGGGACAAATATAATTTAACCATAGTCACCATGTGTAGCACCATGGATATAAAAATGATTCACAGCATGTAAAATAGGTGTAGAAATAAAGTATTTGGATCTTACTTCTAATAGAAGTCATCTAGATAAACAGCAGAAATCAAGAATAGACTCAAACAGCAAAAAACAAACAAAAAAAAATCTGAGAATTTTACAGTTAAAATCTGCGGTATGTAAAATTTGAGAAATCATTCATTTGAACTTCAGATAATCACACACTTTGTTTTTGAGAAGTCATTAATTTGAACTTTGGATAATTACAGACTTCAGACTTCTTTTTTCCTGAATGTCTTGCATCAGTGTGAACTGTGTCTCAAAAGTGTCATAAGAGGGAACAGGCCAGCATATTTAAGGTAGCCTTCGTCACCGAACACTTGCGAACCTCATTCTTATCATTGAAAATATTTTAAAGGGCTGGAGTGCATTTAGTGAAAACCAAAAGTAGACTTAATTGATCTACACCTCATCGCTGAAGACTGAATTACCATCTTGTCAAAAGTGACTAGAGTCTTACAGATAAAAGCTAAGAAAGTTTTCATCCTCCAGTTATGATAAAGTCATAGTTCTCAAAAGTTGTCATATGTAAATCACGTACCATTTTATAAAACAAAGCTTAATGTGCTGTCATATTTAAAATTTGGTGGGGAGGGGGGAGTGCTTGTCTTGGGATTTTAACTTAGATAATTTTTGCAAAATTAGTGTCACCTGGAAGCATTTTATTGACAATTTAATGTTTGACTTTTCTTCAGATCATTCTACTAAGGGCAGGAATTTGAAGGTGAAAGCAATGTCACTAATATTAAAAACAACTTTATCATTCTGAAAGGCAGGTTATTTCAAGCCTGAGTCTCTCTGGAAAACTTTGATAAAGTCATTTTGATTCTGGAACATGTTGTTTCTTGCTAAGTTTTGCCAGAGATCACCAGCTCTATAATATAGAAATTGCATTGGGCAATTGGGATTTTATAAGAAATTGCCATCATAAATATCATACTTTATTGTTGCATTATGATATACTTACTATGTTCTATATTTGGCTTCAGATGTATTAATACTGAATATACCCTCAATATGGCATCACTATGAATTAGATTAAACTAACCACAGCACAAAGGAATAGTAACATCAATTTAAATTTTCCTAGAATATTGTGGCAATTCTATGTTTACATTCAAAATCCAGTAACAAAAAAAATGATTGCAAAACTCATTTACAGTTTAGAATATGGGGAGATTAAACTAATTTTATCTCTAAATAAACTCAAAGTTGCATTTTAATAGCAAAACTCATCAGTTCTCTTTCTGCTTTGGTATCATTAGCCTTTACAGCTTATCCCCACAGCATGAAGAAATTGGAACCCTGAGCAGACCAAAAATGGGTTCCAAAACTGAATCAGTAAAAAACAACCTACCAACCAAAAAAAGCTCTGGACCAGATTTTTTCAAAGTCAAATTCTGCTAGATTTACAGACAAGAACTGGTGACAATTCTACTGAAACTATTTCAAAATATCAAGGAGAAGAAACTCTTCCCTAATTCATCCTAAAAAGTCAGGATCACCCTAATACTAAAACCTGGCAAAGACACAACCAAAAAAGAAAACTTCAGGCCAATATCTCTGATAAACATAGAGACAAAAATTCTCAGCAAACTACTAGCAAATCATATCCAGCAGTACATCAAAAAGTCAATACACCATAATAAAGTAGGCTTTATTCATGGGATGCAAAGATGGTCCAACATATGCAAATCAATAAATGTAATTCAACACATAAAAGGAATCAAAAGCAAAAACCATATGCTCATCTTAATAGATGAAGAAAAAGCTTTCGATAAAATCCAGCATCCATTTATGATACAAACTCTGAACAGACTAGGCATTGAAGAAACATACCTAAAAATAAAAATAGCCATCCATGACACATCCAGAGACAACATCATACTGAATTGACAAAAGCTCAAACCATTTTCCTTGAGAATGGCAACAAAACAAAAATGTCCATTCCCAACACTCCTATTCAATATATTTCTGAAATTTCTAGCCAGAGCTAGAAATTTTCCAAATAGGAAAAGAAGTCAAACTATCTCTCTTCACTCACAATATGAATCTATACCTAGAAAATTGAAAACCCTCTGCCAAAAGGCTCCTAGAATTGATAAACAACTTTAGTAAATTTCAGGATGCAAAATCATTGTACAAAAACCAGTAGTATTTCTAGACTCTAATAGCATTCAAGTTGAAATCCAAATACTGGATACAATCCCATTTAAAATGACAACACACAAAAAATAAAATACCTAGGAATAAATCTAACCAAGGAGGTTAAAGACCTCTACAAGAACTACAAAACACTTCAGAAAAAAAATTATGGATGATACAAATAAATAGACAAACATTCCATGCTGATGGACTGGAAGAATCAATATCATTAAAAAGGTCATGCTACCCAAAGCAATCTACAGATTCAGCACTATTCTTATTAAAATACCAACGTCATTTTTCACAGAATTAGAAAAAAATATTTTATGATTCATGTGAAACCAAAAAAGAGCCTGTAATCCTAAACAAACAGAGCAAAGCCAGAGGCATCACATTACCTGACTTCAAACCATACTATAAGGCTACAGTAACCAAAATAGCATGGTACTGGTACAAAAACAGATACACAGACCAATAAAACAGAAATAAAGCCACATACATACAGCTATCTGATTTTTGTCAAAGTCAACAAAAATAAGCAATAGGGAAAGCACTCCCTATTCAATAAACAGTGCTGGGATAGCTGGCTAGCCATATGCACAATCATCAAGCTAGACTCCTACCTTTTCCCGTATACAAAAGTTAACTTAGAGTGGATTAAATATTTAAATGTAACACCTGAAGTTCTAAGATTCTTAAAAGAAAACATAGAAAACACCCTTCTGGACATTGACCTTGGGAATACATTTATGACTAAGTCCTCAAAAGCAATTGCAATGTTAACAAAATTGTCAAGTGGGACCTGGTGAAATTAAAGAGCTTCAGCGCAACAAAAGAAACTGAAGAGAGAGTAAAAAAACAATCTGCGAGATAGGAGAAAGTATTTGCAAACTATGCATCTGACAAAGGTCTAATATGCAGAATCTATAAGGAACTTCAACAAGTAAAAAGCACATAACTTCAGTAAAAACTGGGCAAAACATATGAATAGAATCTTCTCGAAAGAAGACACACAAGTGGCAACGAACATAGGAAAAAATGTTCAACATCACTAATCATCAGAGAAATGCAAATCAAAACCTCAAAAAAGATACCATCTCACACCCATTAGAAAGGCTAGTATTTAAAAGTCAAAAAACAGAGAAGCTGAAGGCTTTAGAGAAACGGAATGCTTATACACTGTAGTTGGGAATATAAATTATTTCAGCCACAGTGGAAAGCAGTTGGGATAATTCTCAAAGAACTTAAAACAGAACTACCGTTCAACCCAGTAATCCCATTACTGGGTATATATCCAAAAGAAAATAAACCATTGTACCAAAAAAACACATGTACTCTTCACAGTAGCAAAGACATAGAATCAACCTAGGTGCCCATCAATGGTAGATTAAATTAAATGGTAGATATGTGGTACATATATACCTTGGAATATTACATGGCCATAAAAAAAAAATCTTATCCTTTGCACCAATATAGATGAAGCTGGAGGCCATTATCCTAAGCGAATTAATATAGGAACAGAAAAACAAATACCACAAGTTCTCATTTATAAGTGGAAGCTAAACATTTGATACTCATGGACATAAAGATGATAGCAATAGATACTGGGGACTACTAGAAAGGGCAAAGGGGGAAACTACCTATTGGGTGCTATACTCACTATCTGGGTGGTGGGATCAAGCATACCGCAAACATCACCATCACACAGTATATTCATGTAAAAAACCAGCACATGTACCCATAGATCTAAAATAAAAGTTGAAATTATTTTTAAAAATTTAAAAAAGAATGGTTCTATCATACATATTCTATAAATTCAATGGGAATTAACTGGAGAAATTTCTTGAAAAATACAACAAATTAAATTGATCTAAGAAGATATAGAATATCCAGTTCTGTATCTAAAAACATCAAAATAATTTCAACAAAAACACTCCAACTATGAAATCTGTAGGAAATCAACTAGGAAAGGTAAATCTAACATTCAAGGGAGAGATTACACCATTACTGTATGTATATATGTAAATGTTGGTTTTTTAAGAGAAAAATCATTTACCAAATTGTTTTACGAAGGCAGTTCATGGCTAATCCAAAATCTAATAAGACATTATACAATAAGAAGAAAGGGAGAAGAGAGAGAGGAAGGAAAGAAAAGGGAAGGGAGTAAGGAAGGAAGGCAATATAAAAGGAAAGAAAAGAGGACAGAAAGAAAGGAAAAGCAAAGAAAAAGATAAAAAATATACACGACATTCGTAATACCCCATATGCCTTTGAGGCAATGTTTATTTTCCTCATTCTATTTTTCTCTCTGTTGTTCAGCTTGCATAATCTCTATCAATCTACTCTCAAATTTGCTTATCTTTTCATCACCCATTCTAAGTCTACGTTCAAGCTCTTCTCATGAATATGAAATTACTATAATACTTGTGGGTTTGTTTCATAATTTCTATCTCTGTATTGATATTAGCTCCTTAACGCAACATTGTCATCATCCCTTCCTTTCCTCCTCTGACCATACTTACCCTCAGTTCTGTGAATGTATTTATAATGGCTATTTCGAAGTCTGTCTGTTTCAAATTTGGCATCTGGTTGTTCTCACAGGCAGTTGTGTGGCCTGCAATATTTTTTCCAGTGTAGAGTCCATACTTTCCTGTTTCTTTGCATGCCTCAAAATTCTTTGTTGGAAACCTGACATTTCAGGTATACTTTCAGCAACTCTGGGTACTGATACTCTGGGTACTGATACTCTTTCTTTCAGGGTTTGGTTTTGTTGTTTATTTCCTAATGACTGGACTTGGTGTATCATTTTTGTGAAGTACATCCCCCCTCACCTACACAGTGTTAAACCAGTAATGTTAATACACAGGGAGGCATCTCTTTGGAGATACTCACAGGCACTCTGGGAAGACAGTAGTGCAGATCTCTTATTCTCTATTCCTGACTAGACATGGCTGCTGAACTCCATTAATTGCTTCCTCCTTGTTCTAATAGTTTCACCAATGAACTGGGGCATAAATTGCTCCACAATCTAACCCAATTCAATTTTGGCTACTTTGAAGAAACAGTTTCTGACGTCTGCGTTTGATATTTGTTCTGACTCCACAAGGGTCCCCTTCAGCGATCCTCTTTGCTATTCCCTTACTTTTCTTACTGAATTTTCACGGATTTCCTTGAGCACGTGTTTCTTCATTGCCATTTGCCCTTAGGGTCCAGAGCCTTATGATTCACTGGAAAGTGAGTCAGTGAAGTTCCTTGCGCTGTAATGACAGTAGTTTATCCTCGAGAATGCCAGATAATTTAATGTTCAAAATCGATCAATACATTTACAATATGTAAAAATGCACAAAAATATAATTCAGCACCCACTCATGATTTTTAAATGCTGAATACACTACCAATAGTAAGAAACCTACTCAACTGATAAAGAACATTATAAAAAATTCAATAACTAACATAATATACAACGATAAAAAAATGTTGTTTACTTCTAATATCTAGAAAACTATGCTAGCTTTCACACTTTCCACTCAGAATTTTACTGGTTGTTCTAGCTATTATAATGAAGACATTAAAATAAAATCTATAAAATCCATAAATTCTGAAATAAAACTTTGTGTGTATATATATATATTTTACACAGAAAATTCCAGAAATCTAGAAATTAGTTCAAAAGGTAATAAATTTAGCAAGGATACAGAAATGATCAATGAAAAACAATTGTTCTTATATACCAGCAGCAGACAATTTAAATATTAAAAATGACACTTACAAGATTGCTATAAAAATATACAATAACGTATCTAAGACCTCTGCGCTGAAATTTATAAATCAATACTAGGATAAATGAAACAAGATATAAAGAAAGAAATATACAATGTTTAAATATCATAAAAATTGATTTTTTTAACTTTATGTTCAGGGATGCATGGACAGATTTGTTACATAAGTAAATGCCTGTCATGGAGGAATTGTTGTACAGATTATTTCATCATCCAGACATTAAGCCTAGTAGCAACTGGTTATTTTTCCTGATCCTAGACCTCCTCCCAGCCTCCACCCTATGAAAGGCCCCAGTGTGTGTTGTTCCCTTCTATGCATCCATGTGTTCTCATCATTTAGCTCCCACTTATAAGTGAGAACATGCAGTATTTGGTTTCCTGTTCGTGGGTCAGTTTGCTAAGAATGATGACCCCCGGCCTCATCCATTTTCCTGTAAAGGACATGATGTCTTTTTTTTTTTTTTTTAATGACTGCATAGTATCCCATGGTGTATCTGTACATTTTCTTTATCCAGTAGACCACTGATTGACATTTAGGTTGATTCCATGTCTTTGCTATTGTGGATAGTGCTGCAATGAACATATGTGTACATGTGTATTTATGATAGTTTATATTCCATTGGATATATACCCAGTAATAGGATTACTAGATCAAATGTGAGTTCTGTTTTTAGGTCTTTGAGGAATCACCACACTGTCTTACACAATGGTTGAACTAATTTACACTTCTACTAACAGTGTATAAATGTTCCCATTTTTCTGCAACCTCACCAGCATCTATCATTTTTTTAAATAGCCATGCTGACTGTTTGTTAGATCTCACTGTTGCTTTGATTTGCATTTCTCTAATGATCAGTGATGTTGAGCATCTTATCATATGCTTGTTGGCCAAATAAATGTCTTCTTTTGAGAGGTGTCTGTTCATGTCCTTTGCCCACTTTTTAATGAGGTTGGGTTTTTTTCTTGTAAATTTTCCTAAGTTACTTATAGATGCTGGATATTAGACCTTTGTCAGACACATAGTTTGCAAAAGTTTTCTCCCATTCAATAGGTTGTCTGTTCTCTCTGCTGATAGTTTCATTTGCTGTGCAGAAATTCTTTAGTTTGATTAGATCCAATTTGTCAAGTTTGCTTTTGTTGCAATTGTTTTTGGCGTCGTCCTCACGAAATCTTTGCCCTTCTCTATGTCCAGAATGATATTGCCTAAGTTGTCTACCAGAGTTTTTATAGCTTTGGATTTTATGTTTAAGTCTTTAATCCATCTTGAGTTGATTTTTGTATATGGCATAAGGAAGGGGTTGAGTTTCAATCTTCTGCATATGGCAAGCCAGTTACTCCAGCACCATTTATTGAATAAGGAGTCCTTTCCCCACTGATTGTTTTTATCACCTTTGTCGAAGATCAGATGGTTGTAGCTGTATGGCCTTATTTCTGGGCTTTGTATTCTGTTCCATTGATCTATGTGCCTGTTTTTGTACTACTCCCATGCTGTTTTGTTGACTATAGCCCTGTAGTATAGTTTGAAGTCTGGTATGGTGATGCCTCCAGTTTTGTTCTTTTTGCTTAAGATTGCCTTTGCTATTAGGGCTCTTTTTTGATTCAATATAAATTTTAAAATATTTTTTTATGTGAAAAATGTTATTGGTAATATGATAGTAATAACATTGAATCTATAAATTGTTTTGAGCAGTATGGCCATTTTAACAATATTGATTATTTTTATTTATTGAATAATTTTCCATTTGTGTGAGTCATCTCAGATTTCTTTGAGCAGTGTTTTATAGTTCTCATTGTACAGATCTTTTGCTTCCCTGCTTAGCTGTATTCTTAGGTATTTTTTTTTGGAAGAATCAATATTTTTTAAATGCCATTTCTCCATAAGTTGATCTATAGATTAAAAAATCAATCTAAATCAAATTTCAGCAGGATTTTTGGTAGAAATGGCAAGAGTTCCTAAATTTCAAAAGACTGAAATTCAGGGTCTCAAGACTAAACAACTAAGACCAAACATGTAAACATAGACCAATAAAATATAATATAGAATTCACATTCATGGGTTATTTAAATTTCAACAAAAGTGTGAGTATCTTTCAGGACATGAATGTCTTTTTTTTTTTTTTTTTTTTTTTTTTTGAGACGGAGTCTTGCTGTGTCGCCCAGGCTGGAGTGCAGTGGCCGGATCTCGGCTCACTGCAAGCTCCGCCTCCCGGGTTTATGCCATTCTCCTGCCTCAGCCTCCCAAGTAGCTGGGACTACAGGCGCCCGCCACCTTGCCTGGCTAGTTTTTTGTATTTTTTAATAGAGACGGGGTTTCACTGTGTTAGCCAGGATGGTCTCGATCTCCTGACCTTGTGATCCGCCCGTCTCGGCCTCCCAAAGTGCTGGGATTACAGGCTTGAGCCACCATGCTCGGCTATGAATGTCATTTTTTAATTGTGTAGCTTCAACTGTATATTTTTATGGAAAGTAATCATCAAACGTTAACTTCCAACACACACACACACACACACCTGAAATAAATAATATACCTAAATGTAAAACCTAAGAATATAAAACTATAAAATACAGAGATGAAAATCGTTACCACATTCATGTATGGAAACAATTCTTAGCTAGAATGAAGACGTGAAAACTACAAAATTTTGAAAAACAGATAAATTGGACTGCATGAAAATTAAAATTCAAGAAATGGAAAGGAAAACCACAGAAAGGAAACAAATTTATAGAAACATAAATAACTCTTACAACTCAGTAATGAGGATTTAAATAGCTCGATATAAATGGGCAAAAAGATCTAAATTGACATGACACATAAGACATTTGCATTGCCAATAAATCCATCACAGTGTTCTGCATATTAAGGTAAATAAACATGAAAATTACAGTGCAAGGCTCCTTCACATCCATTAGAACCACTAAAATGGTTAAAATTTAAAATGCTGGCAATACATAGTGATGACAAGTGTGTGGGCAACTGGAGGCCTCCTATACTGCTGGTGAAAATGTAAAACCATACAACTATTTTGAAAATCAGTTTCTTATAAACCTTACATGCACATCTACCATAAGACCCAACAATTCAACTCCTAGGTATGTTATTTTAGTTAAATGAAAACATCCACATAAAGATCTTTATGAAAATGTTTATAGTCATTTTTTGTAATAACAAATAAATAGAACATTGCCAAATGATAAAAAGTAATGAATAATGGATAAACAATTTGTGCTATATCCGTGAAATACAATCCTGTTAAGCAGGAAAAAAAAAAAAAAAAAAAAAGAACTATTACCACATGTGGCAGTACTAATCAGTCTCAAAATAATTATGTTGGGTGCAAGAAGCCAGACTAAACTGAGTACAGTCTGTATTAACTTTAGATAAAATTATATAAAACAAAATTGTATACATAGTAAAAGAAAGCAAATGAGTGGTTTCCTGGCAATATAGGTAAAGGGAAATATTGCACAAGGATGCCTTTGGGCTAAGGGAAATATGCCTTATTTTGACCATAATGATGATTTCGCAGTTATATGTCAAATCTCAACAAATAGGAAACATTAAATATATGCAATTTATTATATATCAATTATAACTCTATAAATTGGTGAGAACTATTTCCAAACATATTTTCATGTGTTAAATTATTTATTTTTAACCTTGAAATAATCTTGAGCAACCAATTGGAATGAAATTAGAGATAAGGCTTCAAACTGAATACGATGCAATGCTCTCCTTTTTTTGTTTGCTTGTTTGTTTGATACAGAGTCCTGCTCTGTCGCCCAGGCTGGAGTGCAGTGGTGTGATCTCAGTTCACTGCAACCTCCACCTCCTGGGTTCAAGCGATTCTCCTGCTTCAGCCTCCCAAGTAGCTGGGACTACAGGCACGCACCACCATGCCCAGCTAATTTTTGTATTTTTAGTAGAGATGGGGTTTCACCATATTGGCCAGGCTGGTCTTGAACTCCTGACCTTGTTATCTGCCCACCTCAGCCTCCCAAAGTGCTGGGATTACAGGTGTGAGCCACCATGCCTGGCCAATGCTCTCATTTCTTTGCCTATTAAAATAATAGTGTAAGATGAATAGAACATAAAAACCTAAGAAATACAAGTATCCAAAAAGGTAAGTTTCCATATTCTGGATCGACTGTCAGTAGGGAGCCATCAGTAAAGAGAGTGTCTGTCAGTTCTAGGTGAGACTGGAGGATTTTTGTAGAGGGGAGTCTAAGCAATTGTACATTTCATTTTCTTACTTTTTCCTTCTGTTCTCTCTTCAGTTCTCTTTCTTTCTTCTCTTCCATTTCCTTCTATTTCTTTTTTTTAATTTTTAATTTTTGTGGGTACACAGTAGGGGTCTATATTTATGAGGTACAGGAGATGTTTTGATACAGTCCTACAATGTGAAATAAGCGCATCATGGAGAATGGGGCATCCACTCCCTCAAGCACTTATCTTTGAGTTACAAAAAAATCTAATTACACTCGTTATTTTAAAATATACAAATAAGTTATTATGGACTATAGTCACCTCGTTGTGCTATCAGGTAGTAGGTCTTATATTCATTCTTTCTATTTTTCCTTTTTTTTTTTTTTACCTTCCATCTGCTTTACATTCTTTTTTGTTATTTTTATCTTCTTTGTTTCTTTGTATTCACAGATGATAGTATTTTCCATTTATTTTATCATCCCTTTCGTCACTCATCTTTCAAAATCTAGCTTCACTTTTTATATATTTTTTCACCATTTTAATCACATGCTTTTAAAACATTATATGTATCTTAATTCATTTAGACTGGCATAATAAAATATCATAAACCAGGTAACTTATAAATATCTCATTTTCCTTATTTCATTTTACCTTATAAACATTTTATTTTTTTAACAATTCTAAGCTGGGAAGTCCAGTACAAAGGCACTGGCAGACTTGGTGTGTGTGGTGGGCTGCTTTCTGGTGCATAGATAGCTCCATCTCACTGTATCCTCACATGGTGGAAGGGAAGAACGAGCTCCCTTTAACTTCTTCTGTAAGAGCACTAACCCCACTCATGAGCCTCACAACCTAATCACTTGCCAAAGACCTACCTATTAATACCATCACTTTGGGGGTTAAGACTTCATCATATGAATTTAGGGGGGACACAAACATTCAGACACTAGCAATATGTTAATAAAACTATGAGAATACCATCATGTCTTGTATATCTATATTTACAATATTCAGATTACTTGTAAATGTCTTCATATCAAAAACATGTCACAGATGAGAACAATGATGGCTGAAAGAACTCATTTTCATAATATTTCATAAGGAGAAATTAATTGAGTTACGATTTAAGCCCACATGTTTTCAACCCATGAGCAATCTCATTTACTACACCTCCTTGTTGGTACATCCTGCCACATTTCTCTACACTGATAACCATCTTAGGAAACTATCCCTAAATAGATTAAAACCCTAGCAAGAGATTCTTATTTGCTTAAAGTGATCCTTCTTTTGGTTGCTGCTGGAGTGAGGAAGCCCTCTACTTACAGACTTTTTTTCATAAATTATGGACATCACAGTCTGAACTACCAGATGTCAGAAATACTCTACTAAGGAGACAAGACACAAAGTTTTGCCCTGCAGTGTTAAACATTTAAGAAAATATAGTATATGTAGAATTCCAGGGTTCTCAGATTAATACTTTAAAATCTTTTTTCCCAAGACCAGTGAACACAAGCACAGCTATACAGCCCAATAAGAATTTATAAATAATTTGGCAAAACCTGACTTGCATATACAACATAAAGCATTCAGACGTGATATTTCTATTCTAATTTAGGGTATAAGAAAGTGAATGTATATTTGTAAAGTTTTTACATAGCACTGCCTTTATAATAAAGCACAAACACTGACATAAAAATGCCTAACAAATATTTGGGGAGTTAAATCAAGGTATGACCTCAAAGATTCAATTCACAGGAATAAATTTAAACCCAAATACATATATAGTTCATTCATGTTTATACTCTTAATAATTTGACTCTCAAATATAAGCAATACATAACAGTTATTAAGTTATTGGTTCTATAACTATTACTATTATAAAATTCAATATTTACATTCATATATTATATAGATAGATAGTCATGCTTGGTAGTCTAATTTTAACTTAATAATATAAATGTCACCAAACAACTTTTATTCTAAAGTTAAATAAGATACATATAAGTGAAGCCTGTATTAGCTTTAGTTCTAGGCTTGAGCCAGAATAAACAACACATAAAAAGCTTCTATCATAAGCATGAGGTCCTAAAAATGCATGCTGATTATAATAACAGTTGTAGTCTTTAGCAATTATCACCCTGACATTTGAGATCTGACACATGGTTATAAAGTATCAACAATCATTTTCTGCAACCTTATGAAACTAGTGCAAGGGAAATACTTTCACATTTTCTTCCAAATATTTATATGCTGCTGCTTTGACCAGAGTCAATCATTAACTTTTATTCAACATTTTTGTGGATTCACTTCATATATAATTATTTGCCAGGAATGGTGGAAGAATATTATCAGCTTAATTGTTGTGCATATATTTTTCTGTGCTGATTAAATTATCTTTTTATAAAGCATTATTTTAACCCCAATATTATTTATTCTTCTCTGTGTCATTCATTTTCTTCAAGTCTTTTTTTTTTTTTTTTTTCTGTGGCCAACATAAAATTAGTAGCATCTATGTCTTTCAGTAAAAGAATAAGCATAGTGAAATAATTTAATTTAGGTCACATTTGGTGACATTTTGCATTACAATAAAATGATCCTTATTCTATTGAAGCATTTGTCAACTGCTGTATTTAATTATGACACACAAGGCATGCTGCAGAACCTAAAGAGCTCAAAATTGATGCCATGATGGAGGAAAGTGTATAATATTGAGGTCCAGACAATCAATGGGCAGAATTTTGGCAAAATACAATTTCCTATTGGGAATTCTTTTCAAAGCCTGGGAACATGCACTTGGGAATGTAGGAATACATAGCATAGACCTCCCTCAATTGATCAAGAGCTAAATCCAGCCTCCATGTAGACAAGAGGCTATGAAGACACAGACAAGATATTAGGTAGCCATCTGTTGTCAGAGCAATAGAAGGAGAACATGACAAATTGAGTGAAGATTTCAATAAAGCCCATTGTCAGGTTAACTAGTATGACACGGGAAGGACTTACAGAAGGGCAGTTGTGTCTCTCAAGAGGTAGGAGCTGATACCGACTGGAAGTGGTGATTATCTAACAGCTCAAATGGCATATCAAATGTAGGTGTTTGAAGAATAACCGAATATAGTTTCCTATGTAAGAAATGAGTTTCTACCTTACTATAGCGATTTTTTATGGAAGGATTTCACCTAAATGAGCATAGTCTACAGGTCAAGCAGAGCAAAAGTAATATTTAATATAGAAGAGGATGTTTACTGTTGAGATGAAAACAACTGGGAACAAGATGAAAACTGTTTACTGTTGAGATGAAAACAATTGGGAACAAAATGAAAACTGGTGATTGAGTCATCAGATACTTTGGACATGAAGTGCTTCTCCACAAACTTTCCTTTTTTATTTTTTCATTTATTTCATTTTTTAAAAAAGGAAATTATACATTATGTAAAATTTTAAATTATCTTTGTAAAAATCAGTATTCAATTAAAACACTATTGTGAACTATTATTGTATTGATTTGAGGGTTTCTTCTGTTTGTTTATATGTTGGAACATCCCAACTGAAAGGTCAGGTGTTCTCAATAAATGTCCCTAATATGGGCTCCTTGTATGCACAACAGTTCAGAACCTCAGGCAAGGTAAAAAGAGGCCCATTCCCTTAAGACAATTCATTCACTGTGACTAGTTCCACTCCTGATTTTGGAATAAGGTGAATCCGTTAAGCACACTGAAAAGTTAATATTGTTTCCAACTCTCAACATAAGCAAATTTAACTCTGGACATGCCTCTCCCATCCTGAGAAGTTACACTCAGCTGGTGCGTCCCCACAACAACACCCATGCAGCAGAGGAAGCCTTAGAAAATCAGCCAGCTCTGTGGACTGCCACTCACTGCTGCCAGCTTCAACTCTACCTGTTGTTCCTGTTTTTATTATACCTGTTCTCAAATGCACATTCTAAGTTTGGTTTTGATTCCTGTTTCTTATCTTTTTAACACTGACAATTGGCCCAGCTCTCTTTTGTATATTAACAAATTTTTGCCTCCTTTTTAACTCTACGGCCACTGCTAGTATAATGTCTTCCTACTCAGGAAATAACTTGATGGAAGCCATTTGCACCATATGTGGTACTTAGTTATTTGATTGTGGGTTACATCCCCTTTAAGCATTTCTATTTCAATTCTTCTGTGCAATTATAGAATAAGAGGGTATACTCATAAAATTACTTAAGCAGGCGACTTTATTAAATATGAAGCCCTTATTGGTGTATAGAAAATGGTTGAATTTTGCTACTGGAAAAAGTCATAACGTGCTGTTGTTTGGTATCATTGTTACTTTAAAGGATTGTGAGAGTGATAAAAGTTCAAAGAGCACCCAATTTGGCTCAGAAGCCAGTCCAAATTAATTAAAACTACAAACCATCTTTAAAAACTACACCAAGTGTCCAAGTGTGCCAAGATTTATTTACTAAATTGTATTGATTTAGGCGTAAAATGTTTACTTCTACTAATATCAGATTATTGAAGATTTATAAAGAGATTTTAATCAGGGTGATTGAAACAATTCAATAAGTCACTATTACTATGTACCAGTTAGCACACAGCAATTATTTTTGGGTTTGGAGATGAATAAAAACACACACAATAAGTAAAACTTCTGACCTCATCTAAATAAATCAGAAATTCCTAATATTTGTGTTGTAGAATTTGTGACATGTCATCATTTCAAATGTGGTAAGATGGGAATCATCATGTCCAAACTAAATGTGGTCTTGTCATCTTCTATCTTTTGAAACATTTTAAAATGGAGAAATGTCCTCTCTTTCTGAAAGTGCTAACTTTGTGTTGTTCATTACATCCTTTAATAATTTATCCCCAAAGAGAACAAATAGACAAAAAGCATTGAGCCAGAACCGGCAGGTTGTCAGTCCTCACTGCTTAGGGACAAAAAGAGCAAACAGACAGAATTCATCAGAGACTGCACAGCTCTAGTTATCAATTATCATGAGGCTGTATTTTAAAATATTTTCTAGAATCATCTACATTCACTTATATAAGTGAAGAAGAGAAACACTCTTCTGTATTTATTAATTTATTCTATCAGCCTGTCATTTGATGTCCGGGAGGAAGAGGGAAGAATAAATGTAAAGCTGATTTCTTCCTTAAGCCTTTCAGTAGAAAAAAAATAAATGTTGTAATCATTGAAGAAAAGTTTTTCTTTAACTTTAAAAAATTTATTACCTACATACTATGTTTCCATATTCTTCTGCCTCATGAATCTTAAATTCTCATTAGTAATTATAGACAGACTCCAGATAGCCCTGATAACACTTGTATTAAGAGGATGGTAATTAATTACATTTAAATAACAATAACCTAACTTTTAAATGCTAGTAATCAAATTCTAATACTTTATTTCACATTAGAGGGTAAATAAATATTTCTTTCTCTGAAGTCACAGTGATTTCCACTCATTACTGCTTTTATAATGGAATTAAAATATACGTTCTTCAGGCATAGCACTGAAACAGGTAGTTTAATGATTTAGGTAAAAATTACAGATATGCATAGAGTTGGTAGATGAGATCATTACACTTCTTAAAAAAATTGTACAGTTTTCACTCTAATTGCCATATACATTATTTTACATAATAGCTAGCATTTTTCTCTTTATAATGGAAATATATACTACAGTTTACATACACATTTTTAGAAATACACAGAAAAAATACTATACAGCATTTGCAGCAGCAAACAAAAGTGCTTTCATTTATCTCAAAGTAGAGATATATTGTTGTTGTTGTTTTTAACTTTAAGCTCAGGGCTACAAGTGCAGGTGTGTTACATAGGTAAATTTGTGTCATGAGGTTTTGTTATATAGATTATTTCATCACCCAGGTATTAAGTCTAGTAGTCATTAGTTATTTTAATTTTCCATCAATGAATTCATATTGACCTAACCTACCTTAATAGATAATAAAAATTGGTGATCAGTGCCTTACAGTTCATTTTCATGATGGAAGAAGATTTATAAACCAAAGTGAACAAATGATAGATCAAATTCCCAAAAGACGAGTTTTTACACAGAATAAGAAGATGTCCCCCATCAGAAAAGCTATTCAGTCTCTTAACATAAATGTCCTGTAATATCTATGAAGTCTATAAATGTCCAATAAAGTGTGTATACAAACACACACACATACACACACAGACATATATTTAATTATATATCATATATTTTATATTTTTGGTTAACATTGCACAGGTTACTTTAAATAGATTATATTTTCTCAAAAGTTTAATATTAATACTAATTCATACTGTTTATTCCAGGCTAGATATTGATTGCTCCAAAATGATTTATTTAATGATATAGGCAATAATGCTATTTTAATTATATATCTGCTTTTATATCTACAGGCTGCATCTGAAATTATTATTTTTCATTCTTGCCTATCTTTGTAACTAGAAATCTCACATATATAATACAACAAATCCTTAAACTTAGTCTACTTTGAAATTAAAGTGTTGTCTTACATCCTCAGATTAATCTCATTTCAATTTCCCAGGGATTATAACTGGCATCTCTACTAGTCCATTATACAGGTTGCATTGTGAAATCACCTTCAATTCCCTCTTATTTTCATTTTCTAAAATCCTTTATCAACTTATCCAAAATAATTTTCCCTTTAAATGTTTTTCAGTTTTACCCTTTTTTATCTCTACTATCAAAAAATATTCCAAGGAAATATCAGTTTGGATGGGATCAAAGCAAACTTGAGTGGTGCAGAGACCACAGACGTTCAGGTAAGAGAGGTGTGAGTGATTTTTGGAGTACTGTGAAAACACATAATTATAGAAAGTGAGATTTCAGAAGAATGTGGGTGGAGAAAAGGAAAAGACAAAATAAATTGAGGGAAATGTACTTTTTCTCATTCTGTTAGAAACAACACAGATGGCTATAAACATTCATTTAGAAAATAAAACCCAGGGAAAAAATAACCTTAACATTTTGAACTGAAGTGCTATGCTTCATCAGGGACAGCAACCATACCATTCTTGGTGTTAATGCATTTTTCCACCATTTTTATCAAGAAAGCACGATCTGTTACTGGCATTAGCCAACTCCAGGCAGCAAAATAGACAAAATGTCAACAGTGTCTCCAATATCTCACATCATCACTACACTCTTTACATGCCACAGAGCTGGTCTGATTCAGGAAAAAAATATGAGTGGAAAACTGAATGAAGTGACTGAAGAGTGAGAAGCCATATTTTCCACAAATAGGTTGCAGCTTGAGACATTCCAAGGTTTTAATATTAGTAAATGCACTTTGTAGTTTCAAAATGTTTCTAAAGCTCTTAGAAAGCAGTAAGGTTAAGAGCATTATTCGATTAATAAGTCTTTTTGGAGACAACAATAAAATGATGTAAATGAGATACATAACTTCTACTCACTGAAGAAACGGTAAAAATTCATCCATCCTTGAAAACACACTGCATGTCAAAAAGTCCTTCTAGTAAAGGATCAAAAAAATTGAGAGTTCCTTAGTGATGACTAAGGGAAATGCAATATTTCTTATTGGATTTAGATTTAATTTTGTTATAAAAATATCTTACCACACTTGTAATGTTTAGTAAAATAGAATTATACTTCTTACAATCAGAAAGATGACCTACTTAAAGTATTAGAAGTATCAGGGTCAGAAAAATTTAAGAATAAACCTGGTATCATGAAAGAACATTTCCGACTTCTATAAATATATCAGGATTTGGTCCCATCTCCTTCATTAATAACTTTTTACCTTGAGCAATTTATCTAATCAATCTATGTAAATGTATACAATTCTGTATAAGTAATAACAAGAATAAAACCTTCATCATTTCTTTACCTGAGAAAAAAGAGAGATTATGTTTGGGGAAAAAATCTAGGGAAGCTGCAATAAGCTTAAGCAAAATTCAGTTATACAAGCATATCTCATTTTATTGTCATTTGCTTTATTGTGTTACAAATACCACCTTTTCTAAAATTGAAGGTTTGTGGCAACACTGTGAACAGCAAGTCTATCAGCATCATTTTTCCAATAGTATGTGCTCACTTTGAGTCCCTGAGTCACATTATTGCAATATTTCAAAATTTTTCATTATTTGTTTCACTGATCTTTGTCATTGCTATTATAACTGCTCTGGGCCCCAAAACCATTAAAATTATATGGGCCACAAACTGCACCCATATAAAATGGAGAACTGAGTCAGTAACTGTTGCATTCCCCTCTCTCTCTCCCTCTCCTTGGGGCCCCCCATTCTCTAAAATGTAGTAATATTAAAATGAGGCCAGTTAATAACCCTACCATGGCCTCTAAGTGTTCAAGTGACAGAAAGACTCACAAGACTCTCACTTTAAACCTAAAGGTAGAAATGGTTAAGCTTGGTGGAAAAGGCACGCCCCAAGGAGAGACAGGCTGGAAGCTCGGCTTCTTTCACCAAACATCCAAGTTGTGAATGCATAGAAAACATTCTTGAAGAAAAACTTAAAACTGCTACTCCTATGAATACATGAATGATAAGAAAATGCAACAGTTTTATTTCTGATATGGAGAAAGTTAGTGGTCATGATTAAAGATCAAACTAGCCACAACATTCCCTTAAAACAAAGCTTAATCCAGAGGAAGGCCCTTACTCTCTCCATTTCTGTGAAGACTGATAGAGGTGAGGAAGCAGCAGAAGAAAAGTTTGAAAGTAGCAGAGGCTGGATTGTGAGGTTAAGAAAAGAAGTCATCTCCATAAAAGAAAAGTGTAAGGTGATGCAGCAGTGGTGATATAGAAGCTGCAGCATGTTGTCCAGAAGATCCAGCTAAGACAACTGACGAAGATGGCTAAACAACAGATTTTTCAATGTGGATGACAGCTTTACATTGAAAGAAGATGCCACTTAGGACAGTCATAGCTAAGAGATAAGTCATCCCTGGCGTCAAAGCCTCAAAGGATAGGCTAAATCTTGTTAGGAGCTATTTTAGCAAGTGACTTTAAGTGAAACCAGTGCTCATTTACCATTCTAAAAATCCTAGGGCCCCTAAGAATTGTGCTAATCCATCCTACCCGTGTTCTATAAACAAATCAGCAAAGCCTAAATGACAGCACATCTGGTTACAGCATGGTTAACTGAACATTTTAAGCCTACTATTGATACCTACTGCTTAGAAAAAAATACTCCTTTCAAAATATTATTGCTCATTGACTAGACACCTGAACACACAACAGCTCTGATGAAGAGGTACAAGGAGACTGATGTTGTTTTAATGCCTACTAACACAACCTCAATTCTGTAGTCCATGGGCAAGAAGTAATTTTGACTTTCAAGTCTTATTATGTAAGAAATACATTTCTTATGGCTATGACTACCATTTCTTAGGGATACAACTACCCATTCCTTGGGCAGATATAAACAAATAAATTGCAAACTTTCTGTAAAGTCTTCGCCATCCTAGATGACATTAAGAACATCTGTGGCCAGGTGTGGTGGCTCAGGCCTGTAATCCCAGCACTTTGGGAGACTGAGGTGGGCGGATCACCTGAAGTAAGGAGTTCAAGACCAGCCTGGCCTACATGGTGAAACCCCATCTCTACTAAAAATACAAAATTAGCTGCGTGTGGTGGCACGTGCCTGTAGTCCCAGCTATTCGGGAGGCTGAGTCAGGAGAATCACTTGAACCCGGGATGGGGAGGTTGCAGTGAGCCGAGATCACACCACTGCACTCCAGCCTTGGCAACAGATTGAGACTCTTTCTCAAAAAAAAAAAAAACAAACAAAAAAAAGTATTTGCGATTTACAAAGGCAGGTCAAAATAGCCACATTAGCAAGAGTCTGGAAGAGGTTGATTCCAATACTCATAGGTGAAATTAAGGGCATTAACACTTTCATGGAGGAAGTATCTACAGATATAATGGAAACAGCAAGATAATTAGAATTAGAAGTGGAGCCTGAAGATGGACTTGAATTGTTCCAGTCTCATGATAAGTCTTCTTATGTATGAGCAAATAAAGTGTTTTACTGAGATGAAATCTACTCCGAGTAAAGATGCCAGGAACATTATTGAAATTATAACAAAGAATTTAGAACATTACACAAGCTTAGTTGATAAAGCAGTGGCAGAGCTTGAGAGAACTGACTCCAATTTTGAAAAAAGTTCTACTGTAGGTAAAACGTCATCAAACAGCACTGCATGCTACAGAGAAATATTTCATAAAAAGAAAAGTCAATCAGTGTGGCAAATCTTATTGTTGTCTTATTTTAAGAAATTGCCATGGCTACCATGACCTTCAGCCTCCACCACCTAATCAGTAAGCAGCCGTCAACATTAAGACTCTATCAGCAAAAAAATTATGACTCATTGAAGGTTCAGATGATCATCAGCATTTTGAATCAATAAAACATTTTAAATTAAGGTATGTACATTGTTTTTGAGACATAATGCTATTGCACACTTAATAACTACAGTGGAGTGTAAACATAACTTCTATATGTATAGGGTTATATAAACCCAATGCATATAAAAGTTTATTTTATTGCAATATTATTTTTAATAATATTGCAATATTCACTTTACAATAAATTTATAACTTTATTGCAATATTCACTTTATTGCAGTGTCTGGAACTGAACCCACAATATCTCTGAGGTATACTTGTATTAGGTCTGTTTCTAACACTAATTTACTATGTTAGTGTGTGACAGTAGGTCTTTGAATATATTTTCCATTGTGAAATGTAGCATGCAAGCAAAAATCCATGAGATAAACAGATGTATATTTCAAAGGATGATAATAATTCAAAGACATGCAGTTTAATAAATAATGTTACCAATATGATTGACATCTCCTTCTGACCACCTGATAACTCTCCTACATACTCCAAAATCACCAAATTTAACCATTACTATATATTTTTGATAATCATCTTGTTCGTCTTTATATTTTTATTATACATATATTTATTCCTAACTATATATGATTCACACTGGCTTCTTGACAGGGTTCTGGGACTCAAAGTGGCTAGCTTGACTTCTTCACAACATGGCAGTGAGCTTCTGAAAAGGACCACTCCAAAGCAAAAATATTCAATGTGTAAGCTTTTATCAAGTGTTGTTTGCATCATGCTTGCAAATGTCTTACTAGTCGAGCCTACAGTCGATGTGGGAGGGCACAACCCAGGGACATGTATATTGGGAGATGTGATTCACTGGTGACCACCAAAGTCATAGAGTCATAGTCTAGCACAGTGATCTATACAGCTATATGTGCAGTATCACAGAAATATTCATCTGGATAGTGGCTTCCCAAATGTCAAGTTAGAACTGGATATAAGGTTTTTACTACCTAGAATGGATGCTAAGAAATGAGACACTTTATTTAGTCTTAGATAGAGAGGGAAAAAAAAAAAGTATGAGAAAAGGAACATAAAATCTGAGCAATACTAGCAAAACTGAAAACTTGATTTATAATTTTAGATTATTGAGCCAGATCATCTTCAAGTCTTCCGGATATCCCCTGTGGATCATCAGAGTCAAATTTAGACATAATCTCACTCAATTGTTAGAGGGAAAAATGAATGCAGGAACTATGATCTAGAAAGTTACATATTTCTTATCTTAGTCATGGCCCATATTTAAAATATATCTTATATTATCCATCAACTAGAACCACCTTTAGCAGTATGATGATTTTTCTTGATGTAGCTATACTGGAGAAATATTTGGAATTCTAGATTTTGTTGTCATTTTTGCTGCCTTCACAAACAGCCTTAATGCTAGATTCATCCCCAATAACAGAGCAGTTTTTAAATAATAAACTTACATTGACAGAAACTCTAATGCACAGTCAGATTGGAGAGGGCTGAAGTGGTCTCTCCAGAGGCCAACAGACTGGATGAGTACCCATGGCAACGTGATTTCAAGTCAGTGGAATAACCATGAAATCAAAGAATAAGGGAGCAGCTGTGAGATCTAGCACATTTAGCACAACTAATCAAACCGAGGTCAGCAGCTGGTATAAGCTGTAAAGGGATAAGATAAACTCCAGTGACAGGTTCTTAAAATATTGTCCACAGACATGTAAAAACAACGGTATTGTGTTGAGGTATTGCAGAAAGGGCATTGCTCAGTTCAGCAATGTTTGCCACCTTGGACAGCTAAACTGTCTTAATGAGCAGCTTCCAAAATGAAATATAATAGATAGAAGAGATGGACTGTTGGAAAAATAAGTATGGCTAACTCCAAATGTCTTGCTGACAATAAATCCTGATATCTCCTGTTCATTCTATGGATGGATTTATTGAACTACATTTCATCCCATTTTATACCTAAGACTGCACAAGTTATTTTAAATCACTTTCTGGGGAACACTGTGTTTTCTAAACTATGCCATAAAAAATTTAATTATTATATCTGACTTTAGGCAACCCATTTTACCTACCTGGATTAGAGTTTTATTATTTTTAAAATAGAAGATTTGCTCCCCTCCCCCATCAAATAATTTCTGGCTCTAATAATTTGTTGTGGTTCCTATTATCAACCAGTCCCTGGATAAGCTCTAGGTATACAAAGTGGCAAAAAGCACTCTTCACGAAATTAGTTATTTGGAAGTCTAAAATTAATTCATGAAAATATAAATAATAAGCCAGCATGGGCTAAGCATAATATTTTCAAAAAACATATATACGTCGGGTGCGGTGGCTCACCCCTATAATCTCAGCAATTTGGGAGGCTGAGGTCAGTGGATCACCTGAGGTCAGGAGTTTGAGACTAGCCTGGGCAACTTGGTGAACCCTGTCTCTACTAAAAACACAAAAATTAGATGGGCATGGTGGTTGGCGCCTGTAGTCCTAGCTACTCGGAAGGGTGAGGCAGGAGAATCGCTTGAACAACCTCCCAGGAGGCAGAGGTTGCAGTGAGCCGAGATCACACAACTGCACTCCAGCCTGGGTGACAGAATGAGATTTCATCTCAAAAACTAAAAAAGAAGAAAGAAAGAAAAAAATAATAAAAGAAGCATCTGTAGTAAGTCCTCCAAGACTTGGGAGGAAGTAGAAATCACTTTGGGCCAATATTTTTGAAAATTTTCCTAACAGTGGGTAGAAATTGGATAAGATAGAGTGAGTTGAGCAGGCCGCAAGAATGGTAACTGAAGTGAGTTTAGGTGTAGAGGCAGATATTTAACTTTGGCCTTGAATAAGCTAACCACCACCGTCTGCAATGGTGTCTCCATATATAATTTCCCTGATGTCTGAATATTTAGTCCAGATATGCACATGCTCTTTTATTTATACCAGTTGGTCTTCTTCCTTTGCCCTATTTTCAGATACCCACTATTCCTACTGGGGAGAAGCCTAGACTGACAATATATAAAGAGTAAGTACTGTATTGTGTCTCACTTAAACAATGCATTTTTTCTATTTGATCATTCTTCTACTTAACACACTGTTCGCTTTTTTCCTCAAAAGCATCTGTTACTAAAAATAAAAACAGACCACCCCTCTGACTATGCAAATGGATCTGATGTAATTAATCTATATATCTAGTCTCTATATGTCAACACTCACTGACTACCTATAAATCACCTCAAATTGAATAATTTAGACAAAGAATGGTTTCTGCTCTTATATAATCAATGTACAATATATAGATTAATTCAAGGTAAGACAGAACACATATTTTGCTTTCCAAGTCATTGTAGAAAAGACATGTAAGTGAGTTTTAACATGATTATGTGTATGAAGAACTTGACGCAGATAATCTTGGAGCTCTGCTTGTCATCCTTTGGCCACCTGCAGTGATGGTGGCCCACCTGCAGCTCAATGGGGGACCATTCTACACGAGATCAGGTTCCCATTGCAAGAAATCTATTTCAAACACAACATATGACTCTATACTTTGCTGCCTTTCGGACCTCACCAAGACTGCAAAATCTTCATCACAATTCTCAACCACACTCACATTAGAAACTCAAAAATATACGCAAAAAGTGTCTTACTATTCTAACATTGGGAAGAAAACTGCAGTTGATCACATTTACATATCATTTTATTTGAAATATGTTATTGTAATTATTTCTTATCACATGAAGCATATTTACTTCCTGAACAATTTTCTTTTTTTACCAATTTCAAAATGTATACATTTGGCTCAGTCACCAGTTGAACCCCAAATACGTTGCTGTCTGTACCTTATTTTCTTAGTGGGAATAAAGACAGTATTGAAGTGAAAGCAATGTTGTCATCAAGGACATAGTCTCTAAGAGAGACCCTTCAGGAGATACGAAGTTGGTGGCAGTAGCCACAGGCCCCTGAAACTGGTGTTCAGCACTGGAGAGTCTCGGCATGGGCAACAAATTATCAGGAAGCAGCCACTACTAGGGATAAAGACAGGAAGTAAAAGTGATAACAAGAGAACAGAGAAGTAGTCAGGATAGTAGGATTAAAGATGACTGAAGCCATCTAACACACCTCATAATTCTGTCAAAGCGGTTTTGGAATAGGAAGAGGTGCAGCAGTAAGAAAATGCATAAATGATTCATGGTGTGCATTCTGATTGTAAATAAGTGTTGCACTTAAAGCTAGATGCTTCTCATTTTTAAAAGTATAAAATGCTATGTCTTAAATAATAAAGAAGAAAATCACCAAGCTGAGAAATAAAAAATGCCACATCTGGGGTGAGAGTTAATATAAGACAAGCACATGAAAAAGTTTGGATAAAATAGTTATTTGTGCATTACGAAATATCAGACTTCAATGGAATCTTCTGCACTTGCAGCCTCTTTGAAAGGTACTAGCCTACCTGAACCCAGAGAAGTTTTCATGTAAATCCATGAAGCATCATGCACTAAGATATTCACCATGATAGCATTGAGGGTAACAGGGAGCTGGTTACAGCATAGATTTTCCTAAGATGATATATAAAATAATTGTAGTTAATGCATACTGTGAAATGCGTGATACAGTTAGAAAAAAAAAATTTCAGGGAATAGAGTAACACTGGTAAATGTGGCAACCATTTTTTGTAAAGAGATATGTTTTTAAAAACAGCATTAAACAAGACAGAAAATATTGATTCAATTTATAAAATCAAAAAAAACACTTGAACACATGTGCATGGTCACATATAGACACACAAGGACATGTATCAAACATGTTGAACAGATTGCAGGTTGGAAAAGGCAAAAGAGTAGGTAATGAGAAGAAGGAGACAAACAGTACAGCTACGTAAGGTCTTGCATGGGAGACAGAAGGAATACATTGGGAATAGTGAGGACTCTAAGTAAGTAATGAGTAAACTCAGATTTTTTTTTTTTTCAGGTATCAGGTGTGTCCACAACAACTACGAATGTCAGAAGAAACACTTTCAGAAAGTGAGTCATGGAAGAGAGAAAGTGTTAAAGAGTTCATAGAATTCATGGGACAGTTTTTGGTCATTACATAAAAATTCTGAGATTAAAGGATAGCACTTTTTCTAGTTATGTGTAAAGAAAAGATGCAGAAGCGTATGAACAAGGTTCATCAGTTAGCAATAACAAAAAAAGGAAAATAAAAGTGTAAGAAAATGTACCATTGTGAGCAGGGATTTTTCTATATTTTATTTTAAAAATTTGTGTAAACTGTGTGTTTACAAATTTATGATTTTATATTTCATGTTGCATTTGTCTTATTTTCAAAAATGCAGTATTTGCCATCCTACTTATATAATTATATAACTCTTTATTGCTTCTGTCTTATGAAATATGATAACATGTTTATAACTTGTCAAACACAGCCAGAGCTCTTCCCCCTTCCTCAACTAGGGAGAAAGGTTATGTCTATATTCTCAGAAAATGAACAGCCATGGGTATTCAAAGTGACCAACCCCAGCATCTGCATCATAAAAGGACTTGAACAATTACCTTTATAACCTACCAGTTGTTAATTTCAAATTAGGTTTCATAGAGATTTTTTTAATGAACCACAATTTGATTGCCTGTGATACACACAAATGGCTATTTAGTGTATAATCCTAGAACTGTAGGGCTCATACATACCCTCCCCCCCCCCACACACACACACACAAACACACACACACACCCCCCACACCCACTCATGTGCAACTATGCTCTTAGTTTAGACTTCGGTTGCTCTCCTCTCTTCCATTGGTTGCTCTCCTCTCTTCCAGTGAGAATAAGACTCTAAATCCATGCAGCTCTTAAAAGAAGGATCATGAATTTCTGATGTCTCAAAACTCCAAGAGAATAAGAATCATACAGGATTCTAGATCACTGCTAGGTAGGAAAAGTGAGAACAGTAATAGCAAAATTCTGACATTGAAGGCTCCCATGAGAACTCCAGGTGTGGACGAGTAGGATCTGTGGTGCAAAATCTACCCTCTTTGGTTACACCATAAGTTGAGTCCATAAGAATTGTGGGGAAATGGGTGCACCCCTCTTGTATACCAGCTCAGAAGAGTTAGGTTGAAAATAAAAGCACTCTTCTCATGTCTTATTTCAATTTTCTTACTTTAGAGTACAAGAATGCAATGCAACAAAGCATTAATGGCATTATTCATAAAATATTGTATTTGGAGTATTAGTAGTTAATAGCTACTATTAATTTTTGTTCGTTTGTTTGTTTTTGAGACAGAGTTTTGCTCTTGTTGCCCAGGCTAGAGTGCAATAGAAAGATCACGGTTCACTGCAACCTCCGCCTCCCAGGTTCAAGTGATTCTCTTGCCTCAGCCTCCTGAGTAGCTGGGATTACAGGCATGCACCACCACACCTGGCTAATTTTGTATTTTGAGTAGAGACAGGGTTTCTCCATGTTGATCAGGCTGGTCTTGAACTCCCGATCTCAGGTGATCTGCCCGCCTCTGCCTCCCAAAGTGCTGGGATTACAGGCGTGGACCACTGTGCCCGGTCTAATTTTATCATGAATACTACTAGTAATAATATACTGTATAATAAAGTTACAGTTTTATATTAATATTATGTTTGTATAATAGTTTTTAGTTATTGATACTGTATTATTACATTATAATATAGTCATGATTTTTTTTTCTTATCAGGATTAAGGGACTAGAAAAAAAATCCAAGTAACATGATTCTTGTATTTCTTTCTTCCTAGAGGTATCAATTCTCTATCTGGATAAAAATACAGCATGTCATTTCGCAAAGCAGACATTGGACTTAAATGGAAAATGTGTGCCACCTGTATTCCTGTTTCAATCGCTTTATCTCTTTATTTGCATCTGATGTGTCAAATTATCAAGGCACTCTTTAGACAAAGAATAGGACAAGCAAATTAAGTAAGTTCTCATAAGTTTCCATCTTTTATAAATTGTCATAAAGCATAAAGATAAGATTCAAGAAAGGCTGCTATTTAAAAGTTCCGGCTTGTAGAATAGCTTCTCTGATCCTGGCATTGTTCCTTTACATTTTGTCTCTTCAAATTCTGGCAGGTATGCAATACCTCATACAGCAGCTTTTGAGAACGGAACGTGAGTAGTAAAACTTTGCAAGCTGATACTTATGAAAACAGAAGAAAGGTATTTTTTTCAACTCCAGAGAGTCAAAATTTAATCAGTCATTGTTAGTGGTATAAGACAAAAAGTAAACACTGAGAGGGTGACTCACAGTCTACGTAATTCTACTTAATATGATTATGAAAAAGTATTTAAATATAGCAATTAGCAACATAATTGATGTATCGATATAAGTGAAATAAAAAATAATTAAGTCATCTGGCAGAAAATATATTTTTTCTTTCTCTCTAAATCAAAATTTAAAAATCAGTGATGCTTTAGAACATTTCTTTTTTTATTAGAAATTACTTTAAAGACATAGTCCTAATAAATAATCGCCTAAAGATAATATAAGTTAAAGACAGATTAATAGTAAGTAGGATTTATAACCATTATGTTGGTATAAACTTTTATACCAATTCAATAATATTATACATATTATTGAATATTTTATTGCCCTCAACAAATCTCAATAAAAATCTGGGCAAAAGAATGAATCTGTATTGTAATTCAATGACAAATAAGAATTTGAATTGAAAGTGGTTATTTTTCCAACTAAAAAATAAGTACACAGACTTCACAAAAATATAGAGCTTTTTTTATTTATAGACGGTGTGACTGTTTACTTAACTCCCCCAGGAAAAAAATGAAAATAGTAAGGAAGGATAAAAAATTACAATACTACTAAAGAAAGTGAAATACTTAGGTATAAATCTAACAGAAATGTAAGGTGTTTATATGTAAAATACTACAAACCTTTGATGAATAAAATAGAAGATCCAATTAAATGAAGATATATTTTGTTTTCATGGATTATCAGACTTGATATTGTTATGATATAAATTGTGCATAACTCAATCTATAAATCCAGGAAGCTAGTTTCTAGCTATTGACAAATGAATTCTAAAATGTATATTCAAAGGCAAAATACCTAGAACAGCCAACACAGTGTTGAAGTAAAAACACAAAGTTGGAGGACTTATACTATCCAACTTAAAGACTACAAGCTGCAGTAATTCACACAGTGTGATATTTGGTGAAAGAACAGACATATGGATCAATGCAACAAAATAGAGTGCCCGTAAATAGATTCCCACAGATAGTCCACTGATCTTTGATAAATGACCAAAGGTAATTAATAGAAGAAATGACAGCTGGTAGAACAACAGGTTATGGAAATAAATGGATTTCTGTATATATAAAATGAACCAAAGAAGAAAACTTGTATCTTTCATTTAAAAACTTCAAATCTACTATAGGTCTAAATATATAATAATGCAGAACTATATAACTTCTAGAAGGAAACATAGGAGAAAATCTATGTGTCCTTGGATTTACTAACAAGTTTTTAAAAACACCAAAAGTTCAGTACATGTAACAAAATTTGGTGAGCTGGACTTTATGAAAACTAAAAGCCTCTTTCCAGAGTAAGACACTGTTAGCAGAATGGAAAGGCAAGCCACAGATTGGAGATAATATTTACAAAACACAAATGTGATTTAAACAATTGAATTCAAAGTATACAAGGAATTCTTAACATTTAACAGCAAGAAACCAAACAACCCAATTTAAAAAATGGGCAAAAGATCTAAGCAGAGAAACCTAATCAAAGAAGATACACAGATGAACAAAAGTAAATGAAAAGATGTTTAAATTAAAATAAGAAGAGATACTGCTACACTACACATCTATTAGAACAGGTACAATTCCAAAACTAAAGTGCTACCTGCCGATAGAGCAACTGGAACTCTCATTCATTGGTGGTGGGAATGCACAATGGCACAGACATGTTGCAAGGCAGTTTGGCAGTTTTTTGCAAATCTAAACATACAATCCAGTAAGTATACTAAGTATTTACTTACTTAATATCAAATTTATGCCTCCACAAAAGCCTACCTGCTGATGTTTATAGAAACTCAATCCATAGTCACTGAAAACTGGAAGCAATCAGATGTCTTTGGATAGAAGAATGGATAAACAAACTGTGATATATCCATACAATATAGTATTACTCAGTAGCAAAAAGAAATTAGTTATCAAGCCACGAAAAAACAGAGATGAATTCTGTGTGCGTGTGTGTGTGTGTGTGTGTGTAAGAAGCCAATCTGAAAATGATACATCCTATGCAACTCCAATCATATAGCATTCTGGCAAAGGAAAACTTACAGAGACAATAGTAAATCGGTAATTACTAGGCATTCTGGAGAAGTGAAGCTTTGAATGTGTGAGGCACAGAACGTGTTTCAGAGGTTTGCAACTATTCTGTATAATACTATAATTTGGGTATGCAACATTAACATTTGTCAAAATCCATAGAACTTTACAGCTCAAATTTATGTACACAAATTTTTAAATTATCATTTATCATTTAGGAGGTAAGATTCTATTCTATCCCAGAATATAATGCACAAGATGACAAACAAATTGTATTACAAATGGATAAAACAATCTCACTGAAGTGAGTTGGGAAAAAAATGTGCTAACCTAGTTAAGTAGGAAAATGAGTATAGTATAGGTGTAACTTGAAATTGAGCAACTAATTAAAAGGATGCCCGATGTTGAAAGCCAGATTTCTCACTGTTGGAGTGAGAGAGTACAGGTAAGCAAGAGAAGGAAGCTAGAGTGATCCACGTGGTACTGAATTGGAGTCAGAGTTAGTATGAACTTTTGTTTTAGTACAGATACAGAGTGTTGCATATAGAAATACTTATAGATAATACATGGGTGAGTATATGTACATTTATTTCCCTGTTCTGTCAACTGAGAAGACCTAAAAGTAAGGACAATTTAGTGGCATTGAGTACATGAAACTCACATAATTTGGTTTTCATTCCATTCTCCAATAAAAGGAACTAGGGCTCTTTGAATAAATGTCTGATTTTAAAAGCTGAGCCTAAAGAATCTTGTGCCAGAAAGCAAGGAATTGTTAATCACATATACACACACACTCAAAATTATCAGAGCATGTCAAAAGGCCCTAAGAGGCAAAAGAAAGTGCTTTCAATGACAAAAGTTGGAATGATTTAAGCAACAAAGTAAATAAAGTACTATTGGATAATAACCCGAAGCATAAAATAAAAATTCATGATTTCACTCTGATATAAATACAATATTTAATAAATGAACAAATGAATGAGAAAGACAAATGTCCCATGCAGAAGAATTCAAAATAACTTACATGGATACTCTGCTCTCAAAGAGCTGGACTGGAAGTCTTCACTTTTAGGTGTGGGCTTTGAATAGTGACTTCCTTCCAAAGAATACAGTATGAAAAGGGGGAAAATTGAAACTACTGTCTAGAAACGTGATGAACAGTAGCTCAACCAGGTGATCAGAGTCAATGTTAATATTCATCTGTCATGTTGATTGTACATATATTTAATATGATATGATAAAAATGTCACCTTACCTCACAGGAATTCCTTCTGAAAACACATAATCTCAGTCTAATCATGAGTAAAACATTGAAAAAATTCTAATTGAGGGTCTTTCTATGAATACTTGGCCAGTACTCCTCAAAATTCTCAAGGATTTCAAAAACCAGAAGTCTGAGAAAATGCCATACCCAACAGAAACCTAAGGAAAATATGACTACTAAATATAATGTAGTATTCTAGATGACATCTTGAAAGAGAAAAATGATGTTAAGTTAAACAAACTAAGAAAATATGAAAAATATGACTTGTTGATAATAATGTATCAGTATTGGTTCATTAATTTAAACAGATATACACGGTCATCCTCCTTACGCCTGGGGAATGTATTCCAAGATCACAGTGCATGCCTGACATCATAAATAGTACCAAACACTATATATACTATGCATTTTTTTCCTGTGCACTGACAACTATGATAAAGTTTAATTTACAAATTAGGCACCATAAGACATAACAACAATAAGTAATAATAAAATATAAAACCATAATATAGTGTAATACATGTGAATGTGGTCTCTCTCTCCTCTCTGTCTTTCTCCCTCTCCCTCCCTCTCTCTCAAAATATAGTGATATTTTGAACCACAGTTCACATGGGTAACTGAAACTGGGGAAAGCAAAACTATAGATAATGGGGGCACCTACTGTACTATATTCAGTACTAAGATGTTAATAGGGGAAACTGGGGCTAGGGTATACAAGAATTCTATATACCCTCACAACAGACTGAAGGTCTGTGCACTCAGAAAATTTGTAAGTTGAAATCCTAACTCCGGATGTGAGGGTATTAGGAAGTGGACACTTTGAGAGGTTATTAAATCATGGGAGTGAAAACCCCATGAATCGATTTATGTATGCATATGCATATATGTATATATACATATAAATTAATAGGGCTTCAGATATTTGTATTATGTGCTTTAAAACCACTATATTTCCTTTGGTTAAAGATATAAAAAGAAAAATAAGAATGTCGTTAGATAACTAAAAAATATAAACCTTACCAAAATAAAAATTCCAGGACATAAAAGTCAAAGTATGGAAATTGACTTTTCTGTATTTAAGACAAAAACAGCTATATATAAGTATTATATAGAGAGCACAAAAAATAGTTATATATAAGTATTAAATCTAAATTAATATTGAATGCATGAAACAATAATTATAATTGCAAGCAGCATTAAAATATAGAGAAACTCATAGCAAAATAGCCCAAATATAGAAGAAAATGAATAAACTTAAAAGGATACTAGGGACCTTGTATTTTTGGAATGATGATAAGATAAAATATCCATGCTCTATTCTCTACTAAGAAAAGGAAATAGTGAAAAATGTCCAGTTTAATTAAAGTTAAAATAGGAGAGAGAGAAAGAAGTAGGCAGGGCAAAGAAAGACCATGAATAAGATACTATAATAAGATAATAAATAAATAAGATCATAACCAAAAGATAAATAAGATAATAAAAAGAACATTAATAAGATACGTAAAAACAAATACAGCAGTAATTACATTAAGCCATTATGGCCTAAATGCTCTGAATAAAATCAAAATATTATTACACCAGACTACAAAATGTAAAAATAAACAACACTACATCAAGATTCGGATCTAAAATATGTGGACACAAAAAGGTTTAAAATCAAAAGTATTACTTAATGGAAGTTCTTCAACCAGACATAAAAGGATGTTAGTGAAAAATAAGTCATCTGAAGGTTCAAAACTCACTAGTAATAGTAAGTACACAAACAAAACTGACCATTATAACACTGTAATTGTGGTGTGTAAACTACTCATATCTTGAGTAGAAAGATGAACCTATTGGGGGATGAAGTTAAAGTGTGAGTTTAATATTTTATTAGCTTTCTCTTTGCTTGTTTGCTAGTTTGTTTGCTTAGTCTATCAGTGTTAAGTTGTCATAATTTAAAATAATGGGTTATAAGATGTTATTTGCAAGTCTCACAATAACCTCAAATCAAAATACATACAATAGATACACATGAAATAGAAAGCAAGAAATTAAAATACACAACATGAGAAAATAACCTTCACTGAAAGAAAGACAGAAGGGAAGAAAAGAAGTATACAAAGACCACAAAACAACCAGAAAAAAAATAATAACATAGAAGTGAGTTCATACTTATTCTTTCATTGGAGAGTTTAGTTCACTAACACTCGATAAGTATACATACATACTTGAAAACATGAAAGTATATATACATACTTATTGAATGTAAACAAACTAAAATCTCCAATGAAAAGACACAGAGTGGCTGAATTTAAAAATAGAACAAATGACACAATGATCTGTTGCCTATAAGAACCACATATCACCCATACAGACAAATGCAGAATGAAAATAAAGAGACAGAAAAATATATTCCATATTAGTAGAAACCAAAAAACAGCTGGAGTAACTACACTAATTTTGGAAAAATAGATTTCAACACAAAAACTATAAAAGACAAAAAAGTTTATTATATAATAATGAAGAAGTCAGTTCAGTAAGAGGTTATAACCCTTGTAAATACATATGCATCCAACACTGGAGAACACAAATACACAAAGTTAACTGTTATTAAAGAGGACGATTGATCCCAATACAATAACACCTGGAGACTTCAACACCCCAGTTTCAGCATGGGACTGATCAGGCAGAAAGTAAACAACAAAAACAAAAAAATCAGACTTAATCTGCACTATCGACAAAATGGACCTAAGAAATATTCACAGATGGTATTATCCAGAGGCTGCAGAATACACATTCTTCTTTCCCCTCAACACATCTACCATTCTAAAGGATAGACCACATATTAGTCTACAAAAGATACTTAATTCAAAAACCCCAAAATTATACTAAATATATTCTCTGAACACAATGGAAGAAAATCAGTAATCAATAACAAGAAGAAATGTGGAAACTATACATACACATGGAACTTAAACAATAAACTGTTGAATGACTACTGCATCAATGAAGAAATTAAATAGAAAATTTTAAAATTTCCTGAAACAAACGAAAATGAAAACATGACATACAAAACCTATGAGATACAGTAAAAGCAGTAATATAGCAATAACTGCCTGCATCAAAAAAGTAGAGAAACTTCAAAAAACCTAATGCTGTATCTTAAAAAACTAGAAAAGTAAGAGTAAATCAAAGCCTAAATTAGTAGAAAAAAAGATCACAGCAGAAATAAATGAACTTGAAATGAGAAAAGCAATACAAATATAAATAAAATACAAAGTTGGCTTTTTGAAAAAGTAAAATAACTGACAGAAAAAGTAAAATAATTTAGCCAGACTAACCAGGAACAAAAGAGATAAGAGGCAAATAAAATCAGAGATGAAAATGGAGACAGTGTAATTAATACCACAGAAATTCAAGGGATAATTAGAGACTACTATAAGGAACTATATGTCTATTAAATGTAAAACCTAGAAGAAATGAATAAATTCCTAAAAATATACAACCTACCAAGAGATCAAAGTTATAATGAAAAGTCTCCCAGTGGAGAAAAGCCTGGCACCAGTGGTTTCACTGCTGAATTATAACAAAGATTTAAAGAAGAACTAATACAAATTTTATTCAAACTATTCCAAAAATTAGAAGAGGGAATATTATCCAAATCATTCTGTGAAGCCAGTTTACCCTGGTGCCAAAACCAAAGACAGACATATCAAACAAAGACCTGTATCCCTGATAATCATTGATATAAAAATCTGCAGTAAAATACTAGCAAACTGAAACCAACAACACATTAAAAAGATTCTTTGTCATGAACACATGTGATTTATACCCAGGATGGTTCAACATATGCAAATCAATCAATGTGGAACATCTTATCAACATAATGAAGAAAAGAATATACAATCATTTCAATTAATGAAGAAAAAACATTTGATAAAAATCAGCATCCTTTCATGTTAAAAACCCTTTAAAAACTGCATATAGAAGGAACAAACCACATAATAAAAAGCCTCATACCACAGATTTACAGCTAGTATTATACTGAATAAGAAAAAATTGAATTCCTTTTCTCTAGGACCTGAAAAAAGGCAAGGATGCCAACTTTCATCACTGTTATTCAACATAGTAGTGGAAGTCCTAGCTACAACAATCAGACAAAAGAAAGAAATAAGGGGCACCCAAATTGGAAAGTCAAATTATTCTAGCCTGCAGATGATATGATCTTATATTTGCAAAAACCTAAAGACTACATCAAAAAAATTACAAGACCTGATAAAGTTTGTAAAGCTACGAATACAAAACCAGCATGCAAAAAAATCAATAGCATGTCTACATGCCAACAGTGAACAATCTGAAAAAAGAAATCAAGAAGGTAAAGCTATTTATAATAGCAACAAACAAAATGAAATACCTAAGAATAAACTTAACTAAAGAAGTGAAAGAGCTCTACCATGTAAACTATATAACATTGATTCAAAACTTTGAAGAGCACTAAAAAAAAACCAGATATTCTATGTTAATGGAGTAGAATAATTAATATTGTTAAAATGTTCTTAATACCCAAAGAAATGCACAGGTTCCATGAATCCCTATCAAAATATCAATGACATTCTTCACAGACATATGAAAAAAATCCTAAAATTTGTATGGAATCACAAAAGACCCAGAATAGCCAAAGTGATCCTGAGCAAAAAGAACAAAACTAGAGGAATCACATTACTTGATTTCAAATTATACTACAGAGCTATACTAACCAAAACTGTATGGTACTGACATAAAAACAGACACATAGACCAATGGAATAGAGAACCTAGAAATAAATCCCATATACCTAGAGTAAATTCATTTTTAATACAGGTGCCAAAACCTAAATTGGAGTAGAATAGTCTCTTCAATAAATGGTGCTGGGAAAACTGGATATCCAAATGCAGAAAAATGAAGCTAAACCCCTAAATCTTGCCACACACAAAAATCAAATCAAAAAGGATTACAGATGTAAATCTAGTATCTCAACCCATAAATCTACTAAAACAAAACATTGGGGAGACTCTGCAGGACATTGGTCTGGGCAAAGATTTCTTGAGTAATACCCCACAAGCACAGGTAATCAAAACAAAGATGGACAAATGGGATTACATCAAGTGAAAAAGCTTCTGCACAGAAAAGGAAACAATCAACAAAGTCACAAGACAACCCACAGAATCGGAGATAATGTTTGCAAGCTATCTATCTGACAAGAGATCAATAACCAAAATATATGAGGACCTCAAACAAATCAATAAGAAAAAATATAATAATTCAATTATAAAATGGGCAAAATATATGAATAGATATTTCTCAAAAGAATGCATACAAATGGAAAACAGGTATATGAAAAGGTGATCAATATCATTGATCATCAGAGACATGCAAATGCATACTCCAATATATATCATCTTAACCTAGTTCAAATGGCTTGTATCCAAAAGACAGGCAATAATGAATGTTGAAGAGGATATGGAGAAAAAGGAACCATTGTACACTGTTGGTAGGAACGTAAATTAGTACATTTGACGTGTATTTATCTCATAACATAGTCTCAAAATATGTAAAACAAATAGAACTGAAAAGAGGAACTTAAAATTCCATATATTATCATTAAAAGAAAAACAAACAGTAAAAAGTAAAAGCATCGACAAATATAACACAAGAAACGTGTACCAAATATGTGAAAGGAAAATATCTTGGGGCCCCAAAATCACTCAGGAAAACTCTAGCTGGAAACTTCTTAGGGCAAACCTCTCTCCCATTCTATTCAAAGTTAACCCTCTGCTCACTGAGATAGATGTGTATCTTTTTCCCTCCTTTGGAAAGGCTAATCAGAAACTCTAAAGAATGAAAGCATTGTGTCTCACCTATCTGTGGCCCAGAATCTCCCTTCCCACTTCAAGTCTTCCTTCCCTTGTTTCAAGCTGTCCCACCTTTCCAGACCGAACCAACAGACTTCTTACGTATGTTGATTGATGTCTCATGTCTCCCTAAAATGTATAAAACCAAGCTATTCCCTGACCAACTTGGGCACATGTTGTCAGGACTTCCTAAGGCTGTGTCATGGGCACATCCTCAACCTTGGCAAAATAAAATTTCTAAATTAATGAGAACTGTCTCAGATTTTTTGGGTTCACAAACATCACACCCAAAACTTCAGAATAATTTTCAAGCTCAAATGTAGTATCTATTACATGCAAAATCATTACATTTTCATGACAAAAAAACAAGCTTGACAAATTTTAAATCACAAAAATCTACATTTCAATTAGAAATAAAGATAATAAACACAGTATCATATTTTTGGTGTTTAAGGATTGTACCTGTGTTACTCAGGGTTCTCCAGATAAACCAAACCTAAAGACATGTACTTGTGTCTTTGTGTGCCCATTTCACCATGGGGAATATTTCCAGCAAAGTTTTAAACTCTTCTTGTTCTTTTCCTCATGAGAGAAGATTTATGTAAGTATCTTTTCTTATTACAAAGGCTGAGATGTCCTGTGATTTGCAGCCTACAAGCTAGAGAACGAGGAGAGCCAGTGATGTAATTCAGTTTGAGTTCAAGGGCCTGAGAACCAGAAGATGGAAGTCCTTGCTCAAGAAAAGAAAGCAAACATGCACTTCCTCTACCTTTTTGTTTTAGTCAAAACAAAAGGTTGAATGATACCCACCCACACTGGGAAGGATGGCTCTTATCTCAGTCTACAGATTCAAAGATTAAGGTCTTCTGGAAACACCTACCAGATGTAGGTGTTTGAAATAATGTTTTGCCAGCTATGTAGGCATCCCTTAGCAGTCAAATTGACCCTTAAAATTAACCTTCACAGTACCTGTAAGTATACCAGAGTTAAATTAAATTATAGTTGATTAATAATGAAATTATGAAATATGAACACATATTAGACACAGGCAAATAAGCCTGTGTGTAATAAGTGTGAACCCCCAAAATTCGAGATAGGTCTCAGTTAATTTAGAAACTTGATTTTGCCAAGATTGAGGATGCGCGCCCATGACACAGCCTCAGGAAGTCCTGACTACATGTACCCAAGGTGGGTGGGGCACAGCTTGGTTTCATACATTTTAGGGAGACATAAGACATCAATCAATATATGTAAGAAGTACATTAGTTCCACCCAGAAAGGTATGGACAACTCCAGGGAAGGGAAGAGAAAAATGGCTGTACTCTTCTGAGTTTCTGATTAGCCTTTCCAAAGGAGACAATCAGAATATGCATTCAGTGAGCAGGGGAATAATTTTGAATAGAATGGGAAGCAGGTTTGCCCTGAGCAGTTTCCAGCTTGAATTTTCCTTTTAGCTTAGTGATTTTTGCGGGCCCAAGATATTTCCCTTTCGCATAAGAAATGTGGCCGGGCGCGGTGGCTCAAGCCTGTAATCCCAGCACTTTGGGAGGCCGAGACGGGCGGATCACGAGGTCAGGAGATCGAGACCATCCTGGCTAACACAGTGAAACCCTGTCTCTACTAAAAATACAAAAAACTAGCTGGGCGAGGTGGCGGCACCTGTAGTCCCAGGTACTCGGGAGGCTGAGACAGGAGAATGGCGTAAACCCGGGAGGCGGAGCTTGCAGTGAGCTAAGATCCGGCCACTGCACTCCAGCCCGGGCAACAGAGCCAGACTCCGTCTCAAAAAAAAAAAAGAAATGTAATAAACTACTTGTGTTTAAAAGGCAAGAATCACAAAATCAATAACTAAGCATAAGCCCATGGGATTAAAGAGAGAAAACTAAATAGATTTTAAAAAGCAAGAAATGAATGTAAATACAAAAATTAATGAAATAGGGAAAACAGACTAGAGAGAATCAACAAAGGCAAAATAATAATATTAGTGACATTTTAATAAAACAGGAAGTTGCTTGATGTCTGGTGATATGAATCAGGAAGAAATAAGAAAAATTGGACAAACTAATGACAAACATGAAAGATAACTACAGATTATTCAGACAATGAAAAGCATTAAAAAGTGATCTATTGAATAATTGTGTGCCCATAAAAAATAAACAAAAATGGCAAAATTCTTAGCATTAATTTAAATAATCCTCCTTCTAGTGAGATTATTAATGCTATATTACCAAAATAAATCTCAAAAGAAAACAGATAGTCCTAGTTAGCTTTCTTCAGCAGAGGGAAGCGGCAGACTGTATTGTCAAAGTTACGGTTATTTCTTTATTTAAATAATAAAAGACTTTGTGTCCCTTCTTTCTTTTCATTATTACATGTCTGAACTTTGCTCAATGGAAAAGCATTCTTCCCCAACTTTATTTCTAAGAAAGCATTGCTGTGTTAATTGTCACAAACAATGGGTAATAATTAAAAAAATTTTAAGGTACTTTCTTTCGTAGGTTCTTTTGGTTGTTTCCCCTGAAACAGAGACTGAGACAGAAATGCTTGCTGATTAAGCACAAGAGTGTTCTTAGAAGGGAAGTGAGATTTCTCAGACAGACAAGGAAAAAAATATCTAAGCAAGAATCAGCCTGATATCGTAGAGAAATTTAAAGCTGAATTGTGTCAAAACATATTTTTTTCCATGCATCAGGGAGCTGCCCTTTTCCCCGTTGTGGAGGGTGGAGGGTGAGTACTGGAGATGACAGAGCCTTGCTGGCTGGTGAGGAAGATCCTGTTTGGACAGGGCACCTCTTTAAAAAGGGCAGCCATCACTCACAGCAACTAGTAAACAGGGCATGGGCTGGTTAGTGGTTAGCAGAATCTAGAAGGAAACCAAGAGCATCCTTATCCAGGAGCAATACAAAAACAATGATCATACTTTTCTTTCTCACTTCAAGCATACATTCTAGAGGACATACTGAAACCTCTCAAGGCAGAATTTCAGGGAACTTTGTCCTAAAGTCATCTAATCTTTCCCGGGTCTTGTAGTGTTTATTCATTTAATCCCTTATCAACAAATGATATTCTCCCAATACTCCATGAGTTTCCAGGGCCTATATGTGCTTTTCTGTATTTCCAATATGACATTCATGACAATTTGGATATTTTAATAACATTTATTTTAGGGACTGTGGAAGGAGTGTCACACAATTTCATAGTGTGAAACTTCTAGCTTATTTAAAATTTATAGTAAGCCATTCAGACCATGCCCTACCTTTTAAAATACTGGCATATTATCTGTAAAGCTGTGCAAAAGCAAGAGTAAAGCATAGGCAAGAATCCATAAGAAGATGAATGTTCTTGTTTCCAAATGCACACTTCCACATACACACACACAGGCACTCACACTCACACACTGGATTATTTTGTTTTCACACTGCCGATAAAGACATACCTGAGGCTGGGAAATTTTAAAAAATAAAGAGGTTTACTTGGACTTAGAGTTATACATGACTGGGGAAGCCTCTCAGTCATGGTGGAAGGCAAGGAGGAGCAAGTCACATCTTACACAGATGGTAGCAGGCAAAGGGAGAATGAGGAAGATTCAAAAGTGGAAACCCCTGATAAAACCACACTTATTTACTACAATGAGAACAGTATGGGGGCAACCATCCCCATGATTCAGTTATCTCTCAACTGGTCCCTCCCACAACAGGTGGGAACTATGGGAGTATAATTCAAGATGAGATTTGGGTGGAGACACAGAGCCAAACAATATCATTCCACCCCTGGCCCCTACCAAATCTTACGTCCTCACATTTTAAAACCAATCATGCCTTCCCAGTAGTCCCTTAAAGTCTTAACTCATTTCAGCATTAACTCAGAAGTCCACAGTCCAAAGTCTCATCTGAGACAAGGTAAGTCTCATCCACCTATGAGCCTGTAAAATCAAGGCAAGCTAGTTATTTCCTAGACACAATAGGGGTACAGACATTTGGTAAATACAATCATTTCAAATGAGAGAAATTGACCAAAAAAGAAAAGGGTCTACAGGGCCCATGCAAGTCTGAAACCCAACAGGGTAGTCAAATCCTAAAGCTCCAAAATGATTTCCTTTCACTTCATGTCTCACATCCAAGTCATGCTGATGCAAGAGGTGAGTTCCCATGGTCTTGGGAAGTTCTGCCTCTGTGGCTTTGCAGGGTACAGACTCTCTCCCAGTTGCTTTCATGGACTTGTATGGAATGTTTGTGGTTTTTCCAGGCACGTGGTGCAAGCTGTTGGTAGGTCTACCATTCTGGGTTCTGGAGGATACTTTAATCCTGTTAATGCTGCGTTCTTTTTCTCATAGCTCCACTAGGCAGTGCCCCAGTAGGGACTCAGTGTGGGGGTTCTGACCCTACATTTTCCTTCTGCACTGCCTTAGCAGAGGTTTTCCATGAGAACCCTGCTCCTGCAGCAAACTTCTGCCTGGGTATCCAGGCATTTCCATATATCTTCTGAAATCTAGGTGGAGGTTCCCAAACCTCAATTTTGACTTCTGTGTACCCACAGACTCAACATCACATGGAAGTTGTCAAGGCTTGGGGCTTGCACCATCCAAAGCCACTGCTCGAGTTGTATGTTGGCCCCTTTCAGCCATGGCTGGAGTGCCTGGGACACAGGGCACCAAGTCCCTAGGCTGCACACAGCACAGGGACCCTGGGCCCAGCCCAGGAAACCTCTTTTTAATTCTAGACCTCAGTGCCTGTAATGGGAGGGGCTACCATGAAAACATCTGACATGCCCTAGATACATTTTTCTCATTGTCTTGGGGATTAGTATTCAGCTTCTTGATACTTATGCCAATGTCTATAGCCAGCTTGGATTTCTCCTCAGAAAATGGGATTTTCTTTTTTATCACATTGTCAGCCTACAAATTTTCCAAACTTTTATGCTGTTTCCCTTTTAAGACTGAATGCCTTTAACAGCACCCAAGTCACTTCTTGAATGCTTTGCTGCTTAGAAATTTCGCCTGCCAAATACCGTAAATCATCTCTCTCAAGTTCAAAGTTCCGCAAATCTCTAGGGCAGGGGTAAAATGCTGCCAGTCTGTTTGCTAAAACATAACAACAGTCATCTTTACTATAGTTTCCAACAAGTTCCTCATCTTCATCTGAGACCACCTCAGCTTGGACCTCATTGTCCATATTACTATCAACATTCTGGGCAAAGCCATTCAACAAGTCTCTAGGGAGTTTCAAACTTTTCCACATTTTCCTTTCTTCTTCTGAGCCCTCCAAACTGTTCCAACCTCTGTCTCTTACCCAATTGCAAAGTCACTTCCACATTTTCAGGTATCTTTTCAGCAATGCCCCATTCTACTGGTACCAATTTACTATATTAGTTTGTTTTCATGCTGCTGCAAAAGAAATACCTGAGACTGGGAAATGTACAAAATAAAGAGGTTTAACTGGACTTACAGTTCCATGTGGTTGGAAAAGCCTCACAATCATGCTGGAAGGCAAGGAGGAATAGTCACATCTTATATTGATGGCAGCAGGCAAAAAGAGAATGAGGATGATGCAAAAGCGGAAACCCCCAGGAAAACCATCAAATCTTGTGAGATTTATTCACTATCACAAGAACAGTACTGGTGAAACCACCCCCATGATTCAATTATCTCCCACAGGCTCCCTCCCACAAGATGTGGGAATTATGGGAGTACAATTCAAGATGAGATTTGGGAGCCAAACCATATCACACACTTCACAGCAATCTCAACATGGTGAAAACTTTCAAAAGAATTCTAAACTCTCTGCTCTTTTTCTGATTAAAGAAAGATTGCATCAAGGTATTCTATCTATCGCTTACTTCTTTATTCCACTGATTGGGCAGCAGTTAAAAATTCCAGTAGTAACGGGATACAACTGCTACGGGTAGTTAGGCAAGAGAAGACTTGCAGACCAAGAGAAGACTATTGTCCTCCACCCACCAGGAATGTCAGGTGATGGTTTGACCATTATCACATTACCAGCACCAGGAAGAGACAAGCTCCTGCTGATCCACAGCTGTTAACATTAAAGTGTTAACTGAATGCAGGCACCTCACCTGGAAGAAGCAAAAGGGATTCCAATAAAATCTCAGGTATTGGGCGAGTGAGCCCAGGCATATGGTCATTAAGAGACACAGTGGCAGGGAAGGTGGTATGCTCACCTTCCAGGGGCACTCCACTGGAAAAAGGAAGAAAGCCTCAAATGGGCAAGCATACAACTTCCTAAACACAGGCGTGTGCTCAATTTCCAAGCGTAAGAAAAGCACTGCGCATGCCGGCAACCCACCCTCAGGAAAGAATCATGGGAAAGGGGTGCAAGATGCCAGCCTACAAAGTCCTAGGATCACGGTTAAATGGGGCACTTGTTCTTCAAGTCACCCACTTGAATCTCTTCTAAGTGCACTTTCCTTTCTTTCCTGATCTAAAGCTTTTTTAATGAACTTCCACTCGTGTTTTGAAACTTGCCTTGGTCGCATTTTCTGCTTGATGCCCCTCAGTCAAATTCTTTCTTCTGAGGAGGCAAGAAATGAGGTTGCTGCAGACACACATGGATTCGCTGCTGGTAACTCAGATGCCTGCCACCAGTAACACAACCAAAAATATATTTTACTGTCATACCATTTTTTAAAATTTTGGAATATCTAGTATTTCCAGATTATTTTTTAAAACTTAACTTTGTAATTTTGCTTTAGAAGTTCTACAAAAGTGAGCCATGCAGTGCCACCAGAGGAGATTGTCACATCACCTCAGAGGCTACTACTTGGGTAGAAAGCATGAAAACACATCAAAGATCCATTTCCTTCTCAGCCTTTTCTCTTTTCAAAGAAAATAAGTCCCCGGAGGACTAAAATATGCCAATGAATAATAACAGAAGAATTTTTCAAACCTTAAGACATTGTGGTTAAAATTAATTTTTCTTATAGACATTTAGTTTATAAATAACAAAATAAATGCCTTACTGTATTAAAAGATAAAATCCATAAAAATTTATAAAAGTTCCCCCATCATAATGTTCTTAATAAGATAATGTCGAGGAGAGTTGAAGCCTTCAGTAAAGACAGAGAGAGTTTAAGAAAACTAATTTCATCAGCCAGTGCCCTGGCCTCTAGAATCATAGCTATTAGGAATTGTTTTATTATATCATTACAGAGCCTTGTTGTTTTATTATATCATTACAGAGCCTTGTAAGTGACCAATCCACTCCAAAGTCACAGGTCAGGTTAATAAGTTTAAGCAATTTAGCAGGTCACCTCCAATAGTAAGAATAATACTGGTAATATAATAAATAATGACAGTGTCAGTGACATCAATTCTATTTGTTTTTCTAAATGCTTATTCATTTAAACTGTAAGACTCACAATTTTTACAGATGAAAAGAACAAAGAATTTAAGTAAGTTGTCCAAGTCCACCTTCTTAGTAAATGTTGCAACTGAGATTCAAAACCCAAAAATTTGTTCAGTATGTAAAGGTTTGTTCAGGTTGTTCAGTAAGAATTTCTCTTATACAGTATAGGTAAAGAAAAGCTCGGCACAGTCAAGGAAAGCAGTAGAGAGAGCCAAGCTTATGGGCGTGAGGCAGGGAAATTGTGTAGAAAAGGATTTGACAGCACTGAAGTTATGAGATTCACACTACTCACAGTGTAGAGAGACCCAAAATTCAAAATATAGATTTCATAAACAATTGCAAATACTTGGAGACAAAGAAAGAAAATGGGCATCAACCCAGAATTCCACGCACAGCCAAATCTTTGCATAAGAGTTAAGAAGAATGGACATTTTTCATTTATTTCTTTGCCTTCATTTACCAACAACCTTAAATCAAGCCGAGTTTATGATGCCAGTTTCAGTTCACTAAGGCTCAGCCCTTCTTCCTGGTTCTCTGTGGTTCTTGGCTCTGCACTCTGGGCCAGCCTTCCTCTTCATTGAACTTAGCTCTTATTTTCAGAAAAGTAGCAAAGATCTTTCTGAGGTGTTAACCAAGGGCTTTACATCACCCCCTTGCGTTTCTCTTTACCATGTTTTCCTGCTAGAACTCTGGATCATATCTGTCTTAGAAGTCATTATTTAACTTGAGAATTGCTAGCCATCTGGAGAGGGTGGGGATGAGAAAGAGCTTTATTTTCCAATTCAGCAAGCCCTGGCTTCTTTATATTTAGCTCATTTCTTTCTGTCTTATATTTCCTGCACAGCAAGAAGTAGTCAATGCTTCCTGGAAATCTTCTTTGCTAAGTTTTAAAGTTCATTAAATATATATATATACTATTTTTCACAACGTGGTTACAGCATTGCCAAATTACCACCACTCTCTAATAAGGGTCTTCATTCCCCAGTTTCCAGTGTACATTCTCATCTTTGTTCAATCCCTCACTGAGAGCCTCCTCCATACCTTTATACATTTAATATTTTGCTTGGGCCCCTTCTAAATTTCACTTAACACTTTCCTCAAGCTTCCCCAAGGCTATTTAGGCTGCCTTTTGGCATACAATCCAAAATGCATGCAACATATACCTAAAAGTTAGCAAAAACCACCATTGTTTCTAGGTAGTTGATATTTGTGTTCCTTACTTTATTCCATATCATACTTGGATTTTGTTTCCATCCTTGACAGATTTATCTTTGTGGTATTGCAATTTGTCACTATAATACCTCAGCATTGGTATATAATCTAAGAAATGCCATAAGAAAACATATTTCAGTGTTTATGGTAATTATATGCATGGCTTAAACATTTTTTTCTTATGTTTTCTTTTTTTTTTAGACATGGTTTCACTCTGTTGCCTAGGCTTTAGTGCATTGGTGTGATCCCTGCACCCTCAACCTCCCAAGCTCAAGTGATCCTCTGCCTCTGCCGCTTGAGTACCTAGGGCCACAGGCGCACACCACCATACTCAGCTAATTTTTAATTTTTTGTAGAGATGGGATCTTACCATGTTGCTCAGGCTTGTCTCAAACTCCTGGGTTCCAGCCTCCCAAAGTGTTGGGATTGCAGTAATGATCCATCAGCTCAAACATCTCTTTCAATACCTCATATTGAATTCCTCTTATTGAATGTTCAAAGGGAAAAATCAAAAACGTGTGTGTCAGAACTAACTTGCTTATATTCCATCTAAATACCGTAAGCTTTACTTTACTTTTTTATTGTTTTTAATATGCTGCCTAGAAATCTTGATCGATAAATTTGCAACTGACTTCTGAGAACTGTAGAAAACCTTAAGGAATAGCTTGTCTCCCAAGGTAATCTTATTCCAGACTTTATCCAACGTTTATTTTTCATGTGCTTCAGTTTCCTACATTTATTTGCTCCACCTACACAAGTATTTATTTTGTTCTACCTACACAATATGGCACATTGTAAACTAATTCAAGTGATTTTCAAGTGATTTTCGCAATGAAGTTGACTCTACACAGGAGTAATACAGGAGTTATTAAGAAATAATTTTTAGTCAACTAGAAAGGGTAAAGGTTCTTGGGGGAATTTTTTAAAACATAAAAACAGCTCTGGAAACATTTCTTTTCTAACAGCAAGGCGGCCTGAGAAACCAGGCCGGCAAGTATTGATACGCAAATACGGACGATTAGAAACTAGGTCCATCCAACATAGCGATTCCCACCCTCTTCTCCTTGCCACCATGTGTGCCAGGTGTCATGGCTGCCTCCAGAGAATACGGCCAGTGTGAGACATCATGGCGGCCCATTATTTGCATATTAAAAGCTAAGGTGGGAGGGCCAGGTTTTTTGTGGGCTACATGAATGACATACCTGGTCAAACCAATCCCCTGGGCCCAATGCAAATAAGACACTGCCTCCTCCAGCCTCCCAATATAACTGACTATGTTTGCACCATATACAGGGGTTTTCTCTCTCTGCTCGGAGCCCCCCTCCCTCTGGAACAAAATTTTAGAAAAACCTAATATACATTTTCTGTTTTTAATGTAACAAGACAGATTTGCCACATTATGCAAGTTATTCAATTGGGTCATTTGTTACAGGAAACATTATTATTCCAGATGCTGTTACTACTCTGCTCTACTCAAAGTCTAATGCTTCTATCCAACTTACTGCCAGAGAACAAACTTAACCAGATTTGCCTAAGTGCAAGGTGGCTTCAATGCTGTTGATTTATGTTTCTCCCAGCACTTAGTATTGTTGACTTCTGCACAGTCCCCTGATTTAGTTGATCCAAATCAACTACTAAAGTCCCTACCCAAGCCATTAGAGCTAAAGTATAGTTTAGTATTTTCTAGACTTAGATTCAAGCCCGGGGAACAGGTTATAAACACGCAGCATGACTGGGGTCTCAACCCAAACAATGAGTTCTTAGTTGTCACATATCTGCACAAGGTGAACATTGTTTTTTATTTATGCCTGCTTTAAAAGCGAAGCTCTGCATTTAAAATAACACATCCCCCTTAAACACACACACACACACATACACACAACCTGCAACTGAGAAAGGCAAGAAGCAAGAGATGAAAGACATTTTTGATGTCTTATTAACAAAATGTCTAGGCCTTAGCATGCATTGGTTATTTACATGGCAAACTGGTGTCTCAGAATCACTAATTTTAATGAATAAGATACAAAGGGGAAATTGATTTCATATATATACACACTATTATAAATATCTTTTAATCTCCTAATATATAAATTTTACACTGTGAAATTACATCAACTATGATCAGTCTCTATTATCTTTTTAGCCATGTTAATTTCTTGCTCATGTTTTAATAGTAGAGCTGGAGCAGTCTGTGTGTGTGTGTGTGTGTGTGTGTGTGTGTGTGTGTGTATTATATAAAAAATAATAGAGATTGATCATAACTGATGTAATTTCACAGTGTAAAATTTATATATTAGGAGATTAAAAGATACTTATATATTTTTTTCACTCAGCAACTTGAATTGTACCAAGAATTGCTTATTGTTTGCTGGTACATTTTATTAGTATAGCTGTGAACCCCAAAATGTATATTTGAAAATGCCCTTGTCCCCATAGTTGTGTCAGCATCCACACATACCAAAACATGCATTTAGCAAAAATTTTGGTATGTTAATATATTTTTACAAATCCACATCATTATGAAATATTAAAAGAAAATACTAAGATTTATTTATCTTTCTTTTGCCACTTTTAACACAGTACCTAGGAAAATGGAAGGCAATCTATACAATTTTTATTTACATTAAGCAATTAGTTTTTTAAATTGCTAATTACTGCATAATATAGCTACAGTCTAAGAACACAGAAGGAGCAAATTCAAAACATATAAATAAACATTTCTCAAGGATAATAAAATATGAAAACAGAGAAATCATCACATACTTTTAACATCTTTGTCCTCAGAATTTTGTAAATATTCTCCATCCAACAATGATTGATTTTTCACTGGCAGAGTCTCCATGGAATCCCTCATCATTTTGATGAGTTACTAGATGGGATTGTTATTTACTTCATTTGTGCAGTCAATCAGCAATGCTCATTTCTTACCCAAGTCATAACGAGCACATTACTATTTCCATAGCAAATATTAATCAGCAGGTATTCTACTATTGTGCCAGAATACTATGTGCTAAATTGCAATGAATTATGATGCACATTAATAAAGTAGAACCCTCCAGAGATTGTTGATATATAGTAGTTGTAATTTCACTTTTATTGATCATACATTAAATTGTATTAAGGTGAGAAATACCTCTTAAATGAGAAATACCGCTTAAATAAATTATGATGCACATTAATAAAGTAGAATCCAGAGATTGTTGATATACAGTAGTTGTAATTTCATTTTTATTGATCATACATTAAATTGTATTAAGGTGAGAAATACCTCTTAAATAAATAAATGAAGACTGACTCTGTTTGAATAATTTCAATTTAGAAATTAATGTGTTAATATAACCTATGTGTCACTGTCTTCTCCAAATCAACTGGTATGATGGAAATAAAGTGCTCACTTTATAGTCTACTGCCCTCTGGCTGATAACACTTGCTGCCATGAATAAGAGACTAGTTAACATTCAACATATGTTAATTAAGGTTCTTTATTAAAATGTGTTATTGTTGCTTTTTATTCATTCTTAATACATAGTTTATTATATCTAATGAACTATGGGGGTATAGTAAAACCATTAGGGCTTTCTGAACAGTCATTAAAACCTTGCACAGCTGAATTAAATTTTAAATAGTAGGAATTTTTCATTCACTTACTGCTGCTTAAAATAATTATGTTTTTGATACCTAGTAATTCATAATTTAAAAATATATTACGTCAAAGGAATAAAGGATATGTGTTTTCAAAATATGTGTATGGTTTATCCTAAGAAATTCAATTAAAGATATTTGAAATATTCTGTGATAAAAGAGATAAAATCATAAATTTGCAATGATTGGTGAAGCCATTTAAATTAATGGCATATGCACTTAGGCACACAATAGAACTCTGTTTAGAAAGGTAAACTCCAGTTTTTCTTTCTACAAAATGTGCTGACTAATGCCTAAAGTAGGCTGGAAACTTTTTGTAAATGTGCTATGCCTGTTCCCATCAAGTGAATTATTATGGTTACCAAGAGTTAACTGCATTAGCTCCTGATGCTTTGTGTCCTTACCCAAATCTCATCCGAATCGTAATCCCCACATGTCAAGGGAGGGACCTGGTAGGAAGTGATTGGATCATGGGAGTAGTTTCCACCATGCTGTTCTCATGAGAGTGAGTGAACTCTCACAAGATCTGATGGTTTTTATAAGGGGTTTCCCCTCTTTTGCTCACATTCTTCTCCTGCCTGCCGCCCTGTGAAGAAGGACATGTTTCCACCATGACCATAAATTTCCTGAGGTCTCCCCAGCCATGCAAAACTAGGAGTCAATTAAACCTCTTTCTTTATTAATTACCCACTCTCAAGTACGTCTTTGTTGCAGTGTGAGAATGATTACAGCTCCGAATCCTTTTACATTAATCAATATAGGCCAGGTAATGTGGCTGAAGCAAATCAACCTCAAAATCTCAGTGGTTTAACAAAAATTTACTTTTGACTTATTCAAAGGCTGCTGCATGTTGGGCAACACTTTATTCAACTCTCCTCTCCCAAAAATCTTGACTACTTCCATCATGATATCACTAGTGGCCATCATGTCATTTGTGTGGTTTTAACATGTGACTTTAAGGTTGCTGGGGAAAGGGAAGAGAGAACATGGAGAACATAGATATTCTCTGCTTCTTACAGGAATTTACGCACTTTCACCTATAACCCATTATCCATAGTTAGACTCCTGGTACCAGTATAACTGCAGGGAAACCCGGAAAATACAGGGGCATATACAGACATTCAGGGAGCATTAAATGTTTCTCCTACATTTGTGTAATTTAATCCAACTTAAATAAACGTATTAAATAGACTGAAAATTTGAGACACAGCTATAAAAAAACGACTACTTCAAAAAATCTTGGTAAAGTCTAGTTGATTAAAAAACATATACTTACTGACACATTAAGTGTCAGTAAGATTTATGTAAAGAAACAAAAGGAAACATAGGAAAAGGGCTGCAAAAATCTAAAAGAATGCCTTGCCAGTGATTTTAACTTTTTATTAAATTATTTTTTTAAAAAAGCAGGTAGTGATACTAGGTGAATTATAGTTGTTTTGGCGAGTTTTACAAAAAGTAAGAGTCTAATAGAACTAATAAAAAGACATACCCAGAGGAAGGGCCTTGAACTTTCATTATGTTGATACATGAATATGATTTAAGTTAAAAATACAATGCTTAACTTAGATACACATTTTTTATAGAATAATAATATTATATAGAATTAAATGGATCTCCCACATACTACTGTGTAACTTTGCCCAATTTATTTAACTATCCCTGATTCCTCATCTATAAAACAGTTTTAAAACAGTACACGTCTCTTGGAACTGTTGTGAAGAAAAAGGAAAAAAATTGTAACATGCCTACAGAATGTAGAAATCATTGAATGCACATTAGCTACCATTTATATTATCACAAATTTAACATGGTTCACAAACCAAATTCTACTATGATTTCCATTAGAGAATAAACCTATATTTAACATTTTTCTGAGACATGGTCTTGCTCTGTTGCCCAGTCTAAGTGCAGTGGTCCAGTCATGGCTCACTGCAGACTCTGCTTCCTGGGCTCAAGTGATCCTCCAACCTCAGCCTCCAAAGCAGCTGGGACCACAGGTGCATGCCACCATGCATGGCTAACTTTTAAATATTTTTTAGTAAAGTCAGGATTTTGCCATGTTGCCCAGACTGGCCTCGAACTCTTGGGCTCAAGCAATCTACCTGTCTCTGCTTCTGAAAGTGCTGGGATTATAGGCATGAGGCACACTATCCAGCCTAAATTTTTAAAAATGATAGTAACCTTTAGCTTTATTGCATTTTTGTGTGTATATATTTTAAAAACAAGTGGTTTAGATATTTTAGTTTTTAAATGATTTCTTTATATTTTTTAGATAAAAATCTTATTCCATCTCCCATGCTGGAGTGCAGTAACATGATTATGGCTCATTGGAGCCTTGACCTGGGCTCAAGTGATCCTGCTGTCTCAGCCTTCCAAGTATCTGAGACCACAAGTATATGCCACCATGCTTGATTTTTTTATTTTTTTATTTTTTTTTAGTCACAAGGTCTTGCTATGTTGTCCAGGTTGGTCTCAGACTCTTGGACAAACTCAAGTGACCCTCCTACCTTAGATTCCCAAAGTGCTGAGATTACAGGCATGAACCACTGCACTCAGCTATTTTTTTTTTTTTTTAATTTCTTGTAGAGACAGGATCTTGCTTTTTGGCCCAGACTAGTATTTAACTCACAAGCTCAAGGGATCTTCCCACCTCAGGTTCCCCAACTACTGGGATTACAGGTGTGTCACTCAGCCTAACCAAGACTTACTTTTAATTTAGTAAATTTAGCTTTATTTTGAAATCCATTTTCCAGCTGGCTAAAACAAATAACACCTGTAATCCCAGCACTTTGGGAACTGAGGCAGGCTGATCCCTTGAGCCCAGGAGTTTGAGACAAGCCTCAGAGCAAATCCCCATGACTACAAAAAAAAAAAAAATACAAAAATTGGCCAAGAGTAGTGGTGTGCACGTGTAGTCCCAGCTAGTCAGGAGGCTCAGGCAGGAGGATCACTTGAGCCCAGGAGGCAGAGACTGCAGTGAGTTGAGATCTCACCACTGCCCTCCAGCCCAGGTGACAAAGTGAGACTATGTCTCCAAAAAAAAAAAAAAAATCCAAATAAATTCAACCTTAAAACCTTGATTGATTTATTAATTTATTTAGGATATTGGTTTTTTAAAATAAATCTAAGAATTATATATGTAATTCATGTAAGTTAAGGTATACGTAATAGAGTACTGTCAAGTCTAAAAAATTAACTGACATATATAAGAGTAATTGATGTTAGCCCGCTGGGACTGCTATAACAAAATATCACAGACTGGGTAGCTTAACAATACAAATGTATTTCTCAGAGTCCTGGAGTCTGGGATGTTCAAGACCAAAGTGTTAGCCAATTTGGTGCCTGACATGTGTATCCTCTTTCTGGCGTGCAGACGGTCACCTCCCTCATATGGCAGAGAGAGAGACGGAGAGAGAGACAGAGAGAGAAAGAGGGGAGGGAGAGAGAGAGAGAGAGAGAGAGAGAGAGAGAGAGAGAGAGGAGAGATTTCCTTATAAGGACACAGTTCCATGGTATTTGGACCTCATTTTTATGATGTCATTTAATCTTAATTACCTCCCAAGACCCAATCTCCAGGTACAGTCACTTTTGGGATTAGAACTTCAACCAATGAATTTTGAAGCTCTACAATTCAGTCTATAGCAATAGTAAATAAACCCAAAGGGATGCAAATGAATAAACTTTTAGAAATAATGACGTGATGTCTATCATCAAAAAGACAAAAGATAATCAGTGTTAGCAAGGATGTACAGTAAAGAAGATCCTTGTACACTATTGGTCAAAACATAAATTAGTACAGTCATTACGGAGATTCCTCAAAAAATTAAAAATAGACATACCATATTACTCAGCAATCCCACTTCTGTGTATATAACCACAGGAAATGAAGTCCACATGTTAAGAAGTTATCTGCACTCCCGTACTCACTACAATTCACAATAGCCAAGATACGGAATCAACGAAAGTATTCATATAGGTGCATGGATTTGAAAAATAAAATACGTATTTCTTATATCTTAAGCCATTATTGCATTGCTATAAAGAAATGCCTGAGACTAGAAAATGTATAAAGAAAAGCAGTTTACTTGGCTCACAGTTTGCAGGCTTTATAGGAAGCATGGTGCTGGCATGTCCTCAGCTTCTAGAGGGGCCTCTGGAAGCTTATAATCATAGTGAAAGGTGAAGGGGGGCAAGTATGTAACATGATCAGAGCAGAAGCAAAAGAGAGTTGGGAAGGGAGGTGCTACACACTTTTAACCGACCAGATCTCATGAGAAATCACTCACTATTGTGAAGACAGCACCAAGGCATAAGAGATCCACCCCCATGATCCAAATACCTCTCACCAGACCCACCTCCAGCATTAGGGACTACAGTTCAACATGAGATTTGGGCAGGGACAAATATCCAAACTATATCATTCTGCCCCTGGCCCTTCTGATATCTCATAGTCTTCTCACGTTGCAAAATAAAATCATGTCTTCTCAACAATATAAAATCATGTCTTCTCAACAATCTCCCAAATTCTTAACTCACTCCAGCATTAACTCAGAAGTCCAAAGTCCAAAGTTTCATCTGAGACAAAGTAAGTCCCTTTCACCTATGAGTCTATAAAGTCAAAAACAAGTTATTTAATTTCAAGACACGACGGCGGTATAAGCGTTGGGTAACATTGCCATTCCATAAGAGGGAAATCAACCAAAGGAAAGTGGCGACAGGCCTCATGAACGTTTGAAATCCATCAGGGTAGTTATTACGTCTTAAATCTCCAAAATAATCTCCTGTGACTACATGTAACACATTCAGGACACACTGGTGCAAGACATGGGGTCCTAAGACCTTGGGCAGCTCCACTCCTGTGGCTTTGCAGAGCTCAGCCCCTGCAGCTGCTCTTACAGTTTGTTGAGTGCCTGCGGCTTTTTCAGGAACAAACTATAAACTTCTAGTGGATCTATCATTCTAGGACCTGGAGAACAATGATGGTGGCCCCCTTTTTACTGTTTCACTAGACAGTGTCTCAATGGGTACTCTGTGGGGCCTCCAACCCCACATTTTTCATCTGCACTGCCTGAATAGAAGTTCTCTGTGGAGGCTCCCCCATTGCAGCAAGATTCCATCTGGAGACCTGGACTTTTCCACTTACCCTCTGAAATCTAGGTAGAGACTGCTTCTTCACTTTTGCATTCTGTGCTCTTGTAAGCTTAGCAATACCTGAAAGCCACCATGGCTTACTGCTTGCACCTTCTGAAGAAGCAACCACAGTTTGTAACTGGGGCCCACTGAGCCAAGGCTGGAGCCAGAGCAGCCAGGATGCTGGAAGCATTGGCCCGAGGCTGTGCAGACCATCAGGCCCATGGGCCTGACCCATAAAACTGTTTATTCCTCCTAGGACTCCAGGCCTTTGATAGGAAGTGCTGCCCCAAGGGTCTCTGAAATGACTTTGAGGCCATTTTCTACTATCTTGGCTATTAGCACTTGACTCCCTTTTAGTTATGCAAATATTTCTAGTAAGTGGTTACTCCACAGCCTGCTTGAATTCTGTCTTAAAAAACCTTTTTCTTTTTCTGCCACCTGGTCAAGCTGCAAATTTTTCAAACTTTTATGCTCTGCTTCCCTTTCAAATATAAACTCCAACTTTAAGTCTTTTTTTTTTTTTTTTCACTTCTACATCTGAGAGTAGGCTGTTAGAAGCAGCCAGGCTACATATTGAGCACATTGCTGCTTAGAAATTTCCTCCACCTGATACCCTAGGTTGTCACTCTGAAGTTCAAATTTCCACAGATCACTAGGGCATAAACAGAATGCAGCCAAGCTCTTTGCTAAGGTATAACATGAATGACATTTGCTCCAGTTCCCACTAAGTTCCTCATTTACATCTTCATTGACCTGAACTTCACGGTCCAGTATCACTATCAACATTTTGGCCACAACCATTTAAATAGTCTCTAAGAAGTTTCAAATTTTCCTTCATCTTTTTGTTTTATTTTGAGCCCTCCAAACTCTTCCAATGTCTACCTGTTACCCAGTTCCAAAAAAGCTTCCACATTTTCAGCTATTGTTATAGAAATACCCCACTCCTCAGTGCCATTTAATCTGTGCATGTGAGACCATTCTTGCATTGCTATAAAGAATACCAAAGATTGAGTAATTTGTAAAGAAAAGAGGTTTAATTGACTTACAGTTCTGCAGGAATTACAGGAAGCATGGTGCTGGCATCTGCTCAGATCCTGGGGATGCTTCAGGAAGCTTGCCATGGTGAGACAAGGTGAAGGGGAAGCAGACACACCTAGAAGAGCAGGAGCAAGAGTGAGTTTTGGGGGAAGGTGCCACATACTTTTGAAAGACAGGATTTCCTAGGTGGACTAACAATCCCTAAGTCTAGCTGGGAAGGTGACTGCATCCACCTTTAAACACGGGGCTGGCAACTTAGCTCACACGTGACCAATCAGAGAGCCCACTAAAATGCTAATTAGGCAAAAACAAGAGGTAAAGAAATAGCCAGTTATCTAATTGCCTGAGAGCACAGTGCGAGAGACAAGGATCATTCCAGGCATTCGAGCCGGCAATGGCTACCCTCTTTGGATCCCCTCCCTTTGTATGGGAGCTCTGTTTTCACTCTATTATATCTTGCAACTGCACTCTTCTGGTCCGTGTTTGCTATGGCTAGAGCCGAGCTTTCGCTCGCCGTCCACCACTGCTGTTTGCCACCATTGCAGACCTGCAGCTGACTTACATTCCTCTGGATACAGCAGGATGTCCGCGTGCTTCTCATCCAGCAAGGCACCCACTGCCACTCCCGATTGGGCTAAAGGCTTGCCATTGTTCCTGCACGGGGTGCCTGGGTTCATCCTAATCGAGCTGAACACTAGTCACTGGGTTCCACGGTTCCTTTCCATGACCCACAGCTATGGGTCTAATAGTGCTATAACACTCACCACATGGCCCAAGATTCCATTCCTCGGAATCCATGAGGCCAAGAACCGCGGGTCAGAGAACATGAGGCTTGTCACCATCTTGGAAGTGGCCTATTGCCATTTTGGAAGCAACCTGCCACCATCTTAGGAGCTCTGGGAGCAAGGACCCCCCGTAGCACTTTTTAATGACCAGATCCTGAAAGAACTCACTATCATGAAGACAGCACCAGTCATAAGGGATCTGTCCCCAAGACCTAAATACCTCCCAAAAGGCCCCACCTCTAGCATTGAGGATAAAAATACAACATGAGATTTGAGGGGGAACAAATATACAAACCATTACCATATAAATAAAATAATATTTAGTCTTTAAAAAGAAATAAATTATTTCATTTTCAACGAAATGGATGAACCTGGTGGACATTATGCTAAGTGAAAGAAGCCAGGCCCAGAAAGACAAACACTTTATGATCTCACTTATATTTGGCATCTTAAAATGTTGATGTTACAGAAGCAGAGAGTAGAATGGTGGTCAGCAGGGTTTGAGGTGGTGCTGGGGGAATTAGCAGATGTTGGTCAAAGGGTACAAAGTTTTGGTTAAGCAGGATGCAGAAGTTTGAGAGATGTATTGTAGACTATAGTGACTGGTATAACTAACTATAGTCAATAATAATGAATTGTATGCTTGAAAATTGCTCATAAGGTACATCATAAATGATCTCATCACATATCCAAAAAGATAAGTATGTGAGGTGATCCATATGTAAACTAGCTTGATTTCAGTATTTCACAATGTATACATATTTCAAAACATCACATTGTACACCACAAGTATGTAAAATTTTTATTTGTCAATTACATGTTAATAAAGCTGGGAAAAAAAGATATAATTTGGAAACTCAATACAACTTCTTTCAACACTTAAGGAACAAAAATGAAAAATCAGAGAGGAATGGCAACAAGCATTGGGTAGCACTGACATATTGGAATCGAGTGCACCATTCATTAAAAATATACATGTCTATCAGATGGTGGAACATAGAAGTATTTGAGAAGCAGCAATATTTAGACATGAAAATGGCACAGAGTAGAAAGGCAGTTTGAATTACCTATTAAATAGCAAAGGAACATGAAAGATTGCTTTCCTCTCCACTCTTTCATTCAAAGAGAATGTTAAGATTCTGTGTAAAGGAGCCATGATCCTAGACGCCATGCCTATGGACATGTTTTGTCACCTCTAACAGCTCACAGCTCACTGTGGGAGACCTATATGTATACAGGCAAGTTTAGAGCCATGTAGTAAATGAATAATGGAGTTTCAATTTTAAGAACATAAAGAAAGAAAAGAGCAATACCTTTTCAGCGGGGGAAATGTTATAGATAAAAGGCTTTTCAGAGGTGGTGCTGGGGCTGAGAAATAAAAAGTGAGTATTGATTCATGAGTCAAAGTTGGAGTCAATATAGCATTATTTTCAAAAGGAATATCATGAGTAAAGTGAAGAAGGCAGGAAAAAGCACATTACAAAGAAGTAACTGAAAACAACTTTGTATTGCTCATGAATACATTACTAGGCAGGGAGTGGAGGGATGAGTGGCCTGAGAAGGCCATTGTTCTCTTGCAGTGGGCTTTAGACATTACTGAGTCATATGTGTCACTGAAGGCTTTAATGCATCTCTAATGCATCTAGATTTAAGCTTTAGAATGCTCCGTCTGGAGTATATGAAGAGATAGATTTAAAAGAAAAATGTTAGATGTAGAAAGACTTCTTAAGAAATAATTTGGGCCTTTACAGCACGAACGTTTAAAGAGTACACAGAGGAATATGAGCCTACAGAACAGCAAAGGAATAAATTATTAGAAAATTATTAAAAAAGCCAAAAGAGAATGGTATCTTAGAAATGACAACAGAAGCAAAATGGCATATTTCTTCTGTGTTTATAATATATATGTGTTTCTCTCAAGCTGTTAATAACTAGTCAACGGAAAAAAAGGTTTCTCAGGCAAATATATTAGAGAAGTGCTGTTAACCAAGGAGAATTGTTTTAATTCTTTAATTAAAATTCTTGGAAATTTAGTGCCATACTTTACAACACAACCTTCCAAGAGGCACACAGAGTACACCACAGTGTGGGACAGATCAACTACAGTGAAATTCATATCCTTCAATGAGACTTTGATTCGACCAGTTGAACAAACTGTTATGCTGTATTTCTTAACTCCTCCCTCTCCTACATAACAGCCAAAGAATCACCAATTCCTCATCATTTTATCATTTAAATATTTCTTCAATGATTCCACTTTTCTACTTTAATCACTTCCACCTAACATCATATCATTTTTCACACATTTTGTTAGTCTTTTACTGAGTCTTTTCCTGTATTATTTCATCAACTGCAGTATAAATAATACCTTTTATTTTTTCCCCATATTTTCTTATAACTTTTTGCTCTTCCTCCAGGGAGTATTTTGCATGAATTTCTTAGCACTTTCTAAAAAAAAAATAGATAGTCTTAGGTTGATGATTTTCAAAAACTTGGAGAATTCTAATTCTAATTCTAATTCTGGGGAAAATACTGATAAATTTTTGGAAAGTTGTCCATGCTGAATGCTACATAAAAAGATCACTTTTTTTTTTCTTTTAGTGAAGGAAGGTTCATAATTAGAAAGAAATAAAAAACTAGAATATTTGTCCATGTATCTGAAAAAGAAAACTGGCATCTTTCCTTATTATATTACTTATACACCTGTGATTGTAGACTGCATTTCCTCTTAAAAATAAAGTTATGATCAAGCAATCATCAAAAGCTTCCATTAGAAAACTGTTACTTTGGATAAACAACACAATCCTTCACATGTCGTACCATGTCTTCATAATCTGGTGACCTGCCTCCTTCTCCAATCACCTGCCAATCTTCCCCCAGCCTCTGTGTTCCAGGATGATACATAAGAGAACTTTCTTTGACTGAAAATAGTATGCATAGCATTCCAAAAAACACAGATCTACCTGTGTTTTATAATACAAAGCAAAGGAAACACAAAAATGTTGTCAAACTTCTATATTCATGGGTTCATCAAAGACTTCTTTCCTTCAAGAGGAATTGAATTTTAAAGAATAACTTTTCTTAAATTAGCCCTTCCTCAAAATTTGATTTGAAAATCCTAATATACTTCAAAGTTTTCCTCATTAGGTGTCAATTTAATTACTTCAACTATTATGTTTTGAAAAAATTTTAAGCCAGAGAATTTCAAAATTATTAATTGCACAGTCTTAGTGCCATAATTTTAGTTATTTTTCTGAGTGATCTATTTTGTTTCTATATTACTACTGTAATTTACAAAGAATGTGATGCTTCTATTACATATTTTAAATAAATTCATAATTTAACAGTAAAATACATTAACATATATTATCAACATAAATATGTACAAAAACTATTTTATAAAATAATTTTTAAAAATTTTATATAGAGAAAATTCTCTGTGGTTCATTACTCAATAGAATGTGAATTCTAAATCAAATACGAAAGTAATTTTCATTTAGCTTTCTATTCTTTTTATTTTTTCTTGGGTTCTCAGTAGAAAAATATGCAAAATCCAATTTTGTAATTATTTAAAATAAAAATGAAAATGCATAAAAGATCAATCACCTCTGAATTTGTTTTCCTCTCTTTTGCAGTCAAATTATATGAAATTATAATTTTAAAGTGATATGCCAGAAACCTTCCTAGGACTTCCCACACCTCCTCACTTTATCAGGGAAAACAATCTACCAATTTTGCTGTTTTTCCATTTTCTATTCAAATGCTAACCTCAATCAATCATGACAATTTGAACAGATTTAAATTCTACCCAGAATGAAGAGCATTTGAATTTCAAATGATATTTGGAATACACACACACACACACACACACACACACACACGAATTTATTTTTCTCTCAACTGATACTTGGGTCAGGATCAAACATCCTGTTTGAAAGATATAGGACCTTGAGTTCCACCTATTTTGCTGATGAAGAGTCAAAATTTGTAAAATATTTGAGATTTATTCTGAGCCAAATATGAGTGACCAATAGCCCTTAACACAGCTCGAGGAGATCCTAAAAACATGTGCTCAAGGTGGTCAGGCTACAGTTTGGTTTCATATGTTTTAGGGAGACATAAGGCATCAATCAATACACGTAAGAGTTGCATTGGTTCCGTCTGGAAAGGCAGGACAATTCAAAGTGTGGGGAGGCTTCCTGGTCATAGGTGGATTTAAAGATTTTCTGATTGGCCATTAGTTGAAAGAGTTATTATCGAAAGACCTGGAGTCAACAGAAGGAAATGTTTGGGTTACAATAAGGAGTTAGAAAGATCAAGGTTCTTATTGTGCAGATAAAGCCTCCAGGTAGCAGGCTTCTGAGAGAAATGGTTGTGGATGTTTTTTATCAGACTTAAAAGGGTGCCACACTCTTAGTTAATTCTTTCCTGGATCAGAAAAAAAGATCTGGAAAGTGAAGGTGACTCTCCACAGAATGTAGATTTTCCCCACAAGAAACAGCGTTGCAGGGCCTTTACAAAAACCTGTCAAATAAATATATTTTGGAGTCAAATATTTCCATTGATTTTAGGGCCTGTTATCTGTCATGTGATGCTACACTGGAGTCAGGTTGGAGCTGGGTATCTTATTGCTACAAAGAGCCTGTTTGGTCCAGTCCTAAGATCTGTTGTAATGTTAATGGTGGTCAGGTGTGCCTGAATTCCAAAGGGAGGAGGATATAATGAGACATATTCAACCCGTTTCTATCATGGCCTGAACTAGATTTTCAAATTTACTTTGGAATGCCAAATTTACTTTGGAAAGACCAAAAGTGGTATTCATCAGTTACTTGAGGGGCGTAGAATTTTCTTTTTAATTTACACTTTGATGAAAGTCTTTATTTTTAAGTGTAAGGGAACATATTTAGAAAGAGATTGCATATACAACTGAGACTGTAGCCTCTCTTAATGCTTGGAGTGTGTACTTGGAAATTCACAGCTTCTATAACTTTGATGGAAAACTTTGAATTAAAATATTGTATTGCATTTTCATAATCTAACAAAATAAACGTGTTTGAAAATAAATGATGTAAGCACAACTTTCAGAAGAGCTCCTTGTGTATGGTTTGTAGTGCCAACTAGATTTAAACAGAGCAGCTGCTTCCTGGGCGGGATTCCCTGTGGTCTTGTGGATAGATCTGTTTCCAGTAGTTAGGAGACTTCTATTTTATTGTTTCTGACAAGCATAGCAGTCTGGTCACAGGTGTGGAAAGATAGCTTAAAAGAAAAAAAGCAAAACATACCCAAATTTTTGGCTGTCATTTTTATTACATTTTCATAGACATTAAACAAAAGTTATAGTTTTAAAAATGTGACATCTAAAAGCTTGTTTTATATTATTATCAGCGGAAACTCTACTTTTTATAAAATATGCATTTGCTGTGCTTACATTGTTTGTGTCCTACTTAACATCCTCACATATATTTTAATGGATTAATAATGTAATAGTTTTTATTTATTTATTCATTAAATCATTCATTTAGTTCAACAGGGACATCAAAAATATAACACAAAGCGTAGCAGACACAAAAATGCCATTCAAGGGCAAGACTTGTTATTAAACAGTACACGATATTAATTTGGTAGCTTTACAAATATTATATATTTGTTTAACTCTACTTTTGATATAAAACAGGAATTATAGGAGTTGGATCAAGTGAAACATTGATCATCAAATCACATGTTCTGATTACTTAAAGGGTTTTACTCTTCTCACCTTTGGCTTCCTTTATAGTTCTTATGGGAGTATATATTTCTCCTGATATAGTATTTTACTTTAATTACAGATAATTTAGTATCCAGATCTAATTCTTTTTGTAATATGTTTCACTGCATGGTTCTCCTCAATTTCTGCTGTTTTTCCTTAGTATTAATTATCCTCTTGCTTCTCTACCTCTGTAGGGTTTTATAAACTTATACATCTCCATAGTTTTATAAACCATGTATCTCAAAATAACTTAATCCTTTCTAAGATTTCAATGTGATTTTTGAGTTCTTGCAGTCTAATCATTTTAAGCATCCTGAAAAAAGCCAAAATATGAATAAAAAGACTACATTGGAGTCAGAAATATTTTGCTGCACCACTGAAAGTATTTGTCACATGTGTAAGTTTACATACAATAGACATTCTAAGCATGGCATTAAAATATCAACAATGCAAATCCCCAGAAATATATATAATTCTCATAGCAATTGTTCATAGTCAATGCTACAATTTAAAAATTAGAGGCAGAAGTTTTACGTTAGTATTGATACCTTAATACTCATTGGGTGAACTGATCTCGTGAAAATGATACTCCGAGGAAAACTGTGATAAGTCCAAATGTGTTACATGCACAAAGTCCCTCTTTAGTATGTCATCTAATGGTGAGAAACTTTGGACTGCTCTAAGTGGAAGGTGGGGGTAGGGAAGCTCTGCTCTCACGTCTCCCTCCTCCCTGAGGTTTGATTTGATCAGAGGTTTCTCAGAGACCCAACAGTGTCTGCAACTTCTTTTCTCTTTTTTTTTTTTTTTTTTTTGAGGCAGAGTCTCACTCTCTTGCCCAGGCTGGAGTGCAGTGGCGTAATCTCAGCTCACTGTAATCTCTGCCTCCCAGGCTTAAGCGATTCTCCTGCCTCAGCCTCCCCAGTAGCTGGGACTACAGGTGCATGCCACCACACCCAGCTAATTTTTGCACTTTTAGTAGAGACGGGGCTTCACCATGTTGGCCAGGCTGGTCGTGAACTCCTGACCTCAAGTGATCTGCCTACTTCAGTCTCCCAAAGTGCTGGGATTACAAGCGTGAGTCAATGAACCCAGTCTGGAATTTTTTTTCTTTTGAACCTCTTATTTCCTGTGCCAGCCAAGAGACTCACATCTATTCTTATTGATGGAACAATTTGGCTTTTCATAAATTCTTATAAATTCGTGGCTTTTGAAATCTCTAACAACCAAATATTAAAATTTTGGCTAATTTTGTCTCTGCGTTGTGTTACATGAATTTTTTCCTTAGGGTCAATGAGTCTAGATGCTGGATCTGGGGAAGTAAACAAAGGAAAAATATAAATATCATTCATGGACCTCCAGAGGGTTGACACTTTCAGGAAGCCCATGATATCTGAGAAAGAGAAAAGCAGCCTCTAATATCCAGGAGTTTGCCTCACACCCACAGGCAAGACATGGTGTTCTGTTGGACATACTTTCACAGCACATCAACAACAGACAAGGCCATTCTGTGACCATATTGAATCAACATTTTGTTTTGTAATCATGTCTACACACAGAAAAAGCAAAGCCAATGTCCATCCCCTGATTTTGGCTGAATGAATGCTTAGTATTTATGAATTACAGCTTTTGCATCATCTGTAATCTGCCCTCTAGAAACATGAGATGGATGGATGTACCTCAATTTAGGATTATCCCTGCTTCCTAAAAGCAATTCAGAGCCATACTCCACTTCTTAAACTCTCTTCAAAACCACCAAATAGCTGGGCATGATGACTCACACTTGCAATCCCAGCACTTTGGGAGGCCCAAGGCAGGCAGATCACTAGCAGCCAGAAGTTTAAGACCAGCCTGGCCAACATGGCAAACCCCATCTCCACTAAAAATATAAAATTATCTGGGGAAGGTGGTGTGCACCTGTAATCCCTGCTACTTGAAAGGCTGAGACATGAGAATCACTTCAATTCAGGAGGCAGAGGTTGCAGTGAGCTGAGATTCCACCACTGCATTCCAGCCTGGGTGACAGAGTAAGACTCTGTCTCAAACAAAATAAAACGAAACCCACCAAATAAGTCCATACCCTATAATAAATAAGTCTTTTTTAACACCTGTATGGGACACCCCTTAGCTCTCCACGGTGGCATGTTCCTTACCAAGATGAGTAATAAAACCAACCTGTTGAAACACAAGGTGTCGCAGGTGGTATCGACAGGTCTAAACTATCTCCATAACAATACTAAGTTGTTATTTGGCCTTTCTTCTGTTTTTGAATTTGAACTAACTATGCAAAAATCAATAGCAGATAAAACTATTGGAACCCTACCACCCATAGCTTGACTGATTGTCTTGGGATTGCTACTATATTACTAGTTAATGTGTATGTCAACGCCACACACTTGTGGGGAAAAAAAAGAAAAATAGAAGAATGGCTTAAAAATGTTCTTTTAAAGCTAGTCAGATAATGTTACATTTTAATATTCTGTGTGGTGAAATTAGAAGTACACATAAGGCACTTTTGTCGCCTACTGAAGTGTGACAGTTCATGTGTAAAAGCACATAAGGGATTGTCTGAATTCTGAACTGAAAGAGCCATATTTTCCAAGGAACAACAATTTCATTGGAAAGAATGACTAATACACAAACTCTGGTTACTCAACTTGGGTTTTGGCAGACATTTAAGAAAATCGGCAAAATGAGCCTGTCACTTCAAAAGAAATAACTGATAGTGTTTGCTTTAAATACCAACATTTATGCCTCCCAGTTAAGATTAGAATTTTGGAAAATCTAATGGCCACCATGAGCTTGACAGCTTCCAACACTTAAAGGAAATATATGAACATTTGAAAAATTTGCATAATTACTGAACTGATATTTTCTAAGTGGCAAATGCATGATAATCATACATATGTTAAAGATTTACCCAAAGTGCAAGATAGTCCAACTTATTTTAAGACAATAAAGTATGAAAAATTCATTGAAATAATTTCAAAGTACAAATTGCAAATAACCTTTTTTCAAGTAACTACCACATACCAAATCTTGGTGTGGTATCAAAGACAAATATTGACAATTACCATGGAAGGTAATTCAAATATTCCTCCCATTTCCAAATATATATCTGTGCAATTATGAATCTTTTCTCTATACATTTTTTAAAAATGAATCTGGAAAACATTGACTGAGATATCAATAAGAAATTTCAATTGCCCTGTACTAACCCAAATATTAAATATGTATGCAAAAACTACAAAAAAGTTCTCTTGTCATGGTTATTTTTTGACAATAGATTTTCTATAAGAAATAGACTATTTAAGTTAACATGATAAGTGCTATTTTATTGGTATATAAAAATATTTGTATTATTTTATTCTTACTCTGCTGTAAAAAAACTACCTGAGATTAGGTAATTTATAAAGAAAAGAGGTTTAATTGGCTCACAGTTCTGCAGACTGTACAGGAAGTATGGATGGGGAGGCCTCAGGAAACTTACAATCATAGCAGAAGGCAAAGAGGAAGGAAGCACATCTTCACAAGGCCAGAGCAGGAAGAAGAAAAAGGAGGAGGAAGTGCTATACACTTTTAAACAACCAGATCTCATAAGAAATTACTCACTATTATGAAAACAGCAAGGGGGAAATCCACCCCTATGATCCAATCACCTCCCACAGGTGCCATCCTCCAACACTGAAGATTTGCCATGAGATGAGTGGGGACACAGAGCCAAATCATATTATTTCACCCTGGCCCCTCTCAAATCTCATGTGCCTGTTACATTGCAAAATACAATTATTCCTTTTCAACAGTTCCCCAGTCTTAACTCATTTTAGCATTAACTCAGAAGCCTACATTCCAAAGTCTCATCTAAGGGAAGGTAAGTCCCTTCTGCTTATGAGCCTGTCAAATCAAAAACAAGTTAGTTATTTCCAAGAGACAATGGGGATATAGGCTTTGAGTAAATGCTCCCCTTTCCAAAAGGATTGGCCAAAACAGAGACTGCAAGCCCCATGCAAGTCTGAAAAACAGAAGGGCAGTCATTACATCTTAAAGCTTCCAAATAATCTCCTTTGGCTCCATGCTTCACATCCAGGCCACACTGATGCAATGGGTTGTCTCCCAAGGCTTTGGACAGTTCTGCTTTTTTGGCTCTGCTGGGTTCACCTCCCATGGCTGCTCTCAAGGGCTGCTGTTGAATGCCTGTAGTTTTTCCAGGTGCATGGTGCAAGTTGCCAGTGTATCTACCATTCTAGGCTCTGGAGGATGGTGACCCTCTTCTTTCAGCTCCACTAGGCAGTGCCCCAGTGGGGACTCGGTATGGAGGCTCTAAGCCCACATTTCCACTCCATATTGCACTAGTAGAGGATCTCCATAAGGGCTCTGCCCCTGCAGCAGACTTCCTACTAGACATGCAGACATTTTTATACATACACTGAAATCTAGGTGGAGGCTCCCAAGCCTCAACTCTTGCCCTCTGTGCACCTGCAAGTTTAACACTACATGGAAGTCACCAAGGCTTATGGCTGGCACCCTCTAGAGAAGCAGCCCGAAACATACCTGGGGCCCTTTTAACCACAGCTCCAGCTGGAGTAGCTGGGATGCTGAGAGCGGTGTCTCAAGGTTGTGCAGGGAAGCGAAGCCATGGGCCTGGCTTCCAGGTCTGTGATGGTAGGAACTGCCATGAAGGTCTCTGTAATGTCTTCCAGGCATTTTCCCCATTGTCTTAGCTATAAACCTTCGGCCCCTCTTTACTTACACAAATTTCTGGAGAATGCTTAAAAGCTGGTTTTTCTACCACATGGTCAGGCTGCACATTTTCTATACTTTTATGTTTGTTTTCCTTTCTAATATAAGTTCCAGCTTCACATTATCTCTTTGCTCATGCATATAACAAAACACTATTAGAAGCAGCAAGTTCACATCTTGAACACATTGCTGTTTAGAAATTACTTTTTGTCAGATACCCTAAATCATCACTGTCAAGTCCAAAGTTCCACAGATCCCTAGAATATGGGCACAATGCCTCCAATCTCCTTGCTAAAGCAGAGAAAGAGTTACCTTTACTCCAGTTCCCGATAAGTTCCTCATTTCCATCTGAGAATACCTCAGCCTGTACTTCATTGTCCACATCACTATCAATATTTTGATCACAACAATTTAACAAGCCTCTAAGAAATTCCAAACATTTCCACATTTTCAGGAATCTTTATAGCAATGCCCCACCTTCCAGTACCAACTTTCTGTATAAGTCAGTTCTTGCACTTCTATAGAAAACTACCTGAGACTGACTGATTTATTTGAAAAAAAGAGGTTTTACTGGCTCACAGTTATGCAGGCTATACATGAAGCATGATGTACATAGAAATTTACAATCATGGAGAATGGTGAAGAGGAAGGAAACACATCTTCACATGACCAGAGCAGGAAAAAGAGAAGGGGGAGGTACTACAAACTTTTAAAACAATTAGATCTCGTGAGAACTCACTCACTATCATGAGAACAGCAAAGGGAAAGGCCACCCCAATGATCTAATCACCTCCCACTAGGTCTCTCCTTCAACACTGGGGGTTACAATTCAAAATGAGATTTGGGTGAGGACAGAAATCCAAACCATATCAATATCAATAAATAGTATTCAATAAAATATAAATAAACAATATTTAAACATTTATTAGTTGTAATTACCAATACAGTAAGTAGAGAGAAAGAGAAATAGTAATTTATACTATTTAGAACTTCTATGATAGTTTTAAATATAAAGGCATCCTGAAAACAAAAAGTTTAAGGGCTTCTGGGTTAATACATTAAAAATATTTCCTACAACAATATTAAGCAATTAATGTATGTCTCTTTTCCTCCCTTTTGGAAACTGAGTACGTTAATTGTAACGCAAATAGCAGAGTCAAAGTTTACATTGGTTCTAAGACATTGTCAACATACTAAGAATACCAAAAAATTAAAAGTACTATTGCTTCTTTTATATTCTGAGTTCACAGAGTGACTCTATTTCCATGATATCCTGACCAAAATTTATTTTTAGAAAACTATTTTGTATCGGGGAACCAACCCCCAATATTTCAACGTAGGTCCTTTCTATTTTCCCTAAGTGTCAGCCAGTCTTAGAAATAAAGAGAAAAAGTACAAAAAGGGGAATTTTTCAGCTGGGCCTCCAGGGGTGACATCACATATCGGTAGGTCTGTGATGTCCCCTGAGCTGCAAAACCAGCAAGTTTTTATTAAGGACTTTAAAAGGGGAGGGGATGTACGAATAGGGAGTAGGTCACAAAGATCAAATGCTTTAAAGAGCAATAAAGATCACAAGGCAAAGGGCAAAATTAGAATTACTAATGAGGGTCTATGTTTGGTTGTGCATGTATTGTCTTGAAAAACATCTTAAACAACAGATAACAGGGTTCGAGAGCAGAGAACCAGTCTGATCGCAAATTTACCAGGGTGGGATCTTTTTCTCACCCTAATAAGCCTGAGGGTACTGCAGGAGACAAGGCCGTATTTCAGTCCTTATCTCAACCACATAAGACAGACACTCCCAGTGCAGCCGTTTATAGACCTACCCCCAGGAATGCATTCCTTCCCCAGGGTATTAATTATTAATTTACTTGCTGGGAAAAGAATTCAGTGCTATCTCTCCTACTTGCATGTCCGTTTATAGGCTCTCTGCAAGAAGAAAAATATGGCTATATTCTGCCCAACCCTGCAGTTAGTCAGACCTTTGGTTGTCTTCCCTTGTTCCCTAAAATCACTGTTATTCTGTTCGTTTTCAAGGTGCACTGATTTCATATTCTTAAAACACATGTTTTACAATCAATTTGTACAATAGTGGTCCTGAGGTAACGTACATTCTCAGCTTACAAAGATAACAGGATTAAGAGATTAAAGACAGGCATAAGAAATTATAAGAGTATTAATTTTGGGAACTGATAAATGTCCATGAAAACTTACAATTTATGTTTAGAGACTGCAGTAAAGACAGGTGTAAGAAATTATTAAAGTATTAATTTTGGGAACTGAAAAATGTCCATGAAATCTTCACAATTTATGTTCCTCTGCCGCAGCTCCAGCCGGTCCCTCCATTTGGGGTCCCTGGCTTCCCACAACATTTCGTCCTATTTTGGATTCAAATGTTTTAATATTTGGAAAATGCAGAAGATAATACACTAATAGTCAATAACAATGCTTTGTTTATAGGATACAAATCAAGTATAAAAATCAATTTTTAGAAGAATAAAATGTTAGTAGGTTGTAAAATTCTGAGTTTAGGAAAGAAAATGTGAGAAAAGCAGAACTGCAAATAAGGATTTCCAATGACAAAAATGTGTACAAAACTATAGTCCACTGTTACTTTCAGTGAATCCAATTAATTAAAGTGATTGAAGGATAGAACTTCTATTTATATAAAGCAAGACTGGCTAATATTTTTAATTTTCAAATTTTAAGTTGTGGGATACATGTGCAGAATGTGTCAGTGTTACACAGGTATACATGTGCCATAGTGGTTTGCTGCACCTATCAACCCATCATCTAAGTTTTAAGCCCCGCATGCATTAGGTATGTGTCCTAAGGCTTTCCCTCCTCTTCCATCCCAAGCCCCAACAGGCCTTGCTGTGTGATGTTCCTCTCCCTGTGCCCATGTGTTCTCATTGTTCAACTTGCACTTATGAGTGAGAACATGTGGTGTGTAGTTTTCTGTTCCTGTGTTACTTTGCTGAGAATGATGGTTTCCAGCTTAATCCACGTCCCTGCAAAAGACATGAACTCATTCTTTTTAATGGCTGCATAGAATTCCACGATGTATATGTGCCACATTTTCTTTATCCAGTCTATCATTGATGGACATTTGGGTTGGTCCCAAGTCTTTCCTATTGTAAATAGTACTGCAATAAACATATGTGTGCATGTGCCTTTATAGAAGAATGATTTATAATCCTTTGAGTATATACCCAGTAATCACATTACTGGGTCAAATGGTATTTCTAGTTCTAGATCCTTGAGGAATTGCCCCACTGTCTTCCACAATGGATGAACTAATTTACTCTCCCACCAACAGTGTAAAAGTATTCCTATTTCTCCAGATCCTTGTCAGCATCTGTTGTTTCCTTACTTTTTAATGATTGCCATTCTAACTGGCATGAGATGGTATCTCATTGTGGTTTTGATTTGCATTTCTCTAATGACCAGTGACGATGAGTTTTTTTTTTTCATGTTTGTTGGCTGTATAAACGTCTTCTTTTAAATGTCTGTTCATATCCTTTGCCCACTTTTTGATGGGGTTGTTTGGTTTTTTTATTGTAAATTTGTTTAAGTTCCTTGTAGATTCTGGATATTAGACCTTTGTCAGATGGCTACAGTGCAAAAAGTTTCTCCCACTCTGTAGGTTGCCTGTTCACTCTGATGATAGTTTCTTTTGCTGTGGAGAAGCTCTTTGGTTCAATTAGATTCCATTTGTCAATTTTGGCTTTTGTTGCAATTGCTGTTGATATTTTAGTCATGAAGTCTTTGCCCATGCCTATATCCTGAATGGTATTGCCTAGGTTTTCTTCTGGGGTTTTTATGATTTTAGGTTTTATGTTTAAGCCTTTAATCCACCTTGAGTTGATTTTTGTATAAGGTGTAAGGAAGGGGTCCAGTTTCAGTTTTCTGCTTATGGCTAGCCAGTTTTCCCGGCATGATTTATGAAATAGGGAATCCTTTTCCCATTGCTTGTTCTTCTTAGGTTTATTGAAGATCAGATGGTTATAGATGTGTGGTGTTATTTCTGAGGCCTCCGTTCTGTTCTGTTGGTCTATATATCTGTTTTGTTACCAGTATATATCTGTTTTGGTTACTGTAGCCTAGTAGTATAATTTGAAGACAAGCTAATTTTCTTTCCCATTCATTTTTTGCCTGTTTTTAAAATTATTTTTGTTTTAGTTTATTTGTTGTTTTAGGGAGAGGTAGTAAAAGGGACATTATATGCTATCATTGGTAGTCGAAAAATGATGACATATAATGTTGCCACTTATATTTAAAGATTAGAAAAAAATATTGTAGTCACTAAAAGAAGCTAAGTAATGATCCTAATTTCCAGCAAAGCTATTAGATAAGTTCAGTAATTAGATCAACTTCATTAAATATTAGAAAAAGCTAAATTTTTAGGTAAATCTTTGAAAAGAAATTAGGAATCGAGAAACAATTTTATATCACAAATATAAAAGTCTCTTTCTTATGAATCTTTCAGGATATTAGGAAATAACTCTGAAATATTGTAACATCATAAAATCCAAATGTCCTTTGGACCTAAATTTTAAGAGTTCCTCTTTATGCTTTCATAACCCAGTCATTTCCCACCACTGTTTCTTAATACCTGTTGATTTGCATTGTCTGACAAAGACAATATTATAATTACAGCAAAGGCAAAATGTTGCTGTTGTGGTCTTAATCTTAAACTGGAAAAAATCTTAAACTGGAAAAAAAAGTACACTGGAAAACAATCTTTCTGACAATTGTCACAAAAATGATTACAAGGCTCTCAGCAGGTTCAGAATTAATAAAGCTTAAAATAAGCAACCAAGAAAACATCTTAGATCCCCTACCTCTTGTCTAACATTATTTGAACATTAAAGTCAATAGTTGGCCCAATTATGTTATACAAAATATTACCTTTATTAGCTTTTATTTACCTTACACGGGAAGGTAATTAAAAACTATAAGTACTATCAAATAACATCAACATATATGAGCCTTCAACTTCTTTAAAAAAGAATTAAGCACTGAATCAAATTCTGTACTTACACCAGAATCTAGCTAGTACATGACCTCATTGTAATCACACCAAATTACCTGTCAATATTTATCAACTCATATCCTGCTCTTAAAATATTCCCAAAATGGTATTAATAAAGTAAAAGAACATTGTCATAAATAGCATTTCTTCTGGGAGTTATATTTTGACTTTTTAGCCCAGAACCTTTTGGGTTTTGTCTATTTTAAACACCAGCAAACTAAATGCCTTCAGAAACAACATATATATATTTTTAAAAACTGAATATTAAGCATTTTTAATAGCATTTTTAAGTGTGGACAATCTTTTTTTAACCTCACTGTATTTAAAAATAACAGAAACATGCATCAAAATGGACATGGCAAGAAGCATGTTAATTGTTTTTGTATGGAGAATTAGGTGCTCTGGCTTGTCCCTGAACATTAAGAATAGATATATCGTAACTTGTTATTATCTACATTCATCTTGTTTCAGTAATTTCATATTTTGCTTTCTAGTTCCAATTGGGATTCCTGGACTAGAATAAGATCTTGTTCATTCTGCAGGGAGTTTTGCCTCAGTATGCATTTTCTAACTGGGCTTAAATAATAAATTCAATAGTTAAGCTAGCCAGGCAAAGAGGAGTCAACAGTTGTTAAATGCCTTCTCCAATGTTTACACTCAAGGATATTGGTTAGGGTGGTGGGATTCCATTCTGAAGACACAAATTCTGAAATCAAGTAGTTTTGCAGAGAAGTGGCCAGTGAGACATGTAAAGGTACAAACTTAATTCATTGATAATGTGAACTTAGGTACTTTCGCCCTTTCCAAGGATCAGAGTTGCTTGTGGGGTCATGTGAGGGGACCTACGAGACCACACTTTTATATTAGTGCTGAGAACTAAGCAGTAGACAAGAAAATTAGGAAAAGGAAGAATCACATGACCCTTCCAGGAGGAAATAACAGAGTGGTGAGTTAGACAATCCTTCATGGCTATCCACAAAATATTAATATTATTCAAGTAAAGGATGAAGTGTCTTAATTTGACTTATTTCATAAACACACTTTATGAATAAATGAATAGTTCCTTTTACTATTCTCCATTAAAATCTACAAGAATGTTGTTTCAACTAAAAAATATGTTACAATTTGTTTACCAGCACTTGTGAAATATTTTCCAGTCATGAGCAACAGAACAAATAATATTTGTTGATTTCAAAACACATCAGAGAAGCATAAGCCTTTGAAAATAAAGATGCATAATCAAGGTATAAAATATTCTTAATGCCTTTCTAATTATGTTTAGAAGCACAGAAGCTTAATAAATTCAAAATAGCATGAGAAATAAAAGTGGAATTCCATCAGTCAAAATAAAGAATGGATTCAAAATGTTTAAAATTCAAAAGCACTCTAAGATGCAGTAGTCTTATAGACATCATTAGATCACAGATATTGGAGTGCTCACTAGATTTCTTTAAAGGACTTTAAATTCAGGTATGATTATTACTATGAGCAAAATGAAGAAAGTTAATATATTAGCCCTAAGAAGTTAATTTATCATCCAAATCTCTTATAAAGTGGATTTATTTGTTAGGTAAAAATCTAATAACTTTGAATACAACTTAAACAAAGAAATAATTTAAATTAAAATGGAATAATTTTAAGAAGATCAAGAAATGTAATTAGAATTGGAATGCCAAATCACCAATAGCTATTGTTCATCCAGTAGTTTATATGTGGCAAGCAGAACACAATATCATCCATTTAAAAGGCATCATAATACATTAACATGACAGATTACATAGATTATATTATATACATTATGTATAGATAGATTATAGAGACGTTATATAGATTAAGAAATCTATATAGTGTATCTCACTTAATCCTCAATGCAACAAAAAATGGTAGGTTCTGTTTTATTATCCCACTTTACAGATGGGGGTATCAACCAGTCTTATTTTTCCCTGGGTCTGAATATCTGAAATTCTACAAGGATAGCCAGCCCTTCAAGGCTTCAACCTTGCAATAATCAAAGGAAAACTTAGACAAATTTATGTATTGACCCCTTTGGATTAGACTATAATCCTAATCCACTTGAAATAGTCAGTGTTAAATTTGATTCTATTTTAATCTTGCTTTCTATTTCACTAAGTTTTGCTTCAATGTCCACTGTCAGAGAGTACAGAATAGTGGTTAACAGGATAATTTCTAAAGCTAGTCTGCTTGGGTTAACAAGTATAGATGATAGGCTGCTCTGCCTATGAAGCAGCCATGCTTTTATTATTTACTTCTTTAATAAACTTGCTTTCATTTAAAAAAAAAAGTGTAGATAACAAAAAGATCTACCTCATGGCAATAGATGGAAGACTGTTAGACTATGTAAAGTGTTTAGAACAGGCCCTAGCCCTATGTAAGTGTTTTATATTATTTATTTAATTATAATTTCTATGGATTTATTGTATTAATGTTGTACAGTAACACCTAAAGTTAGACTTTTTACTCACCAGTGTTCAGCTTTTCTTCTCTAATTTAATTGTTTAAGGCTATAAATTTACATCTGAGCACTATTTTACCTATATTCCACAGGTTTCGACAAGGAGAATTTTATCATTGATGTCTAAATGTCTAATTTCCATTATAATTTCTGATTGGACCCAGAAGTTACTGATTATTAACTGGCTTTCTTACTAGATTTCAGAAGCATTTTTCTAGTTTTTTAAGTTATTGCATTAGAGGCATTGTAATCACAGAATTTTTTTCTTTTTAAAGATCTGCAACTAGCTTTATGTCTTAGGATATTGCCAATTCTCACAGAGACTTTGTGTTTTATGTTTGTATAACAGATTTAGCTTACTTATTGGTTTCTTCACATCCCCTATGACTCTATTGATAGCTTTTATTTTATGTGTTCTACCCATTATTAAGAAGGCAAAAATCCCTCCCATATAATGGCAAATTTTCTAATTCTTCTTGCTATTAAAAATTTTGCTAAATATATTATTAGATGTATCAACTCAGAACATGTTCCTACTGAGTTGAAATATTTATATGCACTTTTCTTCCCTAGGGTGCTTCTTGCCAAAAAATGTCATTTTTTATATTAATATAGTCTAATCAGCATTCTTTTGGTGTGTAATTGATTAGTATTTGCCTTGTATGTTTTCAGTGTATCCGTTTAGATTTACTAATAATGTATTTGCTGCCTTACTTGCTTATCTTTTCATTGTTTTCATTTCAGACATTACATATAGAATCACTTTCAGGAAACATCTTACTAGTTGCCTTAGAGGGTCTGTAGTGTCTAACCCTCAATTCTTGTTTATCTAAAAATACCCATATACTGTTCTCAGTTGCAATACTTTCAGGTCATATAAAAATCTGAGTTATATAAATTTTTTCTTTTATAAGGACTTTAGTTTTTTTTTTTCAGTGTCTACTGAATTTCTATGGTTGAGAAGTGGGTTTTCATGAGAATTCTCTCATGCCATTGAGGATAATCTATACTTTCCTCTAGATGTTTTTTAAAGCTTAGTTTTCCTCTTCTTAACTCTCTCAATTTCTTCAGTAATGTTGATTAGAGACATCCTATTTCTTCTCATTTTCACTTTCATTTTTCTTGAAACTTTTAAACATTTATTTACTGCTCTGTGTTGTATTCAGAATAACATCTTCAGATTTATCCTTATGCTCACTAATGTTTCTTCAGATATTCATAATCTGATATCGTACCCATCCAATTAGTGTTTATTTCAATTACATTATTTTTCCATTTAGTTTCCTTTAAAATCTGCTTCTTTTTATATAACAATTTTGTTGAACAGATTTTAATAACTTACATTATTTCAATATAGATAACTTATATTTCATCTGGTAATTCTAATATCTGATATTTTTATGAACCTCACTCTCTTCTCTGCTTTTGATGTCAGCAGGAGTCAGACAGATTCTTAGGCAGAAAGGGGCAGGTCCCCAGTGAGGCCCAATCTTCAAGCCAGGGATGGCCTGAAGCCAGGGGCCACAATGCCAGTTCTGCCTGGAGTCCATGACAGAGTGGGTATTTCCTTGATCCCTTTTGGCCAATCAGATGGTCCAAAAGCCCAGCTATGGAAAAATCAGCACTTTCTCTCACACATGGACCAATCAGCATGCACTTCCTCCATTCTGAGCCCATAAAGACCCCAGACTCAGTCAGACTCAGCAGGAGCTACCCACTTTGGGTCACTTGCCACTGAGAGCTGTTCTGTCACTCAATAAAACTCTTCTCTGCCTTGCTCACCCTCCAGTTGTCCATGTAATCTCTTTCTACACTTTCCTGGACAACTCACCAGAGCTGTGGATGGTGACATGTTCCCATTCACCAGACTGTGGAAGTGAAAAATGGTGACCCTTCTGGGGGCCCAGACCTTGGGATTCCCTGAGACACTGCTGTAACACTATAGCCCTCCCAACCTCCACCAGCATCAGGTGGGCACACCATGTGACAGGAAGCAGCAGCAGGGCTGGGTCAGCCCAGAAGCCATGGGTTGAAGTGAGGTGGCAGGACTAAACAAGCATAACACAGATGAGCTGAAACATACCCTGCCAACGTTCACCATGCTGCAGGTGATGGGAATGAAAGAGTTGTAACATGCGCCCCCCTAAACCCTTTGTGCTCTGTGATTGTTGACATCTCTGAGTTTTCGGAGGCCACCATGTTCCCCTCATCCAGACACTGGTGCCCACAACAGAAATCACTTCCAGTATGCCTGGTTCAGCTGCAGCCTTGCACAGAGCTGGCACCTGTGCCTGCCAAGCCACAGCAGCTGGCACAGCTGGCTATGCACAGTGGCCAGACTCTGTGCTCACTTACACACTTCTTGCCACTTCATGCCTGTTTCACCCTCAATGGGCATGGAATCTGGGCCAGCAGCATGAGTCAAGTACAGCCTGCCTGGCAGAGTGGGTGAAATGAACAAAACTCAAGCATAGGTGTCACTGGCCACAGAGGTTTCTAGCTGACAAAGCAACACCCAGAGGATCCTGTGATATTTCGTCTTCTAGTCCTAAATAGTGCTTCATTTTTCTATTGTGTTTTTTGTGATTTGTGACTAGGAGTTTATATTCACTGAACTTTACTGTGGCAGTAGTTTTTGGGCTGATCTGAAATTGAGTTTCTGCAAAGAATGTTTGCTACTTGTTCTGTCAGGCATTTAAAGGCATTACTTAGCCCACTTTTAAATTAAATTTTGGCTTTTAGGTGTTTTCTATCCACCAAGTTGTATAAATTTATGATGCAAACCTGCAAACCCATGTTTATGTACTTTTAATATTATTCTTTTTCCTCACTCAGAGCAGTATTTCTTAAGATCATCAGATGAGGGCAAGTGGGTTTGTTTTTCTATTTTACTTTAGTATGATCATATTCTTTGAGATACTTATGATAAGCTAAGGATCCTATTTTCTTTCTTGAATTTTCTGCAGAACAGGAAAAAAATGACTTTTCAGGACCATATTGTAGAAATGAGAATATGCATTTAACTATTGGGAAATAACTATGCCACAGTCAACAATGTGTCTTTTACAGATTGAAGGGAAAATTGATTTTTTTAAGACCACAATTTACAAGAAAAATCTCTCACAACTCTAATCAAAAGTGATAACAAAAAGTCATGAAAGCAAGAAGGCAATGTTAAGTGAAGATCTTGGTTGCCTTATTAACTCTCTGTACTTAATTGTGGTCCAGTTGGTTACCCATTTTAGTTGTTGAAGGTTTTGATTAGTAGGTGATTGGTGGAAGGAAAAAGCAGGTCTGGAAAGTCTTTGCGTATGCAAAGTTATCTCTTCATGTTACTTAATAGGCTAATGGTGGAGGCACCTAACAGCCATAACGGAAGTCTACTTTGAGAGTGACCCCATCGTCTAAGAAGAATGTCTACTCTGAGTTCTGAGCAAGGAATCCAGAAGTGACCAGCTCAGTGATTCACTCCCTATCTTTGAAGGATGTCTGAACACCCAGTCCATTCCTTAGAATGCAGCCTGTTCAGGGAATTGAAGTCCTGTGTTTTGAGTTAAATGGAAGTTACTCGGTGGAGGGTGCTAACTGAAAATGCTATATAAACTGCATACTTTTTACAAACAATAGTGGTTCTCCTGTCTAGCCCACTACCATGAGACTGCCCCATATATAATTCTCCTCAATAAAACTTATGTCTAATTCACTGAGTCTCTACTTCAGCCTCTCAGATATGGTTTCATCCATATTGGAGTCAATAGGGGTCTGGAACAACAATGGGTCACATGGGCAACTTTGGAGGGAGTTCATATGAAACACGTGTGGAAATTTAGGCTGTGATGTCAGCAAGCTCATTCTGTGTAAACTCCAGTCAACCATCTTGATCCTAATTGATTTCAGCCAGATTTCTCTTTATCTCATAAGCAGAGGGAGTTTCAATGTTTCAACAAGTTGTTCTTTTCGTATCTGCTATCCTGCAAACTCAAGAATACATGCTAGTTTCTAGTTTCTTACTCTGTGGGGTAAAGTTCCGGTTTCAGCTTTTAAGCAAGTTGCTTGTTCTTTTTATATACTATCCTATAAGTCTGATAATTTCGTCATTAGTTTCCTTAACCCTTTGGGGCACAGTTTCACATGTGCTCCCTCCTTCCCTTTGCTTTGGTCATCGTTTATATTCTCCCACTTCCTATGATAGCATTTACCTGTTTTCTCCCCCAACTATGTGAACTCCATTATTAACTTTAACTTACCCTTAGGTCACGAAATGTACTTCTGCCTTATTAGTCTCCCCTCTGTGTCCTTGGAAGTGCTGCATCATTATCTCAGATGTTATCAATGTTTCTAAGTGAAACCCTTGACTCTATCCCCTTGGCTGGTACTGAGATGGGTTCCTAAAGACAACAGGTTTAGGATCATACCTCTTGCTCGATCTATTATGACACCAAATCCTTGAATCGCTGATGACCTATTTATTTCCTGTTCTCAACAAGCATTTATTAAAATCCTTCTATACCAGGTTTCATGCTAGATACAGTCTGCTCTTAAGGACCTCAAAAATGTACCACAGTGATTCTAAATTTTGACAGCATGTAATACTTTTTTTTGTATTTAAATTCTTAAAAAAAATTTTTTAAATTTTACTTTAAGTTCCTGGATACATGTGCAGAATATGCAGGTTTGTTACATAGGTATACATGTGCCATGGTGGTTTGCTGCACCTGTCAACCTGTCATCTGGGTTTCAAGCCCCGCATGCAGTAGGTATTTGCCCTAACACTCTCCCTCCCCTTGCAGATATCTTGGCCTTATGCATAGCCATTTTAATTCCATAAAGCCAAGGGAGGTGCATGAAAAAAATTACTCCCAGTGAATCTAACACTCATCTATATATAGGGAGAGACAGGAAACCAATTAAAATGGAGCCAAATATATGTGCTAAGATAGTGTACCAAACCCCAGGCACAAAAGCCTGGAGAGGCTGCCCAAAATTAGTTGAGTAGACGTTCTTTCCTCGCATTTAGCGTGAGCTAGAATTGTCCAGTCACACCTAAACTGTAATAACCTTACTGATATGTTGAAAGGCAGGACATTGAGGTTAAAACATTTTCTCTGGAATCAACCTGTCACCTAGGTGAACCTGAGCAAGTCATTTAGCCTTTGTGAGCTTCAATTTCTTACTTGTAGCATCTTTATTAAACATTATTACCTTTTAGGGGTTTGGGGATATTTGAATATAATACTGTATGTTCATGCTTAAAGCAATGTCTAGTGCATAACTAATATATAATAAACGCAACATATTCATTTTTTTCTAAGAAAAATATTTATCAGATGATTTTTGAAAAAACTGTAAAGTTCTTACTTAAAGCATCAATATATTTTGTATTGCAATTTAAATATTTTTGCATTCCTTTTTACTTTATTGATCAAAATAAGTGAAGGAAGGTGAGCCTCTCCTGAAGGTATAGGTAGGGGTCCCCCTTATGATAATCAATTGCATAGCCCTGAAATAAACAGGTTTGGGATTCATTGATCCATGGGGTTGCCTGACAGACAGAAAAATTATTTAAACTGCATAGATTTACTAGAAGGTAATCTTGTGCCCTCATATTCAGTATACATAGTTTTACTCTCCTGAAGACGCTGAGTTCAACAAGCCTGGTCTGTTAAAGAATATCAGATAAAGCACCACAAATAAGCTAGTTAAAATAATAATCTTAATTTCAAAAACAACAAAAACTCAAGTGGACTTAGATTTTTGCAAAACAACTAAAAAAAAAAAACCTAATTTCAGCTATTCTTAGCTATTTATAAAAGCCCATAAGTTTTTATGCTTATTTGAGCTTGGTTATTAAAAATGTGAGTTGGCTGGATGCAGTGACTCACACCTGTAATCCCAACACTTTGGAAGACCAGGGTGGGTGGATCACCTGAGGTCAAGTGTTCAATACCAGCCTGGCCAATATGGTGAAACCTCATCTCTACTAAAAATACAAAATTAGCTGGGTGTGGTGGAGCATGTCTATAATCCCAGCTACTTGGGAGGCTGAGGCATGAGAATGGCTTGAACCTGGGAAGTGGAGGTTGCAGTGAGCCAGGATTGCCTCATTGCACTCCAGCCTGGGCAGCAAGAGCGAACTCTATCTCAAAAAAGAAAACAAAAAAAAATCTAAGATATAAAAATTTTAAACCCCCATTGCTTTTAATTTGTCCCATGTAAAATACAAAAATGTTATACAATGTTAACTCTAGGGATGCTAAGTAATAAGTCAACATATCAGGCAGAGTCCAGTCAGAAAAAAATTAGAACCTAAAATGAATATTTCAATGGAATGGAATAATTACCAAAGAGTAAAAAGGATGAAAAGGTGCAGGTTTAAAAGAAAATGGTGGCCAGGTGCTCACACCTGTAATCCCAGCACTTTGGAAGGCCGATGTGGGCAGATCACTTGAGGTCAGGAGTTCAAGACAAGCCTGGCCAACATGGTGAAATCCTGTCTATACCAAAAATATAAAAAAATTAGCCAGGTGTGGTGGTGCACACCTGTATTCCCAGCTACTCAGGAGGCTGAGGCAGGAGAATTGCTTGAATTTGGGAGGTGGAGGTTGCAGTGAGCCAAGATCGTGCCACTGCACTCCAGTCTGGGTGACCGAGCAAGACTCAGTCTCAAAAAAATAAAGCAGATGGTGAAGCTATTACCAGCATTAGGGAGGAGGTGGAGCTACCCCAGCCTTGGACTGAAGGCTTTTGGTGTAAATAGGAACCACAGATGAGATCAAGCTATTTAGAAATGCATCCTGAATTAGAGCAAAAGATGAGTGTTTCTTCCAGCCCTTCACCCTACTAATTGCTTCTGGTGACTGTCACTGCCTAGTAGGCAGGAAAGTAGTTGGTTAAGAGAGAAGAAGAAAGAAGTTGGTTAAGAGATCAGAAAGAAAATAGGCAAAGGTCAACACAGTGAGAATATAAGGAAACAAATTACAAAGCACTAATGACTTTCTGAAGACCTGTTACAGAACAAATAGGAGTATGTGTTCACGTACTCCCAGAGGCTTGTTCTTTGTAGCATCCTAAAATGAATGTCCCATAATTACCTGGCCCATGGTTTCTTTATTTTCTTTAAGTGTTCTTGCCATAAATAACATAATTAACTTGGAAAAAAACTTGATTGCATTTATTAAAAATCAACTGTGTATTTAATTTAAAGCAAAATTAAATGTCACTCAAAAATACAGCTAAAGTTAAATGTGAAAGAAACCAACTTGTAATCATGCATTAAGGATATGTTAATGGTTTGAGGCAGTCTTATGTCTGAATACCCTAGAGCCTTGTTGAAAATTGTATCCTTGTGCCTCTAATAAAGGTAGAAAACAGCAATCAGGAGATTTTTCAGAATATGTTCTCCTCTTGCACTCCCTAAAACGGCTTAGAAATGAAAAAAATCTCTAAATAACAACAAAAGTTAGCATGAAATCAAATCTGGTGTACCCAAATTTGTTTAGCTTCGTCATTTTTTGAAAGTTGTACTCCATTCCATGCATTCTGTACTATTCTATGCACTACTGAAAACAACTGACATTATCAGTAATCTCCATCAGGTAAGAAAACCATCAGTGTCTAATTCGATGTGCTGAATTTAACTCTTATTCATTTGTGAGACAATGTGTGGGAATTCATTAAACCTCTTTGAATATAGTTTCACCATTTAAATATTAGAAAGGAAGTAATGAAAATCATTTAACATGAATATATTTAAAGGATATTAGTAAACTCTCAAAATGTCATGTGGAGGTATTTATCCCATTTCATAGAAAATGAAAGAAACCAAAACTAAGAGAGGTCAAAATGGCAGTTTCCTCCTGTAATAGATGGGCAAAACCACAATTTTGGCAAAACCACAGCCCTACAATATAATATTAACTAATACTATTAGAGAGTACCAGGCATATTTCTAAGAATTTTTGAAAATTAACTCAAAGAATAATCAAATAATAACAACAAACAAACAAACAAACAAACCAAAAAAAAAACCCCAAGAATTCTATATGAATAAAAACTAGGAAGCACAGAGGAATTAAGTAATTTGTTCAAGGTCACACATCTATTAAGTGGCAGAACTTCAACTAGTTGGGCCCTAAGGCCTTCACTGTCAAATAATGTTATATTATCTCTCAACAGACTGTATAGGGCTGTTGTGAAGATCATGGAAGTCAACATATGGGAAAATATTCATGGGATATAAAATGCTACATATACATAAATTACCATTTTTAATGCCTAACTAAAGTATCTAATAAACACCCATTGCAGTATTATAACAAAAATCACATTCAGTTACTCTTTGTTTTTGAACAATAATATTGCACAGTAGATCCAATCAAGCAATGGTTTCATTTGAGTAAAGATGTACTGTATTTTTTCATTGGACTTAATATCTAAATTTGTATTCTACTATGCCAATTTCTGCTTCAAATGGTCCCAGCTACTTCTCTAACGTTACCATTTCTTATTCTCTCCTGGCTTGCAGGTATTGAAGCAGATGAGTTTTTTAAGAATATGTCCCAATGGTATAAGCTTAATCCTGCCTTATCTCTTTCCTCTGCCTGTGAGGCAGTTCTTCCTGATCTCCTCATGAGCTGATACCACTAATATTCAAATCGCTTCTTCAGAGGTGCTTGCCTGATCTTTTATTCTGAAGTAGACACTCCACCATGCTGTAGTCCATTGTCTTGTTTTCATTCTCTACAAAGTAATAATGCATATCTCTTTTTTTCTTTTTTATAGTTACAGACTTTCATGCTCAACAGGAAGCAATCCCCATTTGAGAGGAAGCCTTGTCATTCTTCATTGACTGGCATATAGTAAGCATTTCATAATGTGGGTGATAAATGAATGAACAAATTATAAATAACCAAATAAATATAAATTGTGTGAATATAGAAAGCACTGTTCTAATAAGAAACAAGTCATGGGTTAGATCTTTATGAGAAGCAATTTGCTTTATCATAGTTGCAATACTGAAAATTAACTCAACATGAAATTTTATAATAGCAGTTGAAATATAAAGTATGAGTAAAATGAATAAGCACATATCTGTACCATTTCATAAAATTTACCTTAGAATGAATGTCATTTTTGGTATTATGTCAAAGACAGTGTTAACAAAAGTAAAAAATGAAAAATGTTAAGTTGTTGCATTCTAGGTATACAAAATAAACACTATTTAAAATAGTTTAAAAATTGAATTCAATAAAATTAATTTGATTTTAAAAATTCATAAACAACCCCTTCAAGGAAAAGTAAAGGAATTTACAAAACAACTAGAAAACAAGTAACAAAGGGGCGGTAGTAAGTCCTTATTTATGAAGAATTACTTTCAATATAAATGGATTAAGTTCTCCAATTAAAAGATATAGAATGGCTGAATGGATAAAAAAACAAGAACTAACTATATGCTACCTGAAACAGACAAACTTAACATGTAAATACATGTATAGATTGAAAGTAAAATGATGGACAAAAGATATTCCATAGGAATGTAAACCAAAAAAGAGGAGGAGTTGCTATACTTATGTCAGATACCTTAAGCCAAAAGCCATAAAAAGATACAAAGAAGGCTATTATCTAATAATTAAGTGGGTCAATATGCCAAGAGGTTATAACTATAAATATATATGCACCAAAATAGGAACACATAAATTTATAAAGCAAATATTAATAGCACTAAAGAGACAGACTACAATACAATAATAGAGATTTCAACCACCCCACCTTTGGCAATAAAATGATCATCCATACATAAAATCAAGAAACATCAGAGTTCCCATCCAGCAGTCAAAGAATATATATCATTCCCAATAATATCTAGCACGTTCTCCAGGATACATTATACTTCAGGCAATGAAAAAGTCTTAACGATTTTTTAAAATTTGAATTATATTAAGTGTATTTTCTAACCACAATAAAATAAAATTAGGTGATCAATGTTAGAAACTGTACAAACCCATAGATATTAAACAACATGATCCTGAGCAACCAAAGGACCAATGAAGAAATGTTAAAAATAAAAAAAAATTATCGAAACAAATGAAAGTGGAAAAACAATATGCCAAAACCTAGAGATACAGCAAAGCATTCTAAGAGGACCACTTATAGCAATTATTACCTATCCCAGAAATGTAACTGGTACCAAAGATCTCAAATAAACAACGTGTCATTGCACTTCTAGGAACTAGAAAAATAATTCCAGAAGAAGTATAAGGAAATAAACAATAAAGATCAGAGCATATATCAGTGCAATGGACCTTAAAAAATACAAAAGATCAATAAAATGAAGAACTAGTTTTTTGAAAAGATAAACAAAATCAACAAATATTTACTAGACTAAGAAAAAAAGAGATATGACTGAAATATGGTCAGAGATGGAAAACGAAACATTACAACTGGTACCAAGGAAGTACAAACGATCTCTAAAGACTATTATGAAGAAATCTATGCCAAAAAATTAAAAAGCTTAGAAGAAATGGATAAATTCCTAGACACAAACTACCAAAACTTAATAATAAAGAAATAGAAAACTTGGGAGCAATAAGGAGTAATGTTGTTAAATCAGTTATGAGAAGACTCCTATCAAAGAAAAGCCCAGGACCTGATGGATTTATTGCTGAGTTGTACCATACATTTAATGAAGAACTAACAGTAATTCTTCTCAAACTATTTCAAATAAATGAAATAGAATTCTTTCAAACTCATCCTATGAAGTCAGCATTACCCTGATACCAAAACCAAAGATACACACACACACAAATAAAACTACAGACCAAAATCCCCTGTGAACACGGATGCAAAAATCCTCAACAAAATATGAGTAAACTGAATTCAATAACACATCAAAAGTGTCATTCACCATAATAAAGTGGTATTCATCTCAAGTATGCTAGGATGGTTCAACATATGCAAATCAATAAACATGATACATCACATTAACAGAATGGAGGACAATAATCATACAGTCATCTTAATAAATGCAGAAAAAGAATTTAATACAATTGAAAATCTCGTCATAATAAAACCCTAAACAATTTTGACACAGAAGCAACAGACCTCAACGCAATACAGTCAATACATGACAAACCATTAACTAGCATCATACTGAATGGAAAAAAAGTTGAAAGCTTTTTCTCTAAAACTTGGGAACAAAACAAGGATGCCCAATTTCACCAATTTTATTCAACATAGTACTGAAACTCCTTGCCTGATAAATTCGGTAAGAAAAAGAAATAAATTTCATTCAAATTGGAAGGGAAGAAGTCAAATTGCTCTTTTTTGTGGATGATATAATCTTATATGTATTCAATCCTACAGATCCCACCTAAAACTTGTTAGGACTAATAAACAATTTTAATAAAGTTGCAGGATCCAAAATCAATATACACAAATTAGCAGCATTTCTATACACCAATAGGCGATGATCTAAAAAAATTTTTTAAATCCCATTTGTAATTGTTGCCAAAATAATAAAATATATAGGTGTCAATTTAACCAATAAGGTGAAACAATGAAAGCTATAAAATAGTGATGAAGAAATTAAAGAAGACACAAGTAAATTGAAAGACATTTCATGTTTTTACATTTAAATAATTAATATTGTTAAAATGTTCATATTACCAAAGTGATCTACAGATTAATACAATCCCTAAAAAAATACCAATATATTTTTTGTAGAAAATGAAAAAAGAATCCTAAAATGTGTATGGACAAACAAAAGATTCCAACTAGCTAAGGCAATTTTGAGCAAAATAAACAAAGCTGGAGACATCACACTACCTGACTTAAAAATACACTAGAAAGCAATAGTTACTAAAACACATGGGACTGGCATAAAAATAGACACATAGAACAATGGAACAGAATAGACATGCCCTCCATCCCCTGCAAAATCTATGCATTTACAACCGACTTATTTTTGACAAAGCCAACAAGAACATACATTGAAGAAAAACCAGTCCCTTAAATAAACAGTGCTGAGAAAACTGGATATCCATATCCAGAAGAATTAAAATAGACACCTATCTCTGAGCACTCACAAAAATAACACAAAATAAATGAAATAATCGTAAGACACAAGACTATTAGAAGAAAATAGGGGAAAGGCTTCATGACATTGATCTGTGCAAGGAATTTCGATAAAACCTTAATAACACAGACAACAAAATCAAAAATAGACAAATGGGATTAAATTGGACTCAAAAGCTTCTACACTGCAAAGGGAACGATCAACACAATGAAAAGATCAGAATGCAAGGAAAGATCCATCAACTGTGCATCTGATAAGGAGTAAATTTATAAAATATATAAGGAACTCAAACAACTCAATAACAAAAACTAAAAAAATTAAAATCAAAATTCCTCAATTTGAAAATGGGTAAAAATCTCAATACATAGTTCCCCAAAAAACAACAAATGGCCACCAGCTATATGAAAAAAATGCTCAACTTTACTAATCATCAAGCAAATGCAAATCAAAACCACAATGCGAATCACTTCCCACTATCCCAGTTTGTATGGCTATTACAAAACGGATAAAATATAACAAACACTGGTTGGGATGTGGAGAAAAACACACTCTTATAAACCATTGGTGGGAATGTAAATTAGTACAGCCATTCTGGACAACAGTATGGAAGTTCCTCAAGAAGTAAAAAATAAAACTAGCAATCCCACTACTGGGTATATATCCAAAGGAATTGAAATCAGCATGTCAAACAGATATCTGCTGTCCCATGTTTACTGCAGCACAATTCACAATGGCCAGGATATAGAATCAACCTAAGTGTTCATCAATAAATGAATGGATACAAACAATGTGGCATATATAAATAACAGAATACTATTCAGCCATAAAAATGAAAACCTCTCATGTGTGACAATACAGATGAACCTAGAGGATATTTTTGTTAAGTGAAATAAACAAGCACAGAAGGACAAATTCTGCATAATCTCACTCATACGTGGAGTCTACAAAAGTTGATCTCATAGAAACTAGAGAACAGAGTAGTGGTTTCCAGAGGCTGGGGAGAATAGGGGGATGGGTTGTGGGGAGCAGTTGGTCAATAAGTACAAAGTTAAAGAGTTAGAAAAAAGAAATAAGCTTTGGTATTCTATCGTACAGTGGACTATAGTTCACAATAATATATTGTATACCTCAAAAGAGCTAGAAGGAAGAATTTTGAATGTTCTTACTACAAAGAAATGACAAGTTGTAGAGGTGATAGATATGCTCACTATCCTGATTTAATCATTACACAATCGATAAATGTATTGAAATATCACACATCTCATTAATATGTATAATTGTGTCAATGAAAAACATCATAAATTTTACAAAAGACAAAAGTCAAACAAACATGAAATTCATTGAAATTCATTTGATTTTAAGTGTTCATAAAATATCCCTTTGGTGTAATATAACATAATGGAAAAAAGCAAATTATTATAAATATGCTTTTATTCCATTTGTTCTCTTAATTTTTTTTTCAAAATTATTTTGGTTTTAATTCTCAATAATTCAAATCCATTGCACTTCTGATAATCAAAGTTTGCTTTTTCTTTATTCATGTTCATTTATAGTCACATAAAGCACCTTTCTCTAAAGGCTTATTTTCTATTACTTGCTTTTATCACTGTTGATGTAAGAAATAAGCCATTCAACTGAAAAACAAATATTTAAATTGAATAAGAATGACATTGACAATGAGGTTAATATGTATAAATATATATATATAGATCAAAGTAACTTTTTCTATGATTTACAAAAAATACAGTTTACATTAAGGCAGCAAGATCAATATGCTTCACCACTGTTCGTAGAAATGTAAATTACAGATAACAGTATGGAAACTGTCTCCATTACAGACAACAATATGGAAGCTGCTCAGAAAATTAAAAATAGAACTACATAATGCAATAATCCCACCACCAGGTGTATATTAAAGGGAAATGACATCTGTTTGTCAACGAGATATCTACACTCTCTTGTTATTGAAAGACTGTTCATAATAGTAAAAATATGAAATCAACCTAAATGACTATCTGTGATTAATTCCAAAATACGTGGAGTTAAATAGCACATGGGTCTATGAATAAATCTCAAGACAAATTTTAAAATATTTTGAACTAAACGAAAATGAAGACACAACTTAGCAATAGTTATGTGATTGAGATGCAGCAAAAACAATGCTTATGAGGAAATCCATAGCACTGAATTCGTATATTAGAAAATATGAAAGAGATAAAATCAATCTTAGTTTCTTAGTGAAATTTTTAAAAAGTAAGAACAAATTAAAGCCAAAGTAATCAGAAAAAAATGAACAACTGTATGGCTCAAAGTTGATAACCTAGATAAAATGTACAAATTTTTTGAAAAAGACAAATTGCAAAAACTTACATAAGAAACATGTCATCTGAATAGGACTATATCTATTAAGAAAAATGAATCAATAATTAATCACCTTACAAAACAGAAAGCATCAACCCCAAATGGGTTTATTGGAGAATTCTAGCAAAAATTTTAAGAAAAAATTGTACCAGTTAACTACAGCTTTATAACACGATGGAGCAAACATAGTCTATCATTCAGCACTAAAAAAACCCATGAGCTATCAAGCCATAAAAATACATGGAAGTATCTAAATGCATATTACTTGGTGAAATAAGCCAACCTGAAAATACTACATATTGTAAGATTCCAAATACACAACAATCTCCAAAATGATGGAGATAGTAAAAATTTCAGTGGTTGTCCTGGAATGGGGGTAGGGGAAAGAATGAACAGCCATAATACAGATGATTTTTAGGGCAATGAATATACTGTGTATGATTCTATAGTGATGAATGCATATTATTACACATTTGTCCAAACCGATAGAATGTATACACCAAGGGTAAACCTTAATATAAACTACAGACTTGGAGTTATTATTAAGTGTCAGTGTAGGTTCATTAATTGTAACTAATGTACCACTCAGATGGGGGATGTTACTAATGAGGGAGCCTCTCCGGGTGTGGAACCAGGAGATCTACAGAAAATCTCTCAACTTTCCTATCAATTTTGCTGTGAATCTAAAATTCCTCTAAAAACATAAAGTGATGCACACGTACACATAGAGTTGATCATATCAACTTAGCTTATCAATTCAAGCAAATTTGACAAGATTAATGCATCATAGTAAAGGAGAAGATTCTGTGCTAATAATTTTATTAAATATATTAAAGTATTTAAATATTAATGTCATGTCTTCCTTCTAAATATTGCCCTTTAATTCATCTTTAACATTCCTAATTTTCTGTAAGAGTATCATGAGTGTTTAATGTAATGTCTGTGTCTTACTAGCTTTGGATTTATTTTATTCTTATGCAGAATAAAAGTATTAATTTAATTTGACTTGCAATGTTAGAATATTGATGTTGAACAAACGAATTTGTCATTGAAATAGCTGACGCCTAAATATGTATATTTAAAAGGTGTACTTTACAAAACTATTGACTTATTCATTTATACTCTTCTTGTTCTGAAGGAATAATAAAGGAAACCTGTACTTTAATAAAATTAGTATCCCTAGTCACCATGTAACATTCACTAATCTCTTAGTATATCAATAATGTATCAGGAAAGATCCTTGGAAAGGGTAAAATACTTGTATGTATTTAGAAAACACTTATTTTGGGAAAAAGAGAATGTCCACAGTCTAACATGAAGATTTGGTGGGTCAGCAAAGTTAAAATTAGGAAGGATAAATACTATCTCTCTCAGAAAGTATCTTTATAATAAGGAAGCAGAATATATCCTGCATATAGGTTTTTTTCTTTTAGAGACAGAGTCTTGCTCTGTCATCCAGGTTGCAGTGCAGTGGCACAGTCATAGCTGACTGCAGCCTGCAACCTCAAATTCCTGGACTCAAGTGATCCTCCTATCTCAGCCCCCAGAGGAGCTAAGACTGAAGGCATGTGTCCTCACGTCCAGCTAATGTGTATACTTTTTGTTTTGTTTCTGTTTTGTTTTTTTTTTTTTTTGGTTGTTGTTGTTTTGTTTGTTTGTTTAGAAATGATTCTCGCTACCTTGCCCAGGCTGGTCTACAACTCCTGGCCTCAAGAGATCCTCCTGCCTTAGCCTCCCAAAGTGCTGAGATACAGACATGAGATACCATGTCTGGCCCTGAATTTGACTTGAAGGATCTTTCATATGTAGTTATTTTGATATTTTACATATCTAATTTTCTCTACTTATTAGTTTTGCTAACATCAATCCATGTAGGATAACTAATAAAATAAAGAGTGGATTTAATACAGTGTTCTCACTCCCAGGTAACATTTACAAGAGGTCATCTTTGTCACTTCAATCACCAATGAACATTACTCTTATTTCACCTTTGTTTTTGTTTGTTCATTTCTGACAGATATTTCTGACAGATTTTTTCCTCAACCAAACTTACTCCTCTGGTTTGTTCTTTGTTTTACAATTAAGTGAGAGATACATCTTTGATAATTTTATAACCAGAGACACCTTTATTTATTTGGTTTATGGGATTCATAAAACAACCAAATAAAATTAAAAAATGCTCCTAAATTTGACCTGGAATGTGTTGGAATTTCTTCTTTGTCCAATAGGAAAACTTAAAAATTTTCCTATTGTTTAAATAGAAAGAACATGTTTGTATGCAGACAACATACAACTGTGGTACAAAAGGATGATGAACAGTTTTGTGACTGAGGTGAAAACAAAGATTTGGGGAACAGTGAGAAGAAAATACGGATTTATTCCGACTGAAGATGAGGAAAAACTTGACAAAAGAGGGAAAAAACTTAAGCTAACCTTAGTGGATGAGCAAGATTTTGACAGATAAAAGTATGTTGAAGAGTTTACTACATATTCTAATATTTAAAAAACTGACTGCAACATTTTTGGCAACTCTTGTCTTTTTATTAACTTCTTCCCTTCTTAAGCTCTGGGCAGACATTTAGCAATTCATCTTCTAGTGCTACAGTGAAATAGGCAATTGTGATTAGAATTGTTAATAGCTCAATGTGAGGATAAAAGATAAAAAACACAAGTCTAAGATAATAAAAAGCCATAGTTCACCATAGATTAGATTCCCCATAGTGCAGATTTTGCTATGTAGCCTTTAGTCAGGCATGAGACATCACTAATTGTATCCCATTTACTTGTTATGATGGTCTTTTAGGAAAAGAGAAAGCTATAGTATTTTGATGTTTTACCAGTTACACTCCAGTCTGGAAATAAACTTTCTCCAAGGAAGGCAAATTAATTATTTTAATGTTCAACTGATAAAAAGATCGTTTTCTAAAATGTGCAGTTAAATATCCACTTGCTTTCGAAACGGTGAATTCTTTTTGACTAAAATGTCCATCAGGATCACTTTATATTTTATTATCACATCATCAATCTCCTTTTATTCTCTATCTCATGAATCCCATCTATGCATTAACTTTCATGACAATATTCCAGTTTTAACTCAGTCATATTTTCTGTTGGTATGACTGTACATTTAGAATATACTCATGCTATTTAAATTATTTATTTTCACAAAAATTCCACATAAATAGGAAAAAAATCAGGGAGATTTTTGTGGGGAAATCAATATAGAAGATTTTCTGCCTGGTTTTAATATTTCAGAGATTTGTAACCTAACAAAAAATGTCTCAGGAAGCAAATGTGCTCATTACAAAAGTCAAAATATCAGATATTTACTAAACCTACTGTGATATTTCTAGAACTATAAAATTATATATATCCAATGCAAGTGTATATTCTTTATTCACCTTTAACTCAAAGACCAAATTTCTGTGCCATTTGAAATAATTTGAAGGAGGTGTCTGCTTTGGAAATTAGGAGAAAATGACATGTTAAGGAGATCCTTATGTAAATGTGGGATCTTATGTTGTAACGATTTTGAAAGGACATGTGACTACTCTAAAAATTAGAATAAGTAATCTATTTATTATTTTCATCCCTAACAAAGCCTATTGTAAGTCTAGGTCAAGAAGTTAAACTTCCTTAAAGAGTAAGGGAACAAACTAGCTAACGAATAGGATTTCTGCATTTAAACAGGAGCATAAAAAGTAGGCCCTTGGGAGAGTTAGTAGAGGTTCCAGAACCACTGAAAACTCTTGAAGGAACTGAACATGGTCATAAAGTTAGGCAGGAAGGTCATGGCCTAAATCCAGGAAACCATTTATTTGCATAATGCAAGCAGAAAGAACAAACTTACCGGACTCAGGCTTCAACATTGCATTCATTGTCATCTTGAGCTGCCAGATTAACTAAAAGATGTGAAAAAAAATACTGAAAAAAAGAGGGAGATCTGGACATGACTACTACCTGAAAAATCTGGCTGATGTTTAAACTTCATTTCTCCAAAACTCCCAGGGAAAAACAACAGCTGTAAGACCGGAAAATTTCAGCAGCTTCCTGAGACTAACACATGTTTTAGAGTTTAATTCTGCTGAGTAGGAGGGATTTGTAAATATTTTGTGCTTGATGAAACTCTAGAAGGGTCAGGAGTCATGAGTAAGAACAGTATTTTTCCCTAAGATAACATTCTTGCTTAAGAGATTTGCTTAAGCTATAAGATCAAAATGGAAACTGACTTACTTTAACACAGGGGTCCTCAACCCCCAGGGCCATGAACCAGTACTGGTCTGTGGTTTGTTAGGAACCAGGCAACACAGCAGGAGGTGAGTGGCAGGTGAGTGTGTGAAACTTCATCTGTAATTTACAGCCACTCCTCATTGCTCACATTACCGCCTGGGTTCCACCTCCTGTCAGATCAGCAGTGGCATTAGACTCTCATAGGCATTCAAACCTTATTTATGAACTGTGCATACAAGGAATATAGGTTGTTCATGCCTTATGAAAATCTAATGCCTGATGATCTGTCACCGTCTCCCATCACCCCCAAATGGAACCGTCTAGCTGCAGGAAAACAAGCTCAGGGCTCTCACTGATTATACATTATGGAAACTTGTATAATTATTTCATTATGTATTACAATGTAATAATAATAGAAATAAAATGGATGATAAATGTAATGTACTTGAATCATCCTGAAACCATCCTCCGACCCTGGTCAATGGAAAAATAGTCTTCTATGAAACCGAACCCCAGTGCCAAAAAGGTTGGGGACTGCTGCTTTAACAAACCCAAAGTGCAAAACTCCACAAAATAAACAATCACCAGTAGTTTAATTGCCCTCTAGGACAAAACTCAAAAACTCTTATAAGGATGATATTAATAAAACAGTTTAAAATGTATCATCTACAATTTTCAGTATGCTGTTAAAAAATAATAAAGATGTGGGGAAAAAAGGAAACAGGAAAATGTGAAGGAAGAGGGAAGAGAAAAATCAGTCAATAGGAAAAGAATGATAGAAAACTATGAATTTAGAATTAACCGATAAACACTATACACAAACTATGATAAACGTGTAAGTGAATCTTCAGAAAATTATGAGGATGCCGAGTAAACAGATTTGAACTATCAGAAGAGGTATGAAAAGTCCTAAAATGGAATATTTAGGACAAAAATATTACAAACAACAAATAAGCATTTTTGTATGGGATGAAATCTGTAAGAAAATAGGTGATTTTAAAAACATGGTAAACAATTTGATTAACTATGTAATTATGTACCCCACAATTGTGTGATTTACCTTGTTTCAAATATATAAGAAATGTTATAAAAACTGATGCAATTCTGGGCATAAAGTAGCCTTTAGAAAATTAAACAAACAAATTAAACTAAAACAAAAAATATATGTTTTCTTACTACAGTGCAGCCATTCTAGACATCAAAAATAATATGTAAATAATTCGTGGTTAAAGACAAAATTAAAAGAAAAATTTGATTTTTTTTTTTTTTTCCTGAATGATGGAACTGGTGGATTGTATCATATTTTTTTGGGAACTTTAACCCAAGCTGAAATACCAGCAAAAAATAGTATTTTATAGTATTTTGTTTAAAAATCAGTGGCTAAATATCCATCTCAATGTTATAGTTCACCACTGTGCTGACAGTCCTCTTGAGTTCTATCTATGGCTACATACCAATGTTACCCCAAACAGTGGTTAAACAACACACAATCATTATACCACAGTTTCTGTGGGTGTGGACTTGACACAGCTTACCTGGATCTAATGTTTCAGAGTCTCACAGTCTCCACTGAAGGTGTCAGCTCAGGCTGCAGTCTCATCTCAACAGGGGAAGAATCTGCTTTTGAGTTCACCGGGTTGTCAACAGATTAAATTCTCTATTGCCTGCTAAACTGGAGGGTTCATTTTCTTGCTGGCTTTCAGCTATTGGCCACCCTGAGTTCCTAGCTGCTTCTTGGCTGGAGAACCAGTTCTTTCCCAAGTGGGCTTTCTCAGCATGGCCATTTGTTTCATCTAAAACAACAAAGGAGAGAGTCCACTAATGAGAATAACGTTACAACCTTATGAAACATAATCACAGAAGAGACATCTAGTCACCTTTGCCGTAAATTATTATTTAGAGCAAGTCAAAGATCCTGCCCACACTCGAGAATGCTGAAGGGTATGGAAACCATGAGGTAGAAATAATCAGGGACATCTTGGAATCTTTCTGACACACTTTTAGTATCTCTCCATATGGACTCCTCGTTTCTCTCCACGCAGTGCAGTATCCTGAGAGGCTAACTTTCATGGCTTGTGGTGAGGTATGGCCATGGGAGGCACAAGTGGAGGCAATTGTAAGACTAGAAATATATGATATTGTTCACGCCTGTAATCCTAGCAATTTGGGAGGCCGAGGCAGGTGGATCACTTGAGGTCAGGAGTTTGAGATCAGCCTGGCCAACATAGTGAAACCCCGTCTGTACTAAAAATACAAAAATTAGCCAGGCGTGGTAGTGCATGCCTGTAGTCCCAGCTCCTTGGGAGGCTGAGGCAGGAGAATAGCTTGAACCTGGGAGGCAGAGGTTGAAGTGAGCTGAGATCACGCCACTGCACTCTAGCCTGGGTGACAGAGTGAGATTCCATCTCAAGAAAAGAAAGGAAAAGAAAAGAAAAGAAAAGAAGAAAAGAAAAGAAAAGAAAGGAAGAAAAGAAAAGAAAGAAAAGAAAAGAAAAGAAAAAAGAAAAGAAAAGAAAAGAAAAAAGACAGGACAGGACAGGACAAGACAAGACAAGAAATATGTGATATTGTAGTATTTGCTCTGCTGGCCTCCTCCCTTCCCAGGCATGGTTTGATAGGGGCTGTTTTATGTTACCAAAGCTCAGCAATTAGGTTGTTGGCTCTCACTTACGGCATCAGCATTTCTCCAAATTATTATAATTTGCTTCCCTTTTACTCATTCATTCAGGACCAGAAGTGGTAATGAAACTTGGCTCTTGGTAGTCTGTGCTGCTTCCACATCTCTTGTATGGTTCCCTAAACTGTGCCCATTGCATTGCAAATAATCTCTCCTTTAGACTCTTTTCAGTTACGCTGGGGAAATGTGCCATGTGTTTTCTCTGAGACTAACTGATAAAACCACATGGTCAAATCACAGAAGAAAAATCATACAACTTCAGTAGATGCAGAAAAAGCATTTGTTAATATTCAGCAGCAAATATTGATTAACAATTTTAAAAATAACTTTTTAATACTAAGAATAAAAGGAAATTAATATAATCTGATAAAGTATATTCTCCAAAATATTGGAGCAAACATTAAGTCAAATGGTAAAACATTGAAAACTTTTCCTTAAAGATTTAGAATAATACAATGATGTTTCCTATCTTGTTATTTAATATTGAATAGGAAACCTAATAAAGTAAGGCAAGAAACACACATACACACACACACACACACACACACACAGAGAGAGATAGACTGGGGAAACAATTCTCATTAGAAACAAATACCAGGAGTATTAACATATCGAAAATTATCTCCAGAAAAAGTGTTAGTATTAATAAGAGAAATTAGCAAGTTTGATAAATTAAAAAATAATTATGTAACTAAAATCTGTGGTCAAATATTCCAAAGAGACGTATGAGAATATGAAATGTATTAGCATTAACTTAATAAATCTATGGAATCAATGCAACTGCAATCAAAATCTCAATGTGCTCTGTGTGTGTGTGTGTGTGTGTGTGTGTGTGTGTGTGTGTGAAGGTGGACAGAGAAAAGAAGAGAGTGGACACACATGGGTGACACAGAAAGCTAATTCTAATGAAAACACAGAGGACTAAGAATGGCCAAGCTACTTTCCTGAAGAAGAATGCCAAGGTGTGAAAAGTTGTTCTACCATACATCGATATTGATTATAAAGCTATAGAAATTAACACAGTGTGTTTGTGGATAGCTGAATGAGCAAATGGCAAAATATAGAAATCTCAGAAGCAGACACACAGATACACAGACACTTGATTTAGGACAAAAGAATGCAAAGAGCCACAGAAAGATATGATTATAAATAAATGGTTCTAAGTCAATTGGATACTGTAGCAGAACAAAATGAACCTTGACCTCAAACACATGATATACAGGAAATGTTTAGTGTAAAATATAATGACTTTTAATATAAAAGGCAAAATCTTAAATATTCTAGAAAATAAAATAGAACATGTTTTTGACATTGGGAGTAGGCATGGCGTTAGGCACAAAACACTAGACTACATTTTTGTCTAAAATAAAAGACTACATTGATATAGTCTTTTAAATTTTAAACATTTCAACTTCACACATAAGTAAATAGTGTATATATAAAATATAGTTAAAATGCATACATACCAATAAGTAAAAGAAAGACAACACAATAAAACAGTGGGCAAGAGGAGTAAACAGAACCTTTAAAATATAGATAATCCAAAATGACCAGTGCTTCTATCCAAAAGTAATTCCTCTCATTAATAATCAAGGAGCTGGGCGCAGTGGCTCACGCCTGTAATCCCGGCACTTTGGGAGGCCGAGGCGGGCAGATCATGAAGTCAGGAGATCAAGACCATCCTGGCTAACAAGGTGAAACCCCGTCTCTACTAAAAATACAAAAAATTAGCTGGGCGTGGTGGCAGGTGCCCATAGTCCCAGCTACTTGGGAGGCTGAGGCAGGAGAATTGCTTGAACTTGGGAATCGGAGGTTGCAGTGAGTTGATATCTTGCCACTGCACTCTAGCCTGGGCAACAGAGCACGACTCTGTCTTAAAAAAATAAATAAAATAAAATAAAATAATCAAGGAAAGGCAAATTAAAACCACACTGGAATGGAAAAAATTAAAATAGACATCACTGTTGATGTGGATGTTGCACAGTAACTTATATACTCTGCAGATGGGAGGATAAATAGAGACAATCGGTATCTAAAAGTAACTATTGGCAGTATCTAGTAAAGCCAAAAATATGCATATCCTATGTCTCAGCATTTCTTTGTATAAATGCAACAGAAATGCATGCGTATGTTCTACAAGAGATATATACAAGAATGTTCAAGCAGCACTAATTGTAACAGCCATAATTGGAAACAACTCAATAGTTTATAACCAGTAGAATGGCTATATTTTGAACTATTTATTCAATAGAACATTAATTTGTAATGAGAATGAATAAATTTTACTGCATGCAGCAGTATGGATAAATCTCACAAACATGTTGAAAAACAAAAGCTAGAAACAAAGGAATATACTCTGCGCAATTCATTTATAAGATTTTGGAAAAGCAGCAAAAGTAAAAAACAAAACAAAACAAAAACAGTCCTAGAACTTAGAATAGTGGTTTTCTTTGCAGAGAAGTAGAAACTGGAAGGGAGTAAGAGGAAGCTTCTAGGGTATTGATGTGTTCTAGTTCTTGATCAGGGTACTGAATAAATGGGAAATTTCACTGTGTGGAAAGCCATAAAGATGTATAATTTCTATTTTCACTCCACCTAAGTTATATGTCATGCTTTAGTTTTTCATTTTTAAGCTGATATTATCAAGCAATGGCAAGATTAGGCACATAAGGAACTGTAAAGTACTGCTGGGAAGAATTAGAATTGTTTTGACTACATTAGAAAATGATTTATCATGAATTATTATATTGAATGCATAAACTTATGACTCAGAAATCATACTCTGTGGTTGCCAAGTATGACATGTGCCCAAGAGGACATTAAGTAACAAGTTAAGAGGAGCATTTTAATCAGAGCATCAAGAATTAACCAAGAGCTTCACAAAAATCAAATAAATGATTGTGCCGTACCCATGCAATGCACGAAACACTATCTGGCTACAATAATAAATGGATCCAAGCCACAGGCAACAACTTAAATCATAAAAGCCTAACTTTCAATAAAAAATTAACAACTATGTGATTCTATTCTCCATAAAAGGTCAAATGAAACCCTATTTTAAAGTACAAGGCAAAACAAGGAAGCAGTTTCTGTAGAATTCAAACAGGTCATGTGAAACATACTCTGGAATGTAACTCAAAGTTTTAACACATGCTTGTAGATAAAAATGCAAACTTTAATTAATGCATAAATAAAAGCATCTACATCAGTGACAATAATAATAATACAAACAATAATAACATTTCTAGTAGTTAGACTTCGATGTGTAAGAGCACTGTGACACAGAATAATAACCAACATTCTAGAATGCTCTAAGTTTATATGTCTATTACCTCATTATTGAAAAAAGTTATATAATTAATAGTATCACTAGAAGGATTAAACTGCAGCACTTCTGACATTAAATCTTGGACTTCTAGGGTCCACAGAATTAAAATCCAAAGTGCTTTAACTTCAAGTTGACTGTCTTGAAGTGGGATAAGACAATTCTTGGAGTTGTTTCTTACATTAAAATAAAGAAATTATACTAGATGTTCACAAGCATACGTTTTGATTTTAAATCTCTATTTCTACACCAATATTTTTTTCTTGTTTGAAATTAATATATTTGCTCAGTGACAAGCCAAGTAAGATGAAATTTATAACTTTCAAACAAAGATAACTATAGAAAAACAGTGATTTTGTATTTCCATTAACTAACTTAAAATAATATATTACTATGATTCATCAGGAAGCTTTTTCTTCTATTCTAAGGATTTTTAAGTGAAAATAACACTCTAAAGATGATCTCTGAAATCCAAGAGGATCCCAGAAAAGTATAGAAGTTAAATATTGTGATGGTTTAAACATCATTTAGGATCTAGCACTCATATGCAGTACCTTCAGTAAGACCGATCGGGACAATTACTCCTCATTCAATAAAATGAAGTTTTGTACAAATCTTTGCTCCACTCTTCGTTTTATTTCTCCAGGAGCAAATGATTGCATTCTCTTGTTTGCTATTACTATTTAGTCAAAGAAAGAGAGGAGACAGTTACATCATTTTATTTTTAGAGTATATCAGTTTACGCCAATTGCTTCTTAAGCCTTTGGCACAAACAACTGAAATTTCATTCTAATATTCTTCCTTTAGATCACATCGCTGTGGTATTTCTTCTTGATAATTTCATATGCCATGTGTCATGACCCATGGAAAGGAAGAGTTCATTTAGGAAGTGCAAATACAATTCTGTTACTATATAGGGATATGAAATAGGAGATACCAGGTGCATCACTTGCTGAGAAAAATGCGTCAGTTTCGAGAGTGCTTCCTATCACAGTCAGAGTATAGGAAGTAAAGTATCACTTCCCCAGATACTAAATTTTCTTCTAGCTAGCTGATGATTACAGCACATGCAGTCATGAATCATTATGACATGTTCTTCATGTTTGTATCTCTCCATGACTTGAGTATAATTGTTAGAGAAGAACATACCACCATCAAAACATCTCTGAGTAATTAAACAAGACCTTAATAAGCAACCTCACAGGAGTGGTCTGTTTTATGCACATCACTCCTTGATATCTGATTAATGAATGTTTCAGGCCTCTGTAATCTTGGGGAGTTTGGTCACAATTGAAGCTGCAGAGTTTTAGCTGATGTAATTATTCATGTGATATAATCTGGACACAGATTTCCTACCTGTCCTTGACAACCTCAGCGATGAGTTACCTACTAAAGACCCTTACTTTAACGGGTGAATAAAGGACTGAGCAGAGCCAAATAGAAGAAAATGGGCTACTTATGGTCCCTTGGACTAGAAGAAAGTCAAGCAAAAGAGAAAGAATCCCAAGGTTACTGAGTCTGACTTTTACAAAGCAACCATAAAAGCAAAACATTAGGATGATTTGTCATCATACTTCTAAAGTGATGATGAGAAACCTTGTTCTAAATAGTTACAACAAAGCTACCCCATCTCATTGTCTTGGGGGGATTAAATGCCAAATAGTAGATCCTGGACTACTCTCTGTATTTAATTTATGAGACGACTGTGTACTGGAATAATTGTGAGAATTCCAAAGAATACAGGCTGGCTTTGGGTAAAACAAATGAAGGAATTCTTCCTTTAAATTTGAGAACTTTAGAGTGAACATTCATCACTGTGGTCTCTGTAGATAAATTTCTGAATCATAGACTTTCCACTGTCTCAGTACGCATGCTGTCATGGAGAGAATCTGGGAAGTCTGTTGTTCTTAGAATAAAACTTTAAAAATTCCAGGGAATTCAAGTAGTTATAGATTTGAGAAATATGAATACATGAGAGTAGATTCAATTAACTTCAGTGTTTACTCATCAAGAAAACAGTATTAGTCCTCAAAGCAAAGAAAGCACCAATGGAGGCTCAGCAGAATTCTCTAGGAATATGATAGAATAACATTTACAGCCCATTTTTTGGAAAGATCTTAAAATTAAATATTGGCTTCCAGAATTGCAAAATCATGCACATTTTTTATATTTTTATTTTCAATGTTTTAAGCCTTTAATTGTACTCTTGAAATATAAACTTGAAGGCTGATGTTATTTTTATAAAGGCATTTTGCCTATACTTTGACCATAAATGGAAATATATGAAAACAATTTAATGAACTACCTGAATATTCCCATTTGTTGTAATGTATTAAGATGAGTTCATAAATAATAGAACCAGCACTTCTTCAGTTTTAATGGCCCCATTCATAGGATACCATTACAAATTATTCCCTTCTATTATAATAAATTCCAATATTTGCATTTAAATACAACCTTTTGCATTTAATATCTTGTTTTTTTCTTTTTTTGCTTGAGAAATGAAAAAAAAAAATAATAAGGCCACATTGAAGTTTGGGAAAATGTAAGAATAAAACCAAACAAAAAGTATTATTTTTCTATGGCTGAAATATTAATAAGCTTTAAACAAAGTTAATGACAATTTTTTTTTCAGAGAATAGACATTTATATTGATGAGTTTTATTTCCCTCTGTGGAATGTATTTCTTTAAAATAGTTATGTTTTCTTATTAACTTAAAAATATGCACTGATAAATTTGGGCATTTTTAAAAATCTATGCCTCAAGTTGTGTTTGTTAGCCTGATAATTTAATTATTATACAACATTTAAATTTTTTTTTTAATTTTGATAAACGGAGTAATAGTTGCTAATGTTTACATTTCTAAATCACAGATCCGCTGCTTTCTTAGTAGGCATGCTGCAAGGTAGATCTGGGAATTCTACTGCCTTTATAGTGAAACTCTCAAAATTTCAGGAAGTTTCAGTAGTTATAGATTTGCAAAATAGGAATACAGGAGCATAAATTCATTAACTTCAATTTTTGAAGTTACAATTTTATAAGCAAAGGGAAATACAATTACAGAAAATAACTTTATACTAGTAAAGTCAATCAAAAACAAAATTTGCCATATTAATCTTATAGTTAGTGATATTATTGACATTTCTTTCAATTAAATATCTTAAAAGCAAAGTTTCTGGAATAAAGCTTCTAAGCAACATTTATTTTTACACTTCATTTAAGGAGCAAAAGACAATTCATAAGAAATCAAGGATCAAAGATTTGTTTCTATATACAATTTCACAATATACCTTGGGGACAGTACCTGTCTGGCCTACTCCCTTTCCATTTTTACAACTATAGTCTTATACAATAAAAGACAGTGTAAAACCCAAGTCATCAAATAAAGATTTAGCAATTACTTTTAGCAGAATTAACTACCATACCAGGAAAAGCAACTGACTGATTTAAGAAAGACTTTCAACCAAAAACTTTGGGGAAACATATTTTTTGTTTTTTTATTTTTTTTACCAAAAGCCTAATAAGAGGAGTCTAGGCTATTGCACAGTTTAATATATGGCAACTATGGCTTAAAACATGATGATCATGACAAGACAATTGTAATTCTGCTCCCAAGATTATCCTTGTCTCTTTATACTCCCCGATGGTCACTGGTACCGCCTACCACCTGATTAGGGACTCCCATTCTAAGTGTTGTTTGAATGGTTTCATGAAGTCTGGGGAATAGTAGCTGCAATATCGTAATCAAAACAACTTTATGTTACAGGCCAAAGAAAAAGGCTTTTAGCTGTCAACTCTTTGTCATTCCCTTTCCAATGGAAAAAGTCACTAGGTCATTCTGTTTTTGTTTTTGAAGATCAAGATGGTAGGACTTCAATAGGATGGGAGTTTACAAATTGCATTTCTCTGAACAAGCAGTGAAAGTGATACCTTTCTGATCACACTGCCTTGGACAATATATTAAATTATAAAAAGTGCCCAATACTGAAAGATTCTGTAAATATTGTACATTATACCTCAATCATTTTATATAAAAATATTTTCTGAGACAGAAAAACTATGTGTAAAGATATAAGGCAATGGAGAATAAAATTTGCTGAAATCGTTCATAAAGTAAATCTCATTCTTTCTTCCTAAAGATATAACTTTGGGCCAAATTTAGTGTAAAGTCTCAAGCACAGGATATTCACTATACTTCCAATAGTTAAACTGTAGAACAAACTAACAGTTCACTTAAGATTGCCAGGCCTCCCCTGTAGATCTGAACTCTGTCTTATGAGACACAAATAATGTAACATAGGTCATCTTAAAGTCATCTAAGGAAATCAGAACTTGTGTGCTCAGGGAATGCATACTCTAAGCTAGTCATCACTGACATTTTGCTGGTCCTCAAGCCTTCTCTGTCACCTGCTATGTTAATCTTTTCACAATTTGCCTATGACCCTTGGTTAAGGCCTTTTTTGAGTATAACAGCATAAGTGTTGGGCATCTACACGCAGCACAACATTTATATTGTATGTTAGGTGAATATGCAACAATGGCATAAGTACACCTCATCTGGACAAACCCAATGAGGAGTGTGGAAAATTGTAAAGAGCCAACTTATTCAATACATAAGGCCATTACATACATTATATTGTTATGTCAATTTAATTATTTACTTTCTCCATTGTTCTACAGCTATCTGAAATGTATAATGAGCTGTGTGAAACTATTTATATAGTAATATTGCTATTCTAGTTTATGCAAATTTATGTGCAAGGCAAGTTGTAGAGCTAATGGATAAACTTGACTATAAATTCTTAATCTACATTAGATAGTGCAATTGCAACACTAATTGTGTGATCATAGAAATACTGCTCATGTCCTTTTAAACCATTTGTAGACTGTATTTTCCCAAAACACACTAAAACTCTGCCCAAGGCCTTGGGAGCCCGTCCCTTGCACTAGTGTACCCTGGATGTGGGACATGGAGTCAAATGAGATTATTTTGAAGCTTTAAGATTTAATGTCTGCTATTCTGGGTTTCAAAATTCAAAATTGCATAGGGCCTGTAGCCCCTTTATTTCAATGGATTTCTCCCTTTTGGAAATGGAATGCTTACCCAACACCTATACCCTCATTGTATCTTGGAAGTAAATAACTTGCCTTTGATTTTACCGGCCCATAGGTGGAAGGCACTTGCTATGTCTCAGATGAGTCTTTGGATTTTGGACTTTTGAGTTAATGTTGGAATGAGTTAAGTCTTTGAGGGACTATTGGGAAGGTATGATTGTATTTTGCAGTGTGAGACGGAAATGAGATTTGGGAGGGGCTAGAGAGCAAATGATATAGTTAGGATATTTATGCCCATCCAAATCTCATGTTGAATTGTAATTTCTCATGCTGGATGTGCGGTCTGGTGGGAGGTGTTTGGATTACAGGGGCAGATCCTCATGACTTGGTACTATCTTCATAATGGTTAATTCTCATAAGATCTAGTAATTTAAAGTCACTAGGTCATTGGCACCTGCCCACACTACTCTCTCTTTCTCTCTCTCTCCCTTCCTCTCTCTTTTGCTTTCTCCATGTGATGGGCCTGCTCTTGCTTTGTCTTCTTCCTGAGTAAAAGCTCTCTGAGCTTACCCTAATAAATATGTAGAAATGAAATAGACTATGCTACATTTCTATAACCACTATTTACATTATTTTGATTAAGATATACGCGTTTTTCTGTGATACAAAGAACTTTAGGTTTTTTAAAGAGCTGCAAAATTCATCTAATAACAGAATACTATTTAGAGCTCTTCGATACATTTTGAGTATGGCAAGATTGTCATATGGGTCCTCTTCTAAGAGGAAGTTATATTTTTTCCTTGGGAATGTATAGATGGTAAAATGATTTAAATACCAAGGAAACACAGCATAGTAACATTTTTCAAAGTCTAGCCTTCAGATCACCTCCATGGGATCACCTGTTCAGCTTACTAAGGACATCATATTTTGGACTGCCCCCGCACCCCTCTTAATCATATAGTCCCTGAGGATGGATATATATAGTTTGCATTGTAAAGAAACTCTCTAGCTGGTTTTTATGTGCACTATGAATTAACAACCAGCATAAAATGTACTAACAAAGATGTAAGATATATAACGCATATCAAGAAGAGACCATCATGCGGAAGAAGTCAAAGAGTATTACACAGGCAGCATTTAAGGTGAAGACAGAAGATGACTCGTTTCATATAAAAATAACACAGCATTTATAGAAAGAGTATTTTCTTTCAATTTTTAAAGACTTAAATACAGTAAATGTCCTGATTATGGGAACCAGGATAATTGGATGTAAGACTGAAAATCGAAGTCAATGGAGCCAGTTCTAGATACATAGGTTATGTAAAATAAATATTTGTTGGCTGATTAATTAATGAAGACCTTAAATAGGGAACTGAGAAATTCAAAGGCATTGTATGAAGTGAATAATAGCAATAGACATCATTTATTTCATATATTTCTATGAAAATAGTTTTGTATTTTCATATCCCATGATGTTCGGAACACCTCTCAGGATGCATAGATAGTATCCTAAGTTACAAAACAGGAAATTCAAGCTTAAAAAGTTAAAGTAACTTGCCTGACTTCATGCAGTTACCTAGTGAACCAAGGAGTGGCTCATGTCTACCTCCATTGATGCTACCTCTGCACATGAGAAGGGGCCCTGGGAGGAGGAAGACATCATATACACAGTACGTTCAATGCTACTGGTTCTTTGTAAATTTTGTTTTAAAATGAAAACCATCATCTAACCTTAGAATACATATTTTTCTATCTGAATTATGTTTTCACTATTTGCTGGGGGAAAAATAGTCTAACTCTTTCAATGTAGGCTTTATTTATTTAGTTTTTTTAATATATATACACACACATAAAATATATATATAAAATATATATTTTTAAATATATATATATATATACACACACATAAAAAATATATATATATTTTTTAATATATATATGTATATACACACACATAAAACAAACACAGTTTTCTACCGGAGGCTTCACGTCTCTACATGTAATCATGTCACTGTTCTTAAAAGTGAAAACCATCTCCAGCATCTGTGCTGGAGAGGATGTGGAGAAACAGGAATGCTTTTACACTGTTGGTGGGAATGTAAATTAGTTCAACCATTGTGGAAGACAGTGTGGCGGTTCCTCAAGGATCTAGAACCAGAAACACCATTTGACCCCGCCATCCCATTACTGGGTCTATACCCAAAGATTTATAAATCATTCTACTCTAAAGACACATGCATACATATGTTTATTGCAGCACTGTTCACAATAGCAAAGACTTGGAACCAACCCAATGTCCATCAATGGTGGACAGGATAAAGAAAATGTGACACATATACACCATGGAATACTATGCAGCCATAAAAAAATGAGTTCATATCCTTTGTAGGCACATGGATGAAACTGAAAACCATCATTGTCAGCAAACTAACACAGGAACAGAAAACCAAACACCGCATGCTCTCAATCATAAGTGGGAGCTGAACAATGAAAACATATGTGCACAGGAAGGGGAACATTACACATTGGGGCCTGTCCGGTTTGGGGGTTATGGGAGGGATAGCTTTAGGTGAGCTACCTAATGTAGATGACGAATTGATGGGTGCAGCAAACCACCATGGCACGTGTATACCTATGTAACAAACCTGCACGTTCTGGACATGTATCCCAGAACTTCAAGTATTTAAAAAAAAAAAAGTGAAAAACTTACTTTTTCTTTCCTCAAATCAGCCAATTGACCTTAATCCTGTACGAAACTGTGAAGTACAATTATTTTCATGATTGGTTTGCTCAGAAGCCTTGCCATAACTCTGGGGTGAGAATGGTTAATGAGTAAAACACATTAACCTATGTTTAGCATTTCTTTTAAGAAATGAGATTGTGATTTCAATTTAGATGACAATCACCAGGACCAAGCCTGAACATTATTGAATCATCATCAACATAACCCTCACTGATCACCTTAATGGTAGTGCAATAACAGCAACTGCGAAGTTATAATATGATGATGATCTCTAAGGCCCCTACCACCCAGCTCTTCAAATAGCACTGAAGTGTTGAGAGATGAGCGTTGTAGGCTATGTTTCTTTCTGTTTGGACTCACTTTGTAATTGCTGTTGCTGAAGCCACCTAGTGTATGTGATTGTGTTGTGGCTGCCTGAGCTGATTAAGAGATACCCTGTAGCTATTCCTGCTGTTAATAATTACCATGAAAAAATTATGTAATGGCTTGTCATTTTATTTGGTGCTGATTATAAGTTCAGGCAAGGTTCTAGGAACCTAGATTAAGATAAATTAGAATACAATGCTCAAAGGTAATCAGGGGATTTTGTGTGTGTGTGTGTGTGTGCGCGCGCGTGTTTCAGTTTTGAGAGACGTCACTGAGGTAATTCAGATATTTTAATCTAAATAATTCCAATATAATCATTTGAGCATGATCCTCATTGGATCATGCTGATGCTGAAAGTTTAGGCAGCAGCAGGACAGGATTAAAAAAAGAATGTAACCAATTAATCTAACTAAGGCTTTTATAATAGGGATATATATGTTGTGGTATTTGTTTATAAAGACAAAGCTTTATGTCAAAGAAGAGGAAAAGGGTGCCCCAACCAAGAGGTAAGGCAGCACCTCTTGCTAACCTTAAGGTTTTCCACTTGAAGTTATTCCCTGATGAGCCACAGGGCAAACCTCTCTTTACTCACAGGCTTACAAATATTCCATAAAATAATGAAAAAGGGCATCAACCTGACCCTCAGCACCATGATAACAAGGAAGACATGACGAGCCTTGGGGGATTCTTTCAGTACAGTATTTTTTTAAAGTCATTATTCCTATAAAAATGGAGCTCAGGCCTTTTTCTTTAGCCAGTGGTTTATTTTGTTTGATATCCTTTAGTTAATACGAAGCACAGGAGAATATAAGGAAGTGAGTAAACTACAGACGTTATTAAAGTGAAGTGAAAATGAGGCAATCATAGAGGCCCTGATAAATTTTCTGGCCTCAATTATCAATGTATTTTGAAATGTATTTAAGAGGTTGAGTCACCCGAATAATTAAGTCAGCAGCTTCTTAGGACCAATTTCTTTTCTTTATAACTTAGAGAGGTCACAAAGAATTCACATCTCAAAATGGAATAGAATTGAATTTTTTCTAATCTAATTTTACAATAATAATGAGAAATGATGTTTCTAGCTACTTAAATAACTTTTGATATGTTTTGGCTGTGTCTCCACCCAAATCTCATCTTGAGTTGTAGTTCCCATAAGCCTCACGTGTTGTGGGAGAGGCCCCGTGGGAGATAATTGAATCATGGGGGTGGTTACCTCCATGCTGTTCTCATGACAGTGAGTGAGTTCTCACAAGATCCGATGGTTTTATAAGGAGCTTTCCCCCACTTCTTTCTACACTTCTCCTTGCTGCCACTATATGAAGAAAGATGTGTTTGCTTCCTCTTCTGCCATAATTGTAAGTTTGCTGTGGGCTCCTCAGTCATGCAGAACTGTGAGTCAGTTAAACCCCTCTCCTTTGTAAATTACCCAGTCTCAGGTATGTCTTTATTAGTAGTGTGAGAATGGACTAATTTACTTACAGACTGTCATCTACTTTTCTGTAAATATATATTAAATTAAATTTTGAACCATAGCTAAATTACTTGATAAATGTTACTTAGCGTTTTCAGAGCAAGAACATATGCATGCATTACGGTTCATTTGTTATATTTTATTATAACACAGAATATTTTAAAATACCACAGATTTCAGAATATTGATTAATTGGAAGTAGATTATATATAACAGTACATTCCAAATATGTAGCATTTTCCCAACTAATGATAATATTAGGAAAATTTAAGGCATATACATACATTTTTCCTTTGAAGTCAAATGTCTGTATAGTTTTAGCGAAGTTATGGCAAATATTATATTATGTAGACAACAGCTTCAATTTTCCATTTCAGTTTCCATGTACAGATAACACACAAATTGAATTTCTTCTGCGCCATAATTGAATATGTATTTTATGTACACATGAAATATATATTCAGACATGGTTATACAAAATCTGTATTTATAACTGGAAAGTAGTATGGAAATTGAGGTATTTCATTATTTTAGTATCTGAATATTGAAATAAATATTACATGCAAGTATTTCATCAGATTATGTTAATAAGGTATATCAAAACAATAAATAAAAATAACATTATAATAATAGTGAAATGGAAAGATGCAAATTGTTGAAAGCAGAGAAATGGTAAGATTTGTTTGTAGGCCACACAATTTAATTTATACTAGTATAGATCAGTTTAACACATTTAATAGTTTTTGGCTGAAGTTGAATTATATGTACATGTTACCATCTAAGGCAGTATTTTAAATATCAAAGATTACTACACCTTTTCTCTTTCAACAAAGAATATATCTCAGCTCTTTTATTTTGCTTGACATCTTTCCATCAATATGTGTCCTTGGCAATCACTGTTATTCATGGACATAATTTGCACATAGACCTCAAAATTTTCCCTGCCATTTTAATTAGTGGTTTCTGTTCATACTGTAAGAACTGAGAATGCAAGTATTGAAATCATGTAGTTAATAATAACTATTATTTGCAGAAAAGAAAATATTTTGAAACACAAACCTATTATATTTGAAACACAAATATGTACGGAAAAATAGTGGAACATATATGGCACTGTTGTACAGCTATTAAAAATGAATTAAGTTCATGAAAATTATTTCTATCTGCTTAAGTCTCAAGATTATAGAAACTCTTATTACATTATCTGAAGACTTAGAATAAAGCCCTGCTTCATGATTCCTCAATTTTAAGTATTATCTATGCATCTATCGTGATCTTTTCAAAATTCTAATTCATCCATGAAGAAAAGGAAATGACATCCTAACTATTTTGCATCTATACCCATAGCCCTTATTTTCAATTAGCTACAGATGTTTGAATTATTTTCTAAGGGATAAAAAGTATTCTCTTCCAGATGCATTAGTTTTCAGATAAAGATTTAAAAATCCAGACACTAAAAAAAACTACTGAAATCATATATATATATATATATAACCATATATATTTATATATGTGAATATATACATGTTCCTCAGCTCTTCAAAGGAAGGTTTTCCTAATATTGTCTTTGTAAGCTAAACTGTCACCTCTGAATTCAAAAGGGCCAATTCAGTTTAACTCTGACATATACGTTGCTTGATTTATTTACCTATGAATGTAAAATGATAGTCTCATTGACAAGTAAGATTAAATACTTAATATTATACTCACTAGATTAATGAAAATGTACTATGTTTCATTTCCAAACCTCAGTGGAAAATGCTTCTCTAATAACCTATTCATTGGCTGCAAGCTTCACAGAACATTGTCTTCTATTTTCGGAATAAACTTTTATTGTAATTTAGATTCTACTTCAGGCAAACAACCTGTAGTAGTATTTTCTTGCAAAGTTAAAAAAAAATACTTGCAGGCAAACACAAAGAAAAAAATAGAAAGGGCAGACATATTTGCAAGAGAGAATTCTGAGGTGGTAGAGCAATTTCCTAAGTAAAGAGCAGTGTTTTCTCTCAAGAAGACTACACAAAAAATATAAAATTATTTAGGCTACTAATAAGACTATTTGTTTTCTAATTCCTTACAGAAAAATAGTCATTTGTGGATATAACTGATTTTGTCAACTATCATTATTAATATAACATATATTAAATTACAATTGTATTCATGCAATTTCTACTATTTACCTTTCAATTTTAAAAGTCCCCATCATTTATGACATGTGAAAGGTTAAGTGATTCATATGATAGTTTTACTATTCCATGAACAGATAATGATCTTTATTTAAAGGTCTTATAATAGGGGTAGTATAGATTAATGCCATATTCTAAAACTTTAGAGTCTGTTAAAGTAACCTAATGTGTACGTTAACACTCTCACTGCTGAGCCCTACTGCCAGAGTTTCTGATTCAGTAGATCTGGAGTGGGTCTGAGAACGCACATTTCTGAAAAATTACAGGTAATGCTCATGTTTCAATCCAGGCTACAAACTTGGGTCAAAACAATTAGAAGTTTATCTTCACACTTTATTTAAAGCAAGTTATTTTAAAATTAAAAACTTAACCTATAACTGTAGTATCAGTTCCTGAAATCTCTATGCCAAGCGTAATTTATGGTAGACAGGGAATCTGACCTAGTTTGATATTGGAAAACACTAGAGAAATTGAAGTTTCTCTTAAGTCAGCCGGAATGTTATTTCATTAGATAGATTTATTTTTTGTATGTGAGATTCTTTTATGTTTATGAGGAATACTGGATCTATGAACTTTTAGATTATCTAAACCATTTTGATTTAAAACGTATCAAACTTATAATCTTTCAAAAATACCTAAAATTAGGGATTTTAGAAGTTGGCCTTTATGACATTTACTATTATATGACCATGATGATTAATTTGTTTCCTCTTTAACCAGAATCTGTCATCAGAGAACTCTAAAGCACTTGCTAGGTATCATTGTTTTATGAAAGGAGACAGAGAGAGGAGGAGGAGGAGGAGAAGGAGAAGGCAGAGAAGAGGAGGAAGGGAGGATAGGGAGGAAAGAGGCAGAGAAGGAAAGTGACAGGAAAAAAGAAAAGAAAAACACACATCTAAGGACAAAACGTCTTTAAAGCATTTTTTCCCCCTGACTTCCACCCAGGAATACTCAGGCAGAACTGGCTTTATGTATATTTGACCTGTGCAATCACAAGATATTCTGTGTTCAGAAGATCCCTGTGCTTAGTTGAATATTCTGCTATCATTGTCTTGAAATTTCTAATAATTTTAGAACAAGCGCCCTGTACATTTGTTTTGCACTGTAGCCCATCCTGTCTTCAGGTAACAAAATTAATTCAAATGTCATTTTTTTCTCCTCTTCCATTGTAAGTGTATACTTGCTAAATAAATGTCTCAAAATTTAAAAAATGAATTCAAGCCACAATACTTCTAAGCATATTTACACATAGGGAATGTGCTAAGTATGACAGAATAAACAGAAGAAAACTAAGGTTGGAGGGAGAAAAACAAAAATAAGTGTATGTATGCTGGGAACAGATAAAGCCTGAAATTCATCAAATAAAGGAAAAAGAATTTGAGTCAAAGACTTCCATGTTTTGGAGGAACACTCCCATGTCTACAGAGGGAAGGGAATCAGAGACTTGTAAATAAGAGGAACATATTGTTGAGCAAAGTGGATTATCACATAATCTATTATGAAGTATTCACAGGCAGATCTAATACTTTATAAATTGCGTGTGGAGGGATTTCTGGCCTAGAGAAGAATAGATAAAATACCCAAATAGCAAAGCTAATCTACTCAATCCATGGCCTCCATTTGGAGGCTCTTATAAATTATCAAATCAATGCATTTTCTGTTACCCATAGAAACAAAAATTAATATTTCTTTGTTTTTATCAGATTGCACAAGTTCTTTCTTATAGATTGAAAGAAAATTCTCAAAAGTCTTTTTTCACGCTACTTTTAAAGGACCACCCTAAGGAAGAGAATGCCTCCATTGAGTGCGGGGAGGCAGAGGGGACAGAGATAAGTAAATAGACATTTTGTTTGCATTGTAATTAACTTCCAAGTCTCAGGAAAACAAAACATCCAACATGTTCAATAACTCATCCTCTGTTTGAAATAACAGCACAGTAAAAATGAATTACCCAAGAAATAAAGCATTCTAAAATAGGATATTGGGTCTCCTGTCCAAAAAGGATTTATTTTCATTAAAAAATATGTAAATGGTAAACACTGAATCAAAATTACTCTGGAATTTGAGTAGCAAAATTATAATTGATGATCTTCATAAAGGTAAAATGTATTCTATACTGCATCCTACATGTTCATGTCCTTACAGTTTTACAAATAGGATTCTTGAACTTCTAACTCTTAGGAAATAGTCTTGTTTTGTTTTGTTTTTTGAGACAGTCTCGCTCTCAAGCCTAGGCTGGAGGGTAAAGGCGCAATCTCGGCTCACTGCAATCTCCCCCACCCAGGTTAAAGTGACTCTCATGCCTCAGCCTTCTGACTAGCTGGGATTATAGGTGTGTGCCACCATGGCTGGTTCATTTTTGTATTTTTTTCGAGATGGTGTTTTGCGATGTTTCCCAGTCTGATTTCAAACTCCTGACCTCAAGTGATCTGCCCGCCTCAGCGTTCCAAAGTGTTGGAATTACAGGCGTGAGTCACTGTGCCTGACCACTTGGGCAATAGTCATGCAAAAAATAATTACTCTAATCCAGCTATATCATTGTCTCCTTGAATTATGAAGCTAAAAAGTGCATATATTTTTGAAGATCACAGTAAAATGTATTTTGGAGACAAATGCTTGAGAATCAGGCCACTAAAATTTAAATACTGACTGACAGTTCTGTGAATTTGTGAAAATGCTTACATTCTCTGAACCTCACTTTTTTATTTATATTAATGACAACAAGAGCAAAATATCATAACTGTTTTGAGAATTAAATGAATTAGATGTAAAATGCTGAGAATGGTCCCAGTATTCAGTAATTATTAGTAGTAGTAGTATCACAATATAGCAAGTCCCAAGACTAATGAAACAATCACAAAAGGCCACCCAGAGGAAGTGCTTTATGAAACTGAATTTAACTTCCCCAAAAATGTTATGTACACATTGCTACATTTTTATGATCATTTTGATGTAAGAGCCCTATTTACAAAATTTTTAAAAAATGTTAAAGTGTATAGAATAAATTTATAAATTTACATGTAAGCACATATTGCTTAACTGGTCTGACATATTAGACTTGAATAAAGCAAGGTCTGTGTTTTACTCACTTTCGCATTATTTATGCAAAATTCCAAGATTAAGAAATATTTGCTGGATTGAAATTGCCATATGACTTCAACTATTGGCACAAATTACTTCGAAACATTATAGAAAGGTTATGTTCTTTAAGATAATAGAAGAGGAGGCCGGGCGCGGTGGCTCACGCCTGTAATCCCAGCACTTTGGGAGGCCGAGGCGGGTGGATCACAAGGTCAGGAGATTGAGATCACGGTGAAACCCCGTCTCTACTAAAAATACAAAATATTAGCCGGGCGCAGTGGTAGGCGCCTGTAGTCCCAGCTACTTGGGAGGCTGAGGCAGGAGAATGGCGGGAACCCGGGAGGCGGAGCTTGCAGTGAGCTGAGATCCGGCCACTGCACTCCAGTCTGGGCGACAGAGCGAGACTCTGTCTCAAAATAAATAAATAAATAAATAAATAAATAAATAAATAAATAAATAAATAAAAATAAAAGATAATAGAAGAGGAAATGATTAAAATTTTAGATGTGGCCTGTAGGAGACCTTAGACATCAAGAAGTCCAGGATTTTCATTAGAGAGATGAGAAAACTTGACCTCAAGAAGTCAAATTGCGTATCAATATATAAAGCTAGTGAACACCTGCAGTGAGATTATAACCCAAATTCTCCATCAGCACTGGTCACACCAACACTAGGGATTATGAGACCGTTTAGTTTTTAATTCCTAAGTGTATAATAATTTTGCCTTATAACACTCATAACAATAGTTTTCTTTCCACTGTTGAAAATGCCTAGGGAAAGGACAAATCAACCAATTGCCTTGCTCTGCTCCTAGAAAAAATGACCTCTTTACTCCCTCAGACACTGTGCTCTTTTTAAAAAGAATCAATGTAAACCTTACATGTAAAGAAAATGTCACCCAATTATATTTCATTATTTTAAGTGTTATGGATTTATGGACAAAAGCCAAGAAAATTCTATCAAAATGTTAACCCTAAGCACTCTTCCATTATGAGTCAAGTGAATAAAAATACAATGTTAATTTTTTTCAGCAACACCAGTTACATCTTGGCAAGGATCCAATTACAGTTGATATATCTGTTTGAAATCTTACGTTTTTCTGGTGACTAAAGAAAAGTTTGTTTTAGAGATGACACATATTCCTGAAATGATTTACTTCATTTTCTCACAGAATATCACATCTCAGGCAAATATATCTACAAATATATACATATGTATATACATATGTATGTGTGTATATGTGTATATATATATGAATATATATAAATATATATACACATAGCAAGTGTATATATATATGAATATATATAAATATATATACACACATACACGCACATTTTTATGATCACTTTGATATAAATAAGAGCCCTATTTACAAAATTTTTTTAAAATGTTAAAATTTATAGAATAAATTTGCAAAACAAAACCATTCAAATCAGCAGACTGGAAAGCTTTGAAGAGTATTCTACATACACAATGAAATTTCTATTCCACTCATATCTGTTTTCTTAAAATAAAACCAATATATAATTTTTGCAACTTTTAGCAGTCTCTACTGATATTATCCATATCTCTGACTCTTCCATTAGGAGATGGGAGTCTCTGGTTCCTGGGTGTATTAGCAATGCTTAAAACAATGCTGGAAAAATAATAAATATTTGATAAATAAATAAATGCATCAATGGTTAAAAAGGTCTACAGAGATTCTCTTGATGCAGAATAATCTGTGAGCATTGTGCTTAAAACAAGTGCTTCCAATAAAAGCCCGATTTCAGTTCAGCAGCCACAGTGATGCTTTGAAGATATATGCTTATTATTACTCTGTCCTCAGAAAACCCTCAATATTGTTTTTTAAATTTGCTCCTATTTCTTTCCAAAGGATAGCCACTAGACACAGTGCAACACTGAGTCACTCCTTTGACCTCCTAGCCTCACTTCTTACAAATTCACTATCATTCTGTTAGATCCAGGCACGTGGACCAACTTCCTGTTCCTTAAAAGTGCCAGGCACATGCAGACCTTAAGCCCCTTGTACTGGCTGCTTATAATGGGTCATGTTGTGGTCCTTAAAAATTATTGCCTTAAAGGATGAAACTTTATGCTTTTTAAGGCTATTTGGTTTTTAAAAATTAAACAAGATCTGCTTAAAGCAAAAATTGCAAGTGATTGTGGGATGGGTTGGAGGAAGGGGTGATCTTGTTCCTCAGTTAGGTATATCAGTATCTTTGACTAGAGGGCTTCTTTGCTTTCCCTCTTACTAAATGCACAGCTTTTACTAAGAAGTTGACTAAGGAAAGACTAGGATTATAAAATATGGACTCAGGTCCTTGAGAATCACTGTAGAAAAAATTTATATGAGTTTTATTTTTTAATTTTGAAATACTGAAATAATGTTTTAAATGGTGCTATGAAACCATGGAATTGTTCAATTGTCAGAAAGCAAAGTAGAACAAAAAATTTCAGAAATCGAAGAAAATTTTCTTGATTTTTGTCAGATTTTACACAGAAATTTAGGCAGATTGAGAAACAAAAGCTCATGTCCTCCATTCCCTAGTTTTCCTTGTAGAGGAACGATGGGTTAGAACATTCTTATATGCTCCTTCAAGATCAAATGTTCTGTTTCACCGAAGTGCCAACTCTTATTTTCTATCCCTACAAGACTTTCTTCCATATTATCCTCTTCGTGTGAATAATTTCTTATATTAGGAGCTACCTATCTACTTTTTCTCCTACATTCTGCCAGTGCTTTTTCTTTCAGTAGGTATTATAGAGTCAGGTTGCCAAAGGAGGTAAGGGGGAGCTACAGTGAGAGCAAGCACACAAAGGGGAGCACCCCGGGGAGGTTTGCAATTGCTCTCTCAAATGTATACCACTGAAATGAACAGCAAAACTTTCCCTAAGATAGTGAGGAGGAAAACAAGATTTTAAAGTAAACCCACAAAATTACACTTGCATACACACTTTGATGCGGCAACCCCATGTCTAGGAGTCTGTCCCAGAAATTCGGCTGCATAGAAGTAAAGTGACATGTGCATATGGTAATTTGTGATGACTTAATTTGTAACAGTTAAAGCTAAGAAACAGTCCGGTTTCCATAAAGAGAGGACATATGTAAACCATAAGTGGGATACAATGCAACATAAGAGTGAGAAAGTTCTCCACTTACTGTGGGGAACAATCTCCAAGATATGTTTGAAAAACCAATCAAGGTGAAGAATAATATGTATATTATGCTACCATTGTATTAATAGAGAAACTGAGAGCATATACTTATATTTGATATTTATTCATAAGAATTCTAGAATTAAGTCTAATAATTTTTATGTTTTAATTTCTTTAAAATTTAATTTGCACTTGTAATTTTACAAAAACAATTAAAGTGTTCCCCATATGCGCTGACTGAGAGAGAGGTACACTCTCTATCGAAACACATAGATGACAAGAATTTATTCTTCTACACACCATTTAAATTATCCATATTCGAACTTTATAAATTAAATATCTATTCAAATACATCTGATCTTTGACAAAGTTGACAAAAACAAGTAACAGGGAAAGGATTCCCCATTTAATAAATGGTGCTGGGAAAACTGGCTAACCATATTCAGAAAACAGAAACTGGACCCCTTCCTTACACCTTATACAAAAATTAACTCAAGATACATTAAAGATGTAAATGTAAAACCCAAAGCCATAAAAACCCTAGAATAAAACACAGGCAATACCGATCAGGACATAGGCATGGGCAAAGACTTCACGACAAAAACACCAAAAGCAATGGCAACAAAAGCCAAAATTGACAAATGGGATCTAATTAAACTAAAGAGCTTCTGCACAGCAAAAGAAGCTATCATCAGAGTGAACAGGCAACCTATAGAATGGGAGGAAATTTATGCAATCTATCCATCTGACAAATGGCTAATATCCAGAATCTACAAGGAACTTAAACACATTTACAAAAAAAAAAACAACCCATGAAAAAGTGGGCAAAGGATATCAACAGACTCTTCTCAAAAGAAAACATTTATGCAGCCAACAAACATGAAAAAAAGCTCATCATCACTGGTCATTAGAGAAATGCAAATCAAAACCACAATGAGATACCATCTCACGCCAGTCAGAATGGCAATGATTAAAAAGTCAGGAGACAATAGATAGTGGTGAGGCTGTGGAGAAATAGGAATGCCTTTACACTGTTGGTGGGAGAGTAAATTAGTTCAACTATTGTTGAAGATAGTGTGGTGATTCCTCAAGGATCTAGAACTAGAAATACCATTTGACCCAGCAATCCCATTACTGGGTATATACTCAAAGGATTTTAAATCATTCTGCTATAAAGACACATGCATATGTATGCTTATTGTAGCACTATTTACGATAGAAAGATTTGGAACCAACCCAAATGCCCAGCAATGATAAACTGGATAAAGATAAGGTGGCACATATATACCATGGAATAGCATGCAGCCATAAAAAAGAATGAGATCATGTTCTTTTCAGGGACATGGATGTAGCTGGAAGCCATCATTCTCAGCATACTAACACAGGAACAGAAAACCAAACACCTCATGTTCTCACTCATATATGGGAGTTGAACAATGAGAACACATGAACACAGGGAGGGGAACATCACACACTGGGGCCTGTCAGGGAATGGGGGACAAGAGGAGGGAGAGCATTAGGACAAATACCTAATGCATGCAGGGCTTAAAACCTAGATGACGGGTTGATAGGTATAGCAGAACACCAGGGTACATGCTTACCTATGTTACAAACCTGTACATTCTGCACATGTATCCAGAAATTTAAAGTAAAATAAAATAAAACAAAAAAATGCATTTCACAATGAAATTATTAAATAGGAAACACTAAGTTTGATTAAATTTGGTCTATTTTTAAGAGGAACACCACTGGAGTTTTGTTCGCTTTTTAAATTTTTAAAATTTTTCATTGAGATATAATTGATGAAAGTTGTATATGCCCAAGTTATTAATAAATATATACAATCTAAAATGATTTCCACAATCAAGCTAATGAACATATCCATGTACTTAAGATCTACTGTCTTAGCAAATTTCAAGTATGCAGTACATTATTATTAGCTATAGTCACTAAGCTACACATTAGGTCTCTAGAACTTACTTAGCTTATAACTGCACATTTGTACCTTTGATGGGGAGATGTTGATCTCTCCCAATCTCTGAGCCCTGATACCCACTCTTCTACTCTCTGTTTCTGTGAGCTCAGTGTTTTAACATTACACAGAAAGCAAGATCACACAGTATTTGTCTTGCTGTCCCTGACTTATTTTACTTAGCATATGTCCTCCATGTTTATCTATGTTGCTGCAAATGACAAAATTTCCTTTTTTTATTTTAGATTTCTTAATTTCAATTGTAACTTTTAAGGCTGAGTAATATCCATTTTCTATTTGTCTATCCATTCATCTATTGATTGACACCTAGGTTATTTCCATCTCTTGGCTATTGTGAGTAATTATGCAATGAACATGGGAATGCAGATACCTCTTCAAGATTAGTGATTTTATTTCCTTTCAATATGTAATATACCCAGTAGTGGAGTTGCTGGATCATATCATAGTTCTATTTTTAACTTTTTGAGGAATCTCCATACTTTTTTCAATAATGGTTGTACCAATTTACATCCCCATCAACAATGTATAAGGGTTCTCTTTTTTTCATGTTCTTGCCAACACATTTTATTTTGACATTTTTATAGTAGCTATCCTGACAGATGGGTACTAGAAATACTGTGGTTTTTGTCTTTCCTTTTTGATTAGTTATCTTAAATATATTTTCATACAACTATTGGTTATTTGTATGTCTTAATTGGGAAACTGTCTATTAAAAGTTCTTTGCCAAATTTTTTAGTCAGGTTATTATTATGATTTGCCATTGATTGGTTGGAGTTCCTTATTATTTTGGATATTAACACCTTGTCAGATATGTTTGCAAATATTTCCTACTATTCCACGGGTTGCCTTTTCATTTTGTTTCTGCACAGAAAGGTTTTAGTTTAATGTAATCCCACCTGTTTATTTTTACTTTGGTTGCCTGTGTTTTAGCAACAATTGATATAAAAAAATTTGCCAAGAGCAGTATCAAGGGGCTTTTCCCCTATTTTCTTATAAGAGTTTTTGGTTACAGATCCTATGTTTAAATTTTTAATCAATTGTGAGTGATTTTTAATTATGCTCTGAAATAAGGATTCAATTTCATTTCTTTTGCACGTGTATATTCAGGTTTTAAAACGTATTTTATTTAACAGACTACCATTTCCCCATTGTGTATTGTTAGCACCTTTGTTGAAGATCACTTAGTCATATACACATAGGTTTATTTTTGGGCTTTCTATTCTGCTTAACTGCTCTGTATGTCTGTTTTTTAACAGTACCATACTGTTTTGATTATGGTGGCTTTGTAATATAATCTGATATCATAAAACATGATACCTCCAGCTTTGTTCTTTTTCCTCAATAATACTTTAGCTATTTATTTGAAGGGCTTTTTTTTTTTTTGTTTCATATTCATTTAACTTTGTTTTTGTATTTCTTCGAAAAAATGGCACTGGAATTTTGATAGGGATTGAGTTGAGTCTGTAGATTGCTTTGAGTAATACAAAAATTGTATGAAAGCATAACACTCAATGGTAAAATAAGCAAACAGTGAAAATTAGAATGTCCTAATACTGTAATGCTGGTATATAAATTGCTTACATCTCAAGTATAAAGTCAAAAGACAAAACTTTTAAAAATAACTAAGTTACAATAATTTGATAATAACTAAACAATATAAAAAGATATAAATTGTGACAAATCTAAACAGGCAAATAATAAATAAGGAAATTGAATCAGTAATGAAAAGTTTCCCATCAAAGAGAAGCCTAGGATCTGATGGTTTTACTTGTGAAACTACCAAACATTTAAAGAATAATACCAATTCTTCTCAAACTCTGTCTGAAAATGGAGTCAAACACTTCCATATTTGTTCTATGAGACCAACAACCAAGATACCAAAGCCAGACAAAGACACTACAAGAAAAGAAAACTATTGACCAATATCCCACATGAGCACAGATACAAAAATCCTCAATAAAACACTAGCAAACCAATTTAAGAGCACATTACAAAGATCATATACCATACCATGGGATTTATCCATAGGATTCATGAATAATTAAACTTATGCAAATAAATTACTGTGATACACGACATTAACAGAATAAAGAACAAAAATCACATGAACAACTCAATAGATGCAGAAAAAGTCTTGACAATATTCAACAACCTTTATAATAAAATATCTCAACACATTAGATATAGAAAGTATGTATCTCAACACCATAAAGGTCATATATCACAGGCCCACAGTTAACATTATGTTCAACAATGAAAAGCTGAAATATTTTCCTCTAAGATCAGGAAAAAACATATGGACATCCAGTCCTGCCACTTCTACTCAATATAGTATTAGAAGTCCTAGCCAGAAAAATTAGGCAATAAAAATAATTAAAAACATCCAAATTGGGCTGGGCACGGTGGCTCACACCTGTAATCCTAGCACTTTGGGAGGCTGAGGCAGGTGGATCACGAAGTCAGGAGATCGAGACCATACTGGATAACATGATGAAACCCCATCTCTACTAAAAATACAAAAAATTACCTGGGCGTGGTGGCAGGCACCTGTAGTCCCAGCTACTTGGGAGGCTGAGGCCGGAGAATGGTGTGAACCCGGGAGGTGGAGCTTGCAGTGAGCACAGATTGTGCCACTGCACTGCAACCTAGGTGACAGAGTGAGACTCTCTCTAAAAAAATAAAAAATCCAGATTGGAAAGGAATAAAAAATTGTCTCTTTTTGTAGATGACATATATATATATCTATATATATATATATATAGAGAGAGAGAGAGAGAGAGAGACAGAAAACTTTAAAGACCCCACCAAAAAACTGTTGGAACTGATAAACAGATTCAGTAAGGATGCAGAATACAAAAATCAAGGCACAAACATCAATTAAGTTTCTAGAAACTAACTTCAAAGTACCTGAAAAAGAAATTTTTTAAAAAAATCTCATTTACAATAGCATTAAAAAGAATAAAATTTTCAGGAATAAATTTAACTGAGGAGGTAAAAGATCTGAAAACTATAGGCTGAAAACTATAAAACATTTGAAAAAAATTGAAGCAGACACAAATCAGTGGGAAGATACACTATGTTCATGAGTTGAAAGCATTAAAATTATTAAAAGGTCCATAGTACACAAATGAACAACTTTTTTTTTGTTTGTTTGAGATGAAGTTTCACTCTTTTTTGCACAGGTTGGGGTGCAATGGCATGATCATGGCTCACTGCAATCTCCACCTCCCGAGTTCAAGCTATTCTCCGGCCTCAGCCTCCAGAGTAGCTGGGATTACAGGCATGCACCACCACGCCCAGCTAATGTTGTATTTTTAGTAGAGACAGGGTTTCACCATGTTGGTCAGGCTAGTCTAGAACTCTTGACATCAGGTGATCCACCTGCCTTGGTCTCCCAAAGTGCTGGAATTACAGGCATGAGCCACCATGCTTGGCCCCAAATGAGTAACTTTAACGATAAATGCATTTAAAGGTAAATGCAATAACATTACCAATAACTAATACCAATTCTTCTCAACCTTATCTTTGGGCTTCCTAGACCCCTTTTTATTAAGCAATATTTTCATGTACCAGGACTATCCCCAGACTTTGTCCCACGATTCTCAAACACCATCAATAGTTTTACCTTTTAATTATAATAAAATTACTTTCTCTCTATTAACTACTTACTGTTTTTCTAAATATCTACCAATACATAGACAGCAGTCATGGTATCTGTCTGTTACCTAGAAACACACATCCTGAGATGGTAGTCTCCTGGTTCTACTTTTAATCCAGGAACCTGGAATTTGAGTGCAAAGGGGTTCCATTACAAGCCACAACGTGAATTTAAAAATTAGATGAGAGCACTGAGAGATTTTATATCTATCTTATGTGAAGAATTCAACATTTTCTTGAAAACCTCATTGATGTGTTATTTGATTAACTGTCTTTTCAAGATATTATATAGTGCTTTCTCCTGAGAAAAAATTTTTACTTAGCTTGATTTACTATCGAATCAGTAGCTAGCATGATTTAGTCTAGTTTCAATTACATCTGATCTCATAAATTCACTATGTGCAACTTTATAGATATTGTGCATGCATTTAGCAATTCTTGTACCTAGGAAAAAAGACTTAAACATGTGGGGTTTTTTTACATTCAAAAAAATTTTATAAAGATGAGACAGTTAACATTTTTTCTCACTGTTGAATGTTCTTTGAAACAAATAAATTCAATTTATATTGATACCTACACATTTATTCATTTGTGGTACATCCTCCCTCTGGAAAAAAAAGAAATCACATTTAAAATAAGATTTTGATTAAGAAGAATTTTCATTCTGCTGTTAAAAATAGATTTTTCAGAAAACAAAACTTTTACATGGACTTTAATAAAACATCATTCCTTGACGATTAAAAAATCAGGAAACAACAGATGCTGGCGAGGCTATGGAAAAATAGGAATGCCTTTACACTGTTGGTGGGAGTGTAAATTAGTTCAACCACTGTGGAAGACAGTGTGGCAATTCCTCAGGGAACTAGAACCAGAAATACCATTTGACCCAGCAATCCCATTACTGGGTATATACCCAAAGAATTATAAATCATTCTGCTATAAAGATACATACATATCTATGTTTATTGCAGCACTATTTACAATAGCAAAGACTTGGAACCAACCCAAATGCCCAGCAATGATAGACTGTATAAAGGAAATGTGGCATATATATACCATGGAATACTATGCAGCCATAAAAAGAATGAGATCATGTTCTTTTCAGGGACATGGATGAAGCTGGAAGCCATCATTCTCAGCATACTAACACAGGAACAGAAAACCAAACACGGCATGTTCTCATACATGTCAATTGAACAATGAGAACACATGGACACAGGGAAGGGAACATCACACACTGGGACCTGTTGCTGGAGGATAAGAGGAGGGAGAGCATTAGGACAAACACCTAATGCACGCAGATCTTAAAACCTAGATGACGGGTTGAACACCATGACACATGTATACCTTTGTAACAAACCTGCACATTCAGCACATGTATCCCAGAACTTAAAGTAAAAAATAATAATAATAAATACAACATTCTTAAAAATAATCTAACAGTGTAGATATGCCATCTATTTAGATCAACAGTTCTAATTTCTAATTCCTGTTTCAAATAAAGGAACTAAAATGATTTGAGAAGCCAAAAGGACTTTTGTTTTTTGTGGGTTGTGTGTATCAAAATCTTTGTGAAAAATTACTATGTTCTATATCTCCCTCAGAATACAAAAAAGAAAGAAGAGTGAAATTGTACCACAGTTTTCCACATTTCTTTCATGTCTGGTTGAATAGCACGCAGCAGGATTACCACATGTGATTGTGGATTCCATCTGTTGCCTCCCGCATATATGTAGTTGGATAATGGAGAAATATTTAAAAATAATTTTTCCACGATTGTAGATATTTTTCTTTGCTTCTACCACAAAGTTTAACAAGCGCACAAGTGGTGATTTCTTAAAGGTTAGCTGCAATGTGGAATGTGAATTAGTATCAATGTCCTTTTTGTACTCTGTTACATTAAACTTTATTTTTTGAATTAAATTTGAACTACATTGATCATTTACCCATGCATAATTTTGTAACATCATGTACTGGTCAGTTGGTATATATTGTCTCACTGAATTATGTAGGTCATGGAAATGTGGACACATTCTGTTTTATGACATCAAGATATCACCTTCGTTAATATCACCAATAGTCTCATCAGAAAAGTCTTTCAGAATCACGAATCTCTCAACCTCATGATGATAGACACAAGTTTTCCAAAAGTCTAGTTTTCACTAGAAATTTTCAGTACAATCATTGACAACAAATACTGTCAGTTATCCTTGAAGTGACAGTCTGACATCACTGACAATTTTTAGAAAATACCTTTCAAATACTAAAATCCAAATAATTGGTGTCGGTCATTCTTTACAATAAAAATTGTGTCCCATGGAAAACCACCTAGTATAGCTCACAGCTCAAACAACTGCATATGAAACAACTGCATATGAAACAACTGCATCTACTCAAGTAAAGCATCATCTTTCCTTCTGTAACAAATGTGTATAGTGTGCCCTTCCCATTTCACCACAGAGAATTTTTAAAACACATGGATTTGAGGGTCACTCAAGTGTTACTCTCCTAAACAGTAAAGAGAATAAAAGGAAGCCACTAATCAAAGCAGAGTCATAAACTGATGAATTATTATTTTATAAGGTGAAGTTTTCTTTACATCTTCCTCCATTCCTTTGTATGATACTATTCCTTCTATTTTTGTGAAAATAGAAAGTGTTTCCCAAGCCTCGTTCCATACAGGAAAATGTAAAGTTAAATTTTTGTATCAGAATTGCTCAATAAATATTCTATCGTGTTGATGTTATGAATATTCACTCCATCTCTTAGGTGACTTTACTGTTCTTTACTTGGGCCATAGAATGCAGATCTAATTTTGACATTAGTAAGTTATCATATGTGTCATCATTTAGCTCTCTGGGTTATATCATACATAGAATTTATATGATTTCTAAATATTTTTAAGACGTGCATGGATAGCATTAAATGTTGAGAATAAGCAAAAGTTTCTGATTAGCCTTAGTTTTCAAACTAGCTTCAACCACAGATAAAATTCACTAAAGAATATAATCAGTATTCCAAAAATTATTGTGTGGGTATCTTCACAATTCATTCACTTTCTAATTTTTTTTTTTTTTTTTTTTTTTGAGATACAGTCTCACTCTGTCACTCAGACTAGAGTGGAGTGGCACCATCTTGGCTCACTGCATCCTCTGTCTCCCAGGTTCAAGTGACTCTTCTACCTCAGCCTCCTAAGTAACTGTGATAACAGGCATGCGCCACTACACCCAGATAATTTTGTATTTTTAGTAGCGACGAGGTTTCACCATGTTGACCAGGCTGGTCTCAAACTCCTGACCTCAAGTGATCCACCTACTTTGGCCTCCCAAAGTGCTGGAATTACAGTCATGAGCCAGTGCGCCCGGCCTCACCTTTTAATTCTATCTCTTTATAATAAGGCCACTTGATTTGTTTCGTAGTTAGAACTCTTTTTTATAAAGTGCACAGAAGTGCTTGGATTTATGCTGAAAAATGCTGAATAAAATAAATACAAATGAAGTAGAGATCTCAGTCCACTGGATTCATTATGTGGAACACAGGGCAGTAGAAGTATTTGTTGTCACTTTGCTAGTTGATGAAAAGTATCTGGATTCATTTCATATAATGTACACTATTTCAGTTCTAGGAGAGTTTCTGAGAAATTGTTAAATTATATTCTTGAGATAAAGAGTTGAGGTGTGATAACCAGTTGGAGAAAAGTTTAGGGATAAATTTTCCCAAATAAAAAGTATAAATGCAAAGACGATAAGATATTTATAATTCTGACTGTGTGTTTTAAAAAATACCTATTACATATTAGAGTTAATAAAGACAAAATAGGTAGAAAGCATAATAAAATTGGAATTAAAATTATTTTTTGATTTAAGTGACCTAAATCACATGAAAATAAAATATAGAATATGTTTTTTACAAGGCATAGTACCAAGAGCAAATAGTTGCAAATATTATTTTAAGCTAATGGTTTAAATCATATATTACTTTACTGAATCTTTGGCTGGGGAGTTAATTTAGAACAATAATTGTATTTGTACTATTAGCAAGAACCTGTGGCTGAATGTAATGGAGCAGCATCTCACTGGGAAGCAAATGACTTCATTTGCTCTTCAGCTACTCACAACACCTCCAGCAGCTTAAGCATGGCACCTAGCTTACCATGAAGCAAAATAATTCTGCACAGGATGACGGGCTTTCCTTTTGATGTGCTAATTAGTCATAAAATTCACACTGGAATCAAAGTAATGAATGATCAGAAATTGTTACCTACAGGCTGCATCATTTGGAAATGTGTAAATAATCAGGCTAAGATTCTGGATTTAAGATCTCTTTGCCAAGTGGTCATCTGCCAATACACAGGCCGTGTTTGCCTGTGTTGACGGTGTATTTGAAAGCTCAGGAGAGCCTTCAGCATCCTGTAGTCCTCATGAGTCCCCGCTGTCATGATTATGCTTTTCTTCCACCTTTGTCCCCAAGATAGGCTCCTAGGAACTCTGATTTCAGAAAGATACCTGGAAGCAAATCCTCTCACAAAATATATTTAATAAAACCATTAACAGCCTAAAGACATGAAGAAAAAATTATTTCAAATTCTTATAAGAAAAACATAATTATATTTAGCAATGCACTAGCTTTATTAAATGGAAAGGGCATGAACTCAGGATAAAAAATACAAACAATAATACTATAACAAAGGAGAAACATGCACACCTGATGTCATAGGTTTTGTAAAGTAAGTAGAGTTTTTGTCTTAATACCTAATTTCTATCCCACAAAATCTAACTTTGCATGGCTTAAGACAATAAATGACCAGTAAGAACATCAAGAAGCATAACTATCCTACAGCCTTTTATGCATAGGTAATAATTACAAATGCGTATGTGTGTGGAAAATATATTTTCAATATATTTTTAAAACTTCAAAACTCATATTTCCATATGAGTAAGCTAAGTATCTTACACCTACTCTTTTACCAAGAGTAGACATTAGCCCTGGAATCTACAAGAATCCAAAAATTAGATCAATTATCCTTCAAGTACCAGCAAAAAATCTAAAAAAGTTCCCTCATGGGCCGGGCGCGGTGGCTCAAGCCTGTAATCCTAGCACTTTGGGAGGCTCAGAAGGGCGGATCACGAGGTCAGGAGATCGAGACCATCCTGGCTAACATGGTGAAACCCCGTCTCTACTAAAAACAAAAAACAAAAAAACTAGCCGGGCGAGGTGTCGGGCGCCTGTAGTCCCAGCCACTCGGGAGGCTGAGGCAGGAGAATGGCATAAACCCGGGAGGCAGAGCTTGCAGTGAGCTGAGATCCGGCCACTGTAGTCCAGCCTGGGCGGCAGAGCGAGACTCCGTCTCAAAAAAAAAGAAAAAAAAAAAGTTCCCTGATGACTCATGGACTCACCATCCTTCACTGCCCCAAGGTCCTTTAAGTCACTTCCTTTCCCCAAAAGCCCAGATACCATTTTGAAGAAAAAGCAGAGAAGAGGAATCTAAAAGACTGAGGTATTAAACCTATAGAAACTAATGATGTACTTGACTGTGCTGATTAAAATCCTCTTTTAAGCTTCTAAGTTTGCTGGATTGGACTACATTTCATATATTTTTCCTCTACCACCAATCAACAGCGTGTCTGTGAGGGGGAAAAAAAGCAAAGCTTCACACATCCAAGTTGTAGTACTATCAATTATGTGATCAGAATGAATTCAATAAGATAAAACAAAAAGAAATAGATGAAAAGAAGAAAATGACAAAAGAAACGCAATTAATTCCCTGGGCCTTTTGATCTGTTATAATTTTATTTAACATTCGTCTCATCTCCTACAAACTTCTGTCTCTACTTCAGAGCTGATGCTCTAACAATTATGTTTATCTTCATGTATCTGATGGCTTTTCTCTGTTCACCTCACATTTCCTGTTATTTTGTTGTCTGTCACCTCTGGATTTCAACACATCCCAAAAATTTCTCTCCTATTGTGTCCAGAATTGGTTCCTTCCAGTGGGTTCTTGGTCTCACTGACTTCAAGAATGAAGCCACGGACTCTCACAGTGAGTGTTACAGTTCTTAAAGATGGTGTGTCCGGAGTTTATTCCTTCAGCTGTTCAGATGTGTCCGGAGTTGCTTCCTTCTGGTGGGTTTGTGGTCTTGCTTACTTCAGGAGTGAAGCTGCAGACCTTCGCATTGAGTGTTACAGCTCTTAAAGGTTGCCCATCCGGAGTTGTTCATTCCTCCCGGTGGGTTTGTGGTCTCGCTGACTTCAGGAGTAAAGCTGCAGACTTTCACAGTGAGTGTTACAGCTCATAAAGCTAGTGCGGACCCAAAGAGTGAGCAGCAGCAAGACTTATTGCAAAGAGCAAAAGAACAAAGCTTTCACACTGTGGAAAGGGATGCCAGGGGGTTGCAGCTGGCTAAGGTGGCCAGCTTTTATTCCCTTATTCGGCCCCACCCACATCCTCCTGATTGGTCCATTTTACAGAGTGCTGATTGGTGTGTTCACAAACCTTTTAACTAGACACAGAGCACTGATTGGTGTATTTACAATCCTTTAGACAGGAAAGTTTTCCCAGTCCCCACCTGACCCACAAGCCCAGTTGCTTCACCTCTCACTATTATGGTTTTCTCTTTGACTTCCTTATCTTCCCACGTCCTGCCTGTACTGTCAATGCCCAGTGATCAAGGTGTTACAGGTAGTTCAGCATGAGCAGGGCAGAAGTGGGCCCCCCTCCACCCACTAGAAATATCAGGTGATGCTTTGGCAATTACTGCATTGCCTCTCTAAAAGTGGTAAGTTGTGCAGCCAGCTCCAGGGAGAGGCCATTTCCTGATGGTCCACACTTGTTAACATTAAAGTGTTAGTTAAGGGCAGGCCCAGGGAGAAGAAACTTCCTAGGCATGCACACTGAGAGACAAAAATGGTGAAGTATGATCTTTCGGGTAAATGGAAGAAAGCCTCAGGTGGGCATGCGTGCAACTCCCTAAACACACTGCGTGCTAGGGACACGGTTAAACAGGGCATTTGATCTTCTCTTCTCTTCTCTCTCTTGGACTTTCATGCACCCAATTGAATCTCTTCCAAAAGTTCTTTTCTGTTCTAAAGACTTTTTAATACACTTCTACTCCTGCTCTGGAACTCACCTCGGCCTCTTTTTCTGCATGCTGCCTCTCAGTCAAATTCTTTCTTCTGAGGGAGCAAGGGCTGAAATTGCTTCAGACCTGTACAGATTTGTTGCTGATAACTCAGGGTAACTCGGATCTCTCCCACGGGTAACGAAGGGGCCTGTGCAGTGGCTTCCATTGTTAATGTTCCAAGGAAAACAGGTTGCAAGGTTTCTCAAAAGTAATTTCTGCAACTTATGAGTGTGATATCAAAATACGATATATTTTAATTTTGAGGGTTTTTTTTTATGATTCTATTTCTCCAGTGGATTGGAATCAAGAATAGAGACTGTGGGAAAACGAGCAAAATTGAAACCAACCCAGTTGTCCCATAAACAGTTTCCTTATTTTGTTTTGATAAACATAGAAATTGACTCTTCTGGTCTTAAAGCATGAAACATGTATTTGTTTTTTCTGAGTTCTTTCCTCAGGAAAGAACCTTCAGACCTCTCAAAAAAAATGATAAAACAACTGAAACTCACCAAATAATAATATCCATATAATGAGATGCCAGACCCCTCATTCATCGTGACTGCTGCGTGCTCCCTCACTAGTTTCTGTTTTCTTACACATTGTCATATTTCTTCCCTGCTATATAAACCCCTAGTTTCAGTTGGTCTCAGAGATGGTTTCAACTGAACTCCCATCTCCTTGGCTATAGCACCCAATTAAAACCTTCATCCCTGGCAATACTCATCTTCTCAGTGACTGGCTTTCTGTGCAGCAAGCAGCAGGACCCAGACCAAACCCCTGGTGTTTTGGTAACAAATTAACTCTATTTGTCCATGCCAATGTACAGCTAAGGAATTCTAAGAATCAGAAGTTGAAGGGCCAGCATGAGTTTGTTATTTTTCCACAAGTTCTTTCAGTAAATTCAATAAAATATATTTTATAATACATTTTCAATATATAATAAAACTCTTTATTCTTCAGTGGTCATTGACTCAACCCTTCACCTGAAATGGGAAATGGTAAGCAGAGAAAGAGAAGTGTGAAATGAAACTAGAGAGATGAAATGGACCAGATTACTAAAGAGATTTTGGTTTGGGGGACTTTTTTCTCTAGACAAAAGGAGATAAATAAAAGTCTTTTAAGGAAGAGAATGTCATATTGTAATTGGCAATTAAAGCCATTGAGAGAACTTCTGCTGAAAGAAACCACAAGGGAGGTCAAAATCGCTGCTCCATATGGAAAACAAGCCTATGGAAAGTAATGTACTTGCAGTACTATGTGTGGAGGGCTAAGGGAGATACACTGGGCTTGGATCTGAAATGTAACTTCCCTAGGATTTTCAGTAATATTTTGTGATGATAGTTGTTATGGGATACTGTAAAATTTGAGTTTTACCTGGTTTCCTAATGCATAAAAATGCTGACTTTCATAATAGTAATATTTGTTTTGAAATATTAATCAGTATGATTACAGAATATATGTTCTTGTGTACACATGTGTGGATGTGTGTGGACCTTGAGATATGTGCATATATATGTGGCATATATATATATATATATATATATGTCTGTTTATGTGTATATCTGTGTGCACATGGCATTTGTGTGTTTGTGTATCTTTGGCAAGGGAACCATAGAACATCCAGTTGGAAACCTGCCTGTGAAACCTTTAGTGAAGCGATTTCACTAGGTTTCTAGGTGGAAATCAAACTAATAAAACGTGACTTTGTTACTGAAACATCAGGGGTTCTGTTTCAGTGCTGCTGCTTGCCACATAGTAAGCCAATCACTGAGATGCCAAGTATTACCAAGGAAGAAGGCTTTAATCGGATGCTGCAGCTGAGGAGATGGGAGCTCAGTCTCAAATCCATCTCCCTGACTAAAACCAGGGGTTTATATAGCAGTCAAGAAATGAAACAATGTATAAGAAAACAGGAACTGGGGAGTGGCAAGGAAGCAATCACGGTGAATGAGGCTTCCTGCAAACAATGATCTGGTTTCAGTTTTTTGATACTTTTTGTGAGAGTCCTGGAGGTCATTTCCTGAGGAAAGAATTCAGATAAAACAAATATAATCACACCTGTAATTCCAGCACTTTGGGAGGTCAAGATGGGAGAATGATGAGACGCTGGGACTTCAAGACCAACCTGGCCAAGATGATGAAACCCTGTCCCTACTAAAAATACAAAAATTAGCTGGGCACAGTTGTGCAAGTCTGTAATCCTAGCTACCTAGGAGGCTGAGGCAGGAGAATTGCTTGAACCCAGGAGGCAGAGTTTGCAGTGAGCTGAGATTGTGCTACTGCAGTTCAGCCTGGGCAAAAGACCAAGACTCTGTCTCAAGATAAGTAAATAACTAAAAATAAAAACGAACATTAAGTTTCAAGTTTTTAAGACTAGAAGGGTAAATCTCTATGTTTACTGAAAAGAACAGTCTATGGGACAACTGGGTCGGTTTCAGCCTGACTCAAAGATAGCCATGCCTTTTGTGTTTAGCACATCTCTCATTAAAATTTGGTACACGACTTGCGTGTTTTGCAATACACTAACAGGTATCTCTAGGCTTTGTATGGAAGGCAAGGGAAAGGTCCCTTATTCTGCCAATGGATTCTGCACTTTAGTATCTCCAGATTGGTTCTCAGCAAAAACCTTTCAAAAACACAGCCCATTGGAGGCTGTCTCAAAACTCATGGCTAGAATTCACATATATCAGTGATCTTGTGGTTCTTTTGTAAAATTTCTGTGTATTTGTATACATTTGTATCTGAGTATAAGTACTCCCACAGCAGTATCCTCTTATTACGTACATGTGTACAATTTTACCCTAAAAATAGTTTAGGCACACAAGGAAAAGAAGAAAAAACGTTGAGTCTCATAACTCATAACATAGGGAGGCTCAGAGCAGACTCTTCAATTCCTTTCAGGAAGAGGACAGTCATTCTTCCAGGAAAAAGAAAAAGGTAGTTGATTGAGAATTATTCAACCCAAATCATTGTTTAAAAATATTCCTCAGTGCAATGACAGAAGAAAACTTCAGGCTCTGAGGTTAGGTCTTTAAGTAATATAAATGCAAAAATTACAGTTATATAATACAATCCAAAAATAATGTAATTCAGGACTTGCAGATGGCAGTGAGTATCTGGAAAGTGGAGGAGGTGAGGCACAGGGAGAACAACCTTTCACAACCACACTAAAATAACTTTTCATTTTTCTTCTAAACTTCACTTAAAGAAGAATAAAAAATAAAACATTTTCAAGTAGATTTTGGCATAAATAAAGCCAGTTCTTATTTTAAAAAATCTCAGTTCTGTTCTGAATGGTCAGATTAATTATTGGAAAGTTGGCTTCCAACTTGATGAGATTTGTGCTTACTTTGCTTTGAAAATTGACCTTTTCATTAAACAAAGTTTTACAAAGGCCAAATAAGTCCTTACAAACTTTGTTTCCAATGCATCATCACATGTGACTTGTTTGCAAATAAGAATTCTGCATACTTAGGGCCCAATTCTCTTTCATTTATACCTTTGATCTCAGCACATTTTATCTGGAGGTCTCCAAATACTACTGGCCTTATTGGATCTTACCCTAATGCTGCCTAATAACACCTAATGCCTATGTCCTACAGTCAACTGTTCCAGTGGGAAAATAATATTTACTTCTTCCTTTACAAGTGGCCACTCAGAACTGACTCATGACAGTATTCTCCATCATCTGCCCTTTGTAAACCTCCTGCATCCATATTTTAGGATGAAACTTTAATGAACTAAAATGTCACAAATGGCTGTTCTCCTACATCTGCTATATTTGTCATCCATTTCTCAACTTGGTCTTTATGGTTCACATTTATTCATGATTAATGTGTCTCCATTTAGTACTAGTAGAAAAAAATTCAATTTCTTCATGGTTCAGTAGGGAAGATTATAAACCATCTAACTTAAAATTATTTTCATATTGAAATTCTGCCCAAATACAAATCCCAGATAAAGCTTCACATGTCCTGTTATGTTTTTCCTTGGTGACCTCAGCCTACAGAAATTTGTGTTTTCTCCAAGTGTCTTTTGCATTTATGGCTCCCAGCATAAACTTAATCACATATATTTAAACTCTATGGTTGTTCTCTGCATAAATTATTGCCTCAGAAGTGCTTAATCTCCTTCTCGGTAGGATCTGTATTGTGCTTCCTCTGTATCCCATGAAGTGCCTAGAATGCTACTCAGTAGGGGTCAAAAGTGTTGATAGATTTGATTTTGTAATGTCATAAATGGGAAATTATAAAGAATATTTAATCTCTTCAATTATTAAATTTCAAGACTTGGGTTCCTTCTAAACAAAACTCCTGAAAATCAGAGAAAATGTAACCTGTTGATAGACTCACTCAGCATCCATCTTGGTGCCTTATAAGTTAGAACGCAATCTCAGTGAGGCCAGGGATGTTGACCCTCCTGTTCACCCCTACAACATGACACACAATTTGGGTCCTAGATAAGTGCATGTTGAATGAAACAAAGTGAGTTGTGTCAAACAATTTCTGGGATGTTTTCCCAGTCCGTATTTCTCTTTTTGATGTGGTTTGTTGGTCCCTAAAAATCTCATGTTAAAATCCCACTCCCAAAGTGGTGGTGTTGGGAGGTTCAGCCTACATGGAGGCATTTGGGTTATGGAGTAGATCTTGGACGAATGGTTGGCTGCTATTCTTACTCTCGCAAGATGAGATGAGTTCATGGGACTGGATTAGCCCTTGCCAGAAGGGGTTGTTATAAAGCTGGGATACCCCTCAAGTTTTCTTCTTTTCACATGCATCCACCTCCCCTTTGGTCTTCTCTGTCATGTTGTGACACAGCAAAAAAGTCCATGCTAGAAGGCAGGGCCAAGCCTACAAACTTCTCAGCCTGCATAACCATGAGTTATATAAACCTCTTTCAAATAAATTACACAGTCTTGGGTATTCTGCTATAGCAACACAAAGCCGGTTAGGACAGAACACTACTTTTCTCACCAAAGGTAAGCCCCATAGGCAGAGAAAATCCCTTTTATTTTTGTCATAACTGACTAGACTTGTAATACATGCTTGACCTAAACCAGACAGTCAGATTCCCCTTTATTCTTGTTGAACTATTAATTTGGGGCACTAGAGTACATAATAGGGATGAAAGCTGACAGTAGGGGTGAATTACAGGGCTGGAAGAACCACATGCTGCCATAAATACTGACGGCATAGCTCTCAAGTACGAGAAGGAGAAGACAAAGCTGATCTGTGGAGACAGGTGAAGGAGCAAACCAACGGGAAGAGACTCATGGGGCAAGAATAGACAAGCTTTGCCCCAGGGCTCTTGTCTGGTCCTGCCTCTGATACCTCAGGAGTTTGACTAATCCCCTGCCCTTAGTTTCCATGAATCACTCCTGGGCAGTAACAAGCCATCTCTCAGGGTTTCCTATTACTATGTCGCCAAACATATTTTAGGAACTCAAAATATTCCATAAATAGGGGTAATAGAGATTGAATTGAGAGGACCATGAAGGTGCTTCTAAGTAATAGACAGAGGACTCGAACCCTGCTGTCAGTTGCACCATAGGTTGTGAGTGAGTGCAAGTTAAGAATGCCGAACCACATTACATCCATCGATGCTTCTACCTCCCAATTTTTGTCATCTGCCAGGTACCAGTCATTCCAATGAAAAGGATTGTATTCAATTCACCAAATATTTACATTCACCAGTTCACCAAAACTATTATATTCAGTTCACCAAAACTATTACATTCAATTCCCCAAACTATTTACATTCAATTCACCAAATACCCAGACATTTCATCACATGTGAGGATATATCTAGACATTTATAGCATTTTTTAGTTTTCACTTAGTTTAAATTAAATTGGTGCAGTTTCTTTTCAAATCCATTTGTAGCTCTTCACATTCATATATCACCAGATTTTATTTCCTTTATTCTGGGATCTTTCCAAACAAAATGAAATCAAAATTATGTTTAAATAGGCTTTTCTAATCCATGCGCATGGAACACCTGTCTTTTTTATATCTGTAGAAGCCTCTCTCATTAAAAATTTAGTGTTATGATTTTATGATTTTTTTCTTCTGAACATATTAAAGCAGCTTTCTCAACAACATTTACAAGATTTTCTGGGCATATGTAAGTGTAAAAAACATGGTACAGGCCTTGATAGAAATTAATACAGACCCAAGGGACAGAAAGCATGGCGCACAGCAAAACAAACAAATAAAGCAATAGATATTATCATATCCAACTCTAATATTTCAATAAACCTTTACATAATTACTTCTATGTAGTTGAAAGATACTTTGTAAGATGGAATTTTAGTTGTTAAAGACTGAGAAAAAACACATTTTGAACTCATAACTTTTTCTATTCTTTGTCTTGTTAAGCAGCTGCAGAATGTGTTTGCTAGCCCTAATTAAACAGTATGTATAAAACTATATTTGTTACATACCAACACTGATTGCTTTATATATAAATGTGCATATACATATGTATGTATGCATGTGTGTGTGTGTGTGTATATATATATTAAATATTCTCTTATAACTTAGTCCAAGTCCAAAATACCAGTTTTGTTGATGTAGTTATCTACAATATGATCACATCATATGTTCCTCCAGGAAAACTCACATTAGAAAATGGCAGAATCTTCATTCTGACCCTGAGTTCATGTCTCAATGTAGCATAGTGGCCTAATCCACAGCATGCTAGCATTTATCCTGGTACAGGGGACCATCCACCCCCGTCCTGAGATGCACACAGGCAGGCAGGGAGCCTATACATATTCATAGGCCAATCTCTCCCTGGTGGGAACCAACCCATCTGAGTATCCAGACTCATTTAAATGGAGCAGAATAGTTTCATGAATGGCCAGCAGGAAGGGTGAGAGAAGAACCGGCCGACAACCATGGGAAGGGAGGCAAACCATTGCTTTGTTAAAATGAGGACTCAAAGAAATCAACAAACGTGCAAAAACAACAAATAGTTTAGTTTGACTCTGTTAGAGGTTGCATGAAATGATAAATGGGAATTAAATCTAGAAATTTAGATCAGAACCAGATTATAGATGGCATTGATTACCAGGCTAAGGAAACCAAATCTCAAACTGTACTTAAGATACCGCTGATGATTTCCAAGCAGAGAACTGACTCAGAACAACGGAAACAGGAATGGCAATATTAAATCCTATTATCATGTCATAATCATTTACACTGGGCAGAATACTGCATGGAAAATAAAGATTAGTAAGGCATCATATTTGCATTCAGGAAGGAAAAATCTACATGCATACAACATAAAATAATGAATATCTTCATACCATAAAGTAGAAAGAATTAACTCCTTAAGGAAGGACAAGAGTGCTTTGGGGGTCATGTCAGTTCTATAATTCTTTGCTGCTGTATCCTTTTTCTTCCATTAATTGACTCTGACCCTCTATTAATTCAGTCCTACTGCCAGTCTTCAGAAACAAATATGATTTCAGATAAAAATTATTGAATCAACTTTTACCCAATACTCTGAAGCTTAGCAAAAATCACCTTTACCACCCACATCTAATAATAGCAAACATCCATTGAGCATATGCTAGATGGCCGGCATAGTTCTAATCATTTTATAAGCCTCGTCTCATCCAATCTTTCCAAAAGCACTACCTGGTAAGTTCTGTTACCATTTCCCGAAGCTGAGAGATATAAAAGATGATGCCTAAGGCTACCAAATTTATGCTCCTTGCTCCTAGTCAACACACAACACTGCATATGACATAATTTGAAAATCTGCCTCTGACCTGGAGTCATAAGCCCTCACATGGTTCCCAGTGTCTGTCTTTCCTTTGAGATCTCACATTGTGCTCACATTTTCTCACATAGGTTCTGTCTTGTCTTGCCTGCTGTAGTCCCTGTAGCAAGACAGTCAATGTCTCAGAGAAAGACAGCTTCATCAGCCTAGCTCTGGGAACGAGGGTATGTGGGGTAAAATCAAAACTGACCTGTCATAGAGGCTCAGAACCAGATTCAGATGTCTCTGTCTCCACACTGGTTCTTTCTCAGTCCCTGAGGCATATGCACCCCTCACGGCACCAGTATTTACATTCAGTGTTCTAGCTGCAGGCCACATTCCCAGGAAATTGACCCTGAAATGCTTGGATTCGTGCATGGAAAGTTTATTGGGAAGTCACCTTTGGAAAAACACCTAAATCCTATTACCATGTCATAATCATGGATGAGGAAATGACGGGTGAGGGAAGCGAAACTCGGCAATGCAGAAATTGAGTTCTGATGCAGATGTCTTCAGATTACCTGTTTGTGAACCTAGATCTAAAAGGTCCTTTAGAGTTCTCCCAGTTGAGACAAGAGGGCAGGAGATTTGTATGCCCATTCCATTGGCTTGTCATTGGACACAGGATACCCCATTAGGTAAGGCAGCTTCCTCGGCCAAGGTTAATTCCTGGACAAGGACTTAACCTTTAAACTTCTGAGGCAATACTCCCTGTAGTTGGGGCAATGGTGGATCCATTCTAAAGTGGGTTCTAGACAATACACAACAGTATTGACCTTAGCCCCTCATCGTGATTTCCATCCATCTTGAAAAAGCTTCTGATTTGTCTCTTTTCCTACAAAAACTTAAATAAAGGAAGGTTAGCCGGCCAACTACATCCACTCCCACTGCAGCTGGTCTTAAGGCCACAATGGGTACTCATAATCTCTCTGCTACCACCCATGCTATATTTCCCAGATCTTTGTCAAAGGACTTGAAGGGCTTTGGGAACATATCTGGTGTGGTGAACCAGACTCTTATTTTCAAGGGCAATGCTTTCCTGTCCATCTGTCCTTCTCCAGGTGCGCCTGTCAGTTTTGTCCATTTACAGTCAAAAGTGAACAAGTGAGTACTAAAAGACACACCAGTGGGTTACCCAAGTGCAATATATTTTATTACCTTTCCCCACTGAATAATAATAGCTTTTCCTCAATTACCCCTTCAAGGAAAGAGCCTCCTTTCCTTGTCTGCTAGTCTCTTGAGACAAGGAGTCAGATGCAGCCAGGAAGCAGCCCTAGCTTTAAATTTCATAGCAGGATTCCCATTACATTCCCAAATGGAAGCATTTCTTCCTCAGAATCAGGACTATCAGATGTGAAAATCTTAAGACTTTCATGATCAAGAAGCACAAATGTCCAACTGTGATACTGGGAGTGATAGTCCTTGGGGCTAAGGCTTCCATAACAACATACCATAAACTAGGTGGCATGAAAAACAGAAAATTATTTTCTCACAATTTTGGAGCCTAGAATGCCCAAAGTCAAGGATCTGTCAGAGTTCAAATTCTGGTGAGGATCCTCTTTGCAACTTGCAAATGGTCACCTCACAGTGTTCGCATACTGGAGAGAGAAAGAGAGAAAGAGAGAGAGAGAGACAGAGACAGAGACAGAGACAGAGAGAGGAAGAGAGAGGAGACAGAGAGAGAGAGAGAGAGAGAGAGATAGAAAGAGAGAGAGAGAGAGAGAGACTCACCCTTATAAGGACACTAATCTCATCAGATTAAGGCTTTACCCTGATGATCTCATTTACCCTTAGTTAATTCCATAGAGGTCTATTTACAAGTACATCACATTGGGGGCTAGGACTGAAACATGAATTTTGGGGAAACACATACAATTCACAGTAGGGCTACTCCTATTCTACCTCCTTGTTCATAAGTCTTTCTCTTCTTCTGATTTCAGACATAATATCACAACATGCTCATTGAGTTGTATCCATAATATATCCTAGAGGTGCACCAATCCAGATGTCTTTTTCCATGTATAAGGGTCTCACGCCTTCACATTCTCACTCCTTTACATTCAGTGTCCTGACCTTGGCATACCAAATGGCCAAATGTTGGGGGAATCAACTCTCTCTGGAGCTCTCTGCTTTCATAAACAAGACCTGATCTGTAGCCTTATCTTCTTCTGTCCTTTGGATGTATGAATTAAGAGTCTCTCTATGTGCTACAACAACATCTCCTGTTTTTCATGCTTTGTCTTATATTGGAGTTATTTACCTTCAGCTTTTGATGACCTTCAATGTATTGATGATTCCCAGCAATAGCCTCCTATTCCATAAAATTACTACTTCCTCCATACCCATGAAACACCTGATAGAGTGCACATTAACATTTTCCTTTCCATTGGTATTCCACCCCAGGTCACCAGCAGTGAAAGTTGAATGTCTACACCACACCTGCCATGACCAATAAGGGCTTCTTTCACAAGTAATAATGTTTTAACTGCCAGACAGTAACTGGGTAATCCAGCTTGAAAAATTCATTTCAGAGTCAGCCTCCTACGACAACAGAGGTTGGCACCAACTGTCATAAACAAGATTCCTGGAAAACAGATACACTGAGTCTCTGAAATTTGTGTACAAATGGTTACTCGGGAGCAGAGGTGACGAGAATAGGATTGGGCAGGTAGAGAGATTGTACTGTGATTAAATTTCAATGGGGGCCTCAACTGGATATTATGGAGAGCTCTGGAGCTGGAAATTCCTTGGCTTGCTTCCACTGAGACAAGGAAGCCATGTCTTTTTACTCCTACATCAAGTTATTGATTACAGGCTACCCCCAGGAAGAAGGCATAAAATCAGGCAAAGCACTTTCCTTTAGCTGAGAGTAGTTCCTAGAGAAACGAAACTGTGAGCAGTCAGCTGACAAAACAAGACAGATAAGAAAAGCAGTTGTGAGACTGATTGCCTAATTCCCAAAGCAAAATGTGATTGGCAAACAACAGGGTTCAAGGGGTTCTGGGTCTGTAAACTGGCTCTAGTCTGAAAACTGATTGAGGGGTTGTGATTCTTAGTTTTTTAATTTGAATTAGTCTTTTGTCTAATCGACTTAGAAGTTTTCTCCTTATATAAATTAAGTAGTAACGCAGCACACTTCCTGTCAGTTTCACTTCTAGGAATATCGTAATTAATTAGCCAATGCCAGAGCTCTACACGAGTCAGACTGTTCTGATTGCTGCTTTCCCTCTGCTGTCCATTATGGTAGTAGCTGTGCCCACCTTGCCTTTGACAGTTGAGTGCTGCCACTTGGCCCCTGCCACCTCAGGATCCAATTATTCCCATTGTATTTAAATTTTGTAGTTTCTTGACTGAGATTACCACTGTTAGATCTGACATACAGAGAAGAGCAATTACAGGGCTCTTCAAAGATGCAGGTGCTGGCTTCAGAAATCTATTTCACAAGGCATTGGTCAAGGGTATATCTTCTGGACCCTCCCAGCTGGGATGAGTAGGTCTAAAGTGACTAATCCACCTCACCGTCCCAATCTCTCTCAGCCATTAGAACCCTTCCTCTACATTAAACCAAGGCAGATCAGGCATTTCCAGTTCACTCACAGTGGGCCATCTTTTAATCCATATTTCAGATAATCAAACAAATAAGCTATTAGAACTTTTTCTAACTTCCCAAGCTGCAACATTAAATGCAGAGTTCCTACTTAGTGGGCCCAAATCAGTAAATTCAGCCTGATCCAACTCTATGTTCCTTTCACCATTATCCCATACCCTTAATATCCATTCCCATGCCTGTTCTCCGGATTTGTTTATATACATTAGAGAACTCAAGCAGTTCTTTTCTAGTGTAGCACACCTCCTCATGGGTCACACTCTCACCCTCACCTCTAGGGGCCTGCTGGAACATTAGTCTAGTTATAGGTCTAGAAGCCAACGGGGGTGTTGGGGGTGGCTCCTGAGGAGAATCAACATAACTTTGCCAGGCAACTGCCTTACAAGAGGTCATCACTGTTGCCTCAGGCAGTGCAGGGTTTATCTCTTCAGACAAAGGCAGAAAGGTTAATGACAGCATGGGTGGAGGAAGGGATGTTGCCACTACTGAGGATGGGGAAGCGTTCCTTCTGGCAAAAAAGATTCATCAGGTTTTACAACTCAGCATACTCAGCCTCATCAGGGTCCTCCCAGATGTCCCCATTCCAAGTTGCAGGGTCCCATTCTTTTCCAATCAATGTCCTCACTTTAACAGTAGACACCTGGTGAGGTTGTGCATGCACCTTTCATTGCAGGTCAGCCACTCACATAATAAAAGCTTGAGTCTGTTTTTCCATGATTTCTGCTCTTTCTTGACAGGAGATAAGACTCTTACTCAGGGCAATCATAGCAGATTTGAGGCTCAGTATCAGCTTTTGAAGCTGGGAGACAGAATCCCTGAGTTCATCACCATTTTCTTTCATCACTCTCTCCAGTGAACTTGGGAGCAATCAATCAGTTTCATTATGTTCCTTGGTTCTCCACATATGATCAAAGGTATTATATATAGAGTCACTAAACTCCTTGCCCCTCATGAGGAGTGAATCAGGAGTATCAAATACATTTATTTTGCAAAACTCTCTAAAATCTTCATGCCAAGGACTATCAGTGTTCTCCATACTATTAGAAATAGAATCCTTAGCATTTTTGGGTCTAATCATATAAAGCAGCCAACTCCAGAAACCCTAAAACCAATGAAAGAACTCCATTTTTAATATTATGTTCCTCTAGAACCACTCCTGATACCAAAATCTGTATTAGTCAGGGTTCCCTAGAGGTACAGAACTAATAGGAGATATATAGAGAGATTTATATCTATCTATCTATCTATCTATCTATAAAGGGGAGTTTATTAAATATTAACTTATATGATCACAAGGTCCCACAACAGGCTGTCTGTAAGCTTGAGGAGCAAGGAGAGCCAGCCTGTCTCAAAAACTGAAGAACATGGAGTCCAATGTTCTCGGGCAGGAAGCTCCCAGCATGGGAGAAAGATGTAGCCTGGGAGGGTGAGCCGGTCTCGCCTTTTCAGTTTTCTGCCTGTTTTATATTCACTGGCAGCTGATTTGATTGTGCCCACCAGATTAAGGGTGTGTCTGCTTTCCCCAGCGCACTGACTCAAATGTTAACCTCCTTTGGCAACACCCTCACAGACACACCCAGGATCAATACTTTGCATCCTTCAATCCAATCAAGTTGACAGTATTAACCATCACAATAAGCAAGGAAAAAATATTGGAGGAAAGACCTTCTCAAAATTATAAGACATAAGAAGACATACATGACTGCTTACTTTTAAAACCATATCACAGTTTTGAATATGTTGAATAGGCGTGGTGATCCTTGTCTTGTACTGGTTTTCAAAGGGAGTGCTTCCAGCTTTTTCCCATTCAATATGATATTGACTGTGGGTTTGTCATAAATAGCTCTTGTTGAGATATGCTCCATCAATACCTAATTTATTGAGAGTTTTTAACATGAAAGGATGTTTAATTTTATCAAAGGCCTTTTCTGCATCTATTGAGATAATCATGGGTTTTGTCTTTGTTTCTCTTTATGTGATGAATTACGTTTATTGATTTGCATATGTTGAACCAGCCTTGCATCCAAGGGATGAAGCCAACTTGATCGTGGTGGATAAGTTTTTTGATGTGCTGCTATTCTCGATTTCCCAGTATTTTATTAAGGATTTTCACATTGATATTCATCAGGGATATTGGCCCCAAATTTTCTTTTTGTGTTGTGTCTCTTCCTGGTTTTGCTATCAAGATGATGCTGGCTTCATAAAATGAGTTAAAACTGGACACCTTCCTTACACCTTATATAAAAATTAAATCAAGATGGACTAAAGACTTAAATGTAAAACGCAAAACCATAAAAACTCTAAAAGAAACCCTAGGCAATACCATTCAGGACATAGGAATGGGCAAAGACTTCATGACAAAAACACCCAAAGAAATTGCAACAAAAGCCAAAATTGATTAATAAGATCTAATTAAACTAAAGAGCTTCTGCACAGCAAAAGAAACTATCATCAGAGTGAACAGGCAACCTACAGAATGGGAGATTATCTTTGCAATCTACCCATCTGACAAAGGTCTACTAATATCCAGAATTTATGAGAACCTTAAACAGATTTACAAGAAGAAAAAAGCAGTCCAATCAAAAAGTAGGCAGAGGATATGAACAGACATTGCCAAAAGAAGACATTTATGCAGCCAACAAAAGTAGGAAAAAAGCTCACCATCACTAATCATCAGAGAAATGCAAATCAAAACCACAATGAGATACCATCTCACACCAGTCAGAAAGGTGATTATCAAAAAATCAGGAAACAACAGATGCTGGTGAGGCTATGGAGAAACAGGAACACTTTTACACTGTTGGTGGAAATGTAAATTAGTTCAGCCATTGTGGAAGACAGTATGGTGATTCCTCAAGGATCTAGAACCAGAAACACCATTTGACACAGCAATCTCATTACTGGATATATACCCAAAGCAATATAAAGTATTCTACTATAAAGACACATGCACACCTATTTTTATTGAAGCACTATTTACAAGATCAAAGACATGGAACCAACCCAAATGTCCATCAATGATAGACTGGATAAAGAAAATATGGTACATATACACCATGGAATACTATGCAGTCCTAAGGAATGAGACCTAAGGAATGAGTCCTAAGGAATGTCCTTTGCAGTGACATGGATGAAGCTGGAAGCCATTATCCTCAGCAAACTAACACGGAACGAAAAACCATACACCACATATTCTCACTCTTAAGTGAGAGCTAAACATTGAGAACATATGGACACAGAAAGGGGAATAACACATACCAGGTCCTGTTGGGGGGTGAGGAGAGGGAACTTAGAGAGTGGGTCAATAGGTGCAGCAAACCACCATGTCACATGTATACCTATGTAACAAACCTACACATTCTGCATATGTATCCCATTTTTTTTAGAAGAAATAAAAAAACAACATATATATATAAATTATACTTATAATTTAAAACAACATATATACTAATTATAAACATATACTATAAATATATGTTTATTTATAATATGTATTATGTTTCATTGTAAATACTATATGTATATATATCCTATTTTCTGATGTAAAAATGTTGGAAAATATAATTCAAACGAGTAAGTTTAAAAGCAACAAAGAAACATGAGTTGAATTGAGTCTACTATCACTTTTGTCTTCTGACCAAATACACCCATATCCAAAGTTTTCTAGTTACATTTTTCTCTTCTAATTTATTGAAGCATCCAGAGATTCCATTACACCTTCAACCTTGAGAAGAAATATCTGAGCAGCTAGCCTAGATGTAAAATACAACAGGGTGTAAATTGTACTCTTCACTGGGAGTACCTTATTCCAGAGAAAACTTTTAAATGTATTTGTAAAAGTGTTTATGTGAGGTTAAATCTAAGGAAGAAAAGCAGTTAGCATTAAAATCACTCAGCTCATATTTGATATTTCGGTAATAAAGGATGATTATACTTGACTTTAGATTACGTATCATGATTATAACTTTCATAATATAACTAGTCACAAAATTCTCCAAATTAGCCAGGCTTCTCAAACAAATCCAAAATTTGAATCTATATTGCCTTCTCTTGCTTGAATGTCTGATTACAATCAGCAAATTTCAAATACTTTTCTCAGTTCTAAGTTGAATGCTACATACATTTTATACTAATTATGACTTTAAAATTTAACTACAATTCAAGAGACAACTAAAGAAAAACAAAGCAGCACTTTTGTGATGTCTCAGTAATTTTAATTAAAATTTTAAATTTACCCTTCCATCTTACATTTATAGCAAAATTACAAAGCTTAAAGCTTTTAAGCCCTGTCTACTTGAGTGAGAGTTAGCCTTGTTCTATGATGATACTTGGTTGAATTCTGGGAGTGTGGAGGGTGGGGAATCGACTGTTTTGCAGAAAACACTGTTGTCCCTATTTCTTTCATAATAAGTTCTCTTCCAGAAGTTCTCTACAACTGAGATGACAGTTGCCTAAGGATTCAGCAGGTCTTCCCTTTATATTATAAGTCTTTCTCTCATGGAGCCTATAGTTATGGTGGATGCAAGAGTGGGCTACTGGCAGGTAGGGCTAGGCAGGAATGGTCAAGTTCAGTGGCCCTCTGTAACTTCTACTGCCTTCTATGAATTCTCAGCTCTACTCACAGTTTCTACCACTTCCAGTAACTTGGTACCTTTTTCTTTGAATCATTATCTCTACAAAACCCTAGCTCATTGTTCACCAAATGCTAGGCAAAAATTTACTAAGTATTCATTGGTCAATACCTCCATGAAATCTTTAACAAACTAACCTTAAATCCTGATTACTCCTTGCCATAGTAATGTCTAATAGAAATTTGAAAGTAGTCTTCACCAAAGTTTTCATTATATCAAGCCCATGCTATCTGAAAATCTAGCTCTATGTGAAGATAAAGACTAAAAATCATAAGTTAAGAACATCTAGTAGTAGAAATAATAAGAAAAGAAAATGAAAGAAATTGAATTAAGGTGTAACACAATCTAGGTAATTTGACTATAATTTGACTATGTGTGCATATATGCATATATATATGTATATATATACACACACACACATACATTCTCATGAAAAACATAAAAGAATGTGTCAGAACATGATTTTGTTGTTTTTTTGAGACAGACTTTTGCTCTTGTTGCCCAGGCTGGAGTGCAGTGGCATACTCTCGGCTCACTGCAACCTCCACCTTTCGGTTTCAAGTGATTCTCCTGCCTCAGCCTCCCGAGTAGCTGGGATTACAGGCACCTGCCACCACTCCCAGCTAATTTTTGCATTTTTAGTAGAGATGGGTTTTCACCATGTTGGCCAGGCTGGTCTCGAACTCCTGACCTCATGATCCACCCACCTCGGCCTCCCAAAGTGCTGGGATTACAGGTGTGAGCCACCGTGCCCAGCCCAGAACATGATTTTTTAAATTAGTATTTTTATTATTTAAAATTATGTGAAATTCAGGTAAATTTTATGTAACTAAAACTATAAGTCTAAATGTTTTGTGAAGCATGGAATCAATTTTTGGCAGATAACAAAAGTTGGAGAAATTCCAACGTGTGTAGACAATCTTGTTCTAAAGCCTTAAACAACACATTTCATGCTACTTAGCTCTCAAAACTAAAGTGAAAAAGTCAAGTATTGTTTTTCCCAGCCTCCCTTGCAGCTAAAGGTGGCCATGTAATCCAGTTTTTACTCATGATATTTGATGTGAGATAATGCTTTTGATAAGAAAGGGGAAAAGAAGCTGGCAAGGTATTTCCTCCTGAGGCCTTCTTCCTGTTTAAATACAGAGATGATTATTGAAATTACAGAGATAAGGCCAGGTGTGGTGGCTCACGCCTGTAATCCCAACACTTTGGGAGGCCAGAGCAGGTGGATCACCTGAGGTCAGGAGTTTGAGACCAGCCTAGCCAACATGGTGAAACCCTGTCTCTACTGAAAATACAAAAATTAGCTGGGTGTGGTGGTATGTACCTCCATGCCTGGCTAATTTTTATATTAGCTACTCAGGAGGTTGAGGCACGAGAATCCCAGAAGTTAGAGATTGCAATGAGCCAAGATTGCACCACTGCACTCCAGCCTGTGTGACAGAGCAAGGGAAAGACTGTTTCAACAACAACAACAAAAAAAGGAATTACAGAAATATTGGCTATAGCACCATTCAGCCACTGAATCAAAACAAACAATTTCCTTCTGGTGGACTTCTTATATAAGAAACATACATTGTAGCATTTTCTTTTTTCTTTATTTCAAATACATGCTGCTTAAGTGAATCTTTGAATTATGCTGCTGCATTTTCTTATTTTTAACCCTTGAACAAAATATATAGACTGATAAATAATAAACAGATGGATAGACAAATAGTCTGATAGAAAATAGATATATAATATATCAACACAGTAAAGGGAATAGTGTCTGACTTCAGACAGTCTGGCTTTAATTCCCTGTTCCATTACTTAATATTTGTGTAACTTCGAATGAATTCGTTTATTGCTCTGTGCTTTAGTTTCCTATATTTAAAATGCATTTTCTTAAAAATAAATTAAAAATGCATCTTATGACAGTTAATTATTCAGTTATTGTAAGGATCATAAGAATGAATACATACAACACTAAAACTTAGTAAGCATTAAGCCAAAGGCAACAGTAGCACATTGACTCTTAATTTTTCTCTGATGACATAACAATATAAGAGAATAGAATAAGCACATTTAAATAAAACACACATTTCATTTAGAATATTCAGAATTAATCGTTGGGCTCCTACAGACAGAGATGAATACTTAAAAGTTATCTAATACTTTAGCCTTGTCATCAGTTTCGCGTTTTTTTCTTTTCGTTCTCTTCCTAGAGCTCTTCTGATAACATTAAGCCATCCGCCTCTCTCTGCCCCAATATCATTCTTCCCCTTTCCTCAGGACCCTGGAGGATTAGCTGGGGCTTGTCAAGGAAGGTTTTTGAAGCATATACAGTTTTAAAATATGTTAAATATAATGTTTAAGATAATCTAAGTAGTCTTTTTTCTCTACATTTCATTACTCTTAGCTTAGAGCTATCTTTTGGCTTAAGCTCTCTGTTAGGGAATGAGGAGACTCAAAGAAGAACTACTTGTCTCCATCTGAGATCTGAAGCATCTTGAATAACTCAAAAGGGAAATGGAGTTGAAAAACCAGAGTACCTCTTTTACTAATGATGAAACAGACATCAAAAGAACCTAGAATAAAGAGAGTTACTCAAGCATCACTGGGCCTCCTGGGGCTGACACTAAAGTAAAAAAGGATAGAGATGGACACATGCTCTATGAGTATTATTTATGAGGGTGGGACCTGAGTTCCCTATGCTCAGTTTCTTCTACACGCCTCATCAGATTACAAACTTCCTCATTCCCCAGCGAGCCATGACTTAAGAAATGAACAGGAGACTAGAGCGCCATGGGAGCTGTCCTCCCTGACTAGAGGAGTGTCACGCTAGCTGTCCCATCTGAAAACCTACCAATTGCAAAGAAACGTTACAAGAGGCGACAAAGCCTTCACCCTCAATGCTGGTTCAACTATCTTACTTGACATTAAGTTGTACCTCTCTTACTTGATATTAAGGGCCCTACGTATTTCCTAAATGAATGGCTTCCTTCTTTCTTTCCTTTCTTTCTTTTCTTTCTCTCTCTCTCTGTTTCTTTCTTTTCTTTCTCTTTCCTTCCTCTATCTTTTCTTTCTTTCTTTCTTCTTTCCTTCTTTCCTTTTTCTTTTCTTTTTGTTTTTTTCTTGACGGAGTCTCCCCCCTCTGTTGCCAGGCTGGAGTGCGGTGGCGTGATCTCAGCTGATTGTAACCTCCGCCTCCTGGGTTCAAGCAATTCTCCTGCCTCAGCCTCCCAAGTGGCTGTGACTACAGGTGTGTGCCACCACGCCCAGCTAATTTGTGTACTTTTAGTAGAGACGGATTTCACCATATTGGCCAGGATGATCTGGATCTCTTTACCTCGTGATCCGCCCACCTTGGCCTCTCCAAGTGCTGGGATTACAGACGTGAGCCACCGCACCCGGCCGGAATGACATATTTCTAATTCATTGTTTTCTTCTTGGTTGTGGTAGGTATAATCGATGCAAAATAATTAATTAAGATTATTGGCCAGGCGTGGTGGCTCACGCCTTAAGTCCCATCACTTTGGGTGGCCGAGGCGGGCAGATCACAAGGTCAGGAAATCGAGACCATCCCGGGTAACATGGTGAAACCCTGTCTCTACTAAAAATAAAAAAATTAGCGGGGCGTGGCGGCGGAAGCCTGCAGTTCCAGCTACTCGGGAGGCGGAGGCAGGAGAATGGCGTGAACCGAGGAGGTGGAGCTTGCAGTGAGCCGAGATCGCAACACTGCACTCCAGCCTGGGTGACAGAGCGAGACTCCGTCTCAAAAAAAAAAAAAAAAAAAAAAAAAAATTATTATTAGCAATTTTCTAATAATGTATAATATGTACAACCTTGGCTCAATAAATTCATCAGCCCAGAAATATTTCCCAGAAATATTTGATAAAAACACTAATATTCCTTGGAATAGACCATTTAAAATAATTATAAGGAGTTTTTATGAACAGTGATATAAGGTTGTTTCACTGTAGCATACATACCAGCAGATCAAATTAATGAATATTTATCAAAGTATTATAGTCTGTAAAATATAGTGCTAGTGTTATAAGGAATAAAAAAATGACATGACGAAGGTCATAAATACTTGGGATGTTTGATTTTTTCAAAATCACTAACACGAATTTAGTTGGGGATGTAAAGACCAAACACGAAAATATGAGCAGAAATGCCAGAAATGTATACCTTATCAACAAAGCTTATGAAACTGTTACTACACAAAATCTTACTAATTTTCAAAATAGAATTTATAACACTAGCTGTGCATACCATGCAGGGAGAGATCTCATTGAGATACTAAAGCTACCTGGAAGACAGGATCAAGGTTATGAAACAAGAAACAAAAGAGTAAAAAGGAAAGAAGGAAGGGAGGAAGGGACAGACGGAGGAAGGGTTAAGCAGTTCACATTTTAAAAAGGAAATACAACGTTTTAAAATTTGGAAAATAGTAGTAAGAAGACCATTTTCACAGGCACTAAAGATTAAAGCCTGAACTAATAAAGATGTCAAAGTGAATATAGTTCAAAAGCCATGCTAAAGACCTGGACTTAGGAACAATGAGGATTTTTTCTTTTTTTGATTGTGTTGCCCAAACCACAAAAGTGGCCATGCTGACTATGCTGGCTGTTGTTCCTTCCTGTATTATATCTAGTCTTTTTTTTTTTTTCCCCTCTTGGAAAGGTATATTGAAATATCCAGTCCTAGTAGTACCCTCAACTCCCAGACAGCATCCAATACATAGCAAAGTCCTGCTTCCTTAAACCTTTCCCAAGATCACCTAACCCAGGCCCACACAGGAAGTACTTCCTGACATCCTACTGAGACATCCCACAGTTCCCCATGGTGTGTGTCTTAAGTGTGTGTCACTTCAATGTGTCTTAAGCCAATCTGTTCAGTTGCAGATGTGTTCCCAGTGGTGTTTGGTTCGAAGTCATTGGCACAACCATGCCCCTATAACTCACCCTTAATTTTTCTTTGCATGGTAGATGACATGCTGCCACTTTCAATTTGTAAAAAATAGAAAATGTATATTCTTTTCACGTTGAATCCTAGACACAAAGCTACCACTTGAGAATACAAATTGGTGTATGCCGTGCAAGAGGTGAAATGAACATATAAAACTAAACAAATAAGGGAGAGAAATGTCCATCTTTATCTCAGTTATTTCAAACACAGATCTAATGGGAGGCACATCCATAGCCATCCATCATAATTGTTTCTTCTTATGTTTTTACTCTTAGTGTGCCTGGTGGAATTTTTAAAATCAATTACAGTTTCAGTCTCTGAAAAATGATCCCATGTGAGGGAATCTTTATTGTCATGGTTGTGATATATATTCTTGTTATTTTTTCCTTGAAAGAGAAAAAATATTCTATAATCTTTAATATAGAATGATTTATTTCTTCATTTCACTAACCAAAGATTTTCTGGATTGAAAGAATTATTCTGCATATTGCTATCCCAGCTCCTAGTAATTTACGTGATTTTTATTCTGAACCAATTTATCAATTTACATGTTTATCCTCTCATAATTTTTGTTTGTGTCTGAATTTACAAATGTAATGTCCAACTTGATTCATTATATGTATTTTATAAACTGTTACTCCTTTGTGTGAATTTCAATTAGGATTTAGAGAGAAAATACTATTTTTCATGCCTAACAGAGTTTGCTTTTCTTCATTTCCGTATATTCCTAACTAAGCACTGTTGGCCTGTAAAGAAGTCTTCATTAAGATTCTAGCATAAGTTGAACTATTATTCTAAACTACCCACCACCATAAGGTAACTCTAACTCAGTTACATTGAGCCATGTGTATATCCTTTCAAACTGTCTTATTAACTCTAATTTTATCACTCTGTAAATTGGGTAACATGAATCTTCTCACTTTGTTCATTTTTGGAATTGTTTTGGCTGTTTTAGTAACTGTGCCTTTTCATGTAATTTTAGAATCAATTTTTGGGTATCTCCAAAAAAAGTCTTACTATTATTTAGAATAGGATTGCATTGAATGTTTAGATAAAATTGGAAAGAACTGACATTTTTTAAAAATATTGAGTCATCCAATCCATAAAGATGGTCCATCTCTCCATTTTGTTAGATCTTCTGTGGTATCTTCCATCAGTGTTTCCTGGTTTTCTCTCTATATATATCTTGTACATATTTTACTTCTTAAATTTATATCTACTTCCATTTTTGTTGCTACTATATAGGGTTTAGGGTTGATTTTGTTTTCAAATTCCAGTTTTTCATGGCAAGAATGAACTCTATATATATGAAAACAATTGACTTTAGACATTGGCACTGTATCCTGTAATCCTGCTAAACTCATTCACTAGTTCCAGAAATGGTTTGTTGTGTGTGTGTGTTTGCAGTTTTTTGGAATTGTCTATGTAGGCATCTGTGTCATCTGCAAATTAATATAGATTATTCCTTCTTTCCCTTTTTTTTTAATGTATGATTTTTGCTTTTTTTCTTCCTTTATCACAATAGCTGGGAATTCTGGTACAGGGTTAAATAACAATGGTGAGATTTCATCCTTGCATTGTTTCAAATCTTAGAAAATATTTCATCTGTACATATTAAGTATGAAACTAGCTGTAGAGTTTCTTTGTTTACCTATGCCCTTTATTATGTTAGGCACTTCCCTTCTATTTCTAGATTTTTAGTTTGTTTTATAACTTTTAGTTTAAGTTCAGGGGTACATGTGCAAGATGTGTAGGTTCTTGTAGTGTTTTATCATAAAAGAGTGTTGCATTTTGTTCATTGCTTATTTTGCAACTATTGAGATGACTGCATGTTTTTCTAAGTCTGTTAATATAATTACATTTTTATAATATTTGTATTTTAACTTTATAACATTTACAGAGTTATATTAATGTAATAAATTATACTGTTGTATTTACAAATGATGAAATATCCTTGCATTCCCAGAATGAACCCCACTTGGTCATAGTTTTTAAAATTCATTTTAAATATTGCCAGATTGCATTCACTAATAGTAAGTATTAAGTATTTCTGCATCTATGCTCATGAGAGGTAATGATCTTTAGGTATTTTGTAAAATATTTGTCTACTTTGGCTACTAAGGAAACATCTCATGTTTTCTGAGAGAGGTCTTTTATAATTGCTGTTAATTATTTCATCGATGTATTGTAGAAGTCACCAATAAAACTATACTGGTCTATGTTTTCTTTTGGGAAAGTTTTACACTACTATTTCAATTGCTTAATAGGTATAAAGCTTTCTAGATTATCTGTTTCTCTTTCAGTGATTTTTGTAGGTAGTGTCATTCAAGAAATTCCACGATTATCTGTTTCTCTTTCAGTGATTTTTGTAGGTAGTGTCATTCGAGAAATTCAACAACTTTACTTAAGTTGTGGAATTTATGGATGAAGAATTGTTTGTAGTACTTCTATATTATCCTTGTAATGTCTGTGGAATCAACAGTAAAGACCTCTCTTTATTTCCTATTGGTCATTGGTACCTTCTTTTTTTTTTTTCTTTGTTAGCATAACTAGAACTTTATTAATTTTGCAGATTTTCTCAAATCTGCAAAAGAACAAATCTTTGGCTTCAGTAATTTTTCCCTATTGTTTCTCTACTTTAAATTTCATTGATTTCTACTCTAATTTTTATTTTTTTCTTATGCTTACTTTAGAGAGAGAAATATTTTAAAGTTGTTCCTGCATGTTGAACAAACTGTAAACATCCTGCAAAGATCTGATAGCCAGTCTACTTTCTGTCCATCACCTATAGACACCCTCTTCCTTCTCAAGTCAAACTCAGTGGGTCAGTCATGTCCACTACTATGCTGTTACAGAGATGGCTACCAGAGAGTGGAGCCACACTGTGGAAGAAGTTTCTGTCTTCTCTGACAAGGAAGAGGAGTGACATCTTAAGTTCTACGATAATAACATACAAATACATTCAATATATTTAGATTTAAGTCATATACTTCTAATAAGGTAAGTTGAAAATAACTAGACTCAGCTGTTCATATGTAGAAGCATGTAGTAAGCATAACAATATGATGTGGGATTCTATGATGATTCTGCATATGATTTTCTCTGGTCAAATTATTTCATTTTTTTCCAAACTGCCCTCAAGACTACTAGATTAAGAAAAAAATAAATTATGTGATTGTTAAATATAAAGATCAGTAAAAATATAACAACTTTCCAAATGTAAAATAATGCAGCCAGTTTTCACATTGCACAATACTTTATTAATTGAGACATAATTGAGACATACGCATATTGGAGTTGTGCAGAGTGAAGATGTGTCTCAGCATGCTTAAGTTTTTCTTAAAATAGTGAAATGTAAAGTGAGTACTCTGTTTAAGAATTAATTACAGGAGTTGTATAGTCAATGCAGTATCATGTAACTTTTGTATGTTTGTAATTTAACGTTCAAAGAATATCAGAAATATAAATGTCTAGAAAGAGAGACAAAAATAATTGTTGGAAAAGAACTTACTCTTTTGACCCACATTGTGTTTCTCCTGAGTTTCATGTTTTATTCTCTTTATTTCAGTTATTATTTTCTTTCTCCAGATGCCCTTAAGTGTACTTTAACGACAGATTGCAGTTGCATGTATGCATTATTCTCTTTTTATTATACCGGTTTGTTCTTCCTTAGTATATGATGTTGTTGTGCCTCTGTATTTTATCCTTCGACTTTTATCTCTGTTTTAATTACTATATTTGAATGCACAAAACAATGCCAAAACTGTTTTGAACGGTAAGCTGAAAAGTTCTTATTTTTTCAAGGCAATTTTCTTCTCAGAAGTGAGCTCTCGCTATCTATGGAAATATTTTTGTATTTTCTTATGGAGCCTTACAATTTAGAAGGGATTTTATTTCTTTCCACCTTTTCAAAATTGAATAATCCCTGCTATGAATCCACCCTCATAAGCTCTAACAAAGTTCTTCATTGTTCGCTGCAACATTATTTATGAGAACAAATTATTAGAGACAACTTAATATACATAAAGGGGCCATGATCAAATATAGACTTTGTCAACATGTCTTCCTGTTAAAAAACAAGGCAGATATAGAATATATAGAGAAGTACATATACATATATATGTGCCTATTAAAAAGAATAAAGGACACTAGGACATATCAACATGGAAGCATATCATTGGTACATCACTGAGTGAAAAACTGGGGAATGTGTTTACCTACAGGTATATAAGGCAACAACGTTATTGTAATAAAGTACCTATCTTCATCTGCCTGCCTATTTATCTCTAACTTGACTCAATAATGCATAGCACATAGAAGACATTAAATATTGTTTGACTCATAAATCTCTAGAAGAAGGCAACCCAGCTATTAATCATGGTTACATCAAAAAGTGAGATTATGAGGATATTTGGAGAGAGAAGATTTTTCACATATATATATATAATATAGAGAGAGATAGTTTAGCTATTTCACCATATGCATATATACACACATATATAATCTACAGCATAATATATGCATGTCCATTAAAATACTGCAACTATATAACATATCTCTATAAAGTGCTAGAAAGCCAATAAATTATTTGGGGAAAATAATTAAAAAATTGAACATACCACTTAGTAACATTAATTATCAGAGAGCCTGCAAATTTCAGTTGTCATTGCCTTCTGAGAGGATACGATGTAAATCCCAAAGTAGGTTGTGATGTGGCAGCCTTATTTCAATATTCCAGATAAATCTAAAATCTAGCATTGTGGTATCCACTGGTTTAGAGGTGGCTTTGAAGACTTTATAGCTTATACACAACCATGAAAAGGGAATGAATCCCTGGTATATTTTAGGGGAGACCATTATTTGTACACCAACATTAACATTGCCTCAACAACTTAGATGACAAGGTACTAACGCATTGTCGATGACATTTACTGACCAAGAAAACTTGGCCTTCAAGCACTCTTCTTTCAAAAAACTCTAATTCCAAGTATAGTTTGCATATAAGCAAATCACAGTGGTTTTCCAGGGAAGAATGGCAGGAATTCCTCTAATGGTCGATGCTACTGGGGATTTCTGTAACAGGTGGTGCATAGATCATAATGAAAAATAAAAAGTTATATGAAAAAAGGAAGCAAACATTAAATTCCAAAAATATTCTGTGCCATATCCTAGCGGATGTTTTTGTCCTTTCATTCTATTTAGGTGGGGAGAATCCTTCATTTTTTTATTAAAAAAAGCAGAAAGTCTTAAAGTGGTTTCTCCATACAGAAGTATTAACAGGGTCAATTTGTCCTCTACTTCATTCATTGAGATATTTCCCCATATAACAAATATTCATTAAACATCAATTTTACCCCAGGCTCTGTAATAGGTTGTGAATACACTGTAATGATGAAACCCAACTTTCTAGGTCTTTCCTGCCCAAGTACTCCCTTTATTTTAGGGAGAGAAAAACATAAACAAGCACATCTATATATACATATATATATGCAATTTTATATATAAAATATGTGTATATATATATATACACATGTGTTTATATATAAATTTTATATATATAAAATTACTAATTTCTGTAAATAAGATAAAGAGGATACTTCTGGAAAATAATGGGGCAGGAGTGCTACTTTAATATCTTGTTTAAATAATTATAAAACATAAACAGAATTTGGATTGAAGATAGAAAAGATGAGAATAAAATAGGTATGAGACAAAGATAGGAAGAGAGCATTCCAGGCAACAGAAAACAGACTCCAAAGCAAAATAAATTTTTACCTATTTAAGTAACTGAAAAAAGAAGCTGTAGCAGAAGTCTAGTCGGAGAAAAACTTGGACAGAAACAAGTGTTAGTGATATATTAGCTAAGGTAGGCCACTATATGCTATAATAACAGACGGAACCCAATGTGGAATGGATTAACATGAAGAACGATTTTTCAGCTGCACTTAGTCCAGGACATAAAGCCCTAAACTAGAGCATCTGAGGGATATAGACATCTCTTTCTCCAACATATGCACTGTAATTTACCATGTATCATTTAGCAGGCAAGTGAAATGAATAAAAAGAGCCTGAAAAAGGCGTGCCTGCTCTTCACTGCTTCAAATTCTAAGTGTTACAGTGCTTCTGTTCAAATTCTATTGGTGAGATAAACATAAAAAGGGATGGGTGACGATAGTTCTGCTCTGTATGCTGAGAAGCAGGTATTTAGTGGGCAACTAACCAGTTGTTGCTATGAGATTTTGGGATACCTGTAAGATACGCATATGTACATGTTACATTGATAGTTGTCAAAATTAATATGAATATCATAGAAGTGGTTTGGTGATAAATGGTGAAATGAGAGCATATCTTATTAATTTTGAAATTATGGAAATACAATATAGCATTTCAGAAAACAAGTGTAGAAAAAGAAATAGATTCTGGCTAAGATCAACCAGTCAGAGAAAGAGACTAAGACGAAATTTCTAGAGGTAGCAGATATTTCTCAATATCTAGATGTCACAAGAGTCAAAATAATAGACTGTGTTGTATGCTGCTAAGTTGTCCAGGACAGACAGAACAAATATTGGATGAAGTTTTTGATGTTTTAGGAAAGACATTTAGATGACTTAGGAGTGCAGTTAAAGGTAAATTCATGAATATGTAAGAGATTTGGGGGTGAATATGATACAGATGTTCAAATTTCAATTAGTTCTAATAGCTTAAATAACAGAGCAATTAGAGATGAACTAGGGAGAAAGCAAACAAAGAGAGACAAAGCATTCCTCAAATATAATGTAAATATCTCATTGGAACGAATGGAAGAAATGGAACAAACACAAAAAGACCAAGCAAGCCTGAAACAGTTAGTATTGTCTGGAAATTTGACTGAGGCTGAACAATGGGAATTAAATTGTTTCATGCCAAAAAAAAAAAAAAAGACACGAGACAGTTACATTCCTTGAAGCCAAGGTCAGGGTCCATTTTCCATTTCAGAAACAAAGATTTAAAACATTTCCTCCATTGCTACCTAAGGCTAGAGTTCCCAGAAAGTGGCAGTTCTACCCGGGGACACAGAAACCAGAAATTTATAATCAGAACTGAGCCAAGTTCTACTCTGGAACTGCAATAGGTCTTCCATATTTCCAATTTCATATTAGAGTTTACTTCCAAACTGCCCTTATAAGACCATTCTCTGGATGAGTGGGGACTTCAGTGGGTATCCAGAAGGAGAAAACTATAAACTCTAAGTCAGGGAGTGTGTTGTATGCTGGACCCAGAGAGAAAGAGGCAGAACTGGAATAAGAAAGATGAAGAAAGCGCCTCCTTCACAAAATGAGTGTACAATCAATATTTGACACATGAAGAAATGCAATACTAAAAGACAATCAATAAAATTTATTATCAGAATATTAATTTATATATCATGAATTTAATTTTATAAAATAGAAATAAAAGAATTTAAAATCAGTATAAGATATAAAAAGTAAAGGCATACTTTATACTCAGTAAACATAAACTGCAACATAAAAATACCAGTGAATTAAAGCTAAATGTTTTAAGAAAAAAAGAAAAACTTAAAAATAAAAAATCTAGAGTGTTTGAAGTTAACAAATACAATATCCAGAATAAACTCCAGAAAATTCACAATTGAGAAATAAATTCATGAAGATGAAGACAATAAAACATAAGGCATTAGAAATGAATCACAAAGAGACAAAAGGATAAAAAAACGAAAAAGCAATATTTGTCTGGAAAGAGTTTCACAATAAGAGAATTAACTGGATGATGGGAAAAATAATATTTATTTGGGAGAATTCTGCAAACTAAAGAAATTTTGCAAACTAAAAAATGTGTATTTCCTGATTAAAAATGTATACCAAATGTTAAGCAGGAAAAATGAAACTAAATTCACACTTAGAAACATTATTTAAAAAAATATAAAAGTAAAGAGACAAAATCTACCAGAATAGCAAAAGACTTATTTCCTGTTATTTGTAGAATTTTTATAGCAGCAAAGGTGTCAGAAAAACCTACATGATATTCAAAATTCTTAGGAAAATTTTCTATTTTAGAATTTTATTCTCAGAGACTCTGGTTAAAGTAAGAGCATAATAAACATTTTCAGACATACAATGATAAATAATATTGGTAGCTTTCAGAATATGCTGTTCTGGACATATATTTAATTCCCATATAATTCAACACTACAGATGAATAAACCAAGGCACAAGTGGATTAACTGACTTTTCCAAAGTAACAACTAATAAGTATAGAAGTAAGATTTTGAAACAACATATTTACTAGATTCAGAGTCTATGCATTTAATATAATACTAGGGGAACAATTGAAGAATATTTAGCAACAGAAAATGGCCAAATAAAACCCTCCAGTGATTGCCCCCTCCCGCACAGCAACCAAATTGCACTGCCATCCAAACAAGATAGTACTAGTACTTTCATAGAACTGAAAATCAAGTGAGCAATCACAGTACTTGGTCTTAACACCATATCAAGGAAAAGGGCACTCAAGTGGGTAGAAAAGGCAGTCTTGAATTGCTAACATCACCCCTTTCCCATTCCCTGGCAATGGCCACATGGAGAGAAAATACGTGTGTTTGGGGGAGGGAGAGCATAGCGAATGTCGGACTTTGTATTGTAACTCACTGCTGCCCTGTCATAGCAGAAAGCAACACAAAGCAGAATTCGCTGGCACTGGAGAGAAAGCATTTAGATCAGGCCTAGCCAGAATGGAATCATTCATCCAAACAGGAACCCAAGTTCCAGTTAGCCCCCCTACCATCGGCAAAAATGCCATGGGACCCTAAATAAACCTGAAAGGGAGTTGAGGACAAACTACTGAAATTACTAGGCAAGTTCTGGTACAGTGCTGGGCTCGGAACCAAGTGAACTTGGGGTGTACATAACCTAGTGAGATGATAGCTAGGGCAGCCAGAGAGTGCTTACATCACCCCCTGACACAAAACCCCAGAGAGTGCAGCTTGAAGCTCCAGGAGAGCCTTCCATCAGCTTGAGGAGAGGAGAGGAGAGGGGAGAGTAAAGAAGATATTGTCTTGCAATGTGGATACCAGCTCAGCCATAGGAAAACAGGACACCAGGCAGAGTCCCAAAGGCCCCATTCCAGGTGCGGGCACCTGCAGGGCATTTCTAGACATATCTTGGGCCAGAAGGACACCCACTGCATTGAAGGGAAGGACCCCATCCTGGCAGGATTCACCAGCTCCTAAAGAAAGAGCCCTTGTACCTTGAAAGCACATTAATGGTACCCAGGCAGTACTAGCCACAGACCTTAGGTGAAACCCAGGGCTTTGCTGGCTTCAGGTGTGGCCCAACCCATTCACAGCTGTAGTGGCCAGGTGGAGAAACCCCTTCTGCTTCAGAAAGAGGGAAAGAAGAGTAAAGGAGACTGTTTTGCCACTAGGACACCAGCTTGGCCAGTGGAGTAGAACATCAAGCAGGCTTGTAGGCCACATATTTGTGATCACCAATTGTAGGCCTTGGCCTCTGGATGGCACTTTTAGACCCGAGCTGGATAAGAAGAAAGCCCACTGCCCTGAAAGGAGAGATCTAGGCCTGGCAGCATTCACCACAAGCTGATGGAAGAGCCCTTGGGCTTGAGCATATATGAGTGGCAGCCAGGCACTGGTCACTGAAGGTCATGGACAACATCCAGGGCTGCTCTGGCTTTGGGTCTGACCCAGCACAGCTCCAGTGGTAGTGCCCACAGGGGTGCTTGTGTCACCCATCCTGTAGCTCCAGGCAGCTCAACAAGAAGACAGAGACTCTGTTTCTTTAGGGCAAAGTAAGAAAAGAGATAAAAGTATCTACCTGGTAATCCAGGCAATTCTCCTGGACCTTAAAGACAAGCAAAATAGTACTTACATGAGTCCATAAGAATCACAGTGTCACTGGGTTTGAAGTGCCTCCTAATGCAGATACCATGACCAAAGATTAAGATCACAAAACTCAATTATTTTGAATACTTGGAAAGCCATCTGTATTAGGTGATTTTCAGTCAGCTGATAAAGACATACCTGAGGCTGGGTAATTTATAAAGAAAAAGAGGTTTAATGGATTTACAGTTCCATGTGGCTGCGGAGGCCCACAATCATGGCAGAAGGTGAAAGTCACGTCTTACATGGCAGCAGTCAACAGAGAGAGGACTTGTACAGGAAAACTCCCCGTTATAAAACCATCAGATCACATGAGACTTATTCACTATCACGAGAACAGTGCAGGAAAGACCCACCCCCATGATTCAATTACCTCCCACCAGGTCTGTCCCACAACACGTGGGAATTGTGGGAGCTACAATTCAAGATGAGATCTGGGTGGACACACAGTCAAATGATATCACCATCCCAAGATAGATAGATACAAAAAAGCCTAACTCTTCAAATATCAGACATTGACAAACAACAAGCATCATGAGAAAACATGATCTCACAATATGAATGATGTAAGGCACTAGGGACCAATTCCAGAGTGACAGATATATGGGACCTTTCAGACAGAATTCAAAATAGCTAGTTTGAGGAAGTTCAACGAAATTCAAGTTAACACGAAGAAGGAACTCAGAATTCTATCAGATAAATTTAACGAAGAGTTTGAAACAATTAAAAAGAATCAAGCAGAAATTCTGGAGCTCAAAAATTCAAGAGACATACTGAAAAATGCTTCAGTCTCTCAACAGCAGAATTAAGAAGAATTAGTGAGCTTGAAGACAGCTATTTGAAAATATACAGTTAGAGCTCTGAGACAAAATAATAAAGAAGAATAAGTACCTTCAAGATCTAGAAAACGGTCTCAATGGGGCAAATCTAAGAGTTATTGGCCATAAAGGTGAGCTAGAGAGATTGTGATGGAAAGTTTATTGAAAGAGATAATAACAGAGAACATTCAAAACCAAGAGAAAAATATCAGCATTCAAATATTAGAAGTTATAGAACACCAAGCAGATTTAACTAAAAAAAGACTACCTCAAGGTATCTAATAATCAAACTCCCGAATGCCAAGGATAAAGGAACCTAAAACCAGCAAGAGAAAATAAACCAATAATATGAAATGGAGGTTCAGTACATCTGTCAGCAGACTTCTCAGTGGAAACCTTACAGGTCAGGAGAGAGTGAAATGATATATTTAAAGCAATGAAAGAAAAATGCATTTATCTTACAGTAGCATGTCCAGAAAAAAAGAAAGAAAAAAAATCCTTCTAACACAAAGGAGAAATAGATTTCCCAAGGAAAAGCTGAGGGATTTCATCAGCACCACACCTGTTCTAGAGGAAATGCTACAGCAACTCTTCAATTTGGGGAAAAAAAAAATAATGAGCAATAAGAAATCACCAGAATGTACAAAACTCATTGGTAACAGTAAATGCACAGAAAAATACACAATATTATAATACTGTAACTGTAGTGTACAACCTATTCATATCTTTAGAAAGACTAAACAATGAACCTATCAAAAAAATAACTACAAAACTTTCCAAAACATAGATAGTATAATAATATATAAATGGAAACAACAAAATTTTTAAAAGCAGGAGAGGATGAAGTTGAAGTATAGAATTATTATTAGTTTACTACTTGCCTCTTTGTTCACTAGTTTTTGCAATCAGTGTTCAGTCATCGGTTTAAAATAGTAAGCTATAAGATGGTATTTGCAAACGTTATGGTAACCTCAAATCAGAAAAACTACAACAGATACACAAAAAATAAGAAACAAGAAATTTAAAAACACCACTAGTGAACATCACACTCATGAAAAGGAAGACAGGAGGGAAGGAAGGAAACAAGAGAAGACCAGAAAACAAATAATAAAATGGGTCATTTCAGAAAGCAGACATAACAATTGTAAATGTATATGTACTCAACACTGGAGCTCTCAGGTATATACTAATATCATTGGAGTTTATATTATTGGAGCTAAAGAGAGAGGTGGCCACAATGTAATAGTAACCGAAGACTTCTACACCCCACTTTTAGCATTGGACAGATAATCCAGAAAGAAAATCAACACTATAGACCAAATGAACTTAATAGATAATTACAGAACATTTCATCCAATGGCTAAAAAATACACATTCTTCCCCTAGCACAAGAATTACTGTCACAGATGGACCATATGTTGGGCCAAAAAACTAGTTCAAAAAATTCAAAAATAGTTGACATATCAAGTGTCTTCTCTGACCATGATGGAATGAAACTAGAAATCAATCCCAAGAGGAATTTGGAAGACTATAGAGACATACGGAAATTAATTAAACAATATGCTCCTGAATAACCTGTAGGTTAATGAGGAAATTAAGAAGGGAATTTAAAATTTTTCTGAAACAAATCAAAACAGAAACAGAACATACCAGCATTTGGGGGTACAGTGAAAACAGCACTAAAAAGAAAGTTTATAGCAATAAGCACCTACATGAAAAAAGGAGAAAAACTTCAATTAAACAACCTAATGATGCATCTTCAGGAAATAGAAAATCAATAGCAACCCAAATCCAAAGTTGGTATAAAAGACATAGTAAAGATAAGAATAGAAATAGCTGGGTGCAGTGGCTCATGCCTGTGATCCCAGCACTTTGGGAGGCCAAGGCAAGCAGATCACTTGAGATCAGGAGTTTGAGACCAGCATGGCCAACATGGCAAAACCCTGTCTCTACTAAAAATATACATACACATACACAAATAGCTGGGTGTAGTGGCACGCACTTGTAATCCCAGCTACTTGGGAGGCTGAGGCATAAGAATCGTTTGAATTCAGGAGGAACAGGTGGTAGTGAGCCAAGATCATGCAATTGCACTCCAGCTTGGGTGACAGACCAAGACTCTGTCTCAAAAAATCATAAAAACATTAGAACAGAAATAAATGCAGTTACAATGAAAAAAATACTAAAGATCAATGAAATGAAAAGTTGTTCTTTTTTTTTTAAAAAAAAGATAAAATTGATGAATCTTTAGCCAAACTACAAAAAAATCAGAGAGGAAAAGGAGATATTACAACTGATACTTCAGAAATTCAGGAATCATTAGAGACTACTATGAGCAGCTATATGCCAAAAATTGAAAATACAACAAAAAAAATTAATAAATTTCTAGACATATACAGCCTATCAAGATTGAACCATGAAGAAAAGCAAGCACAAACAGACCAATAACAAGTAATGAGATCGAAGCCATAATAAAAAGTATTGCAGCAAATTGGCTAGCCAAAAGTAGAAAGCTGAAACTGGATCCTTTCCTAACTCCTTATACGAAAATTAATTCAAGATGGATTAGAGACTTAAATGTTAGACCTAAAACCATAAAAACCCTAGAAGAAAACCTGGGTACTACCAATCAGGACATAGGCATGGGCAAGGACTTCATGTCTAAAACACCAAAAGCAACGGCAACAAAAGCCAAAATTGACAAATGGGATCTAATTAAACTAAAGAGCTTCTGCACAGCAAAAGAAACTACCATCAGAGTGAACAGGCAACCTACAGAATGGGAGAAAAGTTTTGCAATCTACTCATCGGACAAAGGGCTAATATCCAGAACCTACAAAGAATTCAAACAAATTTACAAGAAAAAAACAAACAACCCCATCAAAAAGTGGGCAAAGGATATGAACAGACATTTCTCAAAAGACATTCATACAGCCAACAGACACATGAAAAAATGCTCATCATCACTAGCCATCAGAGAAATGCAAATCAAAACCACAATGAGATACCATCTCACACCAGTTAGAATGGCACACTGCTGGTGGGACTGTAAACTAGTTCAACCATTGTGGAAAACAGTGTGGCAATTCCTCAAGGATCTAGAACTAGAAATACCATTTGACCCAGCCATCCCATTACTGGGGATATATCCAAAGGATTATAAATCATGCTACTATAAAGACACATGCACATGTATGTTTATTGTGGCACTATTCACAATAGCAAAGACTTGGAATCAAGTCTGGAATATAGTAAGTAAAATCTAGTCTTTTGAAGACATAAATAACTTTGGTAAAACCTGAGCCCCTAAGTGGCCAGTCTCTGCCTAGAGACACATTCAAAGGAAACATCTTTATCCAGAAAACTTACAACTTTTGACTCACCAGACGTGTAATTACTAATGCTCTACTGTTCACCAGAACCCTTACCAGTAACATAAACAGTCAATTAACACATATTTTTATGTTATATATATTATATACTGTATTCTTACAATAAGGTAAACTAGAGAATAGAAAATGTTAATTGGGAAATCATAAAAAAGGAGAAAATATGTCTCCTATTCATTAAGTGGAAGTGAATTATCATAAAAGTTTTCTTCCTTGTCACCTTCAGATTGAGTAGGCTGAGGAAGAGGAGGAAGTGGCGGAGCCGGTCTTGCTGTCTCGGGGTGGCAGAATCCAAAGAAGTGGAGGAGGTGGAAAGGGAGATAGGAGAGGCAGGCACACTCTGGGTAACTTTCACTGAAAAATATCTTCCTATAAGTAAATTTGTGCAGTTCAAATCTGTGTCATTCAAGGATTAACTGTGCTAAATGTACTATAAAAATATAAATGGTTTGTTTCATTTTAGGTTAGAGATTATAAATATATATTAGTACATACCAATAAGCATACTATAATTTTCTCTTGAAATGTTTAGCTGCAAATGTAGGCATGAGGCAGATAGACAACCAAGTTTATCCAGTTTTTAATACTGGTGAGAAAAATGGGGGTGAGAAATGTAATGATGTTTACAAAGGGATGAATCTAAACAAGGGTTATGGAATCTAAGCTGAGTAAGAAGAATGAAGGTGGAAAGTCAGTCATCTGGATCAATAGGTTGAGGATCTCAATGAGATACAACATCTTTACATGGGGAGATTTGTTAGAGCAAGTGAGGAGGAATTATTGTGTTATGCGGTGAGAAAATGGAACTTCAAGTGCAAATCCTGGGGCTTCATCTCGTTCTCCTGACTATGAACTGACTTCGAATTTACTCTCAACACTTTGGACTCAGACCTAAGAATCTGATGCCCAATTTTTAATTAGGTTTTTGTTGTTATTGTTGTTTTATATTGTTCTAGCTGTGCATACACGCATGCACAGAATTCACTCTAATTCATTTTGAAAGGCAAGACTTAATAAGAGATATTCAGAACTCACAGAATTGCTGCATAGCTTGAGATAAATTTTCTAGGCTAAAATTTTAAGACCAAGAATTACGCCAAAATACCCTGGCAAAGATGCAGAGACTGACATGCTGTAAACCCCAAATAATGCCAATGCCACCGCCACCCTCAACATCTGGATCAGCAACAGCGTGCGCCTGTTTCCTCGGTTAGCTCATTTCTTACCCAAAGCCTACTATGTGGGCACTGATTGGTGGAAATTACAGGACAAGTTTTCTCTCCACAGACATGGGAAGCTGGGATGTGTGTTGCTTTGTGATTCCGTGATAGACTTGACAACATGGAAACTACCAAAATGTCAGGAGGGTGAGCAAAGGGTTTCTGGAAGACTTTAAAAAAGCTCAAAGGGAAGAGCTTAAGTTACTCATTCCAATAGCAAAACGTGCTGTTTTCCACGTTGTTTAAAGACTTTGCTCTCTAAGTTTGTCTTTATCATATTGTACAATTATCTATACAGTACTACATACAGAAGAGTGTTCAGTAATGGTAAGTGTGTGACGATGAGATTACATAAAGGACAGGAGAGACAAATATGTGTTACCCAGTCATTCTACCCACACAGCCTATGTATGTAGATTTTTAAAGAAGTGATTACTTTGCCAGAACACTTTCCAAACTGTATTCTAAATGACAAATGCCCAGTTAGTTCATAATCTCTGTAGTGAAACATAGGGAAATGCCCTGGCATGCTTGCTGTGAGAGAATCATTAGACTCCAGAAAGCAGGAGACTAATTCATGATACTAATCTAGAAAAAAGTGTGAGCTTCAAATTATAAAGCCGAGTCATCATGTGGAATAAGGTTTAAAGCCTTTACATTTTATAAATATTTATTTTTGCCTCACTTAACCAAATACCTCAGATGAGTGCATATTTTTAGCCTAAACTTACACCATAATTACCTCAATTCTGGATCACATTGCCAATGTATAACTATGGGTATGTTACCAGAGGAAAGTTGGAGAAACAATTCTGGTAAAAACATTTTTTATGTGAGAGAGAGAAACCCTGTAATTTTCAGCAAAATGATTACATAAAGAGCTACCTATAATTTTATTTAATTGTACCTTTTAATTTCGTTTTGTCAACCTACCTTTTTTTCACCCTTGTCTCAAAAAGAAAGAAAGATATTAAAACTATGTTCAAAGCAAAGTTTTCAGGGATATTTACATAGTTAACTGTTCTCAATTTATGTCTAAGATTACAGCATTTTAAACAACTAGCAGAGAATCCAAAACTCGTTATAGCAGTATTTTCCATAGGTACAGGTACAGAGAGGCCTCCTTTCAAATACTGAACATACAAGTATTAATCATGAGTTAAATATAAGTAAAATTAATAGGACTGCACATTAATTATGAATAATAGACTATATGGCAACAAATGCAAATATAACCTTATAGATTACCATCAACATATCAACCTGTATAATCTGCAATATGTTAAAAGTCCATGTTGCTGCATAATATTTCATTGTACATATATATCACATTTTCTTTATCCATTACAATCACATGCTGATGGGTAATTAGGTTATTTCCATAAGTTAACTGTTGTGGATAATGCTGCAATATAAATGGGAGTGCAGATATCTCTTTAGGATCCTTGTTTCACTTCATTTGGATATATACCCAGAAGTGGGTATATATCATATACTAGTTCTGAATCATATACTAGTTCTATTTTTATTTTTTGTAGGGCCCCCAAACACTTGTAGTAAACTTGTGTTCCCCAAAATAAGTGTACCATTTTACATTTCACTAATAGTTCTACATCCTCACCAATACGTGTTCTCTTTTGTTTATCAATAAGTGAAATTAGCCAGTCTTACAAAGACAAATCCTGTATGATTTCACTTATATGAGGTTATCTAAACAGAGAAACATGGAGGTAGAGAATCGAATGGTGGTTGCCTGGGAATGGGAGGGGGAAATAGAGGATTGTTCAGCAGATATAAAGTGTTAATCTTGCCAGATAAATAAGTGTGGAAATCTGTAAAACGTAGTGCCTAACACTAACACCGTAGTATTGTGCACCTAAACATGTATAGAGTATAGATCTCAAGTTAAGCATTCTTGCCACAGAAAGGACACAAGGAAACTTATGGATGTGATGGATTTACATTAATTACCTTGGTTGTGCTGAGAGTATCTGGGGTGTATTCATATGTCCAAACTCATCTGATTGTATACATTAAATGGGCATATCAATTCTATCTCCATAAGGTGTTAAAAATTCCATTATGAAACTTTTCTTTGTTGTTGGTACATAGAGGAAAGGTGATGGTGAAGAAGGCCAATTATTAAATCAGTTTTCCTGAGTTCAAATCCAGCTCTACCGATGCTACCCTCATGAGCAACACCAAATTCTTTAATATCTCTGTTTCCTCATCTGTAAAGCAAGGATTATATTAGTACCTATTTCATAGGATTGCTGTGATGCTTAAATAAGAAAATACATGTAAAGGACAGAAACCAGTGGTTGGCACATTTTGGGCTCCCTATACAGGTTAGAATTTTAAATTAAGTGTCCACCTTTTAGAAATATTTTTAATGACTCACTGATAGATTTTTCCATTTATATATTTTGTCCCTGGAAGACATAGAACTATATCTTCAGTGCATACTCAGTTAACACATCAATGTTCTATTCATACTACTCAAAAATTCTAGAGCTTTACCTAAAGTTTATTTATTCGCCCAGATGAGTGGCTGGCAACCTTTTTCTGCATAGGGCTAGTGAGTTAAGATTTTAGTATTTGCAGGCATTACGGTTTCCATCACAACTACTCAACCCTGCCATTATAGTGCAAAAGCTGCCCTAGATAATACTGAAACAAGTAGGTGTAGCTGCAATCTCATGACACTCTACTCACAAAAATAAGCAGCAAACCAGATCTGGCCTATGCATGTAGTTGACCCCTGATCTAGATATTTGATAAAATGAAAACAGAGTGCTCAAATCTTTCAACCCTATTTAACCTTTTCTAAGAGAAATAAATTCAATGAAGCTCTTTGAGTATCACAATTGTACTCTGTGAGTATATGTACCTAAACCCTGAATTCACATTAAATAAAACAAGTATAAGCAGTAGTCAGAAAATTCTGTTTTGTGTTAACAAACACAAAGAAGAGCTTTTATAGTTTGTAAGACTAGAGAAACGTGCCTTATTCAACACTTAAAAGATGGAAATAATGCAAGTTGTTACCCTCATATGTTTCTCTCTACTTACCATATGAAGATCAAACACAGTATATGCGTTACTTTAAAAATACCATTAGTGTATTATTAATTCAATATTTATAACTGCCAAGATGTTATGAGATAAAATCCTAATTGTCAAGCAGACTGTTTTCTGATATAAAAAGCAGCTAAAGCTATCCGATCAGAGCCTGACTTAATAGAGATATGTCCATAACCACAATCAATGGAGTGGTGCCCTTACTCAAAAGGTCATTGCATTGATAGTGCCTTTCATGAGGGATGATGGCAAGTTTGTGCTGTTTTTGAAAACGATAAATGAAAGAGAAACTAAAACCATTCTAGAAAAATCTGAATATCAACAATACAAGATAAAATATATATCATCTTGATTTTTTTAAATTGTGTTTTGTTCTGTGTTAGGCTAAATTCTTGAGGTAATTGCCCAAACTTTCCATTTAATTTTACGAAGTATGCATAAGTATGTAAGGAAAATAAATAACTGGAAGGCTGGCCACTATGCAGGTTTTGGTTTTTACTTCCTGGTTCCCAGCACCTTCCCAATTACCCCACATGTAAAAGACACTAACCTTGTGCAGAGTGTGGCAGGGGGAGACGGCATGGACCGCACTTCCCAAAACATGACTGCATATTCCCTTGTAGGCTGCTTCTGCACAGTAGAGCCCAAAACACTGAAAATATCCCTGAGGACTTTTCAAAGGGTTTAATCCTCCTGTGCATTCACCAGCAAATACCTAGACCTCAAGGAACAGATTTGATTTCCTAAGCTTTTTCTGTCCACACTAGAAAGGTTGATTATTACGCAGAGGGAGGATGCATAGCCTCGGGTCCTGGATAGACAGCTCCACTGGCTTCTCCTAGGAAGGAATGATGTCAGTCTTCATTATGAGAACACATCCCTTCTCACCATTGCTCTCATCCTGAATTCCAACCTCCAACAGATGTCTGTGCATTGAAGATTGCTGTCTACCTCTCTGTCATTTCCACTAACAGGGCCGATTCCACTGGCCAATAACTTCTGAATTGTTGAAGGGCTGCTACTAGATCCCTGCCCAAGTCTTTCACTTTAATAGGATACAACTAGGAGCTTACTATACCCCCTCCCTCCTCATGGTGACTCCTTGGCACTTTCTATGTAACTCTTCTATGATCCCTACCTAGCAGCTTCTCTCTATCCTCTAGATAGCCCTTCAACCCAAGCCAGCTCTAGAGCTGAAGACACCTGGTATTTCTGTCTTCTGTTCAAGCATTAGAGGAACATCAAATCCTAGACAGACAGATAGATAAAGAGATGGACAGAGATCGAAATATATAAGGAAATTGCTTCAAGTATTTTGTCTAATCTAGTTCACATTTATGAAACGCAATACAAGTCAAAAAGAGAGAGAAAAATAATTACTTCATTGAAGATGATAGTAATGGAGATCCAAGGATATCTGTCAACAATTCCACCCAAAATTGAGTAAAGGATTTTTGTGGCAATTTTCTAGTCATTGTTTATGTATATATTTAATGCATACATATTGTATTGCTATCTAAATATATTTTGTATTCTACATTTTTGCATAGTTTTCCTGTTCACTATTGCCTCTTTTATCGTATAGACATATTTAACCCTTTAATCTCACCTCTATTCCCAGGCATTAACTAGCATTTGTGGATTATTCACATTGCTCTCCAAGCACAAACAATGTACACAATTAATATGTATGTAAAAGAATTTTTTTGTGTTTTAAAAGTGGGATCACGTGGATTCTATTTCTCTAGTTCTCAAATTTCTTGAGCTTACTCACGTAAGAAGGCTCACATGGAATCTTACTTTACATGAAAATCACCAAATTTTTTAACATCTCTGCCCTCTACTTCTTAACTATCAATACATCAAGAAACTACTTTCTGATCATTTACAATGTTTTAATTCTATATGTAAATTTGCATCTGAGAAATAATTTTTACTAAAATTAAAGAAAAGAGAAAATAAAATCTTTCCTCCTTAGAAATCTAACTATCTAGTTACAAAATAACACAGGTCCCTGCCACCACCACATACACACATACAATTATGAAATTTGAAGAAATTTTTGCTTAATATTACACATTTGGAGTTGGGCAAAATACACTTAATTCCAGTGACATTATAATTCATTCAATGGACAGGAAATAAAAACCTAATTATTGTGGTTTAACCCACTGCTTCTCAAAGTGTAATCTATAAACCACAGTTGGTCCACAATCTCTTACCTGTCTGCCATAACTTAAGTATAGAAGTTAACAGCATTTCAAAGTATTTTTGGTACTTTGGAGAAGAATTTCACAGTTGCTGAGTCAAAAGACCAAGATACTGACTTGTATTTTATATGTCTGTTTTCCTCCAACTATATCAAGGTATAATTGACAAATAATAATTTTATATGTTTAAGATGTACAAGATGTCTTGATATACATATACATTGTAAAACAATTACCATAATAATAAATCTAAATAAAATACTCATCATCTCACATAATTAACCTTTTTCTTTTTTTGTGGTAACAGTATTTAATATGTGCTCTTTTTGCAAATTTTATGTACACATCATTATTAACTATAGTTACCATGCTGTACATTAGGTATCCAGAATTTATTCATCTTATTGTACCCTTTGACCAATATTTCCCCATTTCTCCCTATCCACAACCATGGTAACCAGCCTCCTACTCTCTGTTTCTATAAGTTTAACTTTTTTAGAATCCACATAAATGCAAGATCACTCAGCATTTGTCTTTTCATGTTTGGCTTATTTCACTCAGCATCATGTTCTACAGGTTTATTCCTGTTGTTACCGATGGCAGAATTTCCTTCGTTTTTAAGGTTAAAAAGTATTCCACTGTGTGTGTTTGTGTACATGTGAATAGCACATTTTTAAATCCATTCATCTACTGATGAACACATAGGTTGTTTCCATATCTTGGCTATTGTAAATAATGCTGCAGTGAACATGGGAGTGCAAAAATCTCTTTGAGAATAGTGATCTTATTTCCTTTGGATAAATCCAGATGTGGAATTGCTAGTCATATGGTAGTTTTATTGTCTAATTTTCTGAAGATCCTCTATTCTATATTCCATAATGACTATATCAGTTTGCATTCCCACATATGTCTTTGTTATTTTATTTCTGGTCTGTGGCAGATTAGGAAAGCACAGACACACACACACACACACACACATTTTCTGAACCACAGAAAGTCTGAGAGGCAGAGCTCTATGGCAATAGCCCTCAGTCTCTACGTTATACACTACTGTTCACTATTTTAAAACCTCTGTTATACTCTTGTAAAACAATAATTATGGGATATTTACTACAAGTGTCTACTACATGCTGAGTATCATGGAAAAGTATACAGAGTGATAAGACATGTCTATACTCTGGTTGGGTAAGGAGAACCGAGGCAGAGGAAACAACTGGGAAACTCAGATGCTTTGTAATGAAGACCTTCGGTGGGCTCTAGATGAACCTTCATCATCAGAAGTAGCTGAAAATTCTCTCAATGCTTTCTTATTCTATCTCAAGCTACCAAAGGGCACAGAAAATTTATATTCATCATGCTATGTTTTAAACCTAAGCAACTGTTCAAACAGACATTGAGAACACGGGCATTTCAGTAAAATCCTTAATACTTGAGAATCCAGTTTTTCTTTCTTTCTCCACCAACAGGTCTTTCTGCAATAGTCAGAGAAAAGAAGAGCAGAAAAGTCCCAAATCATTTATAACACTCAAACAAATAAAATGCACCTTTGGAATCTCAGTTCACCTCATAAAGTGACTTCACACTTCACCTCATGAAATAATGAAAAAGAAAAACAAAATCCTCTTTTTGTCAGCAACCTGAACTCAGTAAGACTGTATTAAACCAATTGCTTTGAGACAAAAACATCTTTGTCATCCTATAAGAGATGAGAACTGACAGATCCAAGAGGGGAAAGGGGAATGCTCTTATTGTTTATGCTTCATACCTCACAGCTTTATCCTCAAGCCAGTCTCACATACACACACACACACACACAGGCATACATGCATGCACACATGCCTGCACACGCACACACACACGATTGACAGATTTTTAATCTATAAAAAAGCATAAACTTCATAAAGCAATCAAATACTCATTGTTCTTTAGCTACTTTGAGGCTTTTTTGACATTGCCAAATATTAGCAGGAATGTTCAAAATCAATTTCACATTTAAAAAATTTCTAACAGTCAGCATTCTTCTTATTATGAAATCACCACAGAAACCCATGTAAAAAATATAAGATTTGACGGTCTGCTTAAATATGCATGAAATTATTTTAATTATTTTATTCTCATTCTCTCTTTCACTAAACTGTGTTTCTAGTAAATTTTAAAGTGCATTTTTTAACAAAAGAAAAAAAGGCTTAATGTACACTCATATGTATAAGTTATCATGAATTTAGGTCTATATGGCTTAACAAGAGAGGATTTTCTTCACTTGATTATTTCTTCACTTGATTTTCTTCACTTGATTATTTTCTTCACTTGATTATTCACCTTCAACAGTAGAGTTGTGAATTTAAAATTTAAATGACATAAGTATTAACTAATAAATACTGTACACACCTTGGCATTAATTCAAATGGTATAATTCTGACAACAGTAAAACAGGAATCATGGTGGATGCACTATTATAGGGGGCATGGTAAAGGAAAATGTTTCAAAAGATTGCAAGATAGTGATGTCTGACCAATTGTAAAGCTAAGTCATTCCTAGTATATTAATTCCAGGATTTCACGACTAAAATGTCTTAACCATTTTATTAAAGTATAATATACTTTAGCATAACTGATAAATAAACCCATAATTAATTTAACTTACCCATCATCGATTTACAAATTTTAAGTTACAATATTAGGTTGGTACAAAAATAATTTCTTTAATGGCAAAAACCGCAATTACTTTTGTACCAAAGCATACAAAGTTTCTTTGATACTGGGGTATCTTTTCAGAACAAGAAAGATCAAATAGGTCAAAGGGTTTTACCAACAAAGTAATTTGACCGTTTACATAAATAATACCCTAATCAGGGAAACATTTCTGAAGCCTTTCTTGATCACCTTCCTATTCCTTGGTATTCCAAATGTGGGCCTCGCTGTCATCAACAGTAAGCCATGGGCATCGTGATTTATTTGTGTGTCCCTAGAACTGTGCACAAAGCCTCACTGGTAGACAGTAGACATTACATACACACTTGTCTATGAACAAATCTATTCAAGCTTTCTGTTTGGACTTGAATAAAAAATATGAAATCTTTCCATCTATCAAGAAAACAGAACCACACTGCCTGTGGGGGTTTAGCTGAGGCCAACATATGATAAAGTTGTCACTAAAGAATTCAAAAAATATATATATAAGGTTGAGAATGATCAAAATAAATGTAATGAGATTTCATTAGACAGACAACCAGTCTAGACATAAGAATGCTTCCAACCATCTGAGTAACAAAGTCAATGTGACTATTTTCTGGTAAAACTGGGAATGCTTGCAGACACCGTGGGTGAAAGGCATTCAACAATGATTTATTTTGAGTACGAATTTGTAAATTGCCAGATAAAGGGCAAGAGACTGCCAGGATGGTATCCTATCCACCTCCCACTCTATGGCGACGGCCCTGAGTTGCAGACACTTGTCACTTATGTGCCCTGGACTGTGTGTAAGAACTGTTCCCAATGCACAGTCAACACAAAGTCCTCTGTGGTTCACTGGAACCACCACCAGCACCATCACCATCACTGGAAACAAACAGATTCAAAAGCTAGCAAATAAAATACCTGTTTTCATCACCTGTACTAAAATATAAGTCCTGTCTAGAATAGAATTTTAAAACAAATGAAGATTGCATTCGGCACCCTGTCCATCCTTTTCCCATGCCCCTCCCTTACACCTGCCAGTAAAATCACGGTCCTCATTCAGTCCAGCAGTTCTCTGACCACACCATACCTGAGCACATTTAGTGTGGACAGCATGTTTGGCTTGAAGTCTTTCCTTCTACCCTAGCATAGCTACCACTGTTGTGAGAACTCCCATGTCCAGCACTCCAGGAAGGTGACATCAGGTATAAATAAGGTGATACCAGGTACCATTTGTTAAAATGTCATGAACTAGAATAAGGTCTGGAAATATACAAATGTATATAATAGGTAAATAAATGACTGTTAAATATGTTTATTTGGTAGGATGCTAAAAGGATATGCATTCTAATAAAGGAGGCTTGTATTTGGCAAATGTGTTCCCACATACTCCTTGACGATATGATGATGGTAAGTGATGTCTATAAATATACATGGAAATACATTTATTTTTGATAAAATAAATGTATTTTATTGTAAAATATTCTAAAAGTACTGAAATAAAAATATTTCATTTATTAACCATCAGAATGTAAGATCTAGTTTCCATAATCCAAGGTCTATTTAGAATATATTACATAATTATTCAGTGTTAGACATGGTAGTGATGGCTCAACAGAAAATAAGATTTTTAGAAAGAAAAATGACTAGTTCAGGAAATAAGTCAACTATAGCAAGAAATCAATCAAGTATCCATTGCGTTTGGTTCCTATAAACAATGCCTGAACATCTAGTCTGAATTGGGACAAAATCACTTTAATTGCACTACTGCTTTTCAGTTTAAAGCCACTGTCAGTAATTTAATGTCAAATTCTGGGTCTTTATTCAATTACCAGAATGGGGGGATTCCTTGAGAAATTGAGAGGTGTGCTTCAAAGTGGGATTGAGAGTTGAACAAGCCTATTAAGTATCTCTCTCCTCACTTTCTGTATAGCATATTTAATCAAAAGTTTAGAGTCATCATGGTTGATGTGAAAGTCAACAAAACTTATCACATCTGAAAGAAATGACTAAGGGAACTAAAGATAAAAAACATTAAGTTTATTAGGAAACAGAAAAAAAATGGGAAAGAGATGGACACAAGAAGAGGGGAAGAGAGGAATGTAATTTACAGTTTAAGTCAATAAAAAGTTTTAAAATTTCAATTATATGGAGTTAACGTGAGTAGAACTTTTAAAAATCCTTTTACAGTAGAAATAAGCAAAAAATGCTATTCTAATTACATTCCAGCTTTCTGCTGTGAGCTTGCAGTGCTGTACTTACAGCCATTTCCAAACCAAGCCAAAACCTTCCTCTAAAGAAACCTGGGAAATTGAGGTAATATTCCATAAGTGTCATCAGTGCTGTTCATGCAAATATTCTGTCTCTCTCTCCTTTTAAGTACATGGAAAGATTGTACTCTCCAAACATGAGGTATGCTCATGCAACTTCTGTGGGTTGATTAAAAGTGACAAATGACACATCTATGACAAGTACATTCTCTACGGAAATTTAAGTACTCGTGTGAGTTTTTACTATGTTCTTTTCTCCCCCTAGGTATCAAGGAAATTTCAGATACGGCTAGATCCTAGAGTGAGGATACAGGGTAAAACATTCTCAGCACCATTTATTAAATAGGGAATCCTTTCCCCATTTCTTGTTTCTCTCAGGTTTGTCAAAGATCAGATGGCCATAGATGTGTGGTACTATTTCTGAGGACTCTGTTCTGTTCCATTGGTCTATATCTCTGTTTTGGTACCAGTACCATGCTGTTTTGGTTACTGTAGCCTTGTAGTATAGTTTGAAGTCAGGTAGCGTGATGCCTCCAGCTTTGTTCTTTGACTTAGGATTGTCTTGGAGATGCGGGCTCTTTTTTGGTTCCCTATGAACTTTAAAGCAGTTTTTTCCAATTCCGTGAAGAAACTCATTGGTAGCTTGATGGGGATGGCATTGAATCTATAAATTACCTTGGGCAGTATAGCCATTTTCACAATATTGATTCTTCCTATCCATGAGCATGGTATGTTCTTCCATTTGTTTGTGTCCTCTTTTATTTCACTGAGCAGTGGTTTGCAGTTCTCCTTGAAGAGGTCCTTTACATCCCTTGTAAGTTGGATTCCTAGGTATTTGATTCTCTTTGAAGCAATTGTGAATGGAAGTTCATTCATGATTTGTCTGTTACTGGTGTATAAGAATGCTGTGATTTTTGCACATTAATTTTGTATCCTGAGACTTTGCTGAAGTTGCTTATCAGCTTAAGGAGATTTTGGGCTGAGACAATGGGGTTTTCTAAGTATACAATCATGTCATCTGCAAAGAGGAACAATTTGACCTCTTCTTTTCCTAACTGAATACCCTTAATTTCTTTCTCTTGCCTGATTGCCCTAGCCAGAACTTCCAATACTATGTTGAATAGGAGTGGTGAGAGAGGGCATCCCTGTCTTGTGCCAGTTTTCAAAGGGAATTTTTCCAGTTTTTGCCCATTCAGTATGATATTGGCTGTGGGTTTGTCATAAATAGCTCTTATGATTTTGAGGTACGTTCCATCAATACCGAATTTATTGAGCGTTTTTAGCATGAAGGGCTGTTGAATTTTGTCAAAAGCCTTTTCTGCATCTATTGAGATAATCATGTGGTTCTTGTCTTTGGTTCTGTTTATATGCTGGATTAATTGGCTAGCCATAAGTAGAAAGGTGAAACTGGATCCTTTCCTAACTCCTTATACGAAAATTAATTCAAGATGGATTAGAGACTTAAATGTTAGACCTAATACCATAAAAACCCTAGAGGAAAACCTAGGTAGTACCATTCAGGACATAGGCATGGGCAAAGACTTCATGTCTAAAACACCAAAAGCGACGGCAGCAAAAGCCAAAATTGACAAATGGGATCTAATTAAACTAAAGAGCTTCTGCACAGCAAAAGAAACTACCATCAGAGTGAACAGGCAACCTACAGAATGGGAGAAAAGTTTTGCAATCTACTCATCTGACAAAGGGCTAATATCCAGAACCTACAAAGAACTCAAACAAATTTACAAGAAAAAAACAAACAACCCCATCAAAAAGTGGGCAAAGGATATGAACAGACATTTCTCAAAAGAAGACATTCATACAGCCAACAGACACATGAAAAAATGCTCATCATCACTGGCCATCAGAGAAATGCAAATCAAAACCACGATGAGATACCATCTCACACCAGTTAGAATGGCGATCATTAAAAAGTCAGGAAACAACAGGTGCTGGAGAGGATGTGGAGAAATAGGAACACTTTTACACTGTTGGTGGGATTGTAAACTAGTTCAACCATTATGGAAAACAGTATGGCGATTCCTCAAGGATCTAGAACTAGAAGTACCATATGACCCAGCCATCCCATTACTGGGTATATACCCAAAGGATTCTAAATCATGCTGCTATAAAGACACATGCACACGTATGTTTATTGCGGCACTATTCACAATAGCAAAGACTTGGAATCAACCCAAATGTCCATCAGTGACAGACTGGATTAAGAAAATGTGGCACATATACACCATGGAATACTATGCAGCCATAAAAAAGGATGAGTTTGTGTCCTTTGTAGGGACATGGATGCCGCTGGAAACCATCATTCTCAGCAAACTATCACAGGAACAGAAAACCAAACACCACATGTTCTCACTCATAGGTGGGAACTGAATAATGAGATCACTTGGACTCGGGAAGGGGGACATCACACACCGGGGCCTATCATGGGGAGGGGGGAGGGGGGAGGGATTGCATTGGGAGTTATACCTGATGTAAATGACGAGTTAATGGGTGCTGACGAGTTGATGGGTGCAGCACACCAACATGGCACAAGCATACATATGTAACAAACCTGCACGTTATGCACATGTACCCTAGAACTTAAAGTATAATAATAATAAATAAATAAATAAATAAAATAAATAAATAAAGAACATTCTCCTAGCCAACTCAGATTGATATGTAGCATGAATAATAAATAAAATACTACTGCTTTAAGCTACTACATTTCTGGTCTTGATTGTTAAAAAGCTTAGCCTACCTCTTCTGCCTGATACATACAGAGTGTCAACATTCAAGGTTGACAAACACAGATTATGTTGGCTATATTAAAGGATCAGTTCTAGGTAACTGAAGATTAGAAGCTGATACTTCATAAAAACATACAGATTTCACACTTTCACTCCCTACCTCTAAGATATTGACCATTTTATTTTTGCCGGCATAGTTTTTCTGATGATTAGATGACATATTATATTCTGATGATAAAATGACCCATTTCATGTAAATAGTGAGAAGAAAATAGCCGTCAATACATTTTAATAATTTTCTCTATCCTTCTGTATAATCATACCAGTCCTCAAAGCCTTTGACTTTGTTCAATGATTTATTAAAAATTAAGTATTAAATAGTAACATTAAAATGTCATGTTATCAGCAGTATGAATCAAGTTGTAACCTATTTTGGGGAGTAGAGTGAGATTAAGATTTATGAACTATATTTTAAGTACAGATTTCATAATATAGGTATTACATGGACCCACTGGAGCAATAAAATAGATCACTATTCACATTGAAATTGTGGGTCCAATACATTAAATAAGGACAACTGGCCAGAAATTACTTTCTTCATATAAAGACATTCTAAACTTGGGAATAATTTAGACTTTCATTTTTTTGTTTAGTTTTTGTTTCAATTAACTAGCGCTGGCATACGTGTGTTCATTACTAGATACTTGATATTGTTCCCTTAATACTCTGTAGCCATTCTATGTGAGTGTCAATCAGGATAAACTAGGTTAGATCTTGGCAAAAAACAAAACAAAACAAAAAAAGAAAACGTCTAAATCTTGGTGATTCTTTGTGACAAAAGCCATGAATAAATGTGCTTTCATAGTCAAAATTAGTGTCTACATATTCATAACAGCAATATTAAACATCACATGATGACTAAAACTGGGCAAAATTATCATTACAATATAGCTTCCAAACAGCATAGCATGAAAGACTGTAGAAATTTAAGTCTTTTCAATCATGCTGTTCTATAGATTAGCTCAATTCCTGCTGGTTCTGCTAATGTGTATAAACCCATTTTAAACTGGAGTTCAAGCTGGAATAATCTCATGATTCTTATTGGCCTCATATATCCTCTATGGCTCTAGTTAGGGTGATCTAGTGGTTCTTAGTTTTTTTTCACATATAAAAATTTCATCAAAAGTATTCTAGGCTACAAAACATTAAGTCTTGGAATAAAATCAAAGATTAGGTTCACAAAAATAATAAACTATTGACAAAGTGTATCATTTTGTTAAAGACTTGGCCAATAATCAGGTTTCTAAACTTTTTTACTAACTAGTAATTGAATTGACCGAATTTACCAGGTGCTTTGACACCATACATTCTTCCTTTAACTGATGGTATGGAAAAGAATTCCAAGATCATAATTTATTTGAACTATTTCCCCAACAAATTTAGTGTATAGCACATTATCATGACTTTCTTTAACTTACAATGTCTTTGAAGGCATGCTTATTTTCCAGAAAGTTACGGGAAATCCATTATTAAATTTGGCCACATCTTTGAAAAATAAGCAATGTTCTTAGATCAAAGGAACAAATGTTGCTTTAAAGAATAATTTAAGTGCAGCACATATTTTGTTCTTTCAGTTGTTTCTGGATAGCTGATCAGAGATTTATATAGAATGCTTAGGAATTCATTTTCATATAAACTCTACCAAAGAATCAAAGGAAATCTAAGCAGATTTTAAAACATCACATCTACCATACCCATATTCTCACTCTGCTGGTACAGCATGCAGTATTAAACCAATAACATTGACCACTAGGGTTGCATATTTGGGACGTACTTATGCTAGGGAAAGAAAGTATGTATTATTCATCTGAAATTTAAGATTAACTGGGGGTTCTGTATTTTATCTAAAAACCCTGGTGACAATGCAGTTCCTTGAAATATAATAGTGGTCAAGTTAAATAACTGTTAATATTTCTTCTGTTTTCTCTGCCTTAGGATGAATTATTCATTGGTGATGAGCAGTGTGCAAACAATAATAAAGCCAAATCCACATTTTTGTGACACTCCTGACAAACTGCTGCTATATTAAAGAAATAAATTACAAGTCCTCTATTGCTCCACTGCACAGCTCTCATCCCTATTTTTGAGGCATTTCAATCAACCTTGCAATTTTCACCAAGTAGTAAGATATTAAACATATATTTTATCTGTCCTGAAATAGCATTGATTTTGAAACTGTGAGATCTTCTAATTTTTTTCCAGATAATGGTCAAACTGGCCCTTTGGGTTATAAATTAGGTTTTTCATGGCTAATATACTTCACATCGGCGTGTATTATACAAGCAAAAATTATGTCATCACAAGGCTCTGGTACAACATGAAGGGAGCATAAATGTCAAGATTGATGATGATGGCTCGGAGCCAGCTCATTAAAGGCAATGGTGTGAATAATATAACTATGTTGCTTTTGAAAGAACCGAATATGTATTACCCACCTATCAGTGCACCAAAGCAGCATCATAAACATAGATCTCTAACTGCAGCCCATTTAAATGATGAAAGGATGTATATTAATCTATGAAATAGATTTTACCCAGGGGGGAAAATTGTTCTATTTATGAAAGTTAAAAACATTCAGTGCACAGAGAAGCACTTATCAGATGAGAATCCACAGTATGCAGATGCATTTTACTAATGCTTCCTGCTAAGATAAATAGTCTGTGGTCATGAAAGATGCTACCATAATTTACTAGAAATAAAAGAACTAAAAAGAGCAACATGTAGGCAGCTTTTTGTAAAGCACGGGGAGTAAATATTCTAAATTACTGGGCCTCTGTGTTTTATATAGTTAATTCAAAAATCATTGATAAAACATGACAATAAATATATATGTGTATATATATCACAAACAAAAATAACTGAGTGTTTTTTTTATACTTACTATTCCCTAAAGGTAAGTGAATATATCTTTTGGTAATAACTGCATGCTTGATTCACATCCACCTTCATTTTCAGGATCATCGGACCCCATTACAATTTTGTTTGTGGACATTATTTACATATGTGAATAATTCCCTATTTTTTGTATCTGCGATGAGAGAAAGGATTTTTAGTTTCCATGCATAACTTCAAAATTTACCAAGAGAATTCAGCAGATTCTTCCATAGTGCACACCACTAAGGTATCTTTGACTCAAAGTATCTTGTCTGTTACAACAGCAATTCGTAATCCAGAAGTTACAGTATTTTTTTCTCCAATAGTCTCTTATAGATATTTCTGGGCCCATCTCTTACCTATTGATACCCAATGTACATATTCCATGGAAAAATGAAATTTCAAATAGGAAAAGTACAAAATAACCACTTCTAATTCAGGGGAGGGGATGGGGGCCTTCAATATTCTCACATACATTGTCTCTCTGAATCCCTACACAACCTTACAAGATCACTTGTAAGGTTTTCTTTCAGATTGAGAAACTGAAGACTCAAAAGATTATGTATGCTCTCTAAGACCCCCAAACTGATAAGTGGCAGAGAACATATCTGAACCTGGGATTTCTCATTTTAGGCAGGTCATTTTTCACAGTGCCCCTGCTGGCCCATGTTGTGTGAGCAAGATGATGCCCAGTAGGGTTCCGAATTCTGGGTAAGCCTGACTCTATGTCACTGGATCTTATTCCTAAAAGGGCATTTAAACATATCCTTGTTTCCCAGACTCACTGGATAACTTCTGTGGTTTGAATGTGTCCTCACAAAAATTCAGTTGTTGCCAATGTGACAGTATTAACAGGTGGGCTCTTTAAGAGATGGATAGACCATGAGGGCTCTGCATAGAACACTGCTGACATATGACTCCATCGTAGAAAAAGACTCAATTTTATATTTCAAGAGACATCATACCAACAGGGGCCAGATGTTCACCTAGTCAGTAGCAACAATACCCAAGCAGATCAGGTTGTCACCCTTTATTATGAGTCCTCATCAGAGGACTCACGGGCCATAAAATGATCTGGACTTCACCAGCTCAAGACGGCCATCCTGACAGATCTCATATTGCTGTCACTAGTGATCAACACCTGGGGGACTCTTCCTTGCAAGACATTGCCAACAGTCTGGGTCAGGCCAGGATACTCTCTTTGTCCACACTTCTTCCCTTGGACTGCTTCCTTAACCCCTTTCCTATCTCCCTTTCTCTTGATGTTAAGCGTTACTATGTTTGGTAGGAAATTTTAATCTATAACATTTGTATATTGATTAAGTTAACTACTATGTATGATTTGCCATATTGACTAAGTTGTGGAGTGACTTGAGCCTGTCTGTCCATGGCCGACAACTGAGTGAACAGATAGTACAAAGAATCACCTGCTTGGGAACTTTATGAAGTTCATAGTGTTTATGATTGAAATAACATCAATAAAAGTCTCACCTTGAGAAATGAAACAAGTATACTGGTTACGTCTGACCTTGCACTGCTCTCAACAGGCTCCTCTATGTCAAATGAGAATAATATCCTTACAACAGAGGCTTCATTCAGAGTTTGCTAGCTCGTTCTTTCTACCTTCTGCCATGCAAGGACACAGCGTTCCTCCTCTCCAGAGGATACAGCAACAAGGTGCTATCCTGGAAGCAGGGAGCAGCCCTCACGAGGCATCAAACATGCCAGAGCCTTGATCTTCTACTCTGCAGCCTCCACAACTGTAAAAATTAAATGTATGTACCTTATAAATTACCTACTCTCAGGTATTCTGTTTTAGTGGCACAAAATGGACAAGTTCACACACCCAGACATGGAGTGTGAAATACAGAAGTCAACTTTAATTCTAACCTCCCTTAACCAAACAATCGGTACACTGTGTCAATTCGTCTTCCTAAACCTTCCTCAGTTGCACTTATTTGTCCCTAACTTTATTGCCACTGCCTTTGATCAGGTCTTTGTTCAAGCTCACCTGGACCACTGCTCTAACACTTTAACTTGGCTTCCGGGTAAAAAGTTTCTTCTTTGTCTACTTCCAATGCATTCTTTATGGAAAACTTTGTCTAAAATGCAGTCAAAGCATGTCATTCTCCTGCTTTAATTATTCCAATGTCACCTAAATTACAACTAATAAAGTCTAAAAGTGTCCATAGGTCATATATAAGTCTCTTAACGACCTAGCTATTGATTATGTTCCTGTTGGACTGATTTCCCCTAGGGCCCAAATGAACCCTACTTTGAATTCTCACCAATTTCCTGATGACTCCATCATTTATCTATCTGTCTCTCTGTCTGTCTGTCTATCTATCATCTTTCTATCTAATTTTATTCTAGTTCTCCATAATGTTGCCCCTTTTCCCTAGAATGGCCTTGATCTGTAGCTCTGACAAATAAAATGTTGCAAAAGTGATGCTTCAAATAACATTTTATCTGCTACAACTTTTAAATAGGACTTTCATTATTTCTCTTTCTTCTCATTCTCTCTCTCCTCTCTCTTTCCTTCTCTGTGTGTGCATATGTCTGTGGGTGTCTGCGTCTTCAAACGATTTTAAGTAGTGACACTATAGATAATTTTCAAACTACAAAATCCTTTTTTTAAACCTTCCTTAGTTCCCTATTGCCTTTTGCCTTGAGAACAAGCATACTAACTTTTTAGAATGATGTACAAGCCATAACTCGTGTTTCCCTCTTCAATGTAATCTCTCATTGTATATTTCCTTTCACTTGGACTTCACCAAACTATCTTTATTTATTCAAACATATCATCTGTGTATGTACTTCCTTGGATTTTCTCATGACTTTTTTAATGTTTGTATAAATTTAAGGGGTACAAGTGCAGTTGTGTTACATTGATATATGTCACACTGGTGAAATCTGGCCTTTTGACCATCACTCAAATAATGTGCATTGTACCCATTTAGTAATTTTTTATCAATAACCCCCTCCCACCCTCTGAGTCTCCATTGTCTATTATTCCACATTGTATATCATATGTACAAATTATTTAGCTCCAAATTATAAGTGAAAACATGCAGTATCTGACTTTCTGCTTCTGAGTTATTTCACTTAAGATAATGGCCTCCAGTTCCATCCATATTGCTGCAAAAAACATGACCTCATGCTGTTTTAAATAATAATAACCATCTTCTTACTTGACTGGGTTAAAAAAATTAAAATCCAGCTCATTCACAACCTTTTCAATAAGTAATTTTTAGAATTTTATAGGGAAGTTTAAATAGCACAGTATTAGTCAGTCTTGCCATGACAACTTACCACCAAAAATTCTCAATGGCTTACAGCAACTTCGTTTCTCACTCTCTTTCATGTGAGCAGCTGAGGATTGGTTACTAAACTGTTTTCCATGTACCTTCTCATTCATCCTGGGAATCAGGCTGAAGGACAAGTCCTTATTTGAACTTGCCTGTTGTGTGGCAATAGCTGGTAGATTCATGCAATAGCTTTTACAGTTGCCTCTTGGATTTGAGACTCAACACATCTAGTCACAAATCATTGATCAAAGCAAACCCATAGATCAACTCAACATCAATAGGAGGCACTGTGTGCACTTTGGCAATAGGCAAGGATGAATAATCCTTGTATTAGAAAGATGAGTCAATATTTGGAAACAATAATGCAGTCTGGCTCCTTTTACCTCCATCAAATTCATTTGAATAGTTTATCTCTAGAGTTTTGCTCTAAATAAAGAAATGTGATTTATTCAGCTTTCCATCCCAGCACCTTCCTCAATTCCTGAAACACAATGTGTTCATTAACTGTTTGCAAAATAAATGATGAGATGAATGAACAGAAAAGTAAAGGAAAAAATGAAGGGAAAAGGACCTAATGTAACAACACCTCATTGCAATTAACTTTTGACAGTTATGCTGCCTTGAACTTAACCAAAAATTTCCAGAGGGCAAGGGTTTTATTCAAATTCCTAACACACCCTCCGGCAAAGTTTCTGCAAAGAGTTTGTCACAGTGTGAGTATATATTCAGAAAATCTCACCACCTAATGAATACATAAATAAATATAGTGAGTAACAATGGTAGACCCATTCATGTAAAACTATCCTCACCTGTAACTGCATTCTTATATCACTGCTCAGTAATTGTGTCTGTCATGTAAAGGAGATATGACCCTTCACTCGCTGTTCTTCAAAAAACTCTTTGATAAACGACTTGCTTTTGCTCTATTAAACCTAACTCTGGAAAGAACACACAGAAAACAAGTTTGCTTTGTTTCACTTTTAAATAAATCTATAAAATGAAAATCCAAGGATGAAGAAAGGTCTACTTACAATGCCATAAAACAAAGCCAAAACATCTATTTCTGTCTTGTTTAAAAGAAAAAGCTAAAAGCATTATTTTATTGCATTTTCTGAGAGCAGCATAAGATAACATAGAAATAGACTCTTTAACTACAGTTCAGTTATTAGGAGAGTGAGCAGAAACACTATTTGAGTGTAAGTATTTTAAAGCTGTGATGGTTAATTTTGCTGTTAGTGAGGAATCTAGGCTGGGCCATCTTCTGTTCCCTCATGCAAATATTCAGTTGTCTGGAAAGAGATGATGGTGCTATAATTGGCATAGACATTACCACTTTGCATTGAATTTGCCTGACTTTGTCATTAATTCCATCCTTGGCATGCCTGTCTCACATCCCTTTCCAACTATAAAATTTAACATCTTACTAAATCTTCCACCACAACTAAGTAATGTTCCCTACTGATAACACTCTATTTTAAATGTGTATTTTTTCCAACAACCTAAAATGAGAATCTGTGTAAAACAGAAAAAGGTATAATAAAAACTAATTTATTTGTCATAGTTTGGGAAGGAGGTTCTGAAGGAGGTTTCAAGACACCTGAGATTCCTCTCTTTTAGTGTTATGAAAAATAACCATTTTGAAGAAAATATTTCCAAAACCTACAGAACAGTTCCCTGTTTTCTTAAACAAGCATACAGATATGCATTTTACCCCAATGAATCTGCATTATTCCTACATTTCCATTTATATGTCAAATGCTGGCACTCTTGTTTTTAAGGCTATCAACTATGGTATTTTGTTTTTGTCTTTGCTTCTTATGAAATGCACCTCAATAATTTTTTATTTGCTACTTATTATCAACTGTAACTGAAAAAATAGAAAATTTGGATGATAGAATTTCTCTATAAATTGAGTCCACAAGATGGGAAAAAGGGCCAATTATAAAAAGTGAAATGCAAGCACTATAGCATGTTGTTGCTATGAATAATTTTTGTTATGCCAATGTTTTTCCTCCTTTTCTCATTTTTCTTTAGTAATTAGCTTCCCCCCAAATTAAGGATAAGTTCTGTACTAAAATAGATGGAAAATATGATACACAGTCTCAAAAAATTTAAACTAACATTAATTGTAAGATATACCATTATTTTATCATACTCTGAAAAATAAAACTACCAATTAAACTTTTTCTCATCACTCAGATTCTATTATAATAACCAATAAATGACCATTTACTTACACATGCATTTTTATCTTGCACAGTGAAAAACAAAAGAAAGTATAAATCCAAGAAGCTAATTACAATAATCTTTCAAATTTCTTGAGCAACTTCATTTTTCTGTGACTCTCTTTTCCATCATGTTGGCCTTCACCATGGGATATAATTTCCTTCAACCAGATTACATAGTTCCAGTGATTTCCCCCTAGTAATTTTCATCATTTGCTTTATCGTTTTCTCTCATTAACCAACTGAAACTCAGTTTAAGATCTGAAAAGGCACAGCACTATGTTTATTTTCCTGGCTTCACTGGGAGAAAATGACACTTCCTTGTGACCAGACTTTTCTGTGGTTTTACTCAAAAAACTTACACACTTTCTTTCTGATATATAGTTCCTGTTTCCTTTGTAGGATTATGGAAAACACGTGCGCGCACACACTCTTTAAAAGAAAAGCTTTTGCCCTGGGATCTGACTGAAATATTGTATCAATATGGTGTTGACTCATAGCAGAGGATATTTTCAAATTTTATTATTAATGCTGTTTAGTACATGCCTATACACATGGGTCTCTGTGATCTGCCAGAGCCATTTTTCCTTGGTTGGCCTTTTAGATTTGCTATTTTGTTTTCCTGTACAAACATACCTATGATATCTTTCCAGTCCTGAACCAGTTGGTCACTGCCCTTCCTGGAAAACACTATAGACTAAGATGGTTAAGAAAAAAGGCATCAGCTTTCTGGGGTCTCAGGAATCCCTGCCTGCTTGTTTTCATTTTCACTCTAAACAACCTCACATGAGCCATTGTGCCTTTAGCATGGCATCTGTCCATTTCAATTGTTAAAAGGCTTAGATCAATTATCTTGGCAAGAACCAATCTCAAAGACCCATTTCTCATGTTGAACCACCTCAAACGCATTTCATTCCTGTCATATCTCCCTCAATGTCACCGAGTGTCTCTAAAACACAATATTATCTGTCATTTTCACTAGGTGAAAGAGGTTCAATTATCCTCAAAGTTCAGTGTCTTGCAAACACTGCCACAAAAATTCACCCTCCTCATTAACAAGAATAAATCCAGTATCTCCTTAACCCCCCCAAAATTCCTGCAAGTGCTCTAGTTCTTGAACATTACTAAGACCCACTCAGGCTGATGTGGGGAGTAAGACTCCAGCTGTAAGGCTCGCAGCCCTTGGAATCAATAGCCCTAGTGGCTTTAAGCCAAGACAAGGCAGATGGGGCACTCTTTTTTAGCTACAGTGGGTGTCATGTTGCCAGAGGATTTGAGTGGTGACCCTCCTTGTTAACAGGTCTGCCCTCTCTCAGAAGAGAACTGAGGCATAAGCATGAACTAAAGATGGAAGGTAATTTGATAGCATCTGTGGGGACAAGCGGGGCTCTTCGTTCAATACATAGTATTATAAATATTATAATGGAATTATTAGTGAGAGCAGACTGAACAGCAGCTGGATCGTCACAGCCAAAAACGCTGCAGCCGCAGGCTTAAATATGAGAGTGTGCAGCTGAAGAAACTGGATCGAATGTTTTGTTCTGCAGAATTCATGGAGCTGCAGAGAATAGAGCAATGCATTCTGCACCTTACTCGAGGGAGAAGAGCAGCTCAATATTCAGGAGAGTTTACCCAGAATTTCCTCCGAAGGAACAGTAGCGATGATATCTGAGGAATTCACTTTTGACAAGTGTGTGTCTGGCTGAAATATTGGGAACTGTGGAGCATGCCTCTGGAGGAAAGAAGTCCGCTTAAGAAATCTTAACAGTGTTTTCTGGGATATAAAAATCCCCCAGGTTCCTAGAACATGGCAGTGTGATGACGCATGAGAAAGGATGTTGCATGATTATCTCGCACTCTTATTAGGTTCACCAGCTTACACACCCATGCCTGTGGCCACTGGTAAGTCACCATGGAAGTATGGAGAGGTCAGCTCGAACTCCTGTCCCTATGAAAATTCTAAGGGAAAACAGCAGAAACGTGTTGTTCAAAACCCTACTTACACGATAGATTACTAAGTAACCTCAGACAGATTTTCTGCCTTAATTCTTCTTAAGCCTTTTAAGACTAATGGGGGTCTATTAACTTCAAGGTCTTAACTTCAGACCTTAAAAACTGGTGGGACAGGTAAGTCCACTGGGGACTTCAGTGTTAAGAGGAAGCCATTAAAGTGGAGACAGGTCCCCGAAAACAATATTTTGCTAATGGATAGGACTTAATCTGTGGCTTACACATGATAGTACACAGTCACTCAGGTTGCTATAATGTATACATTATTGAAAAGAATTTAAAGGCTGATGAATTATAATTTTTCTCTGCTGTAAAAGCAGTGCTTGAATTAAAGCAGAAATATTTACTTATCAATTATAGCCATTTGGGCCATAATTCTAAGGGTGAGAAAATATTAATAGAAGTGGTCATTTTGAAGACAAAGTTTTAAGAAAGGTAATACAAAAGAGGCCTTTTGTTCCTTGGGAAGCAATTTTCTTGGAGTCAGTTTATCCCGAACCCAATGCTGACTCAAAATAGTGTCTTCCTGCACAAAGACCTTCCCAGAAAGCTAAACTGATGAAATGAGTTACAGCAGAATGAATAATTGCATAATGGATGTGAGGAAACTAATCAGTGAAGTTCCTGGCCAGTCTAGCTAAGGGGACGAGAAAGTCAGAAATACTTGAGTCACTGTCTTGTGGAGAGGATGGATTTCCTTTAAATGGCCTTCCACAGCAGATGGGTCCCTGGGCCTTGTCCGCCCATTGGCAGATGGGTGATGATAAATTGCAGCTTTGAAATACAAAGAGCAGTTCTAGAAACTATCACAAGTTTGTGACCATTCTCACAGTGGGGTCTCTGGTGGCAGGAGCCTGCTCAACTTCCAGGCAGGACAGACTGGACGTGTAAGGGAGTTAGCTCTGAAGCAGCCCACAGCCATTGACAAACAGGAGGTGCTGGGCAAACAAAGCTCTAGAAGGACAATTCTTTAATTTTTTTTTCTCTTTTTTTTCTTTTTTTTTTTAAGATATGGAGTCTCTGTTGCGTAGGCTGAAGTGCAGTGGGATGATCATGGCTCATTGCAGCCTCGACCTCCAGGACTCCAGTGATCTTCCCATTTCAGTCTCTGGAGTAGCTAGTATTACGGAAGTGTAGCACTATGCCCAGTTAATTTCTCAGTTTTTCAGAGATGGAATCTTGCTATATTGCCTAGGCTGGTCTCAAACTCCTGGGGGAGAAACAATTCTGAGCCTTGCTGAACACAGAGCCCCAATTTCCAACAGCAACAACATATTGATCAGTGCAACACACAATATTTTATATATGGAATAAGTAGAAATTGTGCTAGGTGAAAACATCCAATACAACAAAGGAGTTGGAGACTATTAGGAAAGCAAAGAGAGAGGTTTGTTAAGCCCAGGATGGGTGGGAGATTTCTGCTAGGGTTGTTGGAGGGTGGGGACTAAGTACCCATCTTTTTTAAGCCCCCAAACCTCAGGAACCCTGTGTGACTGACTGTGCCCTAACTCTCTAGTGTGCATTCGAAATTTAAGTCCACGGGTCTTTTTCTCAGGGCCCAATGGCCTATAGCCACCGGGCTCTTCAGATGGTTGAGAAGTCATCTCTCCTTTTGGATTCTCAGTTTTTATTTCTCTTGTATTTTCCACCTTCTAAAGAGGAATCTATCTTTACAAATAGTCTGGAAAATTTTAGAGAAAATGAGCAGGTGAGGGATTACTTGGCCCAAACAAACCACAGAGCAGCTGGACTCTTGTTTCTTCTGATCTCCTTCCCACTTCCCTGCATCTGTGACATTGGCAAAGACAGAAACATGAGTTTGCAGGACAGATTACAGTATCATCATTCCAGGGGAAAAGAAAAATATTCGTGCATGTGGTAAGTGGCTCCACAGTGTAATTTCAAACACAGTGGTTCAGGGACCCTGGATTTATTAAGAGAGTTCAGGATGCCTGCATGAGAACGAAGCGTCCCAATTCTTGATCATCTACCCACTTCCCATCCCAGGTGAGGATAAGCCTTTGTGTTCAGGCTGACGTGGAGAGCAGTGTGCAGCTTCTAAGAGATGTAGATCAGAAGCAAGTGTCCTAACTATGCTCTGTAAGACTGAGATGCTGTGTCCTTCTTAAGCAAATGAATACTCACTGCAACATCAATTAAGGATCATGTAGAAAAAGAAATTCTTTGAGTTTACCAAATTCTTTGAGTTTACTGTTCTGTCCTTATCAATGAATAAGAAACACACAGAGCCATTAACCTAATATAGGAAGTCACGAATACTGAATGGCTGTGCCTTCCCCAAAGAGAGGAGACAGTGGAATGTGAGCCCTTCTTTCTTCCTTGTCTTTCAGAATCAACGCAGGACAGGAAGAAGAAAAAAGATGGAGAATTGAGTTTGGTTTTGGCCTGTTCATCCCTGTGCTCTCCAAGAGCTATCTATAATTTCTCTTCCCTTCAGTTCCTGTGTTCACAGTCTCGGAGGATGTCATTGCTAGAACAACTCTCTCAACAAACAAAATGAAACCTTCAGCAGGGAGCCTCATAGAGGGGAATTGGGGCTTAAGGTACATCTCTTCCCAAAAGTCAATTCAGCACTAAGATTTGGCGTGTGTTTCCCTGGCTTTTACCCATAGAAAAGGCAAAGGCCTAGAAGATCTCCTTCTATACATCATGTCAGGGTCAGCTTCTGGGAAGGTGGAAACAGAAATGTTTTCATGGCCAGTAAAGAGAGTTGAGAGAATAAAAATCCCATTGGGCTGATCGGAGAGGGAAAAAAAGTGGAGATTATCCATCGATTTCATGCTTGAACTTCAGGTCAGCAGAGTTCAGCTGCTGGCAGATCCCTTAGATGAACATTCTTACAGCCTTCCTGCTGCCTCTCCCGGCCTGAATTTTCTAAACAGAGACAGGAAGATTGGACACAGAGACAGACACCCAGGCAACTTCTGAAATCCCAGGACTGATAACTATAGCCCAGACATCTTCCTTCCATGTCCCCCAGGGAGCCTGTGTCTCTAAGTCAGCACCCAGCAGGATAAACCAGGGTCCCAGGAAGCTGAGGGCACTGTCACCATCTTAAGAGATTTGTGTTTCATTACCAGAGAAGTGTCTTGCAACCCTTCCAGAGAAGAAAGTCTAACTCAGATAATTGTCTCTATACAGCAAGAAATCGTATTAGCACTTCTGGGAGCACATCTTCTGAAGAAGGTCTCTGCTTTTTCCAATCGGTGATGTCTCCTTTCTCATAGTAGCTGGGACTACAGCATTAACATACTCATTAGTAGAACACACATTGGGCAATCTATGGAATGCATAGAAATTGTACTAGGCAAAAACATACAATAAAACAAATGAGTTGGAGATTATCAGGAAAGCAAAGAGAAATGTGTGTTAGGCCCAGGATTGGTGGAGGTTCCTGCTAAGGTCAGTGAAGGGGTGAGTCAAATGTCTACCTTCTTCATTCAGAATACATTTGTTTCTTCATATAGGAGAATGAATTCTTCTGTCTGTGCCATGGTTTGGATTGAGGTTTGTGGTATCCTGGGAGCTTGGGATTTGAGGAGAACATTGTCAGTCTCAGATTTAATATAGTGCCTTTTTAGTCTTCTTTATTAGTCCATTCTTACATTGCTATAAAGAAATACCAGAGACTGAGTAATTTATAAGAAAAGAGGTTTAATTGGTTGACAGTTCTGCAGGCTCTATAGGAAGCCTGGTGGCATCTGCTTCTGTGGAGGCCTCAGGGAGCTTTTACTCACAGCAGAAGGCAAAGCCAGAGCAGGCAGTTTACATGGGGCAGGCAGGATCAAGAGAGTGAGGGGGATGGTGCCACACATTTTCAAACACCAAACCTCATGAGAACTCACTGTCGCAAGGACAGTACCAAGAAGGCTGATATTAACTAATATGAGTCATTAATGAGAAATCCACCCCCATGATCCAGTCACCTCCTACTAATCCCTACCTCCAACACTGGGGATGACCATTCAACATGAGATTTGGTGGGAACACAGATCCAAATCATATCACCTTTTAAAGAGGGGCCGGATGCATGCAAGAGGATTGTGAGGAGCTTTGCACATCCACCACCATCCAAGATCTTTTCAATCTGCTAGACTATCTTAACTTTGAAATATACAGAATGGGAGAAAATTTTTTCAATCTACTCATCTGACAAAGGGCTAATATCCAGAACCTACAAAGAACTCAAACAAATTTACAAGAAAAAAACAAACAACCCCATCAAAAAGTGGGCAAAGGATATGAACAGACATTTCTCAAAAGAAGACATTTATGCAGCCAACAGACACATGAAAAAATGTTCATCATCACTGGCCATCAGAGAAATGCAAATCAAAACCACAATGAGATACCATCTCACACCAGTTAGAATGGCGATCATTAAAAAGTCAAGAAACAACAGGTGCTGGAGAGGATGTGGAGAAATAGGAACACTTTTACACTGTTGGTGGGATTGTAAACTAGTTCAACCATTATGGAAAACAGTATGGCGATTCCTCAAGGATCTAGAACTAGAAGTACCATATGACCCAGCCATCCCATTACTGGGTATATACCCAAAGGATTCTAAATCATGCTCCTATAAAGACACATGCACACGTATGTTTACTGCGGCACTATTCACAATAGCAAAGACTTGGAATCAACCCAAATGTCCATCAGTGACAGATTGGATTAAGAAAATGTGGCACATATACACCATGGAATACTATGCAGCCATAAAAAAGGATGAGTTTGTGTCCTTTGTAGGGACATGGATGCAGCTGGAAACCATCATTCAACAGCAAACTATCGCAAGAAAAGAAAACCAAACACTACATGTTCTCACTCATAGGTGGGAACTGAACAATGAGATCACTCGGACTCGGGAGGGGGAACATCACACACTGGGGCCTATCATGGGGAGGGGGGAAGGGGGAGGAATTGCATTGGGAGTTATACCTGATGTAAATGATGAGGTGATGGGTGCTGACAAGTTGATGGGTGTAGCACACCAACATAGCACAAGTATACATATGTAACAAACCTGCACGTTATGCACATGTACCCTAGAACTTAAAGTATAATAATAATTTTAAAAGACAAAAAAAAAAAGAAATATAGTTATCTTGTATAACTGTCATTGGACAAGGTGGACAAGGGCAAAGAATGGGAAACAAGTATAAAGTCATTCAGAAACTTTCCAAAGTGAAAATAATCAAGTAAAGGTCCAGCCCTAAAACCTGGCTCAGGCAGTTCTTACCCTGTTTCCTCACTATCTCCATCTTCACATAGCTGGGGAGAGGAGGGTTACAGTGAAACAATACAGCCAGAAATACTTTCACTAAGCTTCCAGGAAGGGCGAGAGATAAGCAGCTTCACATATCACAAAAGTAGAAACTAGAAGATTAGGGATGGCTAGACCTTGAAACCCACAGTTGGGGTACAGCCTTTGACCCTGGATCTCTTAGTGGGGAAACAGCTGGCACCAGCCCCACACCCTGATCCCTTCTTGATGAAGCCTGGGAGGCAGGATGAACTTCTCACCTCTTAGCTTAGTATTAATGAAATTGGACAGAAGTACAGCCTGCTGACATCCCTTTACACTCTTGTATTGTAAAGAATCATCTGAAAAAATGATAGAAAATACAAGAAACTGTTTTAAGCAACAAAAGGGAAAGTAATGACTTGCAGAATTGACAAGTTTGGGAATAGGCCTGCGTCAAGCACTGGGTTATTGCATGGGCTCAGTTGATACCCTCAGGATTCTGTTTCCTTCTATTTCACGGCTCTATCCTACTGCTGCTTCATCATCAGGTCTCATGTGGTAGAAATGGGTCTTGTAGCAAGTCTAAAGTGAAACCCTTCCAGGTTCATGTGCAACGGAAAACATGGCGCCTCTCTCACAAGAATTCCCATAAAAGCCTCATTTTCCTTCTTGGCCCTAATTAGGTAACATGCCCATCCCTGAACCAGTCACTGGGAATGGGATACTTCTTTTTGCCTGGGCCTGAGTCACCTACCCACCCTTGGGTTTAGTGTAAGGGTGGAAGACAACCCACCTATGCATGGATAGAAACTAAAGAGTGGAGGTAGTTTCCCTAGAAATGAATGTTGATACTTGCTTTCAAGTCTAAAACAGTTATAAAATAAGCAGAATAACTTGTTTGCTACTAAATCTCAATGAGCTATAATTCTCAGGGACCAATAAAAATGTAATTAAATCTAGCTCCAAATAGATATAATGACAAATGACTAATAATCCAGATTTTCTGTCATCTCTCATCCAACACAAAATAGATCTCCATAATCTATTCATCCATTTATAGAGAGCACCAAATGTTCAGACTATAAAACCACACTTGCAATCATTACTGCCACCAATTAAAAATATCTTTTTTGTCTATAAACCAACCAATAATGAAAACAAAATCCAAAGTTAGCAGAGATGGAGGAAATCTAGAGAAACAGAGATTGAGCAAAATTAAAGTACTATTGTCAGTCTTGGTTTCCTCTGCAAGCCAAGACATGCTGGGATTGTACTGCCTATGAGGAGCTCTTCTTGGGCAATAAAGTGAAACCTGGCCTTCTCAGGGGAATCCTTCACACGTCTCAGTGAATGACCTCCAAAAGTAATAAAAAGTGATTTTCAGGGAAACGGGTCATAATCATTACTCTCATACCGATATAAAAAGAACATTGTCAAAGGTTTATTTAACTCGCTGATTGATGAGAAAACCAATAAATGCTTCAACTAATTCAAAGGAAAATCCAAAATACCCAAACAATATAGGGAGACAAGAAATGCTGAAAAGAATTTCCAAATACATGCAAAATGGCTCTATTCATAAGGTACTAACCAATTACATTCTACTGGACACAATGAATGTATGTATCTATGGACAAGAAGCATTTGCATTATTATCGGTTTTATACAATTTACAGAGATGTCAAATAACTCAAACTTATAGAAGACAGAGATAATTCAGAGGAAATTTAATATTCAAAAGAGTACGTTTTGCCATTTCAAAGTCTTTCACAGTATCTCATGATACCCCAATATACCTCAATAGGCATTCCATTTAGCAAGAGGCATGTGACCCCATTCTCTTACTGTACTCTATTACACTGCAACAAAAGAAGAGATTTTTCTTACCCTTCTAGTCTCATAATATCTTTAGTGATATAGTTCTCCTAATTTTGTTTGAATCCCCTTGTTCCTAGAACTGAACTACAAGCCATGGATGTTAAACCAACATAGTGTAAATTCATCATATGGTACTCAAAGTCACCTCTCCTTACCACAATATAAGTATACAAATGACATATCTTATTTTTTATATACCCTATAGAGGCTATTTATATATTTTATTATGTTTTGTGTTGACTCTTAACAGCTCTTTGTTTTGCAGAATTTGTTTATGAAATTCCTTTCAGATACACTCTACGTTTCATTTACATTTTACAGTGACCACATTCACCTTATTCCATTCTTTTGTTCATTGAACATTCTTTAATTTAAAAAAAAAAATTCAACATTAGTATCACAAGCTGGTAATTTGAACATGTACTGGCATAAATTTGACAACTTTGAGAATTGCTTTTCAAATTTGATTTGCTGAAACACATAATGGCTATCTTTCATAATGGAATTTCCTTTATTTTCTTTTTCAGGATTACATTAATTCTCTTGATGAACAACCTTTTAAACTGTTGTCTGCTAATAAAAATAGAACATTGTCATCAAATTTTAATCCTTTTTTTCTCAACATACACATAATGATACTCCTGGTTTCCATACTGGAAGAATTTTTAATAACATTAACATAAAAGAATTGGATTCAACTGAATTTGGTTTCAAATGATAGTCATGACAATCACCATAATTACCCACTTCAGCTCAGAATGTCCTGTGCACAGGTAATATTTATTTTAAGAACCTCGATATCTATAAGAATGAAGTTTTGTAATTTATCTCTTTAACATACTGAACAAGTTCTCCCAAGTAATGGAATATGTCAACAACAGTGTTTGCACTTCTTTCAATTTACATAATTCGGTTGCTAAGGAGACATTGAATATGATGAACAAGAAATAAATAGGCCTCACAATAAATTATTTAAAGTGTCAACAGGAATTTTTGAGATTCTTCCAACAGAATGAAAATATTATTTCAATACATCAAATAAAAAGGGAAGTCTCTCAACTCGATTTGATGAAAAGAGCCAATGGTTTTAAGATATGAAAGAACTGAAAAACCCTAACCTCCAAATGTTTTACAAAAGTTTTACCAAAAAGTTTTAAAAGCTTATCTTATGCAGGTTGTCTTATAAAACTTGTTACCCAGATCATTTCATAGGGTAATCTGTAACATTACTTTCAAAACTCAATAAGGCAACACAAGAAAATCACTTAGAGACGTAAATTCAAGTATATGAATAAGATATTAGTTAAGAAAATACAACAATATATTTTAAAAATCACATTCAATTATTAGGCTATATACCAGGAATGAAAGACTGGTGCAACATAAGCAAATGTATAAATATGCTTCAAAATAACAGATTAAAGAAGAAAATTACATATGTTTAGTAGATAGAAAACTATATATGTTAAAACATAAATATCAACTTGTGAATTTAATTTGTTTTAGCAAACAGAAAATTTCCTTAACACTTATAAAACAAAAGTTGAAAGATGGTTAATACTGTGATGATTAATACTGAATGTCAACTTGAATGGATTGAAGGATGCAAAAAAAAAAAAAAACCTCCCAGCCTACATCTTCCTCCTGTGCTGGATGCTTCCTGCCCTTGAACACCGGACTCCAAGTTCTTCAGTTTTCGGACTCGGACTAGCTCTCCATGCTTCTCAGCTTGCAGACAGCCTATTGTGGAACCTTGTGATCCTGTGAGTTAATACTTAATAAACTTCCTATTATGTATATATTATGTATATATCCATCCTATTAGTTCAGTCCCTCTAGAAAACCCTAACAAATTTCTGTACCTGGAGTGGTTCTAAAGGAACAGAATATTAAGGACAGAGTTCTTTCATTGGTTTTGGGGTTTCTGGAGTTGGCTACTTAATATAATTAGACCCCAAAATGCTAAGGACTCTACTTCTAATAGTATGGAAAACTACTGACAGTCCTCACGTGAACTGTTTAGAGAATTAATATATGCCTTTGCCACTCCTGATTGATCACTCATGAGAGGCAAGGAGTTGAGTGGCTTTATATATACTACCTTTGACCATATGTGGAGAACCAAGGAACTTAATGAAGCTGGCTGGTTGCTCCTAAATTCACTGGACAAAGTGATGAAAAAGAATCAGAGATTCTATCTCCTGGCTTCAAGAGTAAATGCTGAGCCTCAAATCTGCTAAGATTGCCCTGAGTGAGAGTCTTATCTCCTGTAGAGAAAGAGTTGAAATTGTGGAAAAACAGACACAAGCTCTTATTATGCGAGTGGCTGACCTGCAATGAAAGTTGCATGCACAGCCTCACCAGGTGTCTACTGTTAAAGTGAGGACACTGATTGGAAACCCCGCAACTTGGAATGGGGATGTATGGAAGGACTCTGATAAGGCTGGCGACACTGAGCTTGTAAACTCTGATGAACCTTCTTTTGCCAGACAAAACAGCTTCCCCATCCCCAAGTAGTGGCAACATCCCCATCCCAGTGCTGCCATCAACCTTTCTGCCTTTCTCTGAGGAGATAAACCCTGTGCTGCCTAAGGCAACAGTGATGGCCTCCCCAAAGCAGTTGCCAGGCAAGAGAATGTTGATTCTCCTCACAAGCCACTCCCAACACCTCTGTTTGCTTCTAGACCTATAACTAAAGCCCTGGTGGGCCCCTAGAGGTGAGGTTGAGAGTGTGACCCATGAGGAGGTGCACTACACTAAAAAATAAGTGCTTGAGTTTTTAATTTATGTAAGCAGCAATCTGGAGAACAGGCATGGGAATGGATATTAAGGGTGTGGGATAATGGTGGAAGGAACATAGAATTGGATCAAGTTGAATTTATTGATTTGGGCCCACTAAGCAGACACTCTGCATTTAATGTTGCAGCTCAGGGAGTTAAAAAAGAGTCTAATAGTTTATTTGCTTGGTTAGTTGAAATATGGATTAAAAGATGGTACACTGTGAGAGAGCTGGAAATGCCTGCTCCCCCTTGGTTTAATGTAGAGGAAGAGATCCAAAGACTTAGGGAGAGTGGGATGATGGAGTGGATTAATCACTTTAGATGTACTCATCTCTGATGGGAGGGTCTAGAAGATATACCCTTGACCAATGCCTTGCAAAAAAGATTTGTGAGGGCAGCACCTGCATCTTTGAAGAGCCCTGTAATTGCTCTTCTCTGTATATCAGATCTAACAGTGTTAATCTCAGTCACTGAACTACAAAATTTAAATACAATGGGAATAATTGGATCCCAAGGTGGTAGGTGCCAAGTAGCAGCACTCAACCATCAAAGGCAAGGTGGGCATAGCTACTTTAATGGACAGCAAAGGCAAAGCAGCAATCAGAATAGTCTGACGCTTGTAGAGCTCTGGCATTAGCTAATTAATCACAGTGTTCCTAGAAGTGAAATTGACAGAAAGCCTACTACATTCCTACTTAAACCATATAAGCAGAAAACTTCTAGGCCAAATGGACAAAAGATGAATTTGAATTATAAAAACAGAGAATTACAGGCCCTCAGACTTGAACCAGTTTAGAGACCCAGAAACGCTTGAATGAAGGGGAAGCCAGTTGTCCTGAGGAAAGACCCCACTACACTACCAACAATTTATGCTGTTAATATTTCTCCCATCCTTCCCCAAGGAGACCGCTAACCTCTTACTAGGGTGTCTGCGCATTGGGCAAAGTAAATGATCAGACATTTCTGGGACTACTGGACACTGGCTCTGAGCTGACGTTAATTCCAGGGGACCCAAAACATCATTGTGTTCCTCCAGTGAAAGTAGGGGCTTATGGAGGTCAGGTAATTAATGGGAGTTTTAGCTCTGGTCTGACTTACAGTGGGTCCCCACTCATCCTGTGGTTATTTCCCCAGTGCCAGAATGCATAATTGGCAGACATACTTCGCAGCTGGCAGAACCCCCACATTGGCTCCCTGACTTGTAGGGTGAGAGCTGTCATGGTGGGAAAGGCCACATGGAAGCCATTAGAGTTGCCTCCACCTAGAAATACAGTAAATCAAAAACAATGTTGCATCCCTGGAGGGATTGTGGAGATTAGTGCCACCATCAAGGACTTGAAAGATGCAGGAATGGTGAAAGACATAGGTGTGGTAATTCCCAACACATCCCCGTTCAACTCTCCCATTTGGCCTGTGCAGAAGACAGATGCATCTTGGAGAATGACAGTGGATTGTCATAAGCTTAACCACGTGGTAACTCCAACTGCAGCTGCTGTACCAGATTTGGTTTCATTGCTTGAGCAAATTAACACATCTCCTTGGACCTGGCATGTAGCCATTGACTTGGCAAGTACCTTTCCTTCATTCCTGTCCATAAGGCCTACCAGAAGCAATCTGCCTTCAGCTGGCAAGGCCAGAAGTATACCTTCACTGTCCTACCTCAGGGGTATATAAACTCTCCAGCTTTGTGTCATAATCTTATTCAGAGAGACCTTGATTGCTTCTCACTTCCACAGTATATCACACTGGTCCTTTACATTGATGGCGTTATGTTGACTAGATCCAGTGAGCAAGAAGTAGCAAACACACTGGACTTACTGGTGAGACATTTGTGTGCCAGAGGATGGAAAATAAATCCAACTAAAATTCAGGGCCTTTTTACCTCAGTAAAATTTCTAGGGGTCCAATGGTGTGGAGCCTGTCAAGATATTCCTTCTAAGGTGAAGGACAAGTTGCTGCATTTGTCCCCTCCTACAATCAAGAAAGAGGCACGATGCCTAGTGAGCCTATTTGGATTTTGGAGGCAACACATTCCTCATTTGGATGTGTCTCTGGCTTATTGAATCACCTAACAGGCTGCCAGTTTTAAGTGGGGCCCAGAATGGGAGAAGGCTCTGCAACAGCTCCAGGCTGCTGTGCAAGCTGCTCTGCCACTTGGGCCATATGACCCAGCAGATCCAATGGTGCCTGAGGTGTCAGATGAAGGTGAGGGACTTGCTGGGAACTGGAGTAAAGCTGACTCTTGTTATGTTTTAGCAAAGAGATTGGCAGCATTTTTCCCCTGTGCTAGAGATTTCTGGAACTGTGAACTTGAGAGGGATGATTTAGGGTATCTGATGGAAGAAATTTCTAAGTAGCAAAGCATTCAAGAGGTGACTTGGGTGCTGTTAAAAGCATTCAGTTTTATAAGGGAAGCAGAGCATAAAAGTTAAGAAAATTTGCAGTCTGACAATGTGATAGAAAAGAAAAACCTATTTTCTGAGGAGAAATTCAAGCCAGCTGCAGAAATTTGCATAAGTAATGAGGAGCCATTGTTAATCCCCAAGACAATGGGGAAAATGTCTCCAGGGGAGGTCAGAAGTCTTCCCAGCAGCCCCTCCCATCACAGGCATGGAGGCCTAGAAGAAAATGATTTTGTGGGCCCAGCCAAGGATCCCTGTGCTGTGTGTGGTTTAGGGACTTGGTGCCCTGTGTCCCAGCAACTCCAGCCAATCTGAAAGGGGCCAATGTAGAGCTTGGGCTGTGGCTTCTCAGGGTGTAAGCCCTAAGCCTTAGCAGCTTTCACATGGTATTGAGCCTGTGCACAGAAGTGAAGAATTGGCATTTGGGACCTCATTGTCCATATCGCTATCAGGCTTTTGGTCAAAGCCATTCAACAAGTCTCTAGGGAATTCCAAATTTTCCCACATTTTCCATCTTCTTCTGAGCCCTCCAAACTATTCTAACCTCTGTTACCCAGTTCCAAAGTCACTTCCACATTTTTGGATATCTTTTCAGGCAATCCAGTGTCCATCCCTAAGAAGAATGAATACATAAAATGTCATAGAATACTATGCAGCAATATATAAATACATAAATACACAGCATAAATGCTACATAAATACACAGCAACACGGACATATCCAGAAACCAGAGCTTTTACCAAAACAGAGAAGGACAATGAGATCCAGGGTCTAACATCGTTTCACTAAATGAAATTGCCTCCACATGGAATAATAATACACATTACAGATAAACACATGTAATAAAAGAATCTGTCTGAAATGCATTATAATGTCTACCTATGAATAAAAATGGAGTAGACAGAGTAAAGGAAAATGAGAATGGGGAAAATGAACAAAAGGAAAAAATAGATAAAATAAGATATATAATGCCCAAACTGCTAAAGAGAGTGTGCCATGATATGAGTAATACATTAACACCCAGCTCCTGAAGTTCAGAGAGAAGGACTGCATCACTTCTCTAAGTTTCCACAGCCTGTAAGAGGCAAAGAACATCTTGACCTAGGATCTTCTGAACCCAAGCCAATCCCTCTATCACATATTAACAGCAATGATTGTAAGAGCATATACGATCTCGTTTGACACAACAATCCAGTGGGTTAAACATGGTGGATCTTACAATCTCCATTTTACTAACTAACAGACCATGACTATTATTATACAGTCAGTGCTACAGTTAATAGTTGGTACACCTTGAACTTGAAATATGGGATGTCAGTCAACATGGGGCACTCTTCCCACCATATCATCATTCTTTCAGTAAGTTATAGTCTCCTATCACATAATTATCTCCTTTGAGAGTTCTTTTAGAATAAATGTGGTTTTAGTTCAACTCTATTTGTTGAATAATTGGTAGCAAGGATACATCAATTTTTAATAGTTTTTTTCTTCCAAATGTATTTTAGGTTCAAGGGAGTACATGTTCAGGTTAACATTAAAATGCATTTTGTTTTGTTTTCTCAGATAAGGATCTCTAATAATTCAGACACAGAAGACAGAAAATCTTTCTACTTTGCTTATGGACAAATATGTCCTAGACTTACAACACCAGAATTTCCGCTTTCTAAATGTAAATAGTTTAAGGCAGTGATATTAAGGCAATGTAAATTGAGCAAGAGAAAAAGTTATTAAAAAGGCGAAACAACGATAATGTTATAAAAAACTTATCTCTGCGCCTTTGGGACTTCACTGACCTTGTTTTCCTCCTAGAGGCCAGTTTTAGCGATTTTCCAGAATAAATTAAAAAATCAGGAAATATACAACATATTTAGAAGTTAAAAAATGTGTTTCCCAAAAAACAAACATAAAAAATACTAAATGCAAGGCATAATAATGAATTAGAAAAATACCATAATGGGGACTTGGAAGACTGAGAAAATTGTTGCATGCCTGGAAAGATCTGAATAGGCACCGTGTAATAGAACACGATATTCCAGGAAACCATCCTTGTTCTTTGAGATATAAGCAAATTGTTTAGGAATGGAATGCCAAGAGAAGGGAAAGCTAACAAAGCTATAAAAACACAAACAAATCATGAGCTTAGATGACGTGTATGCAGGAATTAATGGAATTATTCTTGTAACTTTTCTGGAGGGTTAGAGATTATAAACTGTGAACATAATAAGTTATTATATAAAATATTTTAAGTGTGAGCTTAATACAATAGTCATTAAAGAAGTATTTTTATGGTTTCTTTGGACTCCACTAATCCACTAATCTAGAACAATCCCACTCCTTTTTTTCAGTCTTTCATGATACTAACAGTATATTTTGCAGAATGTCTCTTAATTTTTCACAATGTTTTACACAAATTAAAAAAATCTTTGCATTAATACTGCACAATTCATATTACATCATTTTTACTGCACAAAAGGCCATATGACATAAGCTTGTGCCAACATTAGTAATATTGCATTTTAGCTTGTATTTCAGGTGGTGTTTAACCATATTTATTTCCTGTGAAGGTACCTCTTATTATTTATATATGTAGGTAATAACCTGGGTGACATAAAGGGACTACATAACAAACAGTTTTCTAAATTTTTTCTCCAATAATTTTAACATTCATTGATAATTCCTGCTGGAATTCATTATTACCACAGTCGTTGTAAAAAGATTTTTTCTAGTATTTCTTATTTACTTATTAGTTTGTATTCTTGTGTAAGGAAGGCTTTACTGCCCCCTTTCATTTTTATTTTTTGTGAAGCAATTTTTGATATTTTCTACATATATTAAATGCAAGGGTATGATTTGTTTAAATAGATAACTCTCCTATAAAGAAAAAGAGAAAGATTTGAATATTTTCCCACCCTGTTACATTTTTTATTTTCCTACAGCCTCTTATTATTAAGCTTCATGGTTATATAATATGTTACATGTATTTACTCCCCAAGAAGATACAAGCTCTTTTAGAGATCATCTCACTTGTCTATATTGCTTGGTAAAAATTGTCACAAGTAAGGCATAGTGAGTGCTCCAAAAATATGTAGTGAATAAATTAATTTTCAAACATATTTGATGAATGAATGAATTTATAATGTCTTAAAAATTCCTTCAACAGTTTTTTTAAGCTTTTAGTTTTGCATGTATAGTAATAATAAATTTATTTAAATTCTAAATAAATGCAAAAGGAAAAAATAAAAAGCAGTGGAAGAAATTAGTCTTACAGAAATCAATGTTTTGCCAACTAGGAAAGTTACATGTACTTAAAGAAGATTCTTTACAAAAATATCAAATGCTGGAAGTTCATAGATACAACACAATGGAAGAAGGGAAAAAACAAAGGAATATTGAAGAGAAACTTAAATGCTAGTATTAGAAAATACAATGTATACAGCAAATTGCGCTTCTACATTGAAAAATATAACCTGCTTCTTAGTCTAAATTATGTAATGTTAACAATAGCAAGAAAAAATGTATTTGAATCTGCATTTGTTCTATAAAAACCAAAAAAAGAAAAAATATAGAAGTATCATATAGGAAGCCCAAAGTAGATGAAACTAGACTAATAGTAACTCTAAATATGCAACAATATGGACAAAACTGGAGGACATTATGTTGAGTGAAATAAGCCAGGCATAGAAAGACAAATGTCACATATTCTCACTTATAGTGGGAGCTAAACTAGTGATTTCATGGAGATAGTGAACAGAATGGTGTTACTAGAGGGCAGGAGGGCAGAGGGGGATAAAGAGGGGTTGGTTAATGGGTACACAAGTACAGTTAGATAGAAGGAAGAAGACCTAGTGTTTGGTAACACAATAGGGCAACTGTAGTTAACAATAATTCATTGTATCTTTCAAAATAACTAAATGAGTAGATTCTAAATGTTCCTAAAACAAAGATATAATGTTTGAAGTGACAGATATTCCAATTACCCAAATTTGATCATTACACACTGTATGCTCATATTGAAATACAATACTTACAACATAAATATGTACAACCATTATGTATCTATAAAAATTGTAAAATGTTCTGGTAGCATCCTGAATTCTATATCCTTACCCTCTTGGCATGGAATGAACCAACAATTAAGGACCACTGTGTCTAGATGCAGATAATACATTACCTCAGGGTATTCATAGAAAGTACACATAAAATAATAATATTTAAAAAGTTATAAAGAAATCTGAGCATGTTACATATGTTAATTAATCCTCACAATACAGCCAAGAGATACATATAGTTATTACTTACATTTCACACTTGAAAACAGTAACATTTTGGTTAAAAAAAAAAAACTTGCCTTCAATCACACATAAAGTTGGTGGAAGTCAGTGTTGAAAGTTAATGGTTGCATTCATTATCAATAATAGCATCAATTGTTTACCTTAATGATGAAAATGTAAAACACTATACAAATGTACAGATGTGGGGTGTGTACATGTATGTGTGCGTGCAAGAGTCTTTCAATAGGGACAATTTGTTAGTAACTAGTATGTATTGGATGATTCAGTAAACTGTGGGAACGGCTAGTTGAGGATCTTAAGAGGGAGAAACAGGATATACATAAAGACATGGCGAGAATTAACTAGAAATTGAGAAAAGGAGGGCAAAGCTGATTCTTAAGTAAGAAGTATGGATGGGGTGTTGGGTAATGGCAGCAACTAAGTAGGAGTTCACTCAATATTTGGGTGAGAGAGGCAGTCAAATGCTAGCAAGGCTACGAGATCACATTTTTACACTTAATGGGGGTCATTATTCGCCTAGATGAAGATCACAGGTTCAGTTATAAAAATAAGAGACTGCCCTCCACATTACACTATTGCACAACGCTGCTGAGTTGCCCCGACAGCTTCAAATCAGCACTGCAAGTTATGGATGAGTTATTTTATTAAGTTTCTAATAACGTTATTTATCAAAATAACATAGAAATGTAAGAAACTTCATAGTTTTTTTCTGTCTTTCACGTATGTGTAGTACTCATTAACGAGATGCTGTCTGGTTAAGTATGTGTTGAAGACATTACAGATCTTAACACCTGCAAAAATGTTTAATAAATTACTATAAACCTTGATGGAATCACCTGGCTGTTTTCCTAATTTAGAGGTAATCTCAAAAATAATTTGATCCTATCATCACTTAAGTTGTATGTGTACGATGTTATTAGTTGGTAAGAAGAACAATAACTGAACTATAATTATTGTGAGGACAGACAATATACCAATCTTTAGCAGCACATAAATGATACGCCTCTCGTTGAAACACCTGAACCTAGTTTTCTGAATCTCCAGAGACCAAACAAAAATAGTGATGCTTTTAATTGTCCTGACTTTAATACACATTAAAGAAGAATGTGCTCCAGAAGTATATGCAAAATTTGTGAATTTCAAACCCATTTAGAAAATCCATTTTATATTCAGAGACCGTGGCTTTTCTAGAGAAGAAAAACAAAGTAAAATGTAATCCTTATAAACCCTGGAAATTTTGGCTTTACTCCTTTTTATTATTAATACATTATCTAAATCTTAAATAATTTTAGATGATCTAAAATCAGTGTATTTGTAGTTTTCTGTCACTCCCCAAATTACCTTATAGTAACACACACACACATAATGAAAAGCAATATGGATAATATAGTCTATTACAGTAATGCTATGATCTAAAATCAGTGTATTTGTAGTTTTCTGTCACTCCCCAAATTACCTTATAGTAACACACACACACATAATGAAAAGCAATATGGATAATATAGTCTATTACAGTAATGCTATTAAATATTTTTAATATGTCAGAAGTTTGAAAAAATGTACAATAAATTAGTGTGTTAGAGAAGAAAAAGGAAACTTTTCACTTTTATCTTCTTAACAATTCCAAATGAAGACTTAATAAAATAAAATGAATGTAAAATGTCATTACTCAGCACATTTCTAAAACATGTCTCAACTCTCATCTTGTGAGTGCAATTAAAAATGACATATTAACTTAAAATTATAAAATATATTGATTCATTTGTAAATGTATATTTTAAACTAATCCCTCTCTGATAATTAGAGGCCTTTACTTTTCTGTTCTATAAATCTTCCAGATTCCAGCATATCCAAAGTTATTTTAAGTCAGCATAATAAAAATCTTCTCAATTAAAAAAATAAAGATTATAATATGCTCTTCTCTAGGAATTTATTCTTGAACTTTCTGAGTAGGGCCAAATATCTCAGATCTGTCAGAACTAGAGATTCAGAGAGTTATAATTAGTCTCTTCCTTTTCTCCTTTCCTTTTAAATTCCACTCAGATACTGCCCTTTTCACCACCACAACCATCCTCATCCATGAGCAACTTATGATATATGATTTATATAATAAATCATACAAAAAAGAGTCAATTTTCTGCAGGCTGAACTACTGGACCGAAATCAAGTCTATACTAGTATGGTGAAGTACAGCACAACTTTAATCACTCAAATCATGTGGTGTATTCTTCTAGTGAACATACGTTTTACTAAAATATTTAGATGACTGAATCAGAAGTGATACTGTTGTATAAAATGACTGAAAATAGCCTACATTACTTGCTTGTCTTACCAATGGAAAGGTGTCCTTGTCTTACTCCAATCCTTAGTTCTTCATCTGTAAGAACTAACCTCACTTCATACTGCTTATTTTACCTTAAGAAGACCTTATGATACCATCAGTATTTTATTTCTGTTACAACTATTTATTTGGTTTATGTTTTCCAACCAGAAGGAACTAAAAAACAGACAACAACAACAACGACAACAACAAAAAAACAGAAAAGTAGATGAATCTGTAATAGTTATAGTGAAAATATCCTAAGGGAGGAATCACATGATTGTTCTTTTGTGGCACTGATAGAATTCTTTTTCAAAGAACTAAGACATAGAGATTTCTGTCACTAGTGCATTCTAAATATATTTTATGAAAAAATATTTAAGCAAAAGACTAAGGGATTTTATTGCATTGAATAAAAAGCTTAGTTAAGAAGCTAATACCACACTGTAGATGTGTTATTAAAATTTCATCAAACACATTTTCTTTTTATGCTTTGCTTCCTTTATCTTTGCAACATGTGTGTTATAACTTACTATGTATAAAATGTACTCCATCTGTTAGAGTCCTTTGGGAAGTTTCTGTAATCTAATGTTTGGGACACTCTAATTCATCACCATACAAGAAACTATGACACACTTAGTGCATCATTTCTCTGGGGACTCTATTGTCCTTTGACAAGGGGTTAGAGTGACCTGAAAGGTCATTCCCATCTCTGCCTTTTATGGTAACACATTGGGCAGCGGTCCTGTTTCCTTTCTCAGGATAACTGGCCAGCTTACCACCAGGTAGACATGCAGCCATTTTGGTATAAATAAAGGCAATAGTTGACAACTAGATATACATGTAGTAAAATAGGAAGGTTATGAGATTCTGAAATAGGTATCATGCATTTTAAGAATTTTCAAGCATGGCAGAGGCTATTTGAACAATCATGTAAATCTTGTGCAATTTAGAAAGACTGAAGATTAGGAAATAAAAATAAACAGAAAAGGAGTTTGAATTGCTCTCAAAATTCCTGCCATTTCAAAACAAACCGCAAAAGAATCCTTATGAATTGACTAACTTGAGAGCACCAATGAGAGTAAATGGAGATTTTGACAGGGAAGAAGAAGCACACTTAGACTCATGGAGTGATTGCAAGCATTACTAACTTGAAACAGAAAACTGAGCCCAGATGCTTTGCACTGACCACTGGGGAGGAGCTGGGTTTCTGTTGTCTGCAGCAATTCTTGGCAAAATTCGTTGACATCTAATACACGTTTCTATGCCTAATAATTAAAAACCAACACGTTCTGAACAGTTGCACAGAGTGTGAGGTCAAAAGACCATGTTAGGGCAGCTGAACTAGCTCAGCTGCATTTCCTGAGGACAATTACTTTCATAATTAAGCTTTAGAAAGTGTAATTTGAAGAAGAATTTCCCGTATCCCCAAGGCCTGTTCTGCTACCGTCAAAATTCTTATAATGGGATTTTCTTGGAACACAGGCAGAATACCAGCAATATGACCTGGAAGCCATATTGGAAAGGAAGATACATCAGAATAGTTGCTGTTATTTTCCTGTTTGTGTGGTCTTTCCTCTCCATTTCTATTATGTATTGCTAATCTTTCTCTTATAAAATTCATTAGAAGTACTCACTCATTACTACTCTTATTTCCAGCAAATGCACACACCCTTTTTATTATCTGATGTGTTAATTCAATGAACAACTAAACATATTCTGCATCTATCAAGTGTTATACACTAGGGATACAAGGTTGAGAAGGGCATGGTCCTTACAGATAGGACAGAAAGTTCAAAAAAGAGAAGGCACAGAAAAGTCAGCATAAGATTATAATTTCATACATTTGGTAGAATCACATATGTCACGAGGAACCCAAGGATCAGAGCATACACGTTTTGAGGGTCAGAAAAATGTTGCCTGGGAGAAGTACATTCAACACTGAGATAAGAAAAAAAGATGAATTGGAATTGTCTGAGCGAAGCAAAGGAGGATCTTTTCTCAAGCATTTGGAATAGTAGGTGCAAAATTCCAAAGGTAAGAATTGTTATACCCCAAGACTCATCATAAATATGGTTTTGTTGTCCAGAAATCTTTATCCACACTCTCTACCTTCACTCCTGTTAAAATACACCATTTCCCCTGGGTTGGACCCTTGGTATTCTCTGTGTCCTTTTCTTTCTAGACTTCTCAAGGACTTCTCTTTAGCAATTAGCCCTTTTCCTTCTGTTTTATCTATTTGTCCCTCTCTTTACAATCACTTAATCCATTACATGTACTTTATAGTTCCTATCAATAAAGAAAAATAAGAAACACACTTCTCTTGACACCTGTGCTAAGGAGTTTGGTGTCTTATCTTGAGGCTGGTGCACAACCAGTAAAGGGTATCGAGCAACTAAATACCATGAGGTTTAACCTCCTGAAAATAGCATCCTGGCTTCTGTGTGCAAAATTGATTGCAGGAGGTGAGACAGGAAGTAAGCATACCTATCAGGAGGTTTGCTAGCAGCCTTATCTAGACGGCAGCAGTGGAGACAGAGATTAGACAGCCGGAGAGAGAGAGAGAAAGAAGTGACAACTGACAGAACTTCATCAAATCAATGTCATGAGAGCAGCTCCAAGCAGGGACTCAGTAAACACAGAGGTGGAGGGTCAAACTTCCCATGACCCCAAGCAGCCTGCCTCCAAGCCACCCGAGCTAAACATATTCAAGTGAAAGTGTTGCACCCGCTTCACAAATATGTGCTTTAAAAAGTTTATTCACCATTCTCTTCCATCCCTCCAGACTTTCTCAGCCCTGGCTAAGAAAACACAAATTCTGGAATTTCTTCTAATTGGCCCTTAAGGGTTGTGGGGGTACAGGGAGTAAAGGGTGAAGTGCAGCCTTCAATTTGGGAAACTTTGTGGCTCATAACCCTCACTCACCATCTAGAAGATGCTCAACAAATATGTATTGAAATTTTCTAGTCAGCAAAACGCGAAGCACCAGAGAAGGTGGGACTGGATCAGATGATTGTCCTGCCTGTTAAATGTGTGAAATGGAGATATCTGGTGACATTTTACATATAGTCATTAGAAATGGGTATCTGGTGCTCAGGGAATACATGGGTGAGAAAATGCAAGTCTCTGTAGTTGTAAAGTTTAACCTTAAAATACTGAGAACACACACACACACACACACACACACACACCCCCCACACCATCTTGAAAGTGTTGGAAAAATTTGAGGTCAAAGCTGTATGAATATCTACTGGGATTGCTACTACATTTACCAACTTATCTATGTTTTAAGTTAACTGTCCTCAGTCCTTATTTTAGTTGGCTGCTAACTACTTTATCACCCTGTCCTCCCTGGATTATAATTTCCTCAAGGATAAGGTAAAGGGATTTGAATAGAGAATTATAAGTTCTATACCACTTCCTAGCTCTAAAATTCAAAGTGTTTGATTCTCAGACCGATTTTTGAACTCCAGAGAAAATTCTACATTTCATTTCAAAGTATTTCAGCATTTCAACATGAATCACCTGACAACCCCATGAATTAAAAGTTCTACCCAAAACTGGACCATTCTTCTTAGGCAGATTTGGGGAACTCTCACAGCTGTATTTACCCAGAAGCAGAACCTGAGACAAGGTTTTAAGCACATGCTATTTATTTGGAGAGTAAAGTAGATACCAGTATAGGAGAAGGGAAATCAGACAAGTAAGGTTAAAGAGCTCACTGTGAATTACTAGAGATTAACCCCACTGCGGAGACACGGAGGGCCAGAGCGGTCCCATCTGGAAGATGGAAGAGTCAGGGTCGTTATAGACCATCTCCTGTTAACCATTTTTTGAGGATTCTACCTAAGACACATCCAGCCAGCTGCACACAAGCCAAAGTGTTTTCTACAGCCACAGAAAGTCTTCAGACAAAAAGCAGCAGGTGCAAAAGCTGGAAATCAGGTAGCAGGCAGGGTCATAAGGGTGAGGGGATACAGATAGAGTCATTATCTGCTCTATCAGTTCAGTGGGAACAGGCTGAATGTCTTCAAGCCCAGAACCTGAAGAACCCCATGCCCAAACAAAATGCTGGACAGTTCCTGTAAATTGAAGACACTAGTGCTGGCTAGTATCTTCTCCAGACTTTCATGAATCATTACATAATCTTGTGACTTGTGCATATCTTAGCATTTACTTTTACCTTGTCATAAATGGAAATGTATAGATACAAACAATAATTAAGACAGAATTGTTACAAGCAATATCTGAAACAGTGCCATGCATTCTATTTCCTGTTATTTCACTGATGAAATCACATTGTGACATAAAATTTCTTTATTCCAAATTTGCTTAACCTGTAAGGCTAGTTTGAAATAGAAACCTAAAACAGTAACTACATGTCACTTTTACTTTCCAAAATTGTGAATTTAATTGAATCATTAAGAGCAACAAGTACAAACTCTTTAGTAACTTTGCTGTTATTACTAAAGACTTCTTTGTGTAGCTGGGATGGAGTAAATATTCTAATTCACTTCCCCAAATCTCTTTAAGTTCTCTCAGCACAATTAACTTGGCCATTTTTCAGAAATAGAAAATAAATGATAGACTGTATTTTACTCTGAACTTCACTATTTTTAAAAAATATAGTTACATGACAAGGGAATATATTTCACAATGCTTTTAAATGGATGAGTTTAAAATGAGGATAAATTCTTTTATCTGTCCTGAATGCTTAGCCTAGTGCCTGTTGAATAAGAGCTCAAAAACGGTTTATTAAAATCATGTTATTAACACTCTCAACCTCTTTCTCAATTTGGACTATCATGGGTTTGTGTCTGTGAAATGGATGATTGACAGTGATACTTGAGCTCCAGGCAGTCCAGCAGTCTCTACAAGTACAATTAAAGAGGAGAAGATTTGCTATGTAATTCTCAATAAAATAGGGATTAGCAAGCTAAGCAAGTGGCATGACCACAGCTTGTCCTAGGCAAGATTGTTTAAAAAGTCCTTGTGTTTTGTGACTGTAGACTGTAGTGAGTTAGATGGTGTCCCCTCATGTATACATACTACACACCCACACACAAACACCACACTTACATATTTTATATACATAATATACGTGTGTATACACATACGTGTGTGTGTGTGTGTGTGTGTGTGTGTGTGTGTATATATATATATATATATATATATATATATATATATATATATATTCCACTCAGAATTTGTGAATGTGACCTTATTGGGGAATAGAGGGTTGCTATGATCTGAATGTTGGTATCGCCTCTAGATTGTTATGTTTGAGCCTGTTAGTGTGGTAATAGTAAGCGGTGGGACCTTCAGAAATAGATTAAGTCTATAAGTGCTAATACCCTTATTAAAAAAGGCTCAAGAGAGCTCCCCCATCCCTTACACCAAGGAAGAACACAGCAAGAAGATGCCATCTGTGAGTGTCTTACCAGACACTGAATCTGCTAGACCCTTAATCTAGGATTTCCCAGCCTCCACATAGAATAAATTTCTATTGTTTATAGATGACCCAGTCTAAGGTATTTCGATATAGCAGCCTAAACAGAATAAGATAGAAATTGGTACTGAGAAACGGGGCTGCTGTGACAGATACCTAAAAACGTGGAAGTGACTTTGGAACTGGGTAATGGACACAGAGGCTGAAAGGGTATTGAAGTTTATTGTCATAAGCGGACTATAAAGGGTGATTCTGGTGAGGGCTCAGAAGAAAAGGAAAGCTTTAGAGAAAGCCTCAAGTTTCTTAGAGATTACCTAAGTGGTCAAAAGCAGAATGCTCATAGAAATACAGACAGTAAAGGACATTGTGATGAGGTCACGAACAGAAATGCAGAACATGTTATTGAAAACTGGAGGAAAGGCGAAAGTTCTTATAAAGTAGTAAAGAAACTGCTTGTGTTAGTGCTTAGTGTTTTTTGAAAAGAGACGCTTATGAATGATGAAATAGGGTATCTGGTGGAAGAAATCTCTAAGCAAAGTGTTAAGGTTGGACTACGGCTTCTCTTGACTTATACAGTAAAATGTGAGAAGAGGGAAACAAGTTGAAGATAAAAATTTATAGTCAAAAGGGAAGCAGGACTTAAAGATTTAGAAAACTCTCAGCTTGGCCATGTTGTAAAGAACGGAAAGGTATGTTTGGGAGAGAATACCAAGGGTGTGGCCCAGCAGCCATTTGATAAGGTTCACATGGAACTGCAGAAGTCAGCTGCTTTTCATCAAAGCAATGGAGGAATGACCCCCTAAAAGCATTTCAGACATCATGAGCGCTGCTGCTCCCACCACAGGCCCAGTGTGCCAAGGCCTAGGGGAAAGAACCAGGTCAAAAGAGGGGCCCAGGATGCCCACTGGAGCTCAGCACTTCCTGCCCTAGGCTACCTCATCTGTGCTCCCTGCTTTCTGACACAGCACTGCTCAGCTATTCCAGGCATGGCTCCAGAGGTCCCAAGTATGGTGTGGGCTCCAGTGGCCACCTTTTGGGAGGGCACAGATGATAAACCTTGGTAATGTTCTCTAGGCATCATCTCCACCAGGACACAGAGTGCAATACCATCGAGGAAGAGCTGCCTCCACATTGATTTCAAAGGATGCCCTGGAAAGCCTTGAGGCTCAGGCAAAGAATTGACATAGGGGTGAGGCCACCACAAAAAGCCTCCACTAAGGCAGTGCTTGGCAGAGCCATGGGACCAGGCCTACCCTCTGACCACAGACCAGGAGAACCACTAGAGCATATTTCCAGCCCAGCATGCGGCTCTCATATGTAAGTGCTGTCATGTGGGGTGGGACTGGGACATCCAGAGCCTTGGGGACTCAACACCTGCCCAAGTGTGTCTGGAAGATTGGAAGATGGGGCATCAAAAGGAGATTATTCTGGAGCCTTAAGATTTATCGTTTACTTTGTTGTTGTTGTTGTATTCCTTCCTACTTCTCCCTTTTGGAATGGGAATGTCGATTCTATGTCTGTCCCACCATTGTATTTTGGAAGCTCTTTACCTATTTGATTTCACAGAATCACAGATGGAGAGCAATTTCTCAGAATAAACACACCTTGAGTCTCACCTATATCTGGTTTAGATGATATTTAGTTGAGACTTCAGAATTTAGACTTTTGAATCTGTGCTGGAACAAGACTTTGAGGGCTACTGAGATGGAATGAATACATTTTTCATATGAAAAGGACTTGAATTTTGGGGAACCAGAGGTGGAATGCTACGGTCTGGATGTATTTTCCTAAAATATGTATGTTTGAACCTAATCTGCAGTGTGAGAGTATTAAGACGTAAGGCCTTTGGGAAGTGATTGGAGTCATGAGGATGGAGCTCTTACAGAATTAGTACACTCACAAAAGATTCTTGAAGTAGCCCTCAGCTTTTTCCACCACAGTGAGAGCACTGAGAAGGTTCCATCTGTGAGGAACAGGTTCACAGGTGCACAGTCATGAACTCTGCAGTCTCCAGAACCAGAAATAAATTTCTATTTTTTATGTTAAAACAAACTAAATATGGCCTGAGAAGCACTCTGTATTTCTATATTTGAGTCATTGTGGAGGAACTGTAACCTAGCTTAATATTCAGGCAAAATTGAAAACCTACCTTAATAGTATGCACCTGTAACAATGGATGAGTGTTGGCCAATCCCAGCGGCCATATTTCAACCACTAATAGGCTGCTGAATGTTCAGACTGTGTTCAAAGAAGGCAAACACTGAGCTATAACCAGTCTCACTATTTCACACCTCACATCTGATTCCTGTACTTCACTTTACCTTTTGGTCTATAAATTTGTTCTGACCACGAGGCACCCCTGGAGCCTCTGTGAATCTGCTGTGGTTCTGGGGGCTGCCCGATTCGTTAATCATTCATTGCTCAATTAAACGCCTTTAAATTTAACTCAGTTGAAGTTTTCCTTTAATCATTTATAAATTACCCAGTCTAAAGTATTTTGTTATAACAATTGGAACAAACTAAGACAAGGGTCCCTGTAGATGTAATTAAGTTAGGGATCTTCGAGTGAGATAATTTTGGATTATCTGAGTGGGTCTTAATTTCAGTAAAATGTCCCCCTAAGAGACAGAAGAGAAGATACACACACAGAGAAGGCCATGTGAAGACAGATGCAGAAACTGGAGTTATGCCCTCACACAGCAAGGAACACCTGGAACCAACAAAACCTAGAAGATACAGTAATAATTCTTCCCTAGAGCCTGTGGAGGAAATGTGGTCCTATCAACACCTTCCTTTCAGAATTGTGGCCTCCAGAACTGTGAAATAATAAATTTCTCTTCTGACCTAGTTTGTGATCATTTGTTATGGTAGTCACAGGAAACTAATACAGGTATTATCTTTTCTATAAAAGCTATTTTCAGTCTCACAAGTGACCTTTTGACAGGGTTTTCTGTTTTTATATCACTCGAGTATCTATCAAAGTTTTTGACTCTGATGCTAGCGTTGACCTTTTCAGTTCGAGCAAATATGGTGACATGACCAGGCTTCCCAATATCTGTTTTCCTTGGATTGTCAGCACATAGAGTATTTTACTTTCCCACCTGCATTAAGCAAAGCATGGCCCTTTGGTTAGGTCTGGTCAATTAAACAGAAACAGATGGGGAACACCAGTGTATGATTCTCTGTTTTTTTTCATTGCTCCAAATGACCAAAAGTGCCTTAGTCTGCTTGAACTGCTATAACAAAATACCATAGACTGCATAGCTTAAACAGCAGACATTAACTTCTCAGACATCTGGAGTCTGGGAAGTCTGAGACCAGGGTACCAGCATAGTCTGTTTCTTGGAGAGGGCCCTTGGAGAAGGCTCTCTTCCTGATTATAGACGGCCATCATGTAGCACTGTGAGACAACACGACACACAGAGAGAGCTCTGATGTCTCCTCCTCTTCTTGGAAGGACACTAATATCATCACGGGGCCTCTCACTCATGACCTCCTCTAAACTTAATTTATTCCCAAAGTCTCCACCTCCAAATACCTTCACATTTGGAGTTAGTGCTTCATTCAACAAATGAAATTGGGGGGAATATAATCAGTTCATAACATTAAAATTCAAATGGTAAAATGAAAGTGCCACTAGATCAGAGCAGCACACATCTTGCCTTCCAGACCAATACAAGGCTTATATGAACAAGGAATATATTTCTTCTCTGTTAAACTATATTGATTTTGTGGTGCTTGTTACTATAGCATAACTTAAGTTCCTCTAAGATAGCATATAAAGCTGGAAGTAAAAGGGTGTTGTTTGGTTAAGAATTCTGCTTATAATCTAGATGGCAACTCCAGATAAATTTCTTGGGTTACAGCTGTGTGAACCCACAGATTAAAATTTCTCTAAGTATTAAACAACTGGGTGGACATGCATTGTTATATGATCTGGCCCATGATATACACAAATCTCATAAAGAAACACATATAATAACCAATGTTTGATTTATAACATAAAAAAAATAAGACATTTGCTGGAAATTGTATATTCCTAAGGTCATCACATATAAGTTTCAAATATCCAAACCCCAGATTTCTAGTAAGCAATGCAGAAACATAAGTCTAGACATCCTCTTATATGACGGGTGCTCCGGGGGTGTCAGGTTTGACATTATTTTAGCTAGTCATATAGCCCCACAGTACTTAACAAGGCACAGAACTGGCAGAGAAGTTAATATTTTCCACAAAGAGTGAAGGAATTAGTTCAACTATTCACTGTTTATTATTAGTAGCAATAGTAAGCAAAACAAGGTATGTTCATGTGAATATGAATGCTCTTCCAATTCACTGTCAAGCTGAAAGTTTATACAGTGCAATAAAAAGCCATTCCACGACTTTAAAAAATAACATAATAATTAAAATAAAGAAAATTTTTAAATAAAAGCAAAAAAATTTGACACTATCTGGGACCTGGACATTTAATATCATTAACGTTTTTATCAATTGGAATAACTATTTTTCAATGTATTATATTTTAGGGAAAACCTAAAGGAAAATATTTTCATGTCCTAAACCCCAGACCTGTAAATATTAATATGTTACTTTACCTGCAAAAAATACTTTGTAGATATGATGAAGGATACTGTGATGAGGGAGCAGCAGTCAGAGAGGAGAGAAAATGCCACACTACTTGCTTTGAAGTTGGAGGAAGAGGCCACAAGCCATGGCATGCAGGAGGCCTCTAGAAACTGGAAAAGGTCAGAAACTCCCTTCCTCCCTAGAGCAGACAGAAGAAACACAGGTCTGTCTGCACTTGCATTTTAGTGCAGTGGAATTGATTTTGGACTTCTGCCCTCTAGAATTGTAAGACAGTATGTGTTAGTTTAATTTTAGCCTTTTTTTTTTTTTTTTTTTCTCATGGCGCTTTCAGTTTTAAAAAGTTCTAAAGATTTGCCAGTCTTCAGTTTCTCAGTAATTTGGTATTTCAACTTGCTCTGTGTAATTAAAATGTTTTAGGAACTTTCATTTCAAATTTCCTCAATCAGAAGGTGGGGAAAGATGACAGAATAGAAGCTTACACTGTTCATCCTCCCACAGAACATGAATTTTAACAACTATGGGCTCACAGAAAAGTAGCCCCACAAGAACCAAAAATCAGATGAACAATCACAGTACCTGGTTTTAACTTCATACCACTGAGAGAGGCATTGAAGAGGGTCTGCACTATAGACAAAATGGATCAAGATATTTACAGAACCCTTCATCCAATGGCTGCAGAATAATCCTTTTTCTTTTCAGGACATGAATCATTCTTGAGGATACATTTTACATCAGTTCACAAAACAATTCTTAAAACATTTAAAAAATGAAGTATTATCACAGATCAATAACAATAATAATTTTGGAAACTATACAAACACATAGAAATTAAACAATATGCTCCAAAATGATCAGCTGGTCAATGAAGTAATTAAGAAGAAAATTTAAAAATATATATCCAAACAAATGATGATGGAAACACAACATATCAAAAGCTATAGGTTACAGTAAAAGTGGCACTAAAATGGAGATGTATAACTATAAGTGCCTACACATCAAAAAATGAGAAACACTTTAATCAAATAATGTATCTTAAAGTACTAGAAAAGCAAGAGTCAACTGAAACCAGAATTAGAAGAAATAATAATCAAAGCAGAAATAAATGAAAGTGAAGAAACCAATATTAAAAATCAGTAAAACCAAAAAATTGTTTTTCTAAAAAAGATAAAAAAAAATTGACAAATCTTAGCCAGACTAATGAAGAAATAAAGAGAGAACATAAAATCAGAGATGAATAAATAAAATAAATAATTAAAATTAGAGATATAAAGTAGACATTGGAACTAATACCACAGAAATTCAAACGATCATAAGTGGCTACTATGGACAACTATATGCCAATGCATTGGAAAATATAGAGAAAGTAGATAAATTCTTACACATATACAACCAACCAAGATTGAACACTGAAGAAATCCAAAACCTACACAGACCAATAACAAGTAAAATATTAAAGCTGTAATAAAAAGTCTTTCAGTAAAGAAAAGCCAGGGACCCAATAACTTCACTACTGAATTCTACCAAGCATTTAAAGAAGAATGAATACCAATCCTACTCAAACTATTCTAAAAAATAGAGAAGGAGGGAATACTTGCAAACTCATTCTGTGAAGCCAGTATTGCCCTGATACCAAAACCAAACAAAGACACTCAAGAAAAGAAAAATACAGGGCAGTGTCTCTGATGAATATAGATGCAAAAAGCCTCAAAAAGGTCTTTCATCATGACCAAATGGGATTTATCCCAGAAATGCAAGGATGGTTCAACATATACAAACCAATCAATGGGATACATAATATCAACAGAATGAAGAATAAAAATCATATACTGACTTCAATTGATGCTGAAAAAGAATTTGATAAAATTCAACATAGCTTATAATAAAAGCCATATATGACAGACCTGTGGCTAGCATATTGAATGGGGAAAAACTGAAAATGTTTCCTCTAAAATCTGGAACATGACAAGGATGTGCATCTTTATCATTGTTATTCAACATAATACTAGGAGTCTTAGCTCCAGCCATGAAACTACAGAAAGAAATAAACATCATCCAAGTTGTAAAGAAATAAGTCAAATAATTTTGTTTTGCAGATATATGATCTTATATTTGGAAAAACCTAAAGACTCCATCAATTCTATTATAACTGATAAATTCACTGAAGTTGCAGGATACAAAAACAGCATACAAAAATCTCTAGCATTTCTATATGACAACAGTGAACAATCTGAATTAAAAAATAACCCCATTTACAATAACCTCACATAAAATTAAATAGACAGGAACTAACTTAACAAAAGAAGTAAAAGATCTCTACAATAAAGACTACAAAACATTGATGAAATAAATTGAAGAGTACATCAAAAATGCAAAGATAGCCCATGTTCATGGATTGGGAGACTCAATATTGTTAAAATGTCCACACTACCCAAAGCAAACTACAGGTACAATGCAATCCCTATCCACATTTCAAGGATATGCTTCACAGAAATAGAGAAAACAAGTGTAAAATTTATATGAAAACACAAAAGACCCAGAATAGCCAAAGCTATCCTGAGCAAAATAAACACTAGAGGAATCACATTATCTGACTTCAAATTATACTATGGAGTTATAGTAATCAAAACAGCATGATACTTGTATAAAAACAGACATATAGACGAATGGAACAGAATAGAGATTCTAGAAACAAATTCACACATCTACAGTGAACTCATTTTCAACAAAGTTTTCAAGAACATACATTGGGAAAAAGACTATCACTTCAATAAATGTTTCTGGGAAAACTGAATAGCCATATGAAAAGGTAACTAGATCACCATATGTTGCCACATACAAAAATTAAATCGAAATGAATTAAAGTCTTAAATGTAAGACCTCAAACTGTAAAATTACTACAAAAAACATTGAGTAAACTCTCCAGGACATTTTTCTGGGCAAAAATATATTGAGTAATACCCCACAATCACAGGCAACCAAAGCAAAAATGGACAAATGCAATCACATCAAGTTAAAAAGCTTCTGCACACCAAAGGATACAATGACAAAGGTGAGGAGACAAGCCACAGAATGGAAGAAAATGTTTGCAAACTACCCATCTGACAAAGGATTAATAACCAGAATATATAAGGAGTTCAAACAACTCTATAGGAAAAAAATCTAATTAATCTAATCTAATCATCTATGTAATCCAATTAAAATAGCAAAATATTTGAATACACATTTTTCAAAGGAACACATACAAATGGTAAACAGGCATTTGAAATGTGCTCAACATCACTGATCATGAGAGAAATGCACCCCTGTTAGAATGGCTTTATGCAAAAGACAGGCAATAACAATTGTTGGTGAGGATGTGGAGAAAAGGGAGACTTTTTACTGTTGGTGGGAATGGAAATTAACACAACCACTGTGGAGAATATTTGGAGGTTCCTCAAAAAACTATAAATAGAGCTACCATAGAATCCAGCAATCCCACTGCTGGGTACCCAAAAGAAAATAAATCAGTTTATCAAAATGATATCTGCACTCCCATGCTTTTTGCAGCACTGTTCCCAATAGCCAAGTTTTGGAAGCAGCCTAAGTGTTCAACAATACATGAATGGCTAATGAAAATGTGGTACTTATATACAGTAGAGTAGTATTTAGCCATACAAAAATGAGATCCTGTCATTTGCAACTCCACGGAGGTAACTGAAGGTCATTATGTTAAGTGAAGTAAGTCAAGCACAAAAACACAAACATCGCATGTTCTCACTTATTTATGGGAACTAAAATTCAAAATAATTAAACTCATGGAGATAGAATAGAAGGTTAGTTACCATAACCTGAGAAGGGTAATAGTAAGTGGATGGAAGCAAGTAGGGATGGTTTATGTGTACAAAATAATAGTTAGAAAAAATGAATAAGACCTAGTACTTTATAGCACAACAGAGTGACTATAGTCAATAATTTATTTGTACATTTTAAAATAACTAAAACAATATAATTGGATTGTTTGTAACACAAAAGACAAATGGTTGAGAGAATCTATACCTCATTTTTCATAATGTGATTATTACATATTGCATGCCTGTACCAATATATCTTATGTATTCCATAAATATATAAGCATACAACATACCCACAAAAATTACGAATTAAAAATTTAAAAATGGCTGGGAGTGTTGGCTCACACCTGTAATCCCAACATTTTGGGAGGCCAAGGCAGGCAGATCACAAGGTCAGGAGTTAGAGACCAGCCTGGCCAACATGGTGAAACTCCATCTCTACTAAAAATACCAAAATTAGCCAGGTGTGGTGTGGGCACCTGTAATCACAGCTACTCACGAGGCTGAGGCAGGAGAATTGCTTGGACCCAGGAGGCAGAGGTTGCAGTGAGCCAAGATCACACCACTGCACTCCAGCCTGGGTGACAGAGCAAGACTCCATCTCAGAAAAAAATAAAAATAAAAAAATAAACAATTAATTGACAACTTGTAATGTTTTGGGGAAACATCAGATCTAAGGTGTTCTAAATTCCACATACGCTATGGTATGAAAAAAGAAATATGGATTTCTGCTAATTTCAGGAAATTCCTTCTTATGCATATGTGTAAACTTCCTGTAATTTTGTCATTCAAAGCAGAAAAATAGAGCTAAATAGAGAAATGCTAGGCTACATTTCCATAGAAGCAATAAAGATAGTTTAATATAGCAGAATATATTCCACTGACGACACATACTTTATTTTAAACAACTTTCCCCATCTTCACAAGAAATACATAAACTAAAAATAAATAGGTCTTCTTGTGGGTTTTGATGTTGGCTTATTAAGAACTTCTGCTTGAAAAGATGCCCCCTGACAGACACAAACTTCAATTCCTACCAAGTGTGATATACCCAGCCACTTTTCAAAATATTTGAACACAATGCTTTTTAAAACAGGCTGTACCTTTCAGCCTGGAAGCTACAGCAGATGTTTTTGCTACTTTTGCTACTAAAGGCAGTGCTGGTTGCTGGTGGAACTGCAGGTGGCACGGCCTGAAGCCAGATTAAGTGTCCTCCTGCTCCCTCTGCCCTTTTCTGCTATTGCTGCAGATTGGCAGTCACTTCCAGGAAGCCAACTGGCAAGGCTGTCATGATCCTGGAGTTTTCATATTTTTCCCTACAGCTGAGAGAAGTCAATGAGTAACAAGCATCCCGCTGATAGACAAAAGACACAAATGTCTCCAAGGCCAAAATATCACTTTTTTATGGACAAATGAAAACTGTCTGAATTAAGTTGATACGTTTTCTCAGCTCTTCATATTTACTTTGTTTTTTTAATCATCTGTACAAACAGTAGGATGGGAATTAGATGAAAGTATTCATCTGTTGTTTTCACAAATTTTAAAGAATTTTTTTAATTCATAAAGATTATATTGAGCCTTTTTTTCAAAATATAATATTGTTTTCAAAAGTTTGTGATAATGTGAGCATGCCAAATACCATTCGAGATTCTTGGGCATTATTCAGTCATATAAAAAATCCTTAAAAGCACCACTTTGATCATCCGACAGTTATACTGACCAAAAAACTGATCTCTGCTGAAGCAATGAGAAGTACATTATTCACCCTGACATGTCTATTAACCAGTCCCCACCTGCCAGACCCACCAAGATGCTGTCAGCAGCTATTCCACGGGTGGTAATTCTGGCAGGCTCTGAGATATTACAGAATGCTTGGATAAATATCACTTCACTTTCTTGGACTCCCAAGATTCAGGCGTTTTGACTTCAGAAGAGCATGGAGGATGTTATTGCATCATTATTTTAAATTTCAAAGTTAATTTCAATATTTTCTAATGCTTCCTTAAAGCATGGACTCTGAAAAAAGCAAGTTAATCAAAGGATGATCTTGAAACTATTCAATAGTGGCTTTTCATTGAATAAAACAGTATCACATTGAAAGACAAAAATTCACATATATTGTATATTTCTCAATCACATGTATATTAGGTTTCAGAACTTTTTAAATTATAATTGAAAATACATATTATTGCTAAGACATCCATTTTTAATTTCTCAGGTATCATTAATTTTTAAATTGACCTCCTAAAACCAAGTTTTAACAGATTATGAACATAAATCTTAATGATTAGACAAGCTCTAAACACCTCTTATGACTTCATAAATAGGAAAAAAAATCTGTATAACAGAAATTATAAAACACAAGGGACATTCCACAAGTCATTAAAATGGAAGTGTGTGGTTAATGCTAAATAATTTATTTTCTTTCTAAGATGGTAGAATTCTACCCAATATATAAATATGCTTAGCTTACCAATAAACTTCCTCAGAAAACAGGTGACTGGAGTATACCCTAATAAAAGTAGATAATAGGTAGATGTTAGGATCTTCCTTAATCCAGTTGTCTATTAAAAATATAATGGAATTGAAATTTCAAGGAAAAGTAACTTACTGCATATAAAAATGTCAAAATATCTAAACTTTCAAAGCAAATTGTGTATATGCATTATATATGCATATAAATATATATTAATATGTATGTATATATAATTTGCTTTATTAAAATAAAACTGTCTACATTTTTGAACTAGAGAAGTAACAAGAAAAGCAAAAATCAGTTCAATAAAGACTAGAATATATTTTTCTACTTATATTGCAATAAAAATAATAAATGACAAGAAAATGCTTAATCTCTGCTCAGTCATAATAAAAGTTGCCTTTATCTTGCATTACTCTCTTAGCTTACTTTTTAACAAGATCACATTCTGTAAGCTATGTTTATTAGAAAACTCTTACTCTATACATTTCTTATGCTATTGAATGTAAAATAACTAGATACTAATAGCCTGAGAGACTTTTCTCCGTGGAATATTAAATTGCATTGCATTGAGGAAAGAGGGGCACAGCACTTTGCTAGAAGGGCTCAATCAAGTGTATACTCTAGAAAGCAGCGGCTTTACTTGTGAAGGCATTTAAACATATATTTTCCATTGCCAAAATCTACAAAGAACACTGATTCAGTGGAGGAATGCAGCCCCCAAAGAGAATAAAAATGTAGTTCACCAATGTTCCTAAAACACAAAGTGACTGTGTCAGATAGTTGTTCAGGAGTTAATGAGAAATGAAAACAGTCTGTGATTAGTAATAAGAGTCTTGTTGCAAGAACCAGACATCACAAAATAGAAATCTTGAGATAAGACAGTTTCAGACCAAGAATTCTGCCTAGCCAAGATGATTAAGCATCATTACAAGCTATTTAGAGAGAGGAACAGGAAAGTGAATTTTTTAAACCCGTACATTATATATAGCATTGTTCCTCAATATTTTATCTACCTTCTGTGTGATAAATTAAACATATTAGCCCTCCTGTAACAATGTCTAGATATTCTTATAACTGAAATTCTCATTTGTGTCTCCAAACCAGACAATATTCTGTCAAGCTTTACTTCCTTTTTTGTATGTATTATATGTATGTATTATAAATAATATTTAAGTGTTCTCAATACAAAATTATGTAACATGCTTTTAGAAATTTCAAATGTTCCTCTTCCCCACTGACTGCCCCACAGACTTTGAACACTTCAGGCAGATCCAAATGTTGTATCTTCAGCTTATAGCACAATACCTGGTAATCAAAAATGTTTGATCATAGGAGAAATCATGAAGAATAAGAAGAACAAGTATAGCAATGAAAAAAATGTATACCCTAGTAACTGTATGGAGATTAGCTGAGAATCTACAGAAATTAAAGAAAAATTTCTATTTCAATGCAGCCAATTGGCTATACGTACATATCATCTTACTCTAAAAACCCGTCTAGAATAATAGTAAAAAATTACAGGGCTGGGTATATTGGCTCATGCCTGTAATCCCAGCACTTTGCGGGGCTGAGGGAGGGGGAGTGCTTGAGCTCAGGATTTTGAGATCTGCCTGGGCAATATGGCAAAACCCTGTCTCTACAAAAAGCACAAAAATCAGCCAGGCATTGTGGTGAATGTCTGTGGTCCCAGTTACTCAGGTGGCTCAGGCAAGAGGATTACTGGAGCCTGATAAGTCGAGGTTGCAGTGAGCTGTGATCACGCCACTGCACTCCAGCCTAGGTGAAAGAGCAAGACCCTGTCTCAAAAGAAAAAATTACAAAACACGAATCATCACAAACAAAAGTAGTATCAAAAATATCAGTGAACAAAGGACCTCAACAAATATTTGGAAGGTGGCAGCTGATAAAGTAGTAAACTTTTCAGAGACAAAAACCTGAAATGCCTTCAGAGGCCAGCACTGAATGAAATGAAGCTGATAAGGCTTTTGGACATATTCAGATCCAAGGCAAGCATGAATGATCTTGGAGACTAAAAATAAGGAAATTGATAGAAAATTTTCATATAGAGATATTAGACTCCTTGGGTCCCTTCTAATTTGTGCTCCAAATTTGAAAAATATTCTAGAGATTAGGTCATTTAAGAATGCAAAGAAAATTTATTTTCCACGCATGCCATTTTACAAATCAATTGAATAGAGGCAAGACAAGAAAAATGGAAAATTGATATACTAGCAAACCAGGGATTTAGCAAAGAAAAGCGACAAAGAAGAGATCCAGGAAATCGACCTTATAGCACTCCAAAGGAAGAATCAGCCTGGATGTGACTAGGAAAGTAGATTGTTGCAAGGAGAATATCACCAAGGGGAAAAACAGCTTTGCTAGATCATCTGCTATGTTTGAGTGTATGGCCTGGGGAAAGCACAAGCAGGCATGTATTAGGGTTCTCCAGAGCAACACAACCAACAGGACACAGAGATTAACAGAACTGGCTAACACAGTTATGGAGGCACAGAAATCTCACGAGAGGACTTTCGCAAGTTGGAGAAACAGGAAAGCTTGTAGTGTGACTCAGTCCACATTCAAATGTCTCACAATCAGGGAAGCTAATGGTATCACTCACAGCCCTTCTCAGCCCAGTCTGAGGCAGAGGGCCCAAGAACCTGGGGTACAGTTGTTGCAAACCTGGAGTCCAAAGCTGAAAAACTTGGAGTTCTGATGTCCAAGAGCAGGAGAAGAGTGGCTGAGTCCAGAAGTGTGCATGCAGACATGCGAGACAGACAGAAAGAGAGGATTAGTTTTTAACTTTTAGTTCTATCTTGACCTCAGCCCACTAAACAGTGCCCATTCAGATTTGGTGAGGGCAGATCTCCCTTACACATTCCACTAAGTCATGCAGCAGTCTTGCAGAAACGCCCTCACAGACACACCCAGACATAGTGCTTTACCAGCCATCTGGATATCTTAATTCAGTCAAGTTGAAATCTAAAATTACCCATCAAAAGGTACATGACAGATTCTACATTAAATAAATAAAGCTAGGTACATAGAAAATTATGCAAGTTCGAAAAATAAATTTTACTGTCAAAAGAAAAAGTTGAACAAGGTTGCAAATAAAATCATAATATATACTTCACCTTGCATTGAATAACATAGATATGACAATATAAATATGAATTATTAAATAAATTTACTAAAATATTTGAAAAGATACCCAAAATATCACAAAGAGAATTTACTTCTAGATGAAAACAGTGGAATAGGTTTTGGAAAGAACCATTTTAAGGTACTCACATATTTTCTGTATACATATATAAGGGTCTCAAATAGGATAACATTGTTCTCTATGCAAAAAACATTGAGGTAACGGCTAAGAAGTCTCAACCTGACACTATCAAATATTTTTGTTTGCATAATACATATCTAATTCTTCTTGCTTAACAAATAAGTACATATGCTTATCTTTCAGTTTATAATGAATTCAGTACTTGAATAGTAATAAATAGATCCTGTAGTTTGGAAATATCAAAAAACAACTTTCCTAAATGCTGGTTTACAAGGATGCTACATATCCAAGTTTGGGGCTAGGGGCAGGAGGAAAATGGTGGATTCTTGCTAGATAGATGTCTATCTTCTGTGTAAAAACAGATAAGGTGAAAGGATTTATATTCTTCCCCCGGTCCATATGTATCATATAAAAGTACTAAAATATGTATACACAAGTAACTATACCATGAGGCAGAACTACTTCCAGATCAACAGGTCTAATCACATATTAATATAATGAACTAGAATGATAATTTTTGAGAATGGAAATTCAACTAAGGCCCTTTCAGGCTAGAGAGTGACAGAAGGTCACAGAGTAGGAATAGCTATGAGATAGGTCAGCAAATAGCTATGGAAATTGGAAGCCTGCTGTTGGTGGTAGTATGGGAAAAAATAGTTCTTCAGACCAGTAATTGGATACTAGGTAGCAAATAGTATGTTGACTTGCTCTAGTAAAGAAAACCCAATGAATGCTACGTTAGCAATTGGAGTTGCTACACGATATGGGTGATAATCCATTGTCAATCTCCATAGTCCATCTCCTTTTTGCATAGATGAGAGGGGTGATTAGAATAGGATATGGTAGAAATCACTACTCCTTTGTTCTTCAATTCCTCGAAGGTAGTACTGATTTCTCTGGATCATTCAGGAATGCATACTGCTTTGGGTTATCTAGTTTTGTAGGTATAGGTAGATCTAGTACTTTCCATTTAGCTGGTTCTACTATAATAGCTCTTATCTCACTAGTCAGATAACCAATATGGAAAATGCCGCTCCTTGCTGAGTATGTTTATTGTACACTATGGTTTCAGAAACTGAGAAAATAATCATTGGATGTGTTCAGGGACCAAATGATTCCAATGTAAACTGAATCTCAGACAAAAGTCATTTGTTACCTGGCCTTCATATATCCCTAACCCAACTGACTGGCTGGACACTAGACTTTTCAGACACTAGAGTCAGTATAGAGTTAAATTCAAGTAATTCTGGAGAATCTTGGAGAATCTGGGAAGAGGCAGCATGATCAATAATACAGTACGAAGGATCTCTCTGGGTGAAATCTGGTTATTAGAGTAACTACAGAGTCCTTGTCTCTGAAAATTACATGCTTCAGTTTTAAGGTTCCATCATCCTAAGTGGATTTATGGAGTCCACTGTGGTGACTAAAGAGGATGATCACTTCTCCATATGTTCATGACCATTCCTGTGCCGCCTTCTGTTACTTGTTCAAATGTTTTGTCCATTTAATAATTGGGTTGTCTTTTTAGTTTTGACTTGTAGATGTTCTTCACATATTCTGAATGTTATTTTTCAGATGTTTATTTCAAATATTTTCTCTTATTCTTTGGCTTGACTTTTCACATTCTTGTGTCTCTTTAGAAGTACACATTTTTAATTTTTATGAAGCCCAAATAATTTTTTTTCATTTTCTATGTTGATTTATTTTTTAACGGTATCTAAGAAATCTTTCCCTACCTCAAGATCATGAAGATATTTTTCTAGCTTTCCTGTATTAACTCTTACTTTTAGGTCAGTGGTTGACCCAGATTAAGTTTTGTTTCTCCATGGAGTAAGGTAAGTATCAATTTTCATTTGTTTTTCCATAGAAATTATTAGTTATTGCAGTCTTAATTGGATATGATCTTCTTTCTGCATGGAATTACCATGGTCAATTTGTTACATATCAACTGACTATGTATATGTGGGTCCATATTTGGGCTCCATCTCCTCTACTAAGCTATTCATCTATTTTACACAAATATCTGTCTTGCAACAACTGTCTATGTCACATTGTCTTGACTACTGCCCCTTTGTACAACCTCTTAAAATTAGGTAGCGTAAATTCTCCCATTTTATTATGCTTTTCATGACTATTCTGGATCTTCAAGAGCCTTCTAATTTCCAGGAAAAAAAAAATATATATATATATATATACACACACACACACATACTTAAACTTTACCAAAAAACAAAAAAAAAAGAAAAGGCCTGCTGAAATTTTCATTTAGGATTACATTAACATGTAAATCATTGTGGGGAGAATTTGAAGCTTAACCATATTGTGTCTTCTAATCCAGAAATATGGCATATGTCTCCATTTATTTACATCTTTTAAAATGTTCTTTCAGCAATGCTTTTTAGTATGTATTTCTACGTATTTTTCTTTTCATTTCAAATGGGAAGTGGAGGATTAGAGAGATCTAACAATTTACCTCAACACACGGGCAAAGCCATCTTTAACTCCAACGGATGCTCTTTCGTAAAAATATTTAAGGAGATTTAAAATTTCCTAATTCAACTCCCCTCACTTATAGTTGCAGAAGTGAAGTCTCAAAACTTAGAGGTGCCTGAGATTATCAACTGTACTCATATAAAAACTGTCACCTACTTGCAGATACGATTCCAAAATTAGTATTTTTCTGATGCATCCTACCTTCTCTTGTACCTGCTTGAAAATTTAAAAAGCATAAAAAGACATTGAACTTTATAAAACACTGAGTTTTTCTCCACTTCTTCATCCAGCAACAAGCTATTCAGTGCTTATTATGTTGTTTAATAAAAGTGTCTAGCAGGTTCTTAAAAGTTCTACTGGAATTCACACCTTCTCATTATTAAGTGACTGTACGAGGTAAAATTAAGTTAGAAGGGAAAAAACACACCTATGACAAACACAGAAAAATGTAATATAAAGACCTACTAGCTCATAATAGCGGATTAACTAATACAGGGTAGAGGTAATGCTAAAGAGCAGGCAAACAATACATACAGGGAGCAGCCACGACACCAGGTCTGGGCTGACCCAGAGAAAGCACAAGAGAAACAAAGGTGCAAGGGGATACACTTAGGTAAGGTTCAGGCCTTGTTAGAGAGAGTGTATCTATGGTCCACTTGGTGATGGAGTCAGCATGGTGCCACAGGCAAGGGTAGTTATCAGAAATCCACCTACTGAGGCACCAGTGAAATTCCTGGGAAGCTAGCTGAGATACCAGTGAAATTTCTGAACACTGGGATATGGGGAAGACCTGCTGGGAAGCCAGCCTCAGGGGCTGCTAAAGCTCACTAAGAGGTCACTCAGTGGGATGCAGGGAAATTTGCTGAAGGTCACCCCTGGATGTCTCACATGTCACCAGCAGCAGCATGCTACAGGAACAAGAGAGAAAAAGCACAGTGTGACAGAGAATAGAAGCTCCTTAAACTCCTTCCTCTGGCAGTGTCTTCTGCTGTCCTAGACTGACAATGCTTTGCATTGTATCAGTCAGAAAAGAAGAAATGTTTATAGGGTCTGGGTCTAATATCACAAAGTAAGATAAAGAAGGGTAGATTTTGAGTTGAGCAGCAACGCGCTGATAACCAGCACAGTGACTAGGTAACATACACTCCCCTCACTGACCAAAGGATGTAGTAGGAGCAAATCCAAGATCAAAAGAACAATCTTTAAAAACCGTGATATTTATAAAATCACGATAAAGTTGAACAGTAAATAAAATGATTTAAGTATTAAGTGGTTCTAGATATATTAAATCATTCTATTCAAACGAAATTATTAAAGATCTACCATACAGAAAGCACTGTGTAAAGCACTACAGGATTTAGAAATCATTGTGACCTAAGGTCCCATCTGAACTCCTGTGACAGGATTCCATGTCCAATCCTAGCAGTATTGAATTCAGTTTCCATCCATGCTTATATACTCAAAACCTTTGCTTCAGCAACCCTCGTTCTCTTTTGCATTAATTTTTTACATTGTCTATAAAACATTTTGAAAGAAGTATTTTGTTTCTAATGTCTCTTTCCCCATGGTCTTTTCAACCTATTCCAATAAGTTCTCTTTTCCGTTGATCAATTAAGTGTCTGTATCAAGAAATACCATTTGACCCAGCCACCCCATTACTGGGTATATACCCAAAGGATTATAAGTAATGCTGCTATAAAGACACATGCACATGTATGTTTATTGTGGCACTATTCACAATAGCAAAGACTTGGAACCAACCCAAATGTCCATCAGTGACAGACAGGATTAAGAAAATGTGGCACAGATACACCGTGGAATACTATGCAGCCATAAAAACGATGAGTTCATGTCCTTTGTAGGGATATGGCTGCAGCTGGAAACCATCATTCTCAGCAAACTATCGCAAGAACAGAAAACCAAACACCGCATGTTCTCACTCATAGGCGGGAACTGAACAATGAGATCACTTGGACACAGGAAGGGGAACATCACATACCAGGTCCTATTGTGGGGAGGGGGTAAGAGGGAGGGACAGCATTAGGAGATATACCTACTGTAAATGACGTGTCAGCAGTAATAGCTCTTTCTGAAAACCTTACAGCGAGAAGCAGTTTCCTTGCCTTTTGAATTTTCTTACGGCCACATGTAGGCCTTTTTTCTTATTTCTTCTTTCACCTTCAAAGTCCACCACTACAGTGTCCACTTCCATTATCTCATCACCTTCTTTCCTGAGTCATCCTGCATTCCCTTATAAAACCCCTCCTGAATACAACGGACTCACAAAGGATATTTAAGGATAACCTGCCCTCCTCAAGATCCCCAACCTAACCACATCTGCAAAGTCTCTCTTACCATGTGAGGCAACATATTCACAGGTTCCAGGGATTAGGATGAGATCTTTCGGGACCATTATTCAGCTGACCACACCCACTGATCATCAGAGATGCACACTCACCTCCCTGCTGTTTCTCGCATGTGACTGGCACCCACCTATCTCAGAAACTTTGCACTTACAATTCCATATATCTAGAATGCTCTTTCCCTAGAGAGCTACATCAATTCATTCTCAAAGTCTTTTCATGGTACACTATAAAGCTTTACACACATGCCTTGGCTCTTATTTTGTATGCTTTACTTTTCTGCCTTGGTATTTATCACCATCTAATGTAAAATATATTACATTTATCATGTTTAATGTCCATTCCTCCACTAGAATCTAAGTTCTAAGATAGAAAGGATTATTTTCTACTTCACTCAATTTTTAACTCAAGAGCTTACAACAGTGCCAGCCGTATAGGAGGTGTGCAGTAATAGTGAGTAAATGTTAAATAAAATGCTAAATTGCACGATAAAAAATATATCCAAAGTCCCTGCCGTTATGGACCCATATTGTGAAAACTCTGTTCTGAAAAAAATAACACCATGGGCTGTTTAGGTTTAGATGAAATACCAAAGGTGGAATCAACCTCAAATAGTCTTCTGTATTAAGAATTCCAGCTTTAAAATGCCCACTGAATATAAACTGCTGAATGGCTCGTTAGACAAACAAATTCATCATTTCCAAATACAAACTCCTTACTGAGCTTCCTATGTCCAAGTGTGGGGACATTATAAAAGTCTCAGTGATTCATTTTCAAAATCTAGGAGTATTGCCATCTCCTCTAAAATACATTTCAACTTTCATTCCTGTCTTAAATCCGCTCCCTCAAGTATGAAGTTCTGAGCAGATAAGCTCGTATGAGTCATACTGTGAAAGACTCTTGGGAGCAACACTTATAAGGGAGCACAGACAGAAGAATTGGTCAGAAGCCATTAAAATGTCACACATTGCACATGCGAACTCAGTCAATCCTATAGTAGCTCTGGAGATAGGCCCTTCAGAGTTATACCAAAATGTAACAAGGGTACTAGTCATTGTACACTTCCCCCCATGCACATTACCCTGTTATTGAAGAGAATGTGTAATCTTGTATAAAGGAGCTCTCTTTGGCCAAGGGCAATTCCCAAATAATTCAGCAGCAGGTCACCAGCTGCCAACCATCTTGGGTGCTAGGGGAACGAGTCTCTGTCCGGAAGAGGCATCTGCTACAGTCCATTTCTTCCGTCACATCATGTAGCAAGCCCAACTCATCTGGGAAAAAAAAAACCTACAGCATTCTAGTTTTCCTTGTTTCTTAGTACATGAAGTCCTTGCCCATGCCTATGTCCTGAATGGTATTATCTAGGTTTTCTTCTAGGGTTTTTATGGTTTTAGGTCTAACATTTAAGTCTCTAATCCATCTTGAATTAATTTTCGTATAAGGAGTAAGGAAAGGATCCAGTTTCAGCTTTCTACTTATGGCTAGCCAATTTTCCCAGCACCATTTATTAAATAGAGAATCCTTTCCCCATTTCTTGTTTTTCTCAGGTTTGTCAAAGATCAGGTGGCTGTAGATGTGTGGTATTATTTCTGAGGGCTCTGTTCTGTTCCATTGGTCTATATGTCTGTTTTTGTACCAGTACCATGCTGTTTGGGTTACTGTAGCGTTGTAGTATAGTTTAAAGTCAGGTAGTGTGATGCCTCCAGCTTTATTCTTTTGGCTTAGGATTGTCTTGGCAATGCGGGGTCTTTTTTGGTTCCATATGAACTTTAAAGCAGTTTTTTCCAATTCTGTGAAGAAAGTCACTGGTAGAGTGACGGACTGGATTAAGAAAATGTGGCACATATACACCATGGAACACTATGCAGCCATAAAAAACGATGAGTTCGTGTCCTTTGTAGGGACATGGATGCAGCTGGAAAACATCATTCTCAGCAAACTATCGCAAGAACAGAAAAACAAACACCGCATGTTCTCACTCATAGGTGGGAACTGAACAATGAGATCACTTGGACACAGGAAGGGGAACATCACACACCAGGTCCTATTGTGAGGAGAGGGGAGAGCGGAGGGATAGCATTAGGAGATATAACTAATGTAAATGACGAGGTAATGGGTGCAGCACACCAACATGGCACATGGATACATATGTAACAAATCTGCACGTTATACACATGTACCCTAGAACTTAAAGTATAATTATATATATATATAATAGTACAAACAGTAGTCTCTATCACTGTAACTGGCTGGTAGTTCTCTAGTGATCTTCTTCTCACCCCCTCAAATATTCCACTCAAGGTTCCCCATCATCTTAGCTAGCACCATGCTTGGTCTGTGAGAATTATCTATTGGGGTAACCCAGCCCTCATTCCTGAGGGTTCTCAGCCTCTTTCTCAAGCGTTGGGTGGCTGCATTTGTTTATTTATCAATAAATTTAAGCTTGAAGAAATGTCCTAGAGCAGAGGTAAGTACACACTGGGTTCCACAGCCAAATCCTGTCATTTTGTAAATAAAGTTATATTAGAACATAGTCATGAATTTTCTACAGCTGTAGCTGTGACCCACAATGCATGGCCTATAGGTATTACATAGCTCTTTCCAGAAAAAGTTGACCATCTTGTGCCTAGAGGATTTGTTCTTTCTTGCACCAAATGCCTAAGAGCAGTTCTTGCACATCCTGATAATTAACATCAACTATCCTGCCAGTGTGACCTTGGAAATGACATAGTGGCAGCCACACCTTAGCGTTCAATTGTGCTCTCCCTGAGTCTTCTGATTGATCATTCCTCCCCTGGATCACAGAACCTAAATTTTGGAGACAGAAAGCAGAAATTCCCCAAGTAGATGGCTGGGACAGACGAGAAGTTGTGAAAGTCCTACTTCTATACTTTGATGTTCAAACTGATAAATTTCACCTTTGATGGACACAGCTTGAGATAATAGTTTTTGGTATAGGATGCATTATTTCATCTTGGAGGATAGCGCCTCATCCTTGCAGAGTAACTCCTCCAGTCTTTCACCTCAGCAATGCCTTCAAAATGTTATATTTCCAGTAGCTCTCAGACATTGTAGTAAGGCCAGTAGATCCTGGAGGCCCATGCCCATTGCCATACCACCTTCAACATTCAGCTGGTCTCTTGCTTTGAGACAATATTAAAAAATACTGTGCCTGTGAAAATATCAGCTTGTGAACCAGTGAACAGTGGTGCTAGCCGAAGCCCTGCAGATAGAAAAGGCAAAATGGTAGCTGGATACATGTTGATTCTAGTAAAGATTAATGGTTGCTGCTTCTGGGACAAAAGAAGCCTGATGTAATAAATCTACCACCAAGTGGCTGCTTGGTCTCCGTGAGTGCTAGTGCAATACCAGGGTTTCAGCATGTCTGTTACTGCCATGTTAGACATATTACTCAGCAGCAGTTGCTCCTGAGGTTCTCAGGGACATAAGAAAGGTTTTGACAACAAAATGTACAATATGAGTTTCTCAATGTGTAATGTTAATAACCTAATATCTAGGCAGGGATAATTCATAACCTAATGAGTCAATATGCTGCAGAAGAGTATTCAGGGCTTCCAGGAACACTGTTTTGCCCCTTAGAAAAGAGGTTAATTACCATTCAGGACATAGGCATGGGCAAGGACTTCATGTCTAAAACACCAAAAGCAAGGGCAACTAAAGCCAAAATTGGCAAATGGGATCTGATTAAACTAAAGAGCTTCTGCACAGCAAAAGAAACTACCATCAGAGTGAACAGGCAACCTACAGAATGGGAGAAAATTTTTGCAATCTACTTATCTGACAAAGGGCTAATATCCAGAACCTATAAAGAACTTAAACAAATTTACAAGAAAAAAACAAACAACCCCATCAAAAAGTGGGCAAAGGATATGAACAGACATTTCTCAAAAGAAGACATTCATACAGCCAACAGACACATGAAAAAATGCTCATCATCACTGGCCATCAGAGAGATGCAAATCAAAACCACAATGAGATACCATCTCACACCAGTTAGAATGGCAATCATTAAAAAGTCAGGAAACAACAGGTGCTGGAGAGGATGTGGAGAAATAGGAATACTTTTACACTGTTGGTGGGACTGTAAACTAGTTCAACCATTGTGGAAAACAGTGTGGCGATTCCTCAAGGATCTAGAACTAGAAATACCATTTGACCCAGCCATCCCATTACTGGGGATATACCCAAAGGATTATAAATTATGCTGCTATAAAGACACATGTACATGTATGTTTATTGCGGCACTGTTCACAATAGCAAAGACTTGGAATCAACCCAATGTCCATCAGTGACAGACTGGATTAAGAAAATGTGGCACATATACCCCATAGAATACTATGCAGCCATAAAAAAGGATGAGTTCATGTCCTTTGTAGGGACATGGATGCAGCTGGAAACCATCATTCTCAGCAAACTATCGCAAGAACAGAAAAACAAACACCGCATGTTCTCACTCATAGGTGGGAATTGAACAATGAGATCACTTGGACACAGGAAGGGGAACATCACACACTGGGGCCTATTGTGGGGATCGGGGAGTGGGGAGGGAGAGCATTAGGAGATATACCTAATGGAAAAGACAAGTTAATGGGTGCAGCACACCAACATGGCACATGTATACATATGTAACAAACCTGCACGTTGTGCACATGTACCCTAGAACTTAAACTATAATGAAAGAGAGAGAGAGAGAGAGAAAGAACGAAAGAAAGAACGAACGAAAGAAAAAGAGAAAAGAGGTTAATTAGTAAAAACACATACGGTATGTGTGCTGTAAGGCTCACATCGGGCAGATGTGGTGCAGATTAACCCCCCATCTTTCCTCACCTTTGTTCCTGAAGATTGTCTATATCAACTCTCTCAATGGCTCCTTTCCCATGTACTGCCTTTGGCTGTTTGGGTGCCAATAAAGTAATCTGGAGAAAGGAGGATGAGCTTGGCATAGTGATTCTCACACTTCTCTACCTGTAGGACTCTGCAAAGGGCCTTCTCCTTTCAGGCTGCAGGAACTAGCCATGTTGATCCTTCAGTGTAGAATGGCAACAGTCCCAAAATTTCTAATATTAATAATTTATAATATTAAGTTCTGATGTTAAGTCTACGTAAGGGCCACTGTAGCTCCTGGCATACTACCACGGGATTGACTGAGCTCTCACTTGCAATATGTGACATTTTAACTTCTTAATATCAGACTTACTATAATTCCCTTGTGGTTTACCTCATCCAAATCTATGTAATTGATCTACTTATTAAGCCATCTTTAAAATATCCTGTTTTTCATGTTCAATCATTTTCCTGTAGGGATCTCGACTGATATATTTTTAGAAATTTGGGTGGGGGAATTTAATAAAAATGAAAACCAAGAGATTATTTCTAAGTAACTAAGAAAAAGAATAAAAATTTTGAATGAAAATGTTTTGTTGATAATGAAGTGAGAATCTGGGCAAGTGATCAATTCCAATGGATATAATTAGCTGATAATATGTAATCTCTTGCAAGCAAGGTTCTAAGATGGAAACTCCAGGAATACTAAATCAAAATCAGATGTAATCTGCTTTTACTGATGTTGTTGAACCAGTAATTGTGTACATTAATACCAGAAGAGTGACCCAATTAATTCTTCAAGAATAAATCTACACCTTCCTCTACCATACCCCAAGCAGGCAAATATTTTCACTACTACCCTCCTTGTAATCCCCATCTATCACATCCTGTATCACTTATCTATTGCCACATTAATAATACATAACCAATAAAATAAAACATCTCTGGCTTAAACAATAACTACTTATTGCTCATGTGTATGGAGGCAGCTGTGACTAGAGAAAGTGGTTCTGCTAGTCTTGGTTGGATATGCACACATGTTGTCTGGCTGGATGTTGGGTAACTCAGCTATGCTCCACGTGGTCTCTCCTCCAGCAGGCTAGCTCTGGCATGTTCTCAGGGCAATGGAAGCACAAGAGGGCTCATGAGGCCTTCACTTGGAAACCTGCTGTGTCCTCAACCATATGCTGCTCAGCAAAAACTTTACAGGGCCAACCCAGATTCAACAGATGGGAAATGTCTCTACCCCTTAGGGAAAAGAAAAACAAAGTTACATGGCAATGGAAGGGACAACATAGAGGAAAAAATATTGGGGTTCTTCATGCCTCAGTCCACCGTGCGTGCCTTCTTTCAACCTCATCCTCTATCTCTGCAACTTTTCCCACCACCCAAAACTCACATCTTCAAAATAAGCATTTCCATTTTACATGACTGTAACTGTAGTTCCTTCTCATTTGCAAGGAGCACAGACTGAGACAAGGAACTTAAGTTGGAATGTACATTACAGAGACAGAAAATTGAGCATGAGCCTCAGGAAGAGCAGGGCTATATACCAGGTACCAATATCAGGACTTTAAGTTTTGTGCTCAGGTTGTTAAATGCCCAATCCACTCTCCAACTCTTTGCTCCCTATTTAGATCCATGATTACCCTGTTCCTCTCTCCATGTCAAGATATACCATAGAATGCACTTTCCCTAAGTCTAAACTCCCCTTTCCCTTACCCCAGCCCTACTAAGTAACCTTGACTACGCAGAGAGTAAGTTTTGGAGCTTTCCGAAGCAGGACGGTAAGTGGCATTGTAGGTTAAACAGCAGTCAGACATGACAAGACTTCTGATGACATCTCTGGTTGTAATACAGAACCTTTTCTCTTTATTACTATTATCATTATGAAGACTGCTTTTCCCTTTTTATGACTCAAAAATTGCTGCATGAAATGAGTCATAGAAAGAGAAAATATAAATTTCTGATGTGACTTTATACTGTGAGGAAATGTCCTCCCTCTACTAAATTGTTACTTACTATAACAATGGCAGTCATAATAACAGCATTTACATTCCCTTATCGATTTACAATTTTTATAACGCCGCCACAAACTTGTTTTATTTTTTATCACTGTTCCTAGCCACAGCTCTACTGTTGCCTGGACATGGTCAAAGTTCTGTCCTGCTCTCGGCCCCGTTTCCAGCAGTGGCCATGTTCCCCACAGAGGTCCTGCAGGGCGGGAGCTTCCATGAGACTTAGATCCATGGCAGCATTTCAAAGGGGGAAAGTCCTGGAGCGGACCTAGAGAATCTGAATCAGAGACAGAGACTTACTACATTTTTCTCTATTCATTATTAGTCTCAAACATTATTGCTTATCAGAGTGCATCTGCTAAAATATGAATTTTATTTTGTTTTAAATGTATTAATAGATATATTTGTATTATTGGAATGTTTCTGTGAAAAATGAATGTTTGAAACTGGGCACAGTGGCTCACATCTGTCATCCCTGCATTTTGGGAGGCCAAGTGGGTAGATTGCTGGAGCCCAGGAGTTTGATACCAGCCTGGGCAACATGGCGAAAAGCCATCTCTACAAAAAATACAAAAAATTAGCCAAGTGTGTTGACACGCACCTGTATTCCCCACTACTCAGCAAGATGAGGTGGGAGGATGGCTTGAGCCTGGGAGGTGGAGGCTACAGTGAGCCATGATCATACCACTGCACTCCAGCCTACGTGACAGAGCAAGACCTTGCCTTGAATAATAATAAAAAAATTTCCGCACATCATTCTCTCAGAGCCTGAGAGTAGAAGCCAGGAAATTTGAAGTTTAGTGAGCATCCTAGATGATTCTGATGACTCTTTTCTATCCTATTTGATTCATCAGCAGTATCTGTGCTAGTGAAGGTTGTCTTTTTCTCCAGGTCACTACATACGTGAAACTGTAACTGGCCACAAAGGCTAGGTCTTAGTAAGTACATGAAAACATCTGAGACAAAAAAGGGCCTATGCTCCCTTATTTTTCAAAACACACTAATATTTTTTAATATTTACAAATAAAACAGAACCTAATAAAATATAAATAATTATATCTGTATTTAACTTTGCATACATTTGCCTACAACTTTTTTTCCAGCTTCGTATTTACATTCAGAGATGCTGGTGGGGGAAATCTACAAATTGACAGATTTAATGAGAATGCTTACTTCACGTTCTGAAGTGAAAGGAACTTTTTATCCACTGGGCATCTGGTCTATGGGAGGTAATTTCACAAACATCATTTCACATACAGGCTGCCTCAATATAGTGGTCAGGAGGCTGGGCTCTGAAGACATTAGCCTGAATTCATATCCTGTCTTTCCACTATCTGTGTGACTTGGGAAAGTTACTTAATATCATTTCTATAAATAAGATGCATTAATATCATCTCTATAAATAAGGATAGGAAAGTGACTAACCTGATTAGTTCAAAGGGCTATGTAAAAAGAATTCAGACAAAACCTGAAGCATTATGACATAATAAACATAAAATACGAGCTATTTTAATTATTTTATAATTACAAACTCTATTCATTATTAATCAGAAGTCTATTTTGACGTATTTTTTAAATTAAGCCGAGCTGTCATTTGACTTAATTTAAGATGACTCAATTAAAAAATGCGGTACAGATGTACCCAAATTAGGATGATTCAACTGATGGTCTGTCAACTTTACAATGGTGAGTACGTAATTCAGATTCAGTAGAAATCTTAGAGTACACATTCAACCCTTCTCACTTTCACTATAGTATTCAATACGTTACATAAGATATTCAATGTTTTATTATAAAGCAGACTCCATATAACATGTTTCTGCCCAATGACAGACTGATTTAAGTGTTCTGAGCATATTTAAGGTAAGCGAGGCTAAGCTATGAAGTTCAGTAGGTTAGGCGTATTAAGCACACTTTTTAACTTACAAAATTTATGATAGGTTTAATCAGGACTTAACTCCATCATAAGTCAAACAGCATCTGTATTAATATATGGTAAATTTATTTAAGACTGTATTGTAAAATCATAGGCTTTATTACTATTGTCATTCTTTATCATTGATCCTTTGCCTGAATGAGAGGTGAGACAGCAAGCTGCCACTGTCAGATCCCACCTCGTGCTACTGATTCCTCAGAGAACAAGCCCTAAATCCTGAAAACAGTGCAATTTAGAATTCTATAACTGAATTACACTACTCTTTATTAAAAAGAAAAATATCTAACGATTTTTCTCTTGCCTTCTGCTGAAAATATTTTTAAGTATTAACTTCTTCATGCTTTGATTTCCATCATTTCACCATGGAATACCTCCAGGGTGAGAGCTATTTTGCATTTTTAGAGGCCTCCCTAACCTTCTCTCTTTGGCATTTGAGGAACTCTGACTGCGGTGATCACACAGGGCAAGCAGTAACGGAAAGCAAGGGCAGTCCCGCCTCTGTCTCTTACTTGTTGCAGTCTTTAAGGAAGAGAGGGGGAAAAGGGCTCTCTGATTAATTTCAGGCCTTCAAGTTTCAGCAATACCATGACATATTGGCGTTCTCTCCTTTTACGATTGCGGCTTTGCTCTTCTACTTCCTTTGCACACTCCTGCAATGGAAAGCTAACCTTTATGCTTTTACAGCCTGATGTGGCTCAGAGTCAAAGCGAAGCTGGCAATCAAAGGCTAGGATGGCATTTGAAAGGAAGACCTTACCAATGGGGCTCACAGTGGGAGCTCTCTAAAGCCCTTAAGTGTACCTTTTGAAACCAGCCTTCTCTGCATATCGTTTGTGACTAAAATGCTAATACTGTTAGTGCTCAAATTTTATTCCAATTCTCTTTAGGGTTTAGGTACTCTGCTATTCTCCGTGTTCACAGACCTGACGTTCAGATCACTGGACCATGTACTGGGCCTTTATTCTGATTTTACAACCGCTCAATTTCCTTTAGGGTTATTTTACTCATTGATATGTATTACACAGCCACAGGGTGATTACCCATAATGCATTTTCCTGCTTAAACATATTGATAGTAAGACTAGAGATAATAATGTATTCTACTCTGTAGAGATGACACTGCCAACCCTCAACCTCTGGGACTTTTAGATATATGGCAGAGATTTGGTTTGTTTGATTTGCAGTGCACTCATCTGATTTCCTATCTTCCTCTCATCATTAAGTGCACATGTTAGAATGAAGCCACAATATTCAACACTACTTTTATTACCTTCATACACAGTAATACCAAATCAATTGTAAATCTTTTTGAAGGGGAGGAAAGAAAATGGGCAGAAATAGGAGGTAAGACATAAACAGAAGTGTGATTATAGAAGGGCATGATTTTCTTTCTCTTTCTTTATTCTTAAGAAAATGGACTATTGAGACACGATAAAAAGGAGAGTTGGCCAGGTTTGGTGGCTCATGCCTGTAATCTCAGCACTTGGGGAGGCCAAGGCAGGAGGACTGCTTGAGCTCAGAATTTTGAAACCAGCCTGGGCAACATAGAGAGACCCTATCTATGCAAAAATTATTTTTTAAAAAATAGCCAGGTGTAATAGCATGTGCCTGCATTCCCAGCTACTTGGGAGGCTGAGGTGGGAGGATCACTTGAGCCTGGGAGACCAAGCCTGCAGTGAGCTGTGATTGTGCCACTCTACTCCAGCCTGGGCAACAGAGCAAGACTGTGTCTTTAAAAAAAAAAAAAAAAGTTGTTGCTAATTTAATATCATATTAGCTTTATGCTAATGGAAAGGCCATGATTGCCACTGACTATGCGCCACAGTAAAATATGTATGTATGATTGACCAAAAAAATATGTATATATGATTGACCAAAAGATTTAAGCTTTAAGGAGAAATATTTTTCTCTAGTTTCTGCCTCTCTGAAGGAATTGTGGGGAGCCCAGACCTGCATGCTTTCTTCAGCCAGGAGCTGATGGCAGAGGGTAAAGCAAAGTGGGAGAAAGTTATCTAGCAAATCCAACATGAGGAAATAAAACACTGACCAAAAAAAAAGTATTCCTATAGAAAATAACTCTGGTAGAAACAAATACAGAAACATTTTGTGCCCTGAGTAATTGGTGTATGTAAAGGTGACCGAGAGCAATACTCTTATTCTAACACATTGTATATCTCCATGACCACAATATACAACGGACCTAATAAAGGGGCAATTTTTAGAAGCTCATGAGCATAGTGTAGTGGGACAGGCAGTGGGCTATAGGTTGAAAGACAGGTTTTTTATTTTTTTCTAGGCTTCCATTTCAGTAGCTTGTGTTAGGAAATTGTTATAATTATCTCCTTCCTGTGTTCTGCAAAGGAAAGATCTATTCAAAATGCTTCTAAAACACTAACAGTCCTCCACAAATGGAAATATCATTTGTAAATTAATCCTCACCTTCAACAGAGTGGCTTTTGCCACATACTGCTCTCTGCTTAATTGTCATCAGTCATTAATTTTAAATTAATCCAGCTCAATATTTTTCAAACTGTAACCATGAAACTTTAGTTCTAACTCACAGCTACGGAAATAAAGCGCCAGAAAGTAAATTTTGCCTTCATCATTTTGCTGAAGACTTCCCTGAAAGAGGTCGTCTATTCAGACCTCCACAATACCAGGACTTTAGGGAGATGTGACCTCTCATTTAATTCCCCAGAACGGTCCCCTTATCTATCTGGTCTTGGGCAAAACGATTATTGTACCTTCTTCTGAAACTCAGAAAAGCAAAGTCAGTCAAATCCTTGCCTCTAACCAATCCAGGTTTGTTTCTCAGTTTTTGCTGGATATGATCCAAGTTGCCTTAGAGAACTCATGACTAGATTAAAGAAAATGTGCTTTGGCAATCGAAGTGTGTTCTGGAAACTCTGACATTTAAATAGAATCATGTTCAAACTTTCACACCTGGGAGTCCAATCTGGCTGAACTTCATGGGAGCTGGAGCAGGGAGGAGTGGAATAAAGATATTTAGTAATTATTTAATTTTGCCAATGCTGAGTGTGGTTACTTAGGGATGGCAATTTAAACACAAATTAAAGACAAATATTATTTTCATTGTTACCTGAAAGTCACTGCCTTCTCTTCCTCACATATATTCACAAAGGCTGTCTCTACACTTACTTAAATGGATTAGGAGACTTGAGAAATACAAAGTAACAAAATGAAGTAAGGTCTACCATTTTATCCTAATAATTAAAAGACTGACTTTTTTTAAAGGTTACAATGATATTTGCTGTGAAAACACCCAGTATAACATTATGAAAATAGAGACTCAGAGCACCCCTTGATACTTTGTGGGATCACTTAAAATTAAGGTTTTATTCTACTCTCTGCACTGTTTTTAGGATGAAGATTTGAAGCTATCACCGTAGTCATTTCTTTTAAATGTATGTACTTTAAATTTTAAAAAGAAAATTAGTTCATTTTCAATGATGAATTATTCAGTGGCTTATGCTTAATAGTATTAACTCTTTTGGATTTTGACAAGGCTTTAAGACCATATTAATCATCAACCACTAACAGTTCCATTGCATTTGTACCCTGAATATAAATATTATACACATTTCTATTTCTTTAAGCTTTTATTTAAAGTGTCTCTTTCTGGCCAAATAAAAAATAATAATTTTCTTATAAATTCAAAGTGAGTGGAACGCCTCTGACATTCATACAGTTCTGCAACTCTAATCAATTTTGTCCAGGTACAAAAGCATCATTTAGAATCTTTGTATACTGCATCATCAGCTAACTCAAATCTTTGTACAAGAAGCGGCACTGAAATAAACAATTTTCAAAATAAACATTAAAAGATTTGGTAAATCTGCTACATGACTACAAGAAGAGTACAACAGTTAAGATGTAGTTTTGAAATAAGCATGAGATATTATCAGTCAGAATGGGCTAGATGTGCCACAGTAATAAACAACCCAAAATTTCAGTGGCTTCAGCATAACAAAGTACTCTTATTTTCTTGTACTTCATGGCTCTTGTGAGTCATTGGTGCCTGCTCATGTCAGTCCTTCAGCATCGCAGCTAATGAAGCGCCAGCATTTTTTAGATCTCTGCAGAATTACTCCCAGAGTTTTATATAATGGAGAGGGTGCTCTTGGAACAAAATTAAATGTGCAGCCCAGAAATCATGCACAGCATCTTCAGTCTCAACTCATTGGTCAGAAATGGATTTGTAGCTTTATCAACCACAAGAAGTCAGAAACTGAGCCAATCCTGTGTTCAAAAACTGTGGGAGAAAAAGCTATGCATTTAAATAACCTGAAAGACCAGCATAGTCTACCTACACGTATTTGTTTAACTCTTCAATTCACCAGCAAAATACATTTACAATCTTCCTGGGTGAGACAACATAATTGCTTACCTAGTCATGTCACAGAGGGCAAAGGCTTAGATCTGTGAGTGATTCATGGTGGTGACTATATCAGGGAGTATACTCATTATTAAACTATGATCTTTCAGCTTGATTTCCATCATTCTATATTCCAATTTATTTTAATTTTTGGCATGTAAAATGTATTACTACTGTGATTTTATCATAAAAAATTATGAGCTTGGTCTTTCCTTCTTGCTTTTGTATAGGACCAAGAGACATTGGCTACTCTGACAACACTAAAGCGGACTACAGGAATGTCATTCTCCTTTCCTCCCCTCCCCCCGACCTTTCTCTACTCCTCTGTGGCCCCAGTTCAGAACCAAAACTATGTCAGATAGCTGAGGGCTTTGGTGATGTGGGGTTTTTGAACATACAGTCATCGTCACTACATCAGAGAATAACCTTGCTTAAACTTATATTTTGATATTTTCTTTCTCCCTCATGCCATAGACTATAAGCTGTAACCTTAGGACAATTCTTTTCATGGAGGAAATAACCCTATTCCACTGCTTCTTTTGGGGAACTGTTATTCCCATTTTCCCAAGAAGGCTACGGGTGCTGCTGCTCATTTGCTGCTGTCATTCTAATCCCTGAAGCCTCAGAGGGTCCATTTTGCACAATGTTTTTCATTTTTTGTTATAAAAGATGGTTGTTATTACTTTTGTAGTATACATGTGTTCCTTAATGTTCTCCTTTAAATATCAGTGATCGTCATTATGCATTTGGAGCAGGAAGATTCAAAATATGAAGTTCCGTTGCCATCTTGGCTTGATGCAGCAGGATATTCTCATCACATTCTCACCTTACCTGTGGCTTCAGGCCATTTCCAATGTTGTTGCTTCCTTCTTTTTACTTTTATATCTTTTCTGACTTTTCTTCAATGACTGCCTATTTCTTTTGACAAGAGAAAAGAAAGGATGGATTTAAGATCTCAACAAAAGGGAAGGATAGTGCGTAAATGTTTAATGTATAGACATTTGATGAGTTTTCTAATATTTATTGGACTATTTCTGCCTAGAAATAAGAGAAAAAAATCTCAAGTAGACAAGAACATCACACCAGAAGTGAGAACAAAAGGATATCACAATAAGGTAGTCAACTACATTTTCTTCATGAAGTTTAAATATTTCCATATAATCAACAATTCTCAATTCTGAACACAGTACAAGCTAACAGCCATTTTCCCAACAGCACACCTAACTTTAGGTACAGGTTGATAATTTGCTTGCAATCCCCAAGCTAAATACTGAGGTTTGAAAATATTCACTTCTTTGATACCAGTGTGTAGGTTTGGCTTAAATTGTTCATCAAAACCTCAACCAGACATATTTGCATAAAAGAATCATACAAGAAAAAATGCACTATCAAGAAAAACATGTAATTTTTCTCACATGTTAAAAACAAAGATACTTCAGAGGATGCTTGTCAAATGCCTTAAAGGCAGTTCTATACATGCAACAGTGTATAAGATTTCACAGTCTAGAATCTTTCTTTTCACCTCAAATAGGTTTCTGCCTTTAAATTACAAAATAAAATTTAGTCATTAATGTCTAAATAACCAACTGTGTCATAGTCTGTTCTGTGCTGCTATAATGGAATACCACAGACTGGGTAATTTATAAAGAACGGAAATTTATTTCTCACAGTTCTGTAGGCTGAGAAGTCATGATCAAGGCACCAGCACACTCAGTGTTTGATGAGGTCAGCTCTCGGCTTTCCAGATGGTGCCTTAGTGTTGCATCCTCAAAAGGGGAGGAATGTAGTGCCCTTATATGACAGAAGTCAGAAGGGCAAAGAAGAGTAAACTCCTTCTATCAAGCCCTTTTATAACGGCACCTAATCCCATTCATGAGAGTGAAGCTGTCATAACTGAATCATCTATCAATGTCCACACACCTCCCAAAACTGTTGCATGGGGGATTGAATTTCAACATGAATTTTAGAGTTGACAAAGGCATTCAAACCATAGTTAACTGTATATTTAAATATTTAAACAGCTGATGTTACCAATTATAGTATTTTAAATAGCTGAAAGATGTAAGAGGATCAAAAAGTGACTATTTGTAGCAGAAATCATTAATCCCAAACCAAAAGAGATATTGGTATAGAAACCAGTGAACTGGTTTCTTCACATCAATTATCTACTGGGATTCTGAAAATATTTTATTCACTAGTTTTATAATCCTACAGCCATAGACCACCTGTGGAATCCATGTGGGGAAGCCCAGTGATCAGTGCTTAGTCCTCACCTCACTGGTCCTGTCCAGAGCAAAAATTGCACTAGGAAAAGTTAAACAAGGAAGACTTTATTCAAGAATACTGCAATAGGGAAGAGAAGCCAAAATTAAAATCTAAACTCAACTACGCTGAAACAAAATGCAGGGGAATTTTTAATTGTGGAGTGAACTAGTGGCAAAGTACTGCAGAACCTTTGGTGTAAGGTTGATTAATAGGATGGGTTGAACACATTGAGTTATTCCTAGGTTTTCATGTGGTTTTTGTTGTTGTTGTTGTTGTTCCTGTGATTAGACTATCTGCATCTGCTAACTGGCACTTATCAAAGTTAGGCTCCCACCCTCTCAAATAAACTGGGGAATAGGAGCTCTACCTTCCTTGATGATTACCTCTCAAAGAGATAGCTCCTAAGTCTTTGAGCAAGATATTTCTAAGCTATAAAACTGGTAGAAAGCTTTAATATGCCAAGGAACAAAGAATTTATAATTACATGTTTCTAAAGGAAATGCACATGGAGTTCAGGGGTCCTGGGTTAGGAAGAAGTCTGTCTAAAGTTTAGTCCAGCTGGATGGCACTTCAGGGCCCTCTTGATCAGTCCTCTCAGACACAACTGATCATTCTCTCCTCAAAATATTGCCTTTACTTAGCTTAAGGGACATGGCCCATGGTCAGTTTTCTCCACCTCATTGGTGGTTGACACTGTGCCAGTCTTACTAGACTGAGGGCACTCTTCCTGTATCTGATTTTGAGGGTTATCATAACAAAACACCACAGACTGAGTAGCTTTAATAACAGACACGGATTTCTCACAGTTCTGGAGGTAGGAAGTCCAAGATCAAGGTGTCAGCAGAGCTGATTTCTCCTGAAGCCTCTCTCATTGTAATGCAGGTGGCTGCCTTCTTGCTGTGTCCTTGTATGGTCTGTCCACTGTTTGAGTGCTCATTCTTGATGTCTCTACCTCGTGTGTGTGTGTGTCTGTGTGACGGAGTTTCGCTTCTTGTCACCCAGGCTAGAGTGCAATGGCACGATCTCAGCTCCCTGCAACCTCTGCCTACCCACTTCAAGAGTTTCTCATGCCTCAGCCTCTTGAGGAGCTAGGATTACAGGACCCTGCCACCAGGCCTGGCTAACTTTTGTATTTTTAGTAGAGGCTAGGTTTCACCATGTTGGCTAGGCTGGTCTCGAACTCCTGATGTCAGGTGATCCACCCACCTCAACCTCCCAAACGTCTGGGATTTCAGCATGAGCCACCACGCCTGGCCTCCACCTCTTCTTATAAGGACACCAGTGCTACTAGATTGGAGCTTCATCCTATGGCTTCATTTAGCCTAATGACCTCTTTAAATGACCTCTTTAAAGGTTGTATCTCCAAACACAGTCACACTGGAGGTTAGGGCTGCAACATATGAACTTGGGGGAGGGCACAATTTAGGCCATTGCACTTCATAACCTCTACAAGGCAGAGTGCCACAGGCTCAGTTCTCTAGCCCCTTTTTTAATTAGCATTTATTCCCTCTGTCACTGCCCAAAGTCTGCTGGGTAGAAGTTACATTTTTAAGTTGATAACACACACATTTATATCCTCAGCCTAAACAGTCCCTCAAATTCACAGGTCCTTTAACCAAATTCCTGTGTAACATCTTCATTCCATATGTAATAGCACCTGAAATGTAATATATAATACGTACTTTTTATTCCCTTTTAAGCTGCACCTTCTTCATTTTTCCCCAACTCAAGAAATAGTAACTACAGTTCTCAGCTGCTCAACCCAAACTTTCTCATTTTTTCCGTCTCAATAAAGTTCATTGCCAATCCTCTCAGACCCACTTGAGAAATATATTTTAAATCTCACCTAGGTTAGGCACAGTGGCTCATGCCTATAATCCCAGCACCCCATCTCTACTAAAAAATACAAAAAAAAAAAAAAAAAAAAAAAAAACAGCCAGGCATGGTGGCGGACACCTGTAATCCCAGCTACTCAGGAGGCTGAGGCAGGGAATTGCTTGAACCTTGGAGGCGGAAGCTGCAGTGAGCCAAGATCATATCACTGCATTCCAGCCTAGGTGACAGAGCGAGACTCCATCTCAAACAAAAAACAAACAACAATAGCAACAACAAAAAACTCACCTGATGCCAAAGGGGAAAGGGTTTGACTCTGGTTCTGTTTATTAATTGTGCAGACTTCGGTAATTCCATTAAGTATTATCACTCAATTATCTCTTCTCTAAAATGGATGTTAACTACATCTACTTCATAGGGTTGTTACAGCACATACAGTGTGGAGCACACAACAACTGTTTAATAAATGGCAAGCACAATTATATGCTGTACTTTAAGAATTTCTCTCAGTTGGGAAATAATATCAGCTTGACCTGCAGTGCAATAGCTTTATCCTTTTCCTCCATTTCCCATAGGAAACCATGGTCAGCAGTTAGGTACACTCAAACCATAAAATGTTTGAGCATAATTCGGTTTACTGTAGAATATTCCTCCACTCTCCAATGTCTTCTTGAAGGTGATGCATGACTCATTTTAACTGAGGCAAGGAAACAGCCAAATTTAAATATATGTACAGCACCACACTTGAATCATGACAGTAGAGCTTGTCTTCTGCCAAATTAAACATTCAGGAAATAATCATCTTTAATGCATCAAATCTTTTTGCTTTCCTACCTTCTTCTAGAGTGTTCTTTTACACAGATCACATAGGGACAGTCAGGTTGTATAAGGGGGCAATCTATGCCAGTCTCCCATGAAGGGTTAATATGCTCAATTTTCCTTCTTTTTGCTTTTTTGCATACTCCTGACAAGCTTTTCGAGGTTCCAATTTCATCAACAAATTTATATTTAGGGATTTTAATTAATAACAAGGTGTATGAAATTAATAACAAATCCAAAGATATCTAATTGTGTGCTTGTGAAGATGGAGATGGTAAAAAATGAAATGTGAAAAATGCTTTATGAACCATAAAGACTGATGACACCACTATCTTCAATGAGGTTAGTCTACTCCGATGAAGTTGATGACATTGACCTGTTCCATGGTATGTTCTGCCTACGTTTTTTGGTGTCTCTCTAGTTCGGTAGGTGCTATTGTGACTCATTCATTCATCAAAGGAAATTCAACTTTTCACCAGATCATTTAAGAATGAAGGTGTAAATGTGTTACTGATTTCTCAAACACACTCATCTTCTAACCGAGACTGAGTTAGGTACACTAGTAAGAGTGTTAACTGGTGAAAATTGTCCTTCCATTTGTGGATACAAACAGTGGCATCATGGGAGGTTAACTGGTTGAAGTGATTAATAGTTTCTCTCTCTCCACCCACCCCCTTGGAAACTAAAATCTGAAAATAATTAACTCTTCACTGGGAAAGGATCAGCAGAAGTCGGTAAGATCTTATTGACAGCTCCTTGAACATAGAGAGTCTCTGTTTTTCTCACTTTGTACCATTAACCTAGAGTGTCTCCATAGGCTTAGCTCTTTATCTAAATTTCCCCAAGCTGTGCTCAAGTTTCTCATCCTCCTTGAAGCTTCCTGCATCATCTCCATCCACAAGGTTCTCTCCTACCTCTAAAAGTCTGTAAGACCATGTTGCGCGTTAACTTATTTTTATATACTATTTATGATGTAGGCTAATTGTTGACATGTGGAAGCTTTGTCATTTATATTAGCTGGAGCATTAAGGAAGCAAGTGAAAGCAATTCATTGAAGATTATTTATATTTATATATTTATAACAAAATAGGAAAACGATTTCTAGAAAGGAAAATATTCATGTAGTTCACATGATCAAAGAATGGTCTTCAGGAATCACATTATAGAGACCTTCTGCCACCAAGTGACCTATCTCTCTTGAGAAGAGATAAGACTTTCAAACATTTGACTTAATGCTACAGATAAGCACTCTATGTATGGGAGGGAAAGAAAATATCAGTTATCTGACATTTCAAATCTCTATGTTCAGAAGTCCAGCAGAAGAAATAGCATGTTGATTTCAGGATGTGTCTTCTACCATTAGACCCACAGCTATTGCCAGGGAGTTGAGGTTGCCTTGTGCTAGATGCTTTTGTGTAATGTGATGAAGTTCAGTCTTGGAAATGGTAGATCCACCAGAGTCATAAGGTTCCACAAAGTAAAGGATATTGGGAAGAAAAAAAATACACACTTGAGATTTCTATTTCTAGAAATTCTTGGGAATGGTCAGGAAAGTTATACAAAGCAGCTGGTGTTTGTGAAGGGTCTGCAGGATCACATTTCACCCCATTTCTCTGACTTCTTATTCTATTGTGTTTCCCATTTCCCTGACTTGAGTTGCACTAACTTTCACTGAGAAATGAGCACTGAAACCTTATGATTATGGAATTCCCATGAATAACTGGACACCCAACCATTTTGGATGGTAGCCTGCAGACTTGAAAGGTCCTTTCATGTCAGAGTTTTATGTCATTTCCTGTATGCTTCCAAATGCATGCCCCGTTCAAGTTCTTGATAAAGATGAGAAGTACTATAATAACACTCCAGCATCCTGATTTTCAGCCAAATCCACTAAAGCTTCCATTTTGAAGGTTACATTTTCCAAGTTCCAAGACTTAAGTAACAGTTTAACTTCACTACCATTTAATAAATATTGCCAATAACCCCAACAACCCCACGACACCACTATTTATATATTCTTAATTTAAATTTATGGAGTACAAGTGTAATTTTCTTACATTGATATGTTGTATAATGATGAAGTCACGACTTTCACTGTATCTATCACTGGAGTAATATAGAGTGTATACATTGGGCTCTGCATTTTAGCTTACATCACTTATAACAGATTGCTACCAGTATCCATATTTGAATTAAAACTATTTCATTTACAAATACTGCATAGGAACCTAAAACATCTTAAACTAAAAGGGAACTTTACTAGTTCATCTATTTGTGATGAACACTTCAAAGAACGAATGAAAGTTTGGCATGAGGAACTGGAGGCTGAGTTCAACACCACTGAGACTCTCTTCTGTTTTTTACTGCTTTTTAAGTTAATTCTGAATCTGTACTATCTTCCAGGAGTAATACACATGCTTTATATAACCCCTTATTCACATTCTCCTTCTTAGCAGTCCTGGGTAGAGAAAGGTAGATGATCTCTTTATTTTCTTAACAAAGAAGGACTTAATTCACCTGACCTGAGTCATTTAACCACTATTTGTTTGATAACTGTTTCCACAAATATGAGATCCTGTAACTAACAAGGATGGGTTCACGTTCCCTTCCCTGTGCACTGATGATAGGTGGCCAGCTGTGAGGTGATGCCTCATTAAGGTCATATCAAAGAAAGGGGAGAAGCCATCATTTCCAAATGAAGAAATATTAAACAAGTTTTCTGCTACTCCCCACTTAGATTTTCACATATTAAAATGCATAATGAGAGGGAATTTATGAAGTCCTTTCTAAGTGCAGTCACAATGCTGACTATGAATTATCTTATTTGAGCAGTAACGCCGTGAGGTAGGCACTATGATGATTACCATTTTACAGATGAGGAATATAAATCCTAGCAATGTAGGAAAGTTATGTAAGGATCCAAGGGTAGGAAATGATAGGGTCTACATGAACCCCAGGTTTCTCTGATCCTTCAGCATTGTGAGGAAGCAACACTGGTGGCATAGCTTGGGGAGCGAAAGTTCATGCTTGGGCATCAAATGGACCTGAATTCACATCTCGGCTCCACCAATTACTGGCTGTATGGTTTTTGGATTAGCGCACTATACTGCACAGATGAACCACGGAAATGTTTATTTCATAAGGAACAGATTTAAGTATTATGATTTTCTACGTTGATACATGCTTATAAATTGAATTATAGCTTCCAAAGTCCCAAGAAAGAGTGAACATAAAAGAATTAGGTGTCAATCTCTAAGGGCAACATGTGAAATGAAATCTTACCAATCAGAAGAATAGAAACAAATTTTCTAGTTTCTCTTGTTATCTCTTCAGAATGGATATGCCACTTATATTTATAATTTTTTAACTTCAAAATTACTTCTCCTGTTATACCTTTTAAAGGTAAATATGTTTTTCATGTTGTTTTCCTTTTTTTTTTTTTCCAACTTTTAAGTTCAGGGGTAGATGTGCAGGATGTGTAGGTTTGTTGCATAAATGTGTGCCATGGTGGTTTGCTGCACAGATGATCCCATCACCCAGGTATGAAGCTCAGTATTCATTAGCTATTCTTCCTGATCTCCCTCCTCTCACCCTCTGCCCTCTGACAGGCCCCAGTGTGTGTTGTTCCACCTCATGTGTCCATATGTTCTCATCCTTTAGCTCCCACTTACAAGTGAGAACATGCAGTAGTTGATTTTCTCGTCTTGTGTTAGTTTGCTAAGGATAATGGTCTCCAGCTCCAACTATGTCCCTGCAAAGGACATGATCTCATTCCTTTTTTATGGCTGCATAGTATTCCACAATGCATAGGTACCACATTTTCTTTATCCAGACTATCATTGACAGGCATTTAGGTTGATACCACATTTTCTAGAAAGGAATCTCTTATAAATTTAATTATAACTTTGAATCAGGCTCTAGATAAGCTATCTGTCATGTCAGTGTAGGGTTTCATTTTCAATTTGGACAAAGAGTATTTTAGTACTAGTTGTGTGCTAATTTAGAATTGATGCAGAAAATTCAGAAAATTATAATTTTAAGAATGAGCTATTTTAAAAATAAAGCTGAGAAGATGAACGAAAAATGACAGTCGGTTGTTTCAGTTGTTTACTTGCACAACAGAGAGTTGTGATTTCCTTAAAAGGCCAATTTACTAAATTGATCTACATGTCATATATGCTAAGGTAGGAAAACAAAAACGAATGGTTAATAAACCTGATTCTTCAGCAGTCTTTTCACTTCCCATTCAGAAAATAAGTCGAGACAAACTAGAGAATCTGGGAAGAATGCCAAGGTGCCACTGCAGGTCAGCAAATAAGTCATTTTGTTGATTGGATATAACTTTTGACATCTTATACTTCTTTTCACATTCCTATTATGTATCAAAGCAAATGTGGCTAGTCCATCTTGCCCAGTTTGGGTTTTTTAATTAATTCCTAGAGCATTACAAAATGATGACAAGCTAATTTTTGCCTAGTGCTTTAGTATTAACAATACTTCCATACTTCCAATACTTTGTACTTGAGTCTCAAAATTACCTGTTTTACGAAGAACACAGATGTTTAAAACATGAGTTGTGCAAGGTCAAAAGCACACTAGTGAGGAATTACAGAATACTATACCTACTATATTAATACTGCAGTCATTACTTGGCCTGTCTCATCCTCTCTTCCTTTTTCTCCTCTCACCATCTCTTCCTCTTTCTGCATATACAGATACATGGATATAGAGATAGCAATAAAATCAAAGATATAGATGTGTGTGTGTTGTATGAGTGTATGCACTTTCTTCAATTAAAATGAATAAAGTTGTGTAAAGACAAAATATACTTTTGGTACTAGTTAAATTCCATCAAAGGAATTTTTAGTGTTATACCACTAAAAGTTACATTTTCATACTATACTTCTGAATTTTAATACAAAAACTCAATATTTGTTATATAAGATATACACAGGCTGGACACAGTGGCTCATGCCTATAATTCCAGCATTTTGGGAGGCCAAGGCAAGAGGATCACTTGAAGCCAGGAGTTCAAGACCAGCCTGAGAGGGCCAGGCACAGTGGCTCACGCCTGTAATCATCTGAGGTCAGGAGTTCAAAACTGGCCAACATGGTGAAACCCTGCTTCTACTAAAAATACAAAAATTAGCCAGGCACCTTGGTGCAGGCCTGTAGTCCCAGCTACTAAGGAGTTTGAGACAGGAGGATCTTTTGAACTCTTGAGGTGGAGGTTGCAGTGAGCCGAGATCATGCCACTGCACTCCAGCCTGGGCAACAGAGTGAGACCTTGTCTCCATCAAATAAAATAAAATAAAAAGACCAGCCTGGGCAACAAAGCAAGACCCTAATTCTACAAAATAAAAATGAGACTCTAATTCTACAAAATTTTAAAACAAATTACTCAGGTATGGTAGCATGCACCTGGAATCATAGCTACTATAAAGAGGTTGAGGCAGGAGGATCAATTAAGCCCAGAAGTTTGAGGCTGCAGCAAGCTATGATAATACCACTGCACTCCAACCTGAGCTACAGAGCAAGAGTCCTCTCTAAATACACATACACACACACACACACACACATAACATATATATTTATATGTTATGCATATATACATATACTCACATACTGATTATTTGAATCAGGATCCAGATAGTTTTTCCATTGCATAGATGTAGGATTTCATTTTCAATTGGGACACAGTATCTTAGTACTAGTTATGTGCTAACTTAGAATTGATGCAGAAAATGCGGAATACAATTCAAAGAGTAAGTCATTTTTAAAATCAAACTGAGAAGGTAAACAAAAAAGTCAGTAAATTTATATCCATGTATAAGTATATATATTTTATGTAAGTGTATATACTTATATTCATATATAAGTGTGTTTTATTTATACACACATTTATGTATACATGTTTATATATGTACATGAATACATACATACATATATATGTAAATATACATTAGGTTGGTGAAAACATGCGGTTTTTGCTGGCATCTTTAATGGCAAAAAAACACAAGATTTTTGCACCAACCTAATATATGTATACATGTAAATATTATAAATATATGTATCCATGTAAATATATACATATGTAAATATGTTTATATATGCACATGAATACATATATTTGTATGTATAAAATCATACAAAATTGTATGTAATTGTATGTAATCACCTGAGGTCAGGAGTTCAAAACTGGACAACATGGTGAAACCCTGCTTCTACTAAAAATACAAAAATATATGTATATGTGTAAACATATAATTGTATGTGATTACACACAATTACATACAATTTTGTATGATTTTATACATACAAATATATGTATTCATTATACATTTGTATACATTTATACATACAAATATATGTATTCATTATTCATTATACATTTGTATGCAAAATTTGTATGTATTATTTTATTTCATTTTATTTTATGGAGACAAGGTCTCACTCTGTTGCCCAGGCTGGAGTGCAAAATATATATATATAATATTTACATATATTTGTGTAAATATATTTATATACGCATATATACATATATTCATATACCTATATCTAGGCATGTATATACCTGTAAGTATGTATATTCCTATATATGCACATGTGTGTATATATACACACACATTTATATAGCTATATATGCACACATATATAGGTATATAAATATGTATGCATATACAAAATATATATTATACACATGTATAGAATACATGTAACAATATATACCTATATAGGTTTATACATATAAAAATACATGTATATTTTATATATACATACATATACCTATATAGCTATACATATTTATATGTATTCTATACATATATGTATGCATACAGATATATAATACATGTAAATATATTTATATTTGTGTGTATATTTATATATACACCCACATATATGTACAACACCCATATATAGAGAGTGTGTGATTAATTGTGGAGAATAACCATAACATAAAATTCCTAAAGCCCCTATAGTAGACATAACCACAACTCCCACTTAAAAATTTTAAAAACAATAATGTTTTGGCAATGAGGACCAGGCTACATGGCTTTCCTCTTTTTTGAAAACGCAGACACATCATCCACCATGCATATGTACACATCTGTATGTGTTTATTAGTTGGCTTTCACACTGCTCTAAGGTCATACCTGAGACTGGGTAATTTATAAAGAAAAAAGGTTTAACTGACTCACAGTTCCACATTGTGGAGGAGGCCTCAGGAAACTTACAATCATGGTGTAATGGGAAGCAGGCAGGTCTTACATGGCAGCATCCAAGAGAGTGAGTGTGTAGGAAGAAAAGAGCGAAGACCCCTTATCAGATCTCATAACTCACTCACTATTAAGAGAACAGCATGGAGGAAACCACCCCCATGATTCAATCACCTCCCACCAGATCCCTCCCTCAACACCTGTGGATTTCAATTTGAGATGAGATTTGGGTGAGGACACAAAGTCAAACCATACCATTCTGCCCCTGGCCCCTCCCAAATCTCACATCCTCACATTTCACAATCAATCCAGTGTTCCCAACTATCCCCCAAATTCTTGACTAATTTCAGCATTAATTTGAAAGTCAACAGTCCAAAGTCTTATCTGAGACAAGACAAGTCTCTTCTGCCTATGAGCCTATAAAATCAAAAGCAAGTTAGTTACTTCCTAAATAAGGCATTAGGTAAATACCTCCCATTCCAAAATGGAGAAATTGGCCAAACCAAAGGGGCTACAGGCCCCATGCAAGTCTGAAACCTTCCAGGACAGTCATTAAATCTTAAAGCTCTGAAATGATCTCCTTTGTCTGCATGTTTCATATCCAGGTCATGTTGATGCAAGAGGTGGGCTTCCATAGTCTTGGGCAGCTCTGCTGTGGCCTTGCAGGGTACAGTCCCCCTCCCAGCTGCTTTCCCAGGTTGGTTTTGAGTGTCTGTGGCTCTTCTAGGCACAAGGTTCAAGCTGTCAGTGGATCTACCATTCTGGCATCTAGAGGAGGGTGGTCCTCTTCTCACAACTCCACTAGGCAGTGCCCCAGTGGGAACTCTGTGTGAGGGCTCCAACCCCACTCCTTGTACCAATTAACTGTATTTGTCTGTTTTCACACTGCTATAAAGAAATACCTGAGACTGGATAATTTATAAATAAAATAGGTTTAATTGACTCACAGTTCTGCATGGCTGGGGAAGCCTCAGGGAACTTACAATGATGTCAGAGGGAGAAGCAGGCACACCTAACATGGTGGCAGGCAAGAGAGAGCATGTGTTAGAAGTGAAGCGGGGAAGAGCTCCTTATAAAACCAATAGATCTCATGAGAATTCAGTCACTATCACAAGAACGGCATGGAGGAAACTGTCCCCATGATCCAATGACCTCCCACCAAATCTCTCCTTCAACAACTGGGTATTACAATTCAAGATGAGATTTGAGTAGGGACTCAAAATCAAACCATATCACTTTACTCTCCATGCAGTTCTTCAGTGCTTTATTTCAATGGTTCTCAAGATCCTCCACTTTCCTTTAGGTATTTATCTTCCCATCCAGCATGATAAATTTGTTTTATTTATGTTTTTCCCCCAAATGGTTTTAGCATGGAAATAGAATTTTAAAGCTGACACTCTACAAATTTGATTTTATAAAAAGTTTGATCTGTAATACTTCCCTTACCTAATGGTTTCATCATGATTCAATGGCCCTCAGTTCTTAGAAAGCAGTAACAATGGGTTACACAATTTGGTAGTCACTGGTGTTGCAAAATATTTCATCTCTCCCTGACCAGGTACATGGGAGCAATTCTAGGCCTGGCTCATTTTTTAATTGGCAGGGCTACATAACCAGTTCTGGCTAAAAAGTTGTGAGGGATGAAAAATATACATATAACTTTTGGGCTAAGCATTTTGTTGCTGATGCATAACCTCCAAGCCTGAATTTTTCTGTGCTACAGAATCTGGCAAAAGACCAGGTGGTAATTACAGTGTCCATCACACAGGGCCCTAAGTGACAGGGTGGAGCACAGCTATTTGCTGACCCACAATGGACATACAGAATGAATGAAAAGTAAAATGTGATTCTTTTAGGCCACTGAGATTTGAGGGCTGTATGCTATCATAGCACATTTTAGCCCAGCCTAACCAATACAGATGCTATGAATGATGAAAAACAGTAATTTTATAAACTATGTGGATATCTGTCTTAGAGCACAAATAAAAATACATCTATTATCTCATCAATACAAAAATATGCTTATAAAATGGGCTAGAGCTGCCCTAATACTTTTCATTACTTTCTGCTCCTATATTAATACCCAGGATACATCCTTGGTTATCAAAATTCTTTTTTCCCATATTCTCAAATTAAAATTTTTCTTTCTTTGTCAAACATATTTCATATGGAGAAACACTATAACCTATATTTAGTGTGGGGTAAAGTCTGTCCAATGTATACTAGCTTGAAAAATGTCTGTCAAACCCAATAAACTTTGTAATTCTGTTCATGAGACAATAGTGCTTAATCTTTGCATAATTTGAAATTTTTTAGTGATATTAAGTCATCCAGAAAGAAAATAAAAGCCTACTAAGTTATGCTAAAACTATATAGTAACTTTTACTTAAATATTTTATAATATTTTTCCTTATCTCAGTTATAGTAAAAAGCATTATGATAGGGAAAAATATATATATATATATATAGGTGCAAATCTCAATGAGAAATATTCAAAATTCCTAAGTCATTGAGATAACATACATAATATACAAATATTACTAGCTGCATGAGTTCAGAAGCACCTATTATATAGTTATAGGAATTATATATGTATTATGTAATTGATTTTATAAAATATATGTAATTGATTTTATAAAAAGTTCAATTATACTATATATTACATATATATATTTGTATTTATATATTAATATTAATATATTACATAGAATATATGTTATCATTGTCTTTGTTATTGAGAAGAAAGTAAAAGCCATAATTCTTCTTGAAATCATTTAGGTTTCTGTGATGAGCTGGTGATAAAACAAAAGCTCATTTTAAAGCCCTCTGTTTAAATTGCTCTTCCTTTGTACAGAGGAAGCTATGAATTTCTTGTAGAATGTCTTAAAAGAAAAAATGTCCCACAGGATGTGCATGTGTTTTCTGAGCAGCAGAAGGAGAATTTATCACCAGTGTCAGACAGTAGATGCGAGTAGGTCTCTTGGGGGTAGCTGAGTCTGAGGAGGGGCCTCCCCAGATGAAAACAACAGAACAGAAAACCTGGCTTTGATGTGGCCCATTGCCAACGACTGTTCCTTATCCTCGTGAAGCACTCCCTTTTCTCTTCCCCACTCTGACTTTTAAGTAGCATACTGTCCAGCCTTGATTTGGATCTACCACTTACTTTGCAGTATTTTTTTAAATACAGAATCACAGGGTTCTGCACTTTCAGACGCTCCACAAGCAAATCTGCTGAAAGAGCACACAGGTTTGGAATAAGACCTTCAATCCAAACAACAAGAACTACAATACTACTAATCACTCTCTAGTGTGGGGATTTTACTACTTTGCTGGCCAGAGAGAAAACTATTTTGGCATTTTAAAATATATTTACGTATATTTTACAGATATGTGATATTTTAAATAACACTTATGAATGTTCACCTGTCCCTGAGACCACACCAACCACATACAGAGTGTTGTTATATGAGCATTGGAATTTGTACAAGTGTGATATTTATTCTGGAAGCAAGGATGGTCTGCCTCATTCACTCAACCACATTTTTATATTCCATAAAAAAACAGTTCTTAAACTTATATTCATAAGTGTTACCTGTGAACTCTGTTAACACGCAGTGTCAAGGCCTCGGCTTCTAGAAAAACTGATTGAGAAGTGTGCAGCTACGTAATTTGCACCTTTGATTACTCCTGAGAAGTTTCTGATGCAAATGGACCGTGACTCCCAATGTTACAGCCAGACACAAGTTCTGAAAAAAGCTATCTGCTATGGGGTGAATGTTCCCTCCAAAACTTGTTGAAATTTAATTGCCATTGTAACAGTATCAAGAGATGGCCTTTAAGGGATGATTAGATAATATGGACGAGCCTTCATGAATAGATTAATGCCATTATCACAGGAGTGGGTTAGTTATCTTGGAAGTAGGTTCCTAGTAAAAAACCTAAGTTCCGTCTCATTTCTCTATGCTCAAATGCTTGCTTCTTCCTTCTGTCATGGGATGACCCTCACCAGATGCCCGCACCACCATGTCTTTGACTTTCAGCCTCCAGAACTGTGAGCCAAGTAGACATCTACTGTTCATAAATTACCCAGTCTGTGGTATTTTGTTATAGCAGCAGAAAATAGACTAGGACACTATCTGATGGTAGTAGTTCTCTCCTTTCAAAAAGAGATGGATCTAGGTGAAGAGTTGTATGAAGTCATATTTCTCTGTCATTATCTGGGCATCCTGGAGAATCTATAATACATGACAGAGGATAAATAACCTCAATGCATTCAAAGAACAAAGACTCAGAGTTTAGTGTCAAAGGGACCTAGGTTTATTCTAATTGTGGGAGCTGAAACAAGTTTTTGTTCACTTTCTGAGATTTAGTTTCCTCATTTATAAAATGAAAAAAAAAATCCTTAAAGTCACAAGAAAACAAAGCTATCTCACAGATTTGTTATAACAATTCAGTAAAATACTTTGGTAAGAGGGATGATAATAGTGCCTAGCATGTAGTAGGCATTTTAAAGTTTATTTAAATATCTCTCCACTTCTCCTGTCACCTCAACTTTTTCCATTTTAAACCTACACTATTGGTTTAATTCTGATAAAAATTGCTTTCCACTTAATTCTCTTCTGAAGCAGTTCTGAGAAGATTAAAGTTGACACTTTTCCTAGCTGCATGCAATTTTGACTGTCCAGTCAATTAACAGCCAGACTCAATAGTGTATAAATGCTGTTCACAGTTATGTGTTGAGATCTCTAACCCCAGAGGGTGAATGTAACTCTTCTTTTGAAATGCAACACGCGTTCTTTATGTGACGAGGTTCTGATGCTCTGTTTTTTTCCCAATGAGCAGAACTGTGATCGCCCTTCATGGATGAAACGTTTTATAGAGCGATATTCTGCTTCCAGGGTATAGTGAGAAAACAAACTATTTAACCTTCTTTTGGAGTCGGGCCCCGTGAGACCGAAGAAAGGCTGATAATCATGGGTATACAGGATAGTGAGTGGCTGGGGGGAATAATTGGTAAGGGGAAACCAAGCCTCTTATCTCCAGGTCACCAAGTCTCACATATACCAGGCAAGCAGTGATCAAAGGTGTGAGATATTTATGTGTTCTTTTTCTGATTTCTGCTGGATAGAGGGTTTATGTCAGAAAAACATCTACACAAATGGCAGCCTCAGCACAGAAGCCACAATGTAACTGACCTGGAAGAACAGCCATCATTTCATCATTATAGGCCGCCAGCCACAATCAGGGTGAGGCAAATTCCATACAAGTCCCCCACCTGACAAGGACAGCTGTTACTGAATGACCAGAGTGGTACTCAGTAAAAGGCCTCAAGTGTGCATAATCCAGTAAGTAGACAGTGAAGTTTGTCCACTTAAACTTGTCACCAAACGTTTGTACATTCTGCCTTACACATTTGATCATTAACACCCAAAGTGAAATTGACCAAACATATTTCTGCAGTTGTTAATTATTTCAAGATTCTTAGGTAAAATTTATTCTACCCTCCATGCTCTCCAGTACATTATCTAATTCTCCCTAGCTCATTTTTTAAGGAATAGTGATTGACTATTTCTCTTGTTATATTCTTCTCATAAAACAGGAGAATTTGTATAATTTTGGTATTCCTGTGATATTGATCTTAGATAATACACTTGATTACAATATGTCAAATAGAGCTTTCTCCAGTGGGAAAAATGTTAGTGCTAAGAGGTGGTCATTATGTCATAAAAAGGACATTAAAGACAGACAGGACTGGATTTGAATTTCTACTCAGTATTTACTATCTAATATGTGTAGAAATGTATGCAAATTACCCTGACTTTTCTAAGTCTTAGTTTTCTTTGTCAAATGGTCATGAAAATACTCATCTTAAAAGGTCACTATAAGAATCCAATAAAATAGTATTTAGAAACTGTTTTTGAAAAGATATGTCTCAGCTACTCTTGTCTCACACACACACACACACACACAAATAACTATGTCAGATAATGAATGTATTAACTCACTCCAGGAGAGTCACCATTTTACAGTCTATATGTTACTATAGATATCCCATAACATCATGTTGAAAACCTCAAATATACACAATGAAATTTATTTCTTAAAAGGCATGGTTTATTAAAAACACTTGATAAATGTTCATTTCTTTTCTTCCAATATAGAAACAAGAAAACATGTTTCCCCAGCTTGATCATGTATTGATCTATTTAAATGCGGAAGGTGTTTTATCAGTAAGTCTTAGACTTCCCTCTTCAGGAGGAATGCAGACCTGTCCAGAAAAGTTTTATCAGTTGAAGCAGAACATTTTCTCATTTGAGGTCACAAGATAGAAAAGTTGAATAAAGCCCAGTTAGGCACTAAGAAGACACAGTTTGCTGAGTTAGCCAAGATCATTTTCTTAGGAATGAAAAGCTTATGATAAGCCTTTAAATTACACATTATTTGCATGCACTAAATTGGTCATTTTGTCAGCAATCAAGTACATCAGAGAAAACAATTCAAGTAATTGTTGGTTAATTTTCTATGCACAGTGAGGAACAACCACCTTACAGTAGTGGGTATCATTATTACCATGTTGGTATCATGGTACCATACAAAATGGTAGCCTATTGCATGGCTCCAATGGACCATTTAAGCTATTTGTGACTAACATATCTGATTCAATAAACAATATTCACAATCTTTCCATCTATGCTATGTGAATACTTGCTGTTATTAAAAAGAAAGATATAATTCTGATTTAGTTGTTTCCTTATATTTATATTATTGTAGTAGACTAAATGTCAATATATTTTATATCCTAAGCAGCAATTCAATCATGCAGAAGTACTGTAATTGAGTTGTTTTATGTTGCATTATTTACTTCATTAATAATATTGCCTAATAATTTTCCATTTTAAAATTGCATACATGTACTAATAGTCACATAAATAATAGAAAAATATAGCTTGATCTGGGCACAGTGGCTCATGCCTACAATCCCCACACTTTGGGAGGTTGAGGTGGGAAGATTGCTTAGCCCAGGAGTTCAAGATCAGCCTGGCCAACATAGTGAGACCCCATCTCAAGAAAAAGAAAAGAAAAAAAGAGCACAACTTAATTTTCTAACACCAGCTTGATTTTATAGCACAGACAATACGATTTGATTACTGCTCACCTGACAAGTAAACCCAATAAATTTGACAAGAAAGTCACTAAGAATAAATACACGCCCCCATATTTATTCTGTTCTTCTGTTCTGACTATAAATACATTTTAAGGAATATGGAACACTTCCCTTGAAAACATCCTTGACATTTTTAGCTACCAGTTTATAAATCACATAGGAATTTGATAGAGCTATAATATTAAAGTGCCTGTGTAGCATACAGAAATGGAACATTCAAACCAACCTTGAAACTACAGAAAGTTACAATTACATTAAATGGCATTATCATAATTTAGTGGAGATTTTTCCAATTTGGGAAACTTCCAGAATCAATCAGTCAGGAACCAGTACTTGTTATCATTCAATGACTTAGATATATATACTTTTCCCTTCCTTTCTGTTACATGGTGTGGGCATTTCAATTAATTGAGCACAGTTTTTTTTCATAAGCAGGATGTATTGGCTAATACATTCATTCATTGAATTAACCTGTGTTAAGCATCTATACGTAAAACTCTATACTGATCTCTTAAGTATTCTCAAATATAAATTAGACACAGTTCCTTGACTCGAAAAAATTTAGTCCCTAATATTGGCAAACACACACACTATTAATGAATTTTTAAGATTCACTACATTTAACAAAAACACCATGCATTGGTCAGCCACCAGGTAGCCACACACAAACACTTTTTAAAAAAATATAATTCCAGAATGGGTAGAGCTACTGTGATAAGAAAGAGTGCTTCCTGGTCCCAAGACCAGGTGATAAATTCATCTAAATTCATTGTGTAATCTCATTTTTGGTTGTCATTGATTAATCTAAAATTAAGCACATGTTATTGTTCTGACTGATACAACAGAAGAGAAAAATCTGCTGAAGAAACTTGTTCCTGGTAATTCAGAAAGTATTAAGAGTCTGAGACTTTGCCTACTTTCAAGGTAAGTTATCCTTCTGCATTTTTATGTATATTTTTTGACAGAAAAACACAAGACTACTGGGTAAGGGAAATATATCATTTAATGCTCATGTCAAAATGCAGCCGCAGCCTGAGAAATACCTTGCACCAGTTTCCCATATTCCATTTCTCGCAGGCCAATGTAATGAGGATCAGATATTTACATGCATATGAAATTGGCAGTACCACAGAAGAGGAACCCCAGAATTCTGAAACCTGGAGCTTCTGTAGGACAATTGGCAATCTGCCCATCCTCCAATCAGGAAAGAGAAAGAGACCTTATCTTTACTCTGAAATGTAAATACTTCTTCTCTGGAGAGGGGGCGGTGAGGCCTTTAGGTTAATAGCTCAGAATATAAGCAAATGTGTCCAGATGATGGAGAGAAGGAGGATGACATCTGAGAGGTTCTAGCTTTCAAGACCTTTGTTCTTCAAACATGTCTTTGCTCAGAAGATCCAACAATGCAAACCCAAAATAGTCATGGAAAATTTTTCTCTCAACAGTATCCAATTCTTCATAAAAAGACAAATCCTTCCACGATGAAGATCTTTTAACCTTTTTCCTTTCTGTCTGCAAATTGTACATAATGCTTTTAGATACAAATACCAATTGGGGACCATGAAGCAACAAGCATGTCGGCAAAAGTCAGCATGCTAAGGACAGAAGAGAAAGATAGAAGAGTTTTGGCATCTAATTGTGATGCTAAACATCTGAACTAATGATTAATTTCAGAAACTGCCTGCCTCTGGATTCAATGTTACGTGAGTAAAACAAACTCTTATTTTGTTAGGATATGTTAATTTGGGTTTCCTGTTACTTGCAACTGAAAACACTTCTAAATTATGTGCAGTATATGAGGAGATGAACAGATGACAAGCCCCTCATCTACCCTGAGCCAACCTGTAGTAAAGTATACAATAATAGTGAACATAAAATATTTTGAAATACTTATAAACATGGTTAATATAAATCCTAGCATTTAATTCTCACATCCCTCTGACACATATAATTTCCCTGGTTCTACAATTGAGGCAACGGAAGCTTAGTAAAATTAGGTAACAGGACTTGGAGAAAGATAAAACAGGTAAACATGTAAAGTTCATAGTTTTTCACTTTCTACTATGGACAGGAGCCACCTGATTCCTTCCTCATAATTCACACACTATATAAGTTCATCCTCCTCATGCAATAACCCATGCTCCAGGCTTTGTCATAACTTCCTCCCTTTAAAATACTCCTTTATTTATGGTATTGCCTCTAGACTCGCTTCTTCTCTTTGGAATAGCATTTCAACTACTCTGATGCATAGGCCCTTTTGAATTTTACCCCCTCCAGATAACATATCTGTCAACTGGAAGCAACTTACACGACCTATCTGGATGATACAAGTAGCTGGAATATCGGACTGGTGGTAGATGGATGTGTGAGTAAATTCACGGAGCTCAGGCAGTCATCCTCTGCCTTTGAACAGAGAAATTTGTTGGTTCTTGTGCACTCAGTGGAGCATTAAATAACCAAAAGGGTTAACCTGCCTCTGCATCATTTAATTTCCCACAGGCAAAATCCTATTACAACAAGCACCTAATCTCTATAGTGTACAAAAGCTTTCCAAATCCCACTAGGCCAATGGCGCACAAATTTCAAATTATTTTCAACATAACAAAATGTCACTGAAACAAGATAATTAATCCTATCAAGGTACACATTGATTAAGCAGATACAGAAGGAGTTAAGGTGATGCTGGAAAAGTTCTGTTTTGCTGAAATGTGTGATGACTGAGGTCATGCAAATAAATAATGGAATTAGAGACTTTAGAGAGGTTTACTGCTGGCTGTCTTGGTTATGCAGCGTACTGCCACAAATTCTGTCTGGTATGTTCAACTTGAACAGTGTTTGTGTAAGGATCTTTTATGTGTGTTTGTTTTGTTCCTAATTTCCATTGTAACCAACAGTTTCATAAAATACAAAATATAATAAAAGTGAATTACTATTAAAATAAAACAACAGGCCGAGTGTGGCTGCTCATGCCTGTAATCCCAGCATTTTGGAAGGCAGAGGCAGGCGGATCATCTGAGGCCAGGAGTTCAAGACCAGCCCGGCCAACAGGGAGAAACCCCATCTCTACTAAAAATACAAAATTAGCTGGGCGTGGTGGCGCATGTCTGTAATCCCAGCTACTTGAGAGGCTAAGGCAGGAGAATCACTTGAACCCAGTAGGTAGAAGTTGCAGTGAGCTGAGATCGCACCATTGCACTTCAGCCTAGGCAACAAAGAACAAAACCTCATCTCAATAAATAAATAAAACAAAACAAAACATATAAATAACAAGCTCCAAATTTTTAAATAGTTTCAATGGACAAATTGAAAATTTTGTTGAGTATTTGAATATTTTGTTGAAATACTTTGATCAAATATTTCAACAAAGGAAAAATAACTTAAAAACCACAACCTTGTTTACTTAAGATGTGCGCATGGGCAATTAATAGAACTGTTTTTACACATAAATTTCTGTTACAAAACATTGCTCTTACACATAACCAGAAGTTATAAGTGATGTACTAATTCCCCGTATCAAATGCCTACACATACCCTTTGAAGGAATACCAGGCGTATCAATGTTTACTGTTTTCAACATAATAAAAAAAGCTTGCTTCTTTATCTATATATTCTAAATTAAGTTGATCACAAGGCTATTTTGTGAGATAATGTATATCAACTCTTTTAATGGCTTTCTTTTAAAAACAAATAAAAACATTAATCAGAGAGAATTTGGTTACACAGAGGTATATATTGATGAGAAAATATTTTAAAGCAATTTCTTTGAATAAATTTCAATAAATTATTCTATAAAATTTGTGTTCAATTTAAATAATCTTTTGATGAAAACAAATACATTCTGGGTTTTATATCTCAAATTCACTTGAAGATACCACACACAGTAGTGAGCTCCTACTGTGTGTGACAACTGCAGTTTATGCCATAAGTACCCTATAAGAAAAGATCAATCCACCTGAACCCATCTAGATCTATCTGTTCAAGGAAACAAACACTTTGATCAATGTTTGGATGTACCAGTAATATCAAATTGCTTTAAGTTTCTGAAGTCTTACTCTTAAAGCATCTACTTATCAGTAGACGACTGCCACTCCCCGAGAATGGCTGAACTAGAGAGTGCAATGGTGTGGCTAGAACACATATTTCACAGAAACACAGAAGACTCTGGCTGATACTTCAAGCACCAACAATCTATATTTGTGCACATTCTCCTCTTTTTTCATCAGGAGCTTCTCTCCTTTATTCTCATTTCAATTTGGCCTCATTTCCACTCTACTCCACTGAAACTATTTATTTGTACTAGTATCTTAAAATGTAAACATTTAGTGTTAGTGAATGTATTTCTACAGGAAATGTGAACTAAAGAAATGGCTCTTTTGGACCACTAGGGGCGGCAGACAGAATAGGCAAGATTTGAACCAGCTATTCTTTCCAACTGGGTGAAGCCATCTTGACTTTGACAGGTGCTGCCAGGAAAAGGCACCTTTATAATCACCCTGGAGAGGATTTAATTTTTCTCAATGGAAATAAGAAAACTACTTTTTTCATTGTTGTTTCTTTTTCTTAATCTGTTATTCTATCTTCAATTAATTTCCCCTTTCTAAATGCTCTAGATGGAATTTGGTACTAACTATGGCAGAATTTGAGACATTTACATCCTGTGACCTTCAAACTTAGCTGGGTAATTGAATTGGTGGAGGACTGCATAAAACTGGCTATGCAAAATAAATAGGTACTTCTTTTATTTATCTCACAAGTGATGGAATAGCCCTGCTCATATTACTTGCTGCATGGTACATACAATGCTCTTAAGCACGACTTTATTAACTACTAACAGTAGCTCTGAGCTACTTGAGTAGCTTAACTCAAGGCAGACAGTGGTACACCTTGGTTTGGGGTAGGTATGATTTTCAGTTCATTGTTCCTATTTACCTCTTTGAAGTGCACATTCGACAACTGCAGAGCTAAGGTGCACGGTGGAGAGTCTTGGCAGATGGAAAGAGCTGGGTTGTCAGACATGGCATTCAGAAAACAAAGCCAAGTACCCTGGCAAAGTATGGTGTCTCCATGACCTGACTCTTACCCAAACAGACTGCATCCCGTTGGAATCTCTTGTCTGACCATTGTTTTCTTTGGAGGGGTTTGGGCTGTTCTGGAGATAATATGATTAATCCTAATTAGCCTTGGCTTCAGAAATTAAGCTCATTGGAAGGGAAGACAAGCCTGGTTGACACTCTCCTGTAATTATTCCTTCAGGACTCCTCATCTTCTGCAGCAGCTCTACAAGTCCACCTTTTGCTCCCTATTTATGTGTTACAAAAATTATCATAGTATTTAAAAGACATTCTCATTATTTGACAAAATGTACATTGCTAAAGCCAGCAGATTCTATGGCTCATGATAAGCCGAAGTGTTTTATTTGTTTACAGGTTAAAATGCTCTGTGAGAGAGATACTTGCCATTATTTTCATGAACAAATTCCCAGAATAAATTACTGCATATCTATGAAGTGCAGATAGGTTTCCTGGCTTCAAAAGGTTCTTAGAATGCTTCTCTGGTAGCAAATACATTTAACTTATTTTACATATTATTTCACACAGAGCATTGAATGAAACTATTCGTTACAAAAGTACCATAATTTAATGTTCCTGTATTTGTTGGGTAGATTTTAGTCTTCACAGGAGCAGTTAATAATTCTATCAAGTAAGAACTAATTCCTGCACTTTGTTTAAAGTATTTAGTTTTAATCATAACAAGTTTCTTCCATGAAAGGCTATCAGTGTGAAATACTTGAGAGGACAAGTGTATAGCTATTCAATTACAGAAGTATGCGATGTTCTTAAATTAAGCATTGAAAACACAGGAGCCTCTTTCTTATGCTTTAACAAACGTACTAATTTAATGTCCATATTAAATGCTCTATCCAGAATTTGCCATCTCTAAATTACTGAGCAATATGGAACATCAAGACATCTAATACATAGAAATAAGTGATAACATGAAAGAACGGTTCTCTTTAGAGTAGGACAGAGAAAACAAAAGGGAATACACATTGATCTTCAATATTAGATATCTCCCAGCCTACAAATTTACACTTCAGCACTTCAAATAAAATGTTTTTACCCCTCTCCTTTAACTTTCACCACTCTACCATTATTCTGCATTAGTCCCAAGGGTTTTTTAAAATCAATTTTAATAGGATAAAAAAGAGGAATGGTATAACAGAAACTTTTTTATCCACAAAGTCAAGAAGGTACTGTGGCCAAAGGAAGGAAGAGAACTTCAGGTGTGGCAACATTAACAAAACGTGATGAAGTAAAATAGTATTTGATAAAGACCTCTTTAGCAGAGGTTGCTAACACACTCACATAACACATATCAATTCTCCATGCCATAAAATGAGTAGAATTAACAATCAATCATAAAGCAAAAATTTCCATTCACTAAATTGTTTCCTTATAAATTTTAAAAAAATGCAAAGGGTTCATTATTGAACCAATTAATAACTGAGTGATCTATTGATTAACTAGAAATAAAAAATACAGATCAAATTAAGTGTGCTCTTATTTTGCAAGCACCTGAGGGAGAAAGAAAAGCTACCCAGGTTGGATGATAACTTTGTGAATATTAATCCAAGCACCATCATTATACAGATAGGGATACTCAGGATAATGATGGCTAAATTTCTAAGTATTAGCAAAGGCATACCTAGGATCACCAACCTATGACTCTGCTTCTGGTCTTTTTTCCTCTGCATTTGAACAAGCAAAAGGAAATGCTATTTTATTGATAAAATTATTTATTTATTACATTTATTTTTTGTGGTGGTATGGGCTGAAAATATAAACAAATTCTAGAAATGTTGAAATGAATGTATGATTTAAGATTAAATATAATTTTAAACAGAAAAAGAAAGATGTTTCAGGGCTATTTTTGAGGCAAATTGTCTGGGCGCCATGGCTCACGCCTGTAATCCCAGCACTTTCGGAGGCGGAGGCGGAGGCGGGTGGATCACCTGAGGTCAGGAGTTTGAGACCAGCCTGGACAACACAGGGAAACCCCGTCTCTACTAAAAATAAAATAAGCCGAGCGTGGTGACGCATTCCTGTAATCCCAGCTACTCAGGAGGTTGAGGCATGAGAATTGCTCAAACCTGAGAGGCAGAGGTTTCAGTGAGCCAAGTTCGCGCCACCGCACTGTAGCCTGGGAGAAGGAGTGAGACTCTGTCTCGAAACAAACAAAAAATAAAAATAAAAAAATATTTAGACAAATTGTGATCTTGATATTTCTTCCAAAGGGCATAGAATAGAAAATGAATCTATCTTGGCTAGCATTTTAAATACATCTATTAAAATACACTGTTCATTAAAATGATAAAACACACGTTCAAGCAAACTCTAAAGTACAATAACGTAATTAACTGGTGTAATACTTAAAATATTGTCTAAAATTTGTTATTGCAGTTTTTCTTCTTACAGAAAGATTTGTTTTAATGTATTCTGCAGTTACAGAACTTAGTCTCTACAGATGATCTCTTAGCTTGCTAATATTTATTTTAGTTATTTATTTTTCTATTTTTACCAAGTTCAATTCACAAAGTTGGTAGAGAGATACAATTTATGTCACAAGTGATTCATGAATATTAAAAACAATTGTTGCAAGAGAATGCCATTAAAATAGCCAAGAGGATAGCCCATTTGATAGAACATTCTCTAATTTTTTTTATATATTACCACTACAAGTTGTTAGGACAATATTAATTCTCATAAGCATATTGTAGCATTACTAAATTGAAGTCAAATGTGTTGGCTTTGCAATTTTAAATAGCATCTAAAATTAAGCTGTAAAAAACATTAAAAGAACAATTTCATGCAAACAGGCAAAATCTATTACATGGCCTTCCATGGAATGGTAATTACACCCAAAGCAAGGGCTAACTCAGTGTTAGGAGCCCGAGTCAGTGTATATTGTTGTGAACCTCATCTTTTTTTTTCCCCAAAAGCCATGTGTACATCCACATGGCCTTTAAATAATCATCTATTAGGTTATATGGCTTAGTCAGTTATTTCTTTTAAATGAGGAAGAGAAAAAGAACAGCAGTCGAAGAGAGATAAAAGACCATGTTTCAAAATTATTGACAAATCAAAATAATCACAGTTGACTGTAAATACATGGATTTATTTCTGGGTTCTCTCTTCTGTTCAGTTGGTCTATACAAGTACCATGCTGTTCTGGTTACTTTAGCTTAGTAGCAAATTTTGAAGTAGTAAGTTTTTACTGTTTGCTTAGGATTGCCTTAGATATCTGGAGTCTTTTGTGTTACCATACAAATTTTAGGAATTTTTCTTCTATTTCTGTGAAGGATACCATTGGTATTTTGATATGGGTTGTACTGGTCTGCAGATCACTTTGACTATTTACGGTCCTTTGACAATATTAATTATTCTAATTCTTGAATGTGAGTTTTTTGAGTCTTCAATTTCTTTCGTCAGTGTTTTGCAGTTTTAATTATAGAAGTCTTTTACATCCTTGGTTAAATTAAGTGCCAGGTATTTTAATTTTTATAGCTATTGTAAATATACTGCTTTCTTAATTTCCCTTCAGCTAATTTGTTATTGGTATACAGAAATGCTACTAATTTTTGTATGTTCGTTTCTATCTTGCAACTTTACTGAATTTATTGGTTCCAAGAGATTTTTGGGGGAGTCTCTAGGTTTTTTTCTGTATATAAGAAAATGTCATCTGTAATGAAAGACTATATGACCTTTCCATTGTTAATTTGGATGTCCTTTATTTATTCATACTGCCTAATTACTCTGGTGAGGATTTCTGGTACAGTGGTGAAAGTGGGGTTTCTTATCTTTTTCCAGTTCTTAGAGGGAAAACTTTCATGGTTTCCCCATTCAGTATGATGGTTACTGTGGGGCTTGTCATGAAGAAGTCACGTTTCCTTGCTTTTTCATGTTTATTATGTGCTTACATTAACATCTGTACATCTAATGAAATAGTCATTTAACCCAGTTTTATGGAGTAGCTTTCAGAGGGAAAGATTTTTTCTCCATATAGATGTATCTGTCCTATAGTGTTGGTGGGGTAGAGGACTTTAACTCTGGTTCTGGGTAGGAGCAGTAGTGTAACATCTATGTAAGTTTTTCAGCTTTTTCAACATTAGCAGTGTCTGCAAATAACACAGTGGTATAGGCAGTTCTTGTTTGTAGACGCTGTGGTGTGGCCGTGCTAGAGGCGATGATGCTGGGGAAAGTAGTTTCCAGGTGCCTGTGTGGTTGGTGTATGAGGGTGCATGGTGGTTCTACTACAGAGGAAATGGAGTCACAAGTGGCAGCGGCATCAGGCTGTCAGGCTAATTTTCTTCCGTTGCCCATTTTTTAATGTATTTATTTGTAGTAGTTTTGACATTGTAGTTTTTTAATATTTCTGAATATTAACCATTATCAGACATGTGGTTCGTATTTTTTTTTCTATTCTGTAGGTTGCCCTTTCACTGTACTCTTTATTTTGCTGCATGGAAGTTTATACGTTTTTAGTTTGATACAGTCCCATATGTCTATTTGACTTTGTTGCCTGTGCTTTTGGTGTTATTTACAAGAAATGTTTTTTACATATCCAGTGTCATGAAGGTTTTCTCTACATTTTAAGAATTGTTTTTATATCTTGACAATCTACATAAAGATCTTTAATACATTTTGATTTAATATTTGTATATAGTGGTAGGTAGGGGTCCACCAATTTTATTCTTTTGCATGTGGATATCAAGTTTTCTGAACCCCATTTGTTTGAAAAGACTATCAGTTCCCTGCTCAGTACTCTTGGCACCCTTATATAAGGTAATATACTGGAGGGCTTATTTCTGGGCACTGCCTTTGGTTCCATTGGTCAGTATGTCTTTCTTTATGATGCTGCTTTGACTTACTGTAGTTTTATAACATGTTTTGTAATTAGGACATGTAAGGCCTTCAGTTTTGTTTTTCATTCTTGAGATTGTTTTCATATTCGGTGTCCTTTGAAATTCCATGTGAGTTTTAGGATTTTTAAAATATTTCTGTAAAACATAGCATTGGGATTTTGTTAGACACTGCATTGAATCTGTAGATCTCATTAAGTAGTATGACCATTTTAACAATAGTAAGTCTTCCAATACAAACTGTGGATGTCTTTCCATTTATTTGTGACTTCTTTAATTACTTTTAGCAATATTTTGTAGTTTTAAGTGTACAACTGCTTCGTCTCATTGGTTAAGTTTATTTCTCAGTATTGTATTCCTTTTGGTGTCATTATAATGCGTTTATTTTCTTAATTTTCAGATTGCTCATTGTATGTTTATATAAATGCAACTGACTTTTATGTGTTGATTTAATATCCTGCAAATTTGCTAAAGTTATTTTCTGGTTCTAACTCTTTTTAATCTTTAGGATTTTCAACATATAAAATTATGCCATCTGTTAAGAGATAATTTTACTATGTCCTTTCCAATTTGGATGAATTTGATTTTTTTTTTCTTGCCTGATTGCTTTGGCTAGTTATTTGAGTACTATGTTTAATTACCATGGGAATTACATAAAAGATCTTACCATTATAACAATATATGCTAAGCTAAAAACAACTTTAATAGCATACAAAAACTCTATTTATCCCCCTGTTCCACTTAGTTATTAATGTCACAAGTTATATCATTTTTGTATTGTGTACTCATTAACATGATTTTATTGTAATACTTATTTTTATGCTTTTATATTTATATTCTATCCTAGAATTAAAAGTGATTTTTCTACCCTCATTATAGTATGACAGGATTCTGGATTTGTCTATATATTTACCTTTACCAGAGAGCTTTCTGTTTTTATATGCTTTTAGTTGCTACTTGGTGTTCTTCCATTTCAACTTAAAGAACTTCCTTTAGGATTTCTTGTAAGATGTGTCTACAGGGAATGAATTTTCTTGGCGTTTTTTGGGAAAATCTGTATTTCTCCTCCATTTTTAAATGACAGTTTTGCTGGATATAGTGTCTGGTTGGCACTATATCCTCCCATTATAATAGTAGGGAATGCTCATCACATCTGTCAAAAGGATTTCTGAATTTCTATGGGTCTGTGACTTCTGTGGGGGTCACACTTTTTCCTTCTCTGAATATGAGTGCAATCTTAACACTTATTCCCTCATGGTTTAATTCAACTAACTTTCCTTTTGAGACCATAAATCACTAGATTAAGAGGGGCCGCATGCCTATCTGATGTGAGACATTTGCACATCACTCTGTAATAAAAAGATCTCTGCACATCGTCCAAAGATTGTGTACTTTGAGATTGCTTGCATGAGTCGATTGAAATTTTGGATTGTCTTCATTGAAGTGGGAATGAGTGTATTTCTGTGTATGGAAAGGAAAGGAAACAAATACATGGACAACAGAATGTGGCCTGTCATTATTCCATTCACTAAATGAAATTATTCCATTCACCAAATATTTCCACCTTTGATTCTGGGAAAAAAGAATGTGGCATGTCACAGTTATTTTGGTGACAGATGTGCCCATAAGACTAGCAATGTCTCAATAATGTGTGAGCAGACATACCAGATACTATTTATCGATGGAAACTCTAAGAGCCAGTGGGGACTTCTTGTACTCTATTCTTCCCTATGATAATAATGTTTCAGATGGCAGCTGCTCCCTCATCTGGTGCCCAAAGTAGACACAAGTGGAGAGGGACCAAGCTGACTATCCTGTAAATCTAGCTGGAATGGAAAAATACATATTTTTTTTAAGCTAATGAAATGTGTAGGCTGATGTTTCATCAGCATCAGCTAGCTTATCTTTATGAATATACAAAGTTAATTTTAATGAATAAACTTGTAATTTTTGTTTTATTTTTTGTTTCTTTTTTACCAACTTAAGTTTAGGGGTATATGTGCAGGATGTGCAGGTTTGTTACATAGGTAAACGTGTGCCATGGCAGTTTGCTGCACAGATCATTCCATTACCTAGATATTAAGCTCAGCATGCATTAGCTATTCTTCCTGATGTTCTCCCTACTCTTTTCCTCCCATCCCTCACCCTCCAACAGGTTCCAGTATGTGTTGTTTCCCTCGATGTGTCCATGTGTTCTCATCATTCAGCTCCCACTTATAAGTGGGAGTATACTAAATACCATGCAGTATTTGGTTTTCCCTTCCTGCATTAGTTTGCTGAGGCTAACAGCCTCTGCTCCATTCATGTCTTTGCAGAGGACATGATCTCGTTCCTTTCTATAGCTGCATAGTATTTCATGGTATATACATACCACATTTTCTTAACCAGTCTATCATTGCTGGGCTTTTAGGTTGGTTCCATATCTTTGCTACTGTGAATAGTGCTGCAATGAACATATGGGTAACATGTACTTTATAATAGAATGATTTGTATTCCCTTGGTTATACACCCAGTAATAGAATTGCTGGATCAAATAGTATGCCTGCAACAAGGTCTTTGAGGAACTGCCACGCTGTCTTCCACAATGGTTAAACTAATCACACTCTCACCAACAGGGTAAAAGCATTTCTTTTTCTCCACAACCTTGCCAGCATCTGTTTTACTTTGACTTTTTAATAATAGCCATTCTGACTGGTGTGAGATGGTATCTCAAAATACATCATTGCAGTTTTGATTTGCATTTCTCTAATGATCAGGGATGTTGAGCTTTTTTTCATGTTTGTTAGCCACATGCAGAAGTAGGCAAAGGACATAAAGAGACACTAATAAACTTCAGTTTTTGAAACAGTTTTAGGTCTACAGAAAAATTGACCAGAAAGTAGAGTTGCTAGAAACCCTCTCACTATTTGGTTTTCCCTATTACTAATATCTTGTGTTAGTGTGGTACATTTGATACAATTGATAAGGTAACATTTATACCTTAAAATTGATGGAATTCCATAGTTTACAGTAGGGTTCAGGATTTATGTTGTATATCGTATGCATGAAAGTATGACACATGGCAAATGTATGGCATGTATCTGATATTTCTTACAGAATAGTTTAACTGTTCTGAAAATTCCCAGCACTCCACCCCTGCCTTTCTCACCCCTGCCTCCAACCCCTTGGAAATGACGGCTCTTTTTTACAGTCTCCGTAATTTTCGCTTTTCAAAATTTAGTGAAAATCATACAGTATATCATCATTTCAACTTAGATTCTTTCACGTTACAAAATGCATTTAATGAATATTTTTTATTAAAGTAGAGCCATCCATAATTACCCAACCAAAAATGAAACAAATGGTTTCTAAGATTACTCAGAAATTGTTTTTTGTTTTTTCTTGCATAACCAGATTAACAATTATGAATATTTTCTAATTTCTTAAATCAAAGGAGAGAGAGAGAGACAGACAGACAGACAGACAATTGTTTTCATCCATTCATTGATCAATGCACACTTAGGTTGGTTCCATATATTTGCAATTGTAAATTGTGCTGCAATAAGTATATGCACGCAGGTGTATTTTTTATATAATGACTTATTTTCCTTTGGGTTGATACCCAGTAATTGGGTTACTGTATCAAATGGTAGATCTACTTTCAGTTCTTTAAGAAAACTCCATACTGTGTTCCATAGAGTTTGTTCTAATTTACATTCCCACCAGCAGTATATAAGCATTTTCTTTTCACCACATCCATGCCAACATCTGTTGTTTTTTGTTTTTAATAGTGGCCATTCTTGCAGTAGTAAGGAGGTATTTTATTGTGATTTTAATTTGTATTTAATTTGTATTTCTCTGATGATTAGTGATGTTGAGAATTTTTTCATGTCTGTTGGTCAATTTTATTTCTTCTTTTGAGAAATATCTGTTCATGTTACCTGTCCACTTTTTGATGGGACTTCTTTTCTTATTGATTTGAGTTGCTTGTAGATTCTAGATATTAGTCCTTTGTTGGATGCATAATTTGCAAACATTTTCTCTCATTCTGTGGGTTGTCTGTTTGCTCTGATGATTACTTTTTTTTTTTTAACTCTTATTTTAAGTTCAGGGGTACAAGTGCAGCTTTGTTACACAGGTAAACTTGCTTCATGGGAGTTTGTTGTACAGATTATTTAATCACTCAGATATTAAGCCTAGTACCCATCAGTTATTTTTCCTGATTCTCTTTCTCCTCTCACTCTCTACCCTCTGAAAGGGAACAGTGTGTGTTGTTCCCCTCAATGTGTTCATGTGTTCTCATGATTTAGCTCCTACTTATAAACGCGGACACATGTAGTTGTTTTTCTGTTCCTGTGTTACTTTGTTAAGGGTAATGGCCTCTAGCTCCATTAATGCCCCCCAAACAGACACATAGACCAATGGAAGAGAACAGGAACTCAGAAATAAGACTAAACACCTACAACTATCTGATCTTCCACAAAGTTGACAAAAACAAGCAACGAGGGAAAGGATCACTTATTTAATAAATGTTTCTGGGATAACGGGCTAGCCATATGCAGAAGATTAAAACTGGACCCCTTCCTTACACCATATACAAAAAGCAACTCAAGATGGATTAAACATTTAAATGGAAAACCCAAAACTACAAAAACCCTGGAAGACAACCTAGGCAGTACCATTCAGGACATAGGCACGGGCTAATATTTCGTGATGAAGATGCCAAAAGCAATTCCAACAAAAGCAAAAATTGACAAATGGGATCTAGTTAAACTACAAAGCTTCTAATTATTATTTCTTTTGCTGTACAGAAGCTTTAATTAGGTATGTTTTATTAATTTTTATTTTTGTTGCATTTGCTTTGGGGGCCTTTGTCATGGTTTCTTTGCCTAGACCAATGCCCAGAAGAGTTTTTGCTAGGTTATTTTCTAGAATTTTTACAGTTTCAGGTCTCAGATTTAAGTCTTTGATTTATTTTGAATTGATTTTTCTATAACGTGAGAGATATGTATCCAGTTTTATTCTTCTACATGTGGCTAGCCAGTTTTCCCAGCTCCATATATTAAATAGGGTGCCCTTTCCCCAATGTTTGTTGTAGGCTTTGCCAAAGACTAGTTGATTGTGTTTTGCTCTTTATAAATTTGCTCTTTATAAATTATAGTCTAAGATACTTTGTTAAAACAGCTCAAATAAATGCTAAAAGTGCCTAAAGCATGGATTCATATGTACACACAATTTATTAAATAAATATAACCATATCTCTACAACACAGGTCAACACACAACAGAAGCCCCTACTAGATACTATCACTGGTCTAAATTTTGTGTTAATCATTTCCTTTAAAAAATCCCATAGTTATTAATCTCTAAATTATAATGCCCGGTAGTGCATTTTTGCATTTTATATGAATGTAAGTATAGTACTTGTTCTTCAGCAACTTGCTTCTAAATTTGCTTCAATAGTGTGTTTGTGAAATGCATTCATGTAATTGAATTCAGCTATATATTATTTGTTTTCACTGTTAGGTGATATTTCCTGAATATGTAACTGACATCTTTTAATGCATGCTAAATGTCATTTAGTAGACATTGTCATAAATAGACCAAAAATTCTAAAAGGAAATCTGGACCTGGAAATTATTGACATATAAGCAATCAATAAAATCCATGGGTACAGAAAAGATTGCTTGGAAGGAGTGCATAAAATGAGAAGAGAAGGGTTTGTAGCATTGCCGGGAGACACCAATAGTTAGACAAGGAAACAGAAAGATAAACTTGAAAGGGAGCTGTTAGCCAGAAAGAGGGAATATGAAGAATTAAGGATATAAAGGAAGTCCATGATAATGTGACCACAGAGAAGTGAAGTAAGGACAAAACTGCTATAATTGTTCAATTAGGAGATGTCTGGGGAGTGACTTCACTGGAGTAATGGAGGTAGGTAACAGCCTAATTTCTCTAGGTTGAGGAGTGTATAATGAATAGTGAAAATAAGAAGAGATCTATTTTTTTAGAAGCTTGCATGTAAGGAGAAAGAGAAATATAAATTAATCATTGAAGCAGGATATTAAGGTGAGTTTTCTGTATGTTTTGTTTTTAAGATAGAAAAGCCTGAAGCACACTTATGTGCCGGAGAAAAGCCCACTAAAGACAACCAGTCATTGTTATGAAGTAAAACTGGATGCCTTAGTTCTCTGTAGACAGAAAGGACAATACAGAATTAAGCCTCAGTGTAAAAATCGCATAGATTATTATTTATTGTCATTTTCATGGATTACTTTCTAATAAATTGAGATTTCTTCCAATCTGAATACTAAGTAGTCATTTAAGTTTTCAGTATTTTGATTTAGTGATCCTCTTCTGCTTTTTAAAATTTTTAAAATCAACTTTATTGAATTATCCTTTAATTCTTTAATAATTCAAAGCTAAAATTAATTTTACGTAAAATTAGATGAATTTTGGCAAATATATATAGTTAATTATGTAATGATATAGAACATTTTCACAACCTCAAAAGTTCCCTCTTGTCCTTTTCAGTCAATCTACCTGCTCCCTCCCCAGGAGAATTACTGATCTGCTTTTTATCCATATATTATTAGAGAATCCCATGTAAATTAAATCATACAGGAGAGTATATACTATATACTGCATCTGGCTTCTTTCACTTTCCATGGTTGTGTGTATCGGCAGTTTGTTCTTGTTTATTATTGATTGGTATGCAATTGAATAAATATGCTGCAAATGGTTTATCCATTTACCAGTTAGAAGGACATCTGGCATGTTTCCAGTTTCTAGCTGTTACTAATAAAGCTGGAATGAATTAAAATTCGAACACAAATCTTTGTATGAACATATATTGCTATTTATCTAGGATAAATATTTAGAATTGCTAGGTTAAGTTTCTAATTTTGTTAAAAAGAACAAAGGTATTTTTCAAGATGGTTATTCCACTTTAAAGCATTCTCATACGCAATTTATGAGAATTCTAGTTGTTCCACATCCTCACCATGTGGTTTTGTCAGTCTTTGTAATTTTAGCCATCTAAAGATGTATAAGTATGATGTAGTGTATCATTATGGTTTTAATTTCCATTTATCCAATGACTAATAATGATGAATATCTTTCTAAGTGTTTATTTTCCATTTTAATATCTTCTTTGGTAAACTTTTTAATTACCCATTTTCATCATGGTGTAGTGGTACAATATTATTTACTAGATATTTTCTTCAGATTTTCTACAGATTTTATATAAACTAATTTATGTTTGTCTATGTGTGTATAGTTCTATGCAATTTTATCACATGTAGATTTATCAAGGTATAGAACTGTTTCACCTCCAAAAATAAACTCTTTATGCTATGTCTCCATAATAACACCCTTCCCAATCTTGGTAATAAACAGTGATTTTTCAAGGAGAAAAAGTTTTAAATTGTTAATTATTTTCTAGTTCATGTTTCTTACATTGTATTTAGAAAACTTCTGCCTAACCCAAGATTACTATAAATTTCCTGAGTTTTCTTTGAGAAGTTTTTTTTTCTTATGATATATATTTTGTAATGCATTTTGAGTTGAATTTTTTCCTCGAGATATCTTACTCATAATTTTAAATTTATCATTGTGTCTTATATTCTTTATGCTATTAAAGTAGTTTTTCAAATTCTCAGTTTCACACATTGGTCGAAAATTTTCCTGCAGCTCTATCAGTTGTTCCAGACATTTTGCGACAGTTTATTTTCATCTATAGTGAGTTCAATAGTGTCCTCCCCCTAAATTCCTGTCCACTGTGAAATTAGGAATATGACATCTAGGAATTAGGCGTAAGGGTCTTTGGAGATGTAAGTAAAGATTCTGAGATAAGATCATCCTGGATTATCTTAGCTGGACCCTAAATTAAAAGATGAATATTTTTATATGGGAAAGAAGTGAAGATACAGAAACAGACAAAAAGAAGGCCATAAAAAGATGGAAGCAGAGTTTGAAGTCACGTAGCTTCAAGCTAAGGATTGCCAAGAACTATCAGAAGCCCCTAAAAGCTAGGAGAGAAACAAAGGGGATTTTCCCTTAGATCCTCCATACAAAAATCAACCCGACTGACCCTTTCATTTCAAACTTCTGCCCTCCCCAACTGTGAGAAAATACATTTATGTTGTTTTAAGACACCCAGGTTGTAATAACTATGTATGGCAGTGCTGGGAATTAATACATCATCTAGCTATGGCAGCAATTTCCTAACGACAACAGCTGCAAAGAAAAAAATACTTAGGAATATGCCTAACCAAGGCACTGAAAGATCTCTCAAGGAAAACTATGAAACACTGCTGAAAAATATCACAGATGACAAACCAGTGAAAATACATTCCATGCTCATGGATGGGTAGAATCAATATTGTGAAAATGACCATGTTGCCAAAAGTAATCTATGGATTCAGTGAAATTCCCGTCAAAATTCTACCATCATTCTTCACATCATCGTTAGGAAAAAACAACCTCAAAATTAATATGGAACCAAAAAAAAGTAGCTCACATAGCCAAAGCAAGACTAAGCAAAAAAAAACAAATCTGGAGGTATCACTTTACCCAACTTCAAACTATACTATAAGGCCACTGTCACCAAAACAGCATGGTACTGGTATAAAAATAGGCCTATAGACCAGTGGAACAGAATAGAGAACCCAGAAATAAGACCAAATACAGCCAACTGATCTTTCAAAATGCAAACAAAAACATGAAGTGGGGAAAGGACACCTTGTTCAACAAATGATGATGGGATAATTGGCTAGCCACATGTAGAAGAATGAAACTGGATCCTCATCTCTCACCTTATACAAAAATTAACTCACATGGATCAAAGACTTAAATCTAAGACCAGAAACCATAAAAATTCTAGAAGATAATATTGGAAAAACCCTTCTAGACACTGGCTTAGGCAAAAAATTCATGACCAAAAAACCAAAAGCAAATACAACATAAACAAATAGATGGGATTTAATTAAAATAAAAAGCTTTTGCACAGAAAAGAAATAATAGCAGAGAAAACAGACAACCCACAGAGTGGGAGGAAATCTTCAAAATCTATACTTCTAACAAATAACTAATATTCAGAATCTACAAGGAACTCAAAAAATTAGCAAGAAAAAAACAAAAATCCCATCAAAAAGTGGGCTAAGGAATGAATAGACAATGCTCAAAAGAAGATAAATAAAGGGCCAAGAAACATATGAGAAAGTGCTCAGCATCACTAATGATCAGGGAAAAAAAATGAAATCAAAACCACAATGCAATACCATCGTACTCCTGCAAGAAAAGAATGGTCATAATCATAAAATCAAAAATAATAGATGTTGGCAAGGATGTAGTGAAAAAGGAACACTTTTACACTAGTGGTATGAATGTAAACTAGTACAATCACTATGGATAACAGTGTGGAGATTCCTTAAAGAACTAAAAGTTGATCTACCATTGATCCAGCAATCCCACTCCTGGGTATCTACCCAGAGGAAAATAAGTCATTACACGAAAAAGATACATGCACACACGTTTACAGCATCAAAATTCACAACTGACAGAATATGGAACCAGCTCATGCCCATCAATCAACAAGTAGATAAAGAAAAAAAAAAATATATATATATATATATATTCACACATATATACATGTGTGTATATATATGTGTATGTATATCAAATGAAATACTACTCAGCCATAATAAGAAATGAAGGTATGTTCTCATACATAAGTGGGAGCTAAGCTATGAGGATGCAAAGGCATAAGAATGATACAATGGACTTTGGAAAGTTGGGGGAAGGGTGGGAGGGGAGTGAGGATAAAAGACTACACATTGGGTACAGTGTACACTGTTCAGTTGATGGGTGCACCAAAATCTCAGAAATTACCACTAAAAAACTTATTCATGTAACCAAACACCACTTGTTCCCCAAAATACTATTGAAATAAATGATTAGTCTTTAAAAGCTACAATAAGATGTCATCTCATCCTGATAAAATTGCCTTAAAACCAAAAGATAGGCAATAACAAATGCTGGTGAGGATGTGGAGAAAAGGTAGCCCTTGCACACTGTTGATAGGAATGGAAATTAGCATAACCACTATGAAGAAGAGTTAGGAGGTTCCTCAAAAAACGAAAAACTGAGCTACCATGTGATCCATCAATCCCACTGCTGCATATATACCCAAAAGAAAGGAAATCCGTATATTGAAGTGATATCTGCACTCCTATGTTTGTTGCAGCACTGTTTATAATAGTTAAAATTTGGAAACAAACCAAGTATTTATCAACAGATGAACATATAAAGAAAATGCTGTACATATACACAATGGAGGGCTATTCAGCCATAAAATAGAATGAGATCCTGGGCGACAAAGCGAGACTCTGTCTCAAAAAAAAAAAAATAGAATGAGATCCCATCATTTGCAACAGCATGGTTGGAACTGGAGATCATTGAGTAATATAAGCTAGGCACAGAAAGACAAACATCACATGTTCTCACTTATTTGTAGGGTCTAAAAATCAAAACAAGTGACCAAATGGATATGAGAGTAGAAGGATGCTTCTTACCAGAGACTGGGAAAGGTAGTGCAGGGCTGGTAGGGAAGTGGGGATAGTTAATGGGTACAAAATAATAGTTAGAAAGGATGAGTAAGACCTACTATTTGATAGCACAATAGATTAATAGCATAATTACACATATTAAAATAACTTAAAGAGTGTAATTTGATTGTAACTCAAATGACAAATGTTTGAGGGGGTAGATACCCCATTTTTTATGATGTGCTTATTTCACATTGCATGCCTGTATCAAAATATCTCATGTACTCCCATAAATATATCCAACTACTATGTATCCACAAAAATGTTTAAAAATTAAAATTAAAAGAAACAGTTTAAAAAATTAGGATATTTTATATACTAGCATCACGTTGTCATGTTATGATATCTTTCATCACTGCACATTAAGTTAATTGAATACCTGCCTGTTGGAAACAATTAAAAATCACTCCTTACAAGGACTGTATTTGAAACTGTGAGATAATTAGAAAGGATAGTGATAAAATTCTTATTATTGAAAGATAAAACTCAATACTGCTTATGTATTATTAAAAGTTGACATTGAATCAACTCTTTTTTCACTTATCCTGTTGCTTGCTTTCTCTTTCTTTATTGTTTGGCAGCAGAGCAGACAGGATCCACTGCAAGCTAACACAAGGGTCCGGAGGCTGCACAAATTCAAATGTGGGAAAAGGTTTAAACAGCTATTTTCAGGGCACCAACCTATGTTTATCAAGGAATAATAACAGGTATTATGTACCTCAGACCCTCCAAACTTTGTTCTCTGTACAAGAAAAAAAGAGGAAAGGGAAAAAAGAATAAAGATTATAATGACCAAAATTCAGAACACTAACACTACCAAATCCTGGTAATACAAAACAATAGGAACTCTCAGTCATTGTTGGTGAGAATGGAAATCAGTGAACACACTTTGGAAGACAGTTTGGTGTGCTCGTATATTAATAAGACAAAATAAACTTTTGTGATGATTCAGCAATAGCCACCCTTTTTATTTATCTAAAGAAGATGAAAATTTATATGTCCACACAAAAACCTGAAAATAAACGTTTATGGCAGCTTTGTTCATAATTGCCAAAACTTGAAGCAACCAAGATGCCCTTCAGCAGGTAAACAGATAAGCCATGATACATTCAGACAATGGAATATTATTCCACACTAAAAAGAAATGAGCTAACACGCCATGAAAATACATGAAGAACTTAAATGCATATACGTAAGTAAAAATAACCAATCTGAAAACGTCTACTTTCTGTATGATTTCAACTACAATCATGCATCCCTTAATGATGGGCATATTTTATTAGTCCATTCTTGTGCTGCTAATAAAGACATACCTGAGACTGGATAATTTATAAAGGAAAGAGGTTTCCTTTTTTCTCACAGTTCAGCACAGTTCACAGTTCAGCATGGCTGGGGAGGCCTCAGGAAACTTACAATCATAGCAGAAGGGGAAGGAAACACATCCTTCTTCACAAGGCGGCAGCAAGAAGTAGAATGAGTCAAAGAGGAAAAGCCACTTATTAAACCATCAGATCTCGTGGGAACTCACTATCATGAGAACAGCATGCAGGTAACTGCCCCATGATTCAATTACCTCCTACCAGGCTCCTCCCACCACACGTGGGCATTATGGGAATTGCAATTCAAGATGAGATTTGGGTGGGGACATGGTCAAACTATATCATGTAAGTTCTAAGAAATGTGTTATTTGGCAATTTCCTCATTGTGCAAACATGAGGCAGCCTACTACATATGATATAGCATACTACACACCTATGCTATATTGTACAGCCTATTGCTTCCAGGCTACAAACCTATATAGCATGCTACTGCACTGTAGGCAATTGTAACAAATGGTAAGCATACTCATTATCTAAACATAGAAAAGTTACAGTAAAAATACAGTATGACAATCTTATAGGACCACTCTCATATATATATGTAGTTCATCATTGACCAAAATGCTGTTTTGCAACTCATGACTATTCATGGCATTCTGGAAAAGGCAAAACTGTGGAGACAATAAAAAGATCAATGATTGGCAGAGGCTAGGGGTGGGAGGACAGGAAGAATTAGGCACAGCACAGAGGATCTTCGGGACAATGAAAACACTCTGTATGATACTATAATTGTAGATACATGTCGTTATACATTTATCCAAATCCAAAGAATGTACAACACCAAGAGTGCACCCGAAGTAAACTATAGACTTTGGGTGATAAGAAATTATTACTATTATGATGAGACAGACTCTCACTCTGTCAGCCAGGCTGGAGTGTAAAGACCAGATATTGGCTCACTGCAATCTCTGCTTCCCAAGCAAGCAGTTCTCCTGTCTCAGCTTCCCAAATAGCTGGGAGTACAGGCGCATGCCGCCACACCCAGTTGTTTTTTGTATTTTTTGGAGAGACAGGGTTTCACCATGTTTGCCAGGCTGGTCTTGAACTCCTGGCCTCAAGTGATCTGCGTACCTCAGGCTCCCCAAGTACTGGGATTACAGGCCTGAGCCACTGCACCTAGCAGATAATGAATTTTTTTTTTTAATTTGAGACTGGGTCTCACTCTGTCATGCAGGCTGGAGGGCAGTGGTACAATCTCCACTCTCTGCAACCTCCACCTCCCGGGTTCAAGCGATTATCCTGCCTCAGCCTCCCAAGTAGCTGGGATTACAGTCATGCACCACCATGCCTGGCTAATTTTTGTATTTTTAGTAGAGACGGGATTTCGCCATGTTGGCTACGCTGGTTTCAAACTCCTGACCTCAGGTGATCTGCCTGTCTCAGCCTCCCAAAGTACTGGGATTACAGGCGTGACCCACTGCAACCAGCCGATAATGAATTCTTAATGTAGGTTTATCAATTATAACAAGTGTACCACATTCGTGGAGGATGTTGATAATGTGGGAGCCTATGCATGCCAGAGTGAGGACGGCAGAAGATATATGGAAAATCTCTGTACTTTCTGCTCAATATTGCTGTTAATCTAAAATTGCTTTACAAAATGAAGCTTACTAAAAATAAATAAATAAAACATTTGTGTTGTGTGAGGGGAGGTGGAGTTGCCACATTACAAGGAGAGGTTACTAAGTTTTCTAGAAACTTCCACTTTTCTCCAGTTCCTGATGGGTACCACACTTGCAGGTTGCTAAAGTAATGCTCCTTGGATGATTGCCCAGAAGCTGTGCAGAATCTTTATGTCTCTCATAAAATTCATATATTTCTGCTACTTCTAAGGTTGCCAGGAGCAACCATTCACAGCACAGGAAGCTTCACCTGTCTTAGGTGGTTATACAAGAGCAATGCAGAGAAGTCCTAGAAACTCACCATCCTTGACTAAATTAAGAGTCTTATTCTCCTACATAGTTGTATCAAATATTTTCTAATCGATGTTAGGTACTGCTCTAAGTGCTAAGAACACAACTGATTGAAAGAGTCGAAGTCCTTGGATCTCAAGAAGCTACATTAAGGCCAAGATAGAGAAGAGGAGGAAATTTAAAATAAAAAAATACAAAATGGTATGATGTATATGTTGATGCATGATATGAACTAATGAATGGTAATATCAGATAGATAAGGTCTCAGTGGTGGAGAGAAAGTGGGAGACAGGAAGAGGATAAAATATTTGAGCTGAGATCTAAATAAATAGGAACCAGACATGCAAAAACGTAAGAGAAGAGTAGCCTAGGTGAAGTAAAAACAGGGTCAAGGTCTTTTGAGGAGTCAGGGCATGGGGGAAGCTTAGTGAGACTGTCCTTGTGTGCCAAGGGGTTTGAGTTTCTTGCTAAGTACAGTGAGAAACTTAGCAAGAGGTTGAAGAATTGAAGAGTTTCAGTGATGGAGTTTCATGGTCTGATTTAAGGTTGCAAATGGTTACTATGATCACTCTGACTTCTCTGTGGAGAAAGATTATAAAGAGGCAGGCAAGGAACAAAGAAGAAGTACGAAGGAGAACTGATGATGTGAATCAGGCAGTGGATGGAGAGAAACAACTGGGCCTAACAGGTATTTGAAGACAGAATCAGTAAGATTTCTTGATAGATTTGAAGGTAGCAAGTGACAAGTGAAGAAAAGATGGGAACCCAGGTTAACACCAAGACTGGTCTGAATCTTTGCATCAGTATTTTTGCATAAATGGCCTTAGGCTGTTGTTCATATCTGTCTCATCTTAATATATTTTGGGCAAACAGTTCTCCATGGGTCTCTCATATTTCCGTACATCTTATGGGCATTGAATTCATCCATTCTGGACTATCTTTTCAAAAGTTCTTATATTCCCTCTTTGTTCCGTCCTAAAGACAATATTTGTGCAGCCAGAGAGTACAGTGTTGAAAGACTAGGCTACAGATTTAGAGGGTGTTTCTTTGAACATCAGCTTCTTCCCACTGGCAGTCATGTGAACTTGGGAAGCATATTTCACCTCTTTGAAATGTCAAAGAGAAATTGCATCACACTAGTTAAACAGGCATGACTGTTGCAATGAGGGTCAAAATTATGGTGCAGAGAGATGAACTCAATTCTGTTAAGATAAAAGGTGGGAGATAAGCAAGTGGGGAAGTAGTGAAGGATGTTAGTGGAGAAGTTGGTCAGTGTGATTAAGCCAGCTGTGTTTGCTAATTGGCACTTATTAAAGTTAGGTTCCTACTCTCCCTCAGAGATGAGAAAACAGGAAACCTACTTTTTTTTTTTTTTTTTTTTTTTAATGTAGTCTCGTTCTGTCACCCAGGTTGAAGTATAGTGGTGTGATCTCAGCTCACTGCAACCTCCGCCTCCAGATTCAAGCGATTCTCCTGACTCAGCCTCCCCAGTAGCTAGGATTACAGGTGCCCACCACCATGCCCAGCTAATTTTTATTTTAGTAGAGACAGGGTTTCACAATATTGGCCAGGCTGGTCTCAAACTCCTGACCTCAGGTGATCCACCAGCCTCAGCCTTCCAAAGTGCTAGGATTACAGGCATAAGCCACCATGCTTGGCCCACCCCATCTTTCTGATGATTATATATTTAAGGAATAGCTCCCACATCCTTCAGAAAAACATTTTCTGAGTTGTAAAACTGACAAGAGGCTGGGAGAAGATTTACACCTCAAAAGAGCAGAGAAAGAATTTACAACTGCAAGTTTTCAAAAGCAAGTGCTCTAAGAAAAGGCAGGGCCAAGAGGTATAAAACTGTCTAGTCAACCTGAAGGGACATTAAGGGGCTGTCTTTTTCAAAGCTTCTGTATCATATCCTCTAAACATTACCTCATCACATTGTTGAGGATGTTAAATAAAATGAGACATAGAAAGCTCTAACAAAACACACACACAAAAGTTATTTTTTTAAAAATCCCATATCTAGATCAATGAGTATGTGTGATAAGGACAGCTTTCAATATTGGAATCTTGATTAAGGGAAAAAATTTTCCATTTGGCCAAATATTTCCATTTGACCAAAAAAAAAATTATCTGTAGTATTGCCTACACAATGATTTATGTGTCTTTTTTCCTAATATATTCTATTCTGTTCTGTATTTGGAAACCACATGTCTCAAATATGACAAGGAATCTTGATGATCTAGCAAGATAGAGCATCACATAATTTGATCAATGAACTACTGTAGACCGAATGAAGGTACACATTGAAGACGTGGAAAACAATCTCATTTGAAGGGAAGATGTGAGGCGTTTGAAGGAAGATAAATATAGAAAGGACAGGACAGAATAAGAAAGAGATTAAGATAGAATGAAACTAAGTCAGGTTTAGTTTTACAGAGTCCAGTATAAATTTGAGACAATCACTGACTGGCTACACCCTCCTGGGGTAACTGAGAGGACCTCTGAAAGCTCTAGAGAGAAATCTTCAGGTAGTTAAGCATGCGTAAAGTGAAAGGCTTGCTGCTTATGTGCATATGTATGGCCACAGGTTTCTCACATTAGCTATGGGAGAGCAAGTAGCCAATTAAGTACTAGGATGAGAATCTAGATCAAAAGGAGAAATGTGGTGTCAGGAAGGTTTCTTAAGTTGGTTTAGCCATTTCAACAGAATGGAATTATTACATGACGCCACCACTTACCCAAAGTTAGCCTTTGGGTCAGGGCTTCCTCACTATAGTCCCTTCCATGGTCAACAGAAAGATGTTATAGGACCGGGGTCCCAATCCAGACCCCAAGAGGGGGTTCTTGGATCTCACACAAGAAAAATTCAGGGTGACTCCATAAAGTTAAAGCAAGTTTATTAAAGTAAAGGAATAAAGAATGGCTACTCCATAGAGCAGCCCCAAGGGCTGCTAGTTGCCCATTTTTATTGTTATTTTTTTATGGTATGCTATTCAAGGGGTGGATTATTCATGCCTCCCATTTTTAGACCATATAGAGGAACTTCCTGACATTGCCACGACATTTATAAACTGTCATGGTGCTGGTGGGAGTGTAGCAGTGAGGACGACCAGAGGTCAGTCTCATGGCCATCTTTGTTTTCGTGGGTTTTGGCAGGTTTTGGCTGGCTTCTTTACTTCAACCTGTTTTATCAGCAAGGTCTTTATGACCTGCGTCTTGTGCCAACTTCTTATCTCATCCTGTGACTTAGAATGCCTTAACCATCTGGGAAAGTAGCCCAGTAGATCTCAGCCTCATTTTACCCAACTCCTGTTCAAGATGGAGTTGCTCTGGTTTCACACACCTGTGACAGAATCCTACTTTGCAGCGAAGTGTTTTATGGATCCTATCCCTCTATAAAATGGCCAGTGTACTTGGTTTTGTCAATTTCAAAGTCGTTGGAGCTATCATGGAAACAGATGCAAAGATGAGGAAATTGTGCCTAAAGAAAAGGGGGCATTATTTTATTAATATTATCCACACCTGGTGTCTCATTATAGTGACGCTTCATCTGTAAGCTCTGCCTCTGTATTCTAACTTCCTGGAGCTTTAGAAATGCCTCTGAGTTCTGAGCTCCCATCATCTTCATATACGATTAAATTTTAAATATAAATTTAATAAAGAAATAGATATACATTCTGTGTTCACCATCTTCAATCATAGATTTCCAGCAACATTTTCTGTTTACAGGATTTAAGGAGACTTGTACTTCTATCTCAAGTTCATGCATGTCAAGAAAATTAGGAAAGCCACTCTGAGAGGCAAACCACAGTGAGATACCAAGTGAAAGTTTTATAGATGTATAGTCCATTAACTTTTATCAAAGATCACATTGAGAGATTTTCATCCTTCTGAATTACGAATGACTCATTTTTGTGCCTGACCAAATTCCAAAAAGTAGGTCATATATTTTGACAAGCCTCTTAGGGAAGAGTTGATAAATTTTCACTTAATGGTCACATTAAGTGCAATCTTACTCATTGCTATATTTCATTTAATAAATTGAGGTAAGTACACGTCTAAATTTGTCCAGACCTACTTAGCTTGAGTCCTTCTATCTGGCCATAGATTTTGAAACCTGTGGTAGGTAGAATTTTAAGATGATCCCTTGACCTTCAGCCCTTGGTGTTACTCCTAATTATAACTGTATTACCTTATATGACAAAAAAGGAGATTATCTTAGTGAACCTTATCTAACCATATGAGCCCTTTTAAAGCAGAGATTTCTTTGCCTGAGGGAAGAAGAGGAATTCATAGAGACCGGAAGCACAAGAACAATTCTAGACATTGTTTCTAGCCTTAGAGGTGGAGGGAATCCACGTGCAAGGACCAATTGGTGATCTCTAGAAGCTGAGAGCAACTTCTGACCTGATTACCAGCACAGAAACAGAGACCACAACCCTATATTTGCAAGGAAATAAATTCTGCCAACAAGCTGAATGAGCTTGAAAGCAGGTTCCCCTCTACCCCCCAGAGCTTCCAAATAAGAGTTCAGCACAGCTAACTTCCTAACGCTACCCTTGTGAGACCCTAAACAAGAACCCATATGAGGAAGGCTGGACTTCTGACCTACAGAACTTGAGATAATAAACGTCTGCCTTTTTAAGATGCTAAGTTTGTGGCAATTCCTTACTGAGAAATAGAAAGTACAGAACCAGAAGCTTAAATCAAAATGGTGTCGTCCAATAATATAGGCAATATTCACAAAATAATCTTTGATATTTGAAAAGGAATATTGCTTATTTTGTTAAAGAGAGAATTTTAAGGTTGTAAGCACAGTTTTTACTCTGTTCTTACACTGTTTGCCTCACATTTTTTGTTATGCTGTCAACATTTCTTCCTTTCTTTTTTTCTTTTTAGCAAAATCCTGTGTTAGTGAACATCTTAGAGGAAAAAAAAAAAAAAACTTAATGAACAATGAGGCTAGAATTTCCAGCAATATCGCTGTGCTTCCTCACAAAGCATTCATCTCCTCTTTATCTTTGGCATTCTTTGGCTCTAAGACCTGATAGAGAAGTTTGTGAAAAATAAAGTTGTTTGGTTTCTATTACAACCAGTCAGGTGACAGTTCCAACCACATACAGCAGGTGTGTGAGGCTGTGTTGCACAGAGGTAAATCCATGGGCTTCTGAGTAGATCTGTCTGGAAGTTATTGAAAAGGTATAACATTTTAGGTACTTTCTGAAAGTATCATGAATGCTTAGCAGACTTTTACAAGCTCTATTTTCACAGGAGAGCCACCCAAGGCTAATGGCACTTGATCAACTTCTACCACTCTTAAAACCACAGTCTTTCTTGTCATCCCTATTTTTGATGACAATGTCTACCATTTTCCATTAACCGGACTCAGCCTCAAGATGATGTGAGGCAAAAGTTTTGACGTTGACTGTCTGTGATTTACCTCTGATGAATACCATATGTCTCTGTTAAAGTGGGCCACAAAATATATTTGTATGCAAGATTTGGAGGATGGACATGAAGCACCAGGCTTTTTAGCTCACACAGAATGTCGCTGATCTGTTGTTTCACATCACTGGTATGAAAAACAACCAGGGCTGCAACTGCTTCATCTTTTCCCTGGATTCTACTTTGGCTTCTCCAACTTGGAGACCAAGTGTGTGTGTTTAGCTTTATGACAAAGAGCCCTGGCTTCTATAGGATACCCATTGCACCTAGGTCAGAGGCCAGAAGAACTGGCAGGCTCCAGCTTCTGCTTTGGTTATCAGCTACTGCTTGCTCTCTCCTGCCTCACCCTCAGCTCCCTTCCTCACTGCCTATTGTGTAGACTTCAGCCTCCAGCAGCAGATTTGCAGAAAGCACTTACTGTCGACCATAATTGTTAGGGATGCTGCAGAGGGGAAGGGAATTGAACTCTTCTATATGAGGCTGAATAAAAATAAACATTACATAGTGCAGAAGAAGTAAAAGGCTGCGTCTGGACTAGCATCTGGAAAAGCAGTTTACCTGTGCAGGGGTTTTATAAGGGAGTGAGAAAAAGAAAAGGGAAAGGGTGACACTCTATTTTGGCTGTGGATGGAAAAAGAAGCCGGGTAGGCTGGAAGAGGTGTTATCTCCCTCACTGATTCCCCACAGCCTGGCAAAGTGGCTACTTTAATGAGAGCGAAAAATATGAGCCCATAGGGAACAATAGCAACATATGCATATAATATTAATTTACATATGTATTATATATGCATATATGTATATTATACCCACATATTATGTATATACACGTATATATACACACACATATCTATACGTGAATATATACACACACATATCTATATATATACACACACACACCTCTCTAGATATATACATATATAGAAAGAGAGCTATTATCTATATTTTTAGGGACAGATATTTATCCATGTCAACTCCAGAGTAGTCAGGTGAACTTGCTTTGACTAAAGACATTTGGGCAAAAGTAAGGTTTACATCATTTCCAGGAAAAAACTGCATCAGCTTGAACATGATTTGTCATTTATCTCTATTCTGTCTACTACAACAAAAGGTAATTTCCAAGACATTGGGAATGTTTTCTTTCAACTTTGAAACTCTTCCTCTTCTCTGTTATAATTAGATCTCTGACTCGGTCTGTTTGATTTTTACTATTCAATGGGAGCATATCTAAGTAACTTAGCATCAGCTCATTCTACAAGTCCTCAACTATTGAAACCTACCTTCGTCTTCACATTTTTCAAGTAGGAGGGAAAGGGGATGTGCACAGCCCTTGCAATGAAAAGAGGAAAACTTGTCTGAAAGGTACAAAGTTGGCAGTGCCAACTGATTAACTGAAACTTGAATGCCAAGTTTCAAGTTCTTGAAGGCTAAGAAAGCCTTTCGTATTGGTTAATGGGGAGATAAGTTAGGATCATCCTCAAGACATCTCAAAATCTGTGCTCATTAGCCATGTCCTCCTGAACTTTTTCCTCTGAGGGTACACAAATAGTATCTCTCTCTCTCTATATATATATATATATACACACACACACACACAATATATATATAGACACATATATATCTGTATACACATACATATAAATGTGTACATACATGCACATGTATATATACAAATATATGTATATAACATATATATCCATATAACAGATAGATGTTACACATATGTATGTGTGTATATATACACACATATGTGTATATATACACACATACATATGTATGTATAAACATGTGTACATACACACGTGTATATAAACACATATATACATATCAGTGTATATATAGACTATTTGTGTATCTTGCCATACTTTCATTACTTACTATATAGATATATGTATACACATGTCTATACACACATGTGTGTATATATGTATGCATATATACGTATATATGTATGCGTGTATATATGTGTGCATATACACACACATACACACATATATATATAATGCCAACTTTCTGCCTATCAGACAAGTTTTCTCCTTTTCATTGTAAGGGCTGTGCACATCCTTTTTCCCTTCTACTTGAAAAATGTGAAGATGAAGGTAGGTTTCAATAGTTGAGGGCATGTAGAATGAGCTGATGCTAAGTAACTTAGATATGCTCCCATTAAATAGTAAAAATCAAACAGACCAAGTCAGAGGCCTAATTGTAACAGAGAAGAGGAAGAGTTTCAAAGTTGAAAGAAAACATTCTCAAAGTCTTCGAAATTACGTTTTGTTGTAGAGAGAATAAAGATAAATGACAAATCATGTTCAGGCTGATGCAGTTTCTTCCTGGAAATGATGTAAACCACTTTTGTCCAAGTGTCTTTAGTCAAAGAAAGTTCACCTGTCTACTCTGGAGTTAAAGGGTGCAATAGTGTAAAATCGTCCCTCAAGGAGGGGGAATTGCAGGAAGGAAATCAGAATATTTGGTAAAGAACAGTGAACACCTTATACAAAAATTAATTCAAGATGTATTCAAGACTTGAAAATCAGACCTAAAACCATAAAAAACCTAGAAGAAAACCTAGGCAATACCATTCAGGATATAGGCATGGGCAAGGACTTCATGTCTAAAATACCAAAAGCAATGGCAATGAAAGCCAAAATTGACAAATGGGATCTAATTAAACTAAAGAGCTTCTGCACAGCAAAAGAAACTACCATCAGAGTGAACAGGCAACCTACAGAATGGGAGAAAAGTTTTGCAATCTACTCATCTGACAAAGGGCTAATATCCAGTATCTACAAAGAACTTAAACAAATTTGCAAGAAAAATATCAAACAACCTCATCAAAAAGTGGGTGACGGAAATGAACAGACACTTCTCAAAAGAAGACATTTATGCAGCCAACAGACACATGAAAAAATGCTCATCATCACTGGCCATCAGAGAAATGCAAATCAAAACCACAATGAGATACCATCTCACACCAGTTAGAATGATGATCATTAAAAAGCCAGGAAACAACAGGTGCTGGAGAGGATGTGGAGAAATAGGAACACTTTTACACTGCTGGTAGGAGTATTAACTAGTTCAACCATTGTGGAACACAGTGTGGTGATTCCTCAAGGATCTAGAACTAGAAATACCATTTGACCCAGCCATCCCATTACTGGGTATATATGCAAAAGATTATAAATCATGCTGCTATAAAGACACATGCACACATATGTTTATTGTGGCTTTATTCACAACAGCAAAGACTTGGAACCAACCCAAATGTCCATCAGTGATAGGCTGGATTAAGAAAATGTGGCACATATACACCATGGAATATTATGCAGCCAGAAAAAGGATGAGTTCATGTCCTTTGTAGGGACATGGATGAAGCCGGAAACCATCATTCTGAGCAAACTATCGCAAGGACAGAAAACCAAACACCACATGTTCTCACTCACAGGTGGGAATTGAACAATGAGATCACTTGGACACAGGAAGGGGAACATCACACACCAGGGCCTGTTGTGGGGTAGGAGGAGTGGGGACGGATAGCATTAGGAGATATACCTAATGTAAATGACGAGTTAATGGGTGCAGCACACCAACATGGCACATGTATACATATGTAACAAACCTGCACGTTGTACACATTATCGGGAGAACCCGCTCCTGAGGTTTAACATGGGTTCTTTTCTATTTCCTAAGTGTCTCAGCTGGGTTGAGAAATAAAGGGAAAGTGCACAAGAGAAAGAAATGTAAAGCTGGGTGTCCGGGGGAGATGTCACATGTCGGCAGGATCCGTGATGTTCCCCGAGCCGTAAAACCAGCAAGTTTTTATAGCGAGTTTCAAAAGGGGAGGAAGTGCACGAACAGGGTGTGGGTCACAGAGATCACATACTTCACAAGGTAATAAAATATCACAAAGCAAATGGAGGCAGGGCAAGATCACAGGACCACCGGATGAGGTGAAATTAAAATTGCTAATGAAGTTTCGGGCATCCATTGTCATTGATAACATCTTATCAGGAAACAGGGTTTGAGAGCAGATAACCTGTCTGACCACAATTTATTAGGTGGGAATTTTCTCATCCTAATAAGCCTGGGAGAACTGTGGGAGACCAGGGCTTATTTCATCCCTTTGGCTTTGACCATAAAAGACGGGATGCCTTAAAAGGGGCCGTCTATAGGCCTACCTTCAGGGCGCATTCTCTTTCTCAGGGATGTTCCTTGCTGAGAAAAAGAATTCAGTGATATTTCTCCTATTTGCTTATGAAAGAGGAGAAATATAGCGCTGTTCCATCCGGCTCACCAGCAGCCCGTTCAAAGTTACCTCTCTTGTTTCCTGAACATCGCTGTTATCCTGTTCTTTTTAAAGATGTACAGATTTCATATTGTTCAAACACACATTCTACAAACAATTTGTGCAGTTGATACAATCACAGGGTCCTGAGGTGACATTCATCCTCCTCAGTTTACAAAGAAGATGACGGGATTAAGAGATTAAAGACAGGCATAGGAAAACACAAGGATATTCATTGGGGAAGTGATAAGTGTCCATGAAATCTTCACAATTTATGTTCAGAGATTACAGTAAAGACAGGTGTAAGAAATTATAAAAGTATTAATTTGGGGAACTAATAAATGTCCACGAAATCTTCACAACTTATGTTCTTCTGCCATGGCTTCAGTCGGTCCCTCCGTTCGGGGTCCCTGACTTCCCACAACAACACATGTACCCTAGAACCCTATACTTTTTTAAAGTACAAAAAAAAAAGAATAGTGAGTTTCCCAAAATCTTACCAAACAGAATACAGCAAAGCTACTCCTGTGAAAACGTAAACTAACCTAATTAATCAATTGAAATTATTTTAAGTAATGAAAGTATGGCAGGAAAACTCTAGAATGGGCTATTGTAGTCATTTTAGTTGATGTCATAAACAAACCTAGAAGACAACATGCCTTTAAGATTACCAAGGCAGGATCTCAGCTAAAACCTTGCCGCTTGTGTGTACTAGTCAGGGTACCCAGGGAGACAGGGTTAATAGGGTAGGTAGGGAGGTAGGTGGGTGGGTGGGTGGGGGTAGGTAGGGAGGTAGGTGGGTGGGTGGGTGGGGGTAGGTAGGGAGGTAGGTGGGTGGGTGGGTGGGAGTAGGTAGGGAGGTAGGTGGGTGGGTGGGGGTAGGTAGGGAGGTAGGTGGGTGGGTGGGTGGGGTTAGGTAGGGAGGTAGGTGGGTGGGTGGGGGTAGGTAGGGAGGTAGGTAGGGAGGTAGGTGGGTGGGTGGGTGGGGGTAGGTAGGGAGGTAGGTGGGTGGGGTTAGGTACGGAGGTAGGTAGGTAGACAGATAGATAGATAGATAAATAGATAGTATAAGATAACAGGGTATTTTTTAGGGGAGTTGACTCATGCAATTAAAGATGGTGAGAAGTCCCACAGCTGACCATCTTCCGGCTAGAGAACTAGGAACTCAGAACCGGGGAAGCAAATGATACAACTCTCAGTTCAAAACTGAAGGCCTGAGAGCCTGGGTGCTGCTGGTGTAAGTCTCAGTGTCCAAAGGCTGGAGAACCTGGAGTTCTGATGTCCAAAAGCAGGGAAAAAAGGGTTTCCCAGCTCCAGAAGAGAAAGGCAGTAAATTCACCGTTCCTCTGCTTTTTTATTCTGTTAAAGTCTCAACGGATTAGGTAATTCCATTCTATATTGGGTGAGAGGAGATCTTTCTTACTCAGTCCACTGATTCAAGTATCAATCTGGAAACATTGCCACAGATATAACCTGGAAATAATGCTTTACCAGCTATCTGGGCATTCCTTAATTTAAACAATTTAACATCTAAAATTAACCATCACTTGCTTAAAAGAAGTGGAAAATCAACAAATTCATTGACATTGGTGGATGATAGAAAATGGGTACTCAGCAGCTTGAATTAAGAACCCAATCTAACACCTGCCCATGTCTATTGTCTTGAAACCCCAAAAAGCAAGGAAACAACATAAAGCTGGTCTATGGGCTAACAGTTTGCAACTCCTAGTCTATCAACAACTATTAATACATCAAAATATCCTGGTGATTGACTAGGTTACTTTTATCATTATATTTAATAAAATGAGTAGCTAATGGGTTACCAACGAAGATTAAAAATATGGTACAAAGATTCATGGACAATCAAATTGTTATATGACCTTAAGCAAATGACTAAAACCCTCTTTGTTCAGTTTTCATTGAGTACTTATTATTCTATCAGGAGATCAAAACTAGTAAATCATATTATCACTCTACTATTAAGACGATACAGAATACCTAGCTGTTTTTGACCCTAGGGGTAGAGAAAAAAGTGAGCAGCTAGCATTAATGGTTAACATGTCAGAGCTGTCATTCAGCACTGTCCTGGGAATTCCCACATGTTCGCAGCATGTGATAATACCTTAGACATACTCCATGCTATTCAGCACATGTTCTTGAGAGACTATCAACAGAATATCAGGGCTTGTATGCATAAGATGTTTCTTTTTTAAAAACACATAATAACTTTTTAAAATATATAATTCATATATTATAAAATTCATTCTTTTAGCTTGTAAAATCTAGTCGTTTTTGATAATTCAGAGTTGTGCAACCATAGCAACTAATTCCAGAAAATGTTCATCACCACAGACAGATGCCAATTATGAAATTAACATGATTAGAGAAAAATTAATACCTACAATCTAAATAAATTCAGTTACTAACTGAATGCAATAGGCAGAGAGATTCATGTTCTATACCAGGAAATGATTAAAAATCTCCCTGGTACATAGGAAATCTAGGGAATTACAGCTTCTTGATATTTAATATCGTTTTCTCTAGGTCTAATGGTTAGATGAACCAATGAGTTTTTAAAATAACAGAAATCCCACTCATATCCCTTGGTTCAATAGAGAGAGGTTATGTTGACAACTCCCTCAGGCCCTGATTTGTTCTCTGTTGAATTCAAACTCTTATCTACTAGATGCCAGCACACCTAGTGGAAAAGTCAAATTCCAGGTGAGAAATTCCATATCAATAGTGACTTTTTAAAATTAATTGAGATTTATTTTGTATTGTTATTGTGAGTATATCTCTAACGTTTCACTGGGAATAATTCAGGTATTAAAAATATCCTTCAAGCCTTTCTCAAATCCACAAATTAATTAATGTAAAGAGATGCTTTTTACCAATAACTCACTTGGGAAAAGTGTTTATTAAAGACTGACAAGTCATCAGTAATCTCTGTTCCTCAATTATGGGTAGGTGATGACCTCAATTGAAGGAAATAAATGAGTTGTTTTGAATACAAACCTCTGTTAAGTCCAGGAGTAAATGAAATGAGAATCCCTGGGAGTGGGCAAAGCCTTTGGGCCATAGCCAAATCATGAGTGAACTCTCATTCACAATTGCTACAAAGAGAATAAAATACCTAGGAAGACAACTTACAAGGGATGTGAAAGACCTCTTCAAGGAGAACTATAAACCACAGCTCAAGGAAATAAGAGAGGATACAAACAAATGGAAAAACATTCCATGCTCATGGATAGGAAGAATTAGTATCATGAATATGGCCATACTCCCCCAAAGTAATTTATAGATTCAATGATATTTGCATCAAGCTACAATTGACTTTCTTCAAAGAATTAGAAAAAAAAATTATTTAAATTTCATATGGAACCAAAAAAGAGCCCATATATCCAAGACAATCCTAACCAAAAAAAAAAAAAGCTGGAGGCATCAAGCTACCTGACTTCAAACTATTCTAAAAGGCTACAGTAACCAAAACAGCATGGTACTGGTACCAAAACAAATATATAGACGAATGGAACAGAACAGACCTAAGAAATAACACAACATATCTACAACCATCTAATCTTCAACAAACCTGACAAAAACAAGCAATGGGGAAAGGATTCCCTATTTAACAAATGGTGCTGGGAAAACTGGCTAGCCATATGCAGAAAACTGAAACTGGACCCCTTCCTTACACTTTGTACAAAAATTAACTCAAGATGGATTGAAGACTTTAACATAAAATCCAAAACTATAAAAACCCTAAAAGAAAATCTAGGCAATAGCATTCAGGACATAGGCATGGTCAAAGACTTCATGACTGAAACACCAAAAGCTACTGCAACAAAAGCCAAAATTGACAAATGGGATCTAATTAAACTGAAGAGCTTCTGCACAGCAAAAGAAACTATCAACAGAGTGAACAGGCAACCTACAGAATGAGAGAAAATTTTTGCAATCTACCCATCTGACAAAGGTCTAATATCTAGAATCTATAGAATCTACAAGGAACTTAAATTTACAAGAAAAAAACAACTCCATCAAAAAGTAGGTGAAGGGTATGAACAGACATTTCTCAAAAGAAGACATTTATGCGGCCAACAAACATGAAAAAAAATTGTGGAGAAATAGGAACCCTTTTACACTGTTGATGGGAGTGTAAATTAGTTCAACCATTGTGGAAGACAGTGGAAATTCCTCAAGGATCTAGAGCCAGAAATATCATTTGACCCAGTGATCCCATTACTGGGCATATACCCAAAGGATTATAAATCATTCTACTATAAAGAGACATGCATACATATGTTTATCACAGCACTATTTTGTTGTTGTTGAGACGGAGTCTCACTCTGTTACCCAGGCTGGAATGCAATGGTGAAATCTCAGCTCACCACAGCCTCCACCTCCCTGGTTCAAGTGATTCTCTTGCCTCAGCTTCTTGAGTAGCTGGGACTACAGGCACCCGCCACCATGTCAAGCTAATTTTTGTATTTTTAGTACAGACTGGGTTTTGCTGTGTTGGCCAAGCTGGTCTTGAACTCCTGACCTCAAGTGATTTGCCCACCTCTGCCTCACAAAGCGCTGGGATTACAGGCATGAGCCACTGTGCCCGGCCTATCGCAGCACTATTTGCAAATAGCAAAGACCTGGAACCAACCCAAATGCCCGTCAGGAACAGACTGGGTAAAGAAAATGTGGCACATATACGCCATGGAATACTACGCAGCCATAAAAAAGAATGAGTTCCATGTCCTTTGCAGGGACATGGATGAAGTTGGAAACCATCATCCTCAGCAAACCAGCACAGGAACAGAAAACCAAACACAGCATGTGCCCATTCATAAATGGGAGCTGAACAAATGAGAACACGTGGACCCAGGGAGGGAAACATCACACGCTGGTGCCTGTCAGGGGTTGGAGGGGGAAGGGGAAGGAGAGCATTAGGACAAATACCTAATGCATATGGGGCTTAAAACCTAGATGACGGGTTGATAGGTACAGCAAACCACCATGGCACATGTATACCTATGTAACAAACCTGCACATTCTGCACATGTATCCCAGAACTTAAAGTAAAATAAAAATAAATTTAAAAAAAAAAATTCTCATGAGAAGCTAAGAAGGGCTGCCCTCTTTGAACCCAGAGGCCCTTCTCTCTTTTTTCCATATTCTTCTTCCTCATCCTGAAAAATTAAACTGCAAATGTTTGTTTTCAGAGTGCATATACTATAACATCCCCTCTCATTCCTTAGTCACATTGCTCCCTCTCCCTAAAGTTCACCTCTTCTCCACCACTGTGATATTACAAGTATAACTTTTTTATCTAGCGAGGTCCAATCCATTCTCCCATTTGTGTAGAACACAGACCTATTCACACTCCAAACCCAATCTGTGGAAAGCTTGCTGGCTCACCTTCTGCCAGCAATCTGACCACCTCTCACCCTGCTGCATCCCAGGTCTGAACCTTTAATCATTTCTTGCCATCCAAGTGCAAGTATGTTTCATACTCACATGTAACCACAAGCTTTGGCAGTTCTGAAACCAGTAACAAAGTTCTATGTTCAAAGTTAGATTATTCTTACTCTAAGCAACCTTATGTTGCTCCAAATTTCTCTAGGATCTTTCCATCTCAAATAAAAAGCCAAAAACTCCTCCTAACAATGGCCCATGAGATCTCTGATTTCTTCGTCTTACCACTACTTCTCTCATCACATCCATCCCTACCCTTCCCTTTGGTTTTTCCATTCCAGCCTCCTTGGCTCTCTTGCTATTTCTTAAATTCACACAGCATACCCTTGCATTCAGGTATTTGCATGATCAATTTCTCTTCCCTGAATATCCTCCCCCAAGATCATCACATGAAACACTCCACTTCCTTCAGATTTTCACTAAAATGTTTCCTCTTCAATGAGACCTCTCATAGCCCTTTTCCCCCAAACAACACTTCCTATCCCCACGTTGCAGTCATATTCCATAAAGTCAGGATTTTCCCTCATCCAAAATTTGGTTCCAATGTTGAGACCAGTGATGCCAAACACATGTGAAAAAGGCATGAGAAGGGTTATTACTCACATAGTGTGGCTTTTCAGAAAGAGCAAGGCTGGTTTGCTGAGCAGGTCAAAACACAGCATGTGATAGCAGAGAAAGGAGACTGGCTTGGAGTTTTATCATGGTGGTTAGGGAGTAGGGCTCAATTGAGCATTCATGCATGCAGGCATGGACAAAGGCTTGCAAGGTTTTAACTTTCTGCCAGTGTCAAACAAGGGAATGCCTGGGTTTTCTTACCAGTTTTCTCAGAGGTAGGCCAGAGATGGAGAGGGGTGAGGAGGGGCTTAAAAGCAGTCAGCAATCAAACCTCAAAAATGAAGTCAGGAGCTTTATCATACACTTTTCCATACTTTGCTTTTCCTTTTATCCTCATCCACCGCACTATTTACACATCTCTCTTATTTTATTGTCCATCTCCTTACTCTAGATAAAATGTAAGTTCAGTTCATGTAGGCAAGGATATTTTTCCTTTTGGTCCACACTGTGTTAAACCCAGTTCCTAGAACAGTGTTTGGCACACAGCAATCAATCAATCAGTATTTGTTATATGAATCAATCTTTGTTCCTTCTGCATAAGTATTCTGCACTTGACAAATATTTGTTAAAAGAATAAAATAATGAAATTTTTGACAGTGTATCAGAATGTATCATCTAAATAAACTATTATAAAAATTATATTTATGCTAACCACTTTGATGTCAGCTGATATAATAAAATCCTTAGAAAAAAGTACATCAAAATATTATTATTAAAGATAAATTTGCCTGTGAGCTATTTTTTAAAACTCCACAAACCCTATGATTTATACATTTTAATTTAAGTTAATATTATGTCTTATCTCCAAACAAATGGGGCAGTCAATTTGAAATTTTCTGTTGTCTTTTGGTTGTTCCCAGCCCAGGAAACTTAAAGTAGAAATTATTAGTAATGAGCTCACACTCTTGCCTTTATATATTCTAGGCCAGTAAATGTTCCAGAATGGTAATATGCACAATAGCATTTTGGTTATTTTATTTTCATCAAACATGTTTTTTCAAAAAAAACTACAATAAATAAGACAAAAGAAATGTAGCAATTATATATTTAAAGATTCACCTAGGGATAATTTAAATTCCATGGGAAAGTTACTTTGATATTTAATCTACTACTGATTAAAATCCTAAAATACTTTGATATTCAATCTACTATTGATTAAAATCAATCTACTATTGATTAAAATCCTACTGATTAAAATGTATGCAATTAGCCATTAAATTGTACATTTTTGTCAGTAGAGGCAAATGTTTCTGGCAGAAGACAAAACCTGCAAGGTTATGGTTTTGTTGTCCTGTAGGATATCAACCTGTAAAGGAAAGGAACACAAAATGGCCTATAGAATAATAATGTTATTCTAACGCTCTTTTTCTGTTTTAAATGCCTATACATATCCAGTTCCTCAAATAATCTTTGAATCAGATTTACAGTCCTGCTGTTTCCCTCATTTATAAATAAAATAGTTTCTGACACATACACATTCTCTATTTCAATGGCAGTTGTTTATATTTTTAAGTTTTGAAAAGTATATCTTGACTCATCATTTGAATGCCTAAACAAAATAAAAAAAATTTAGAAGAAAAAAAAAAAAAAAGAACTAACACTGCAGCCACAATTCAAAGAGGTAATTTGAAACCAGCTTTTTCAAATAGAGAGTATTTAAGATTCCAAGGCAGTCATAAAATCCCAGAATGCCAACCATAAGTTCCAAAATTTAAATGCAACAGTCCATGGCTAGCTAGTATCTAATGTAAGGCGCTGAGCATCTCTGTCATTTCTATAACCATAAAAATGTATTTTTCAGTGAATTCTCAGTATTTGACAAATATCATTTAGCTGCCTGTGCTACAGAGGTTTGACTTTCAAATCATAATGCCAGTATATTATAACAATAGAGAGTTCTAATACTTCTTTTCCTTTAGCAAATTTTCTGAAAGAATTTTAACCTCACAAATATATCTCGTATTTCAGTCCCGGCATAGTCATGCCAGACAGGTAAGAGGTAGGTAATAAACCGAAGAAAGTAATAATCTGAGGTAGGTGATACGGTGGAGCTGGAGCCCATCATCTCACCTATAAGTCACCTCTGCTATGTATATTATTAGATCTTCCCTTCTCAGGACCAGACCCATACTTACTCAGGATCAATCTCCAACAAAACAACTTCTCAAAAAAAAAAAAAACAAAAACAGGACCTCATCTCGGTTCCATACTGATTTAAATCAGCATGTTGTCAAGGTTCCTGAGCATTTCTAAGCCTTGTCTAACATGTTGAAATGAAAGTTTGTTTTTCTTACTGAATGCTAGTGGGACTTTGCAAGTCACCCTGGAAAGGTGATGTGGAAGGTCCAGCAATTATGAAGCAGGCAGCCACCTGCTCCACGTCCTCAGATATGCAGCCCTTTACCCTATTATCTCCTCACCCCAGCCTACTTTTATCTCCAAAGTGACTTTAAGCATTTAAGGCAGGGTCTATGCTTAATTACAGATTCATAAAAACTTAGTTATTTCTCATACTTGATTGCTAAAAATCCCTTATATATTCCCTTCCCTGAGGCCTCCTATAATCATTCCCTAATCTCTTTTGTTATAAAATAAATCCTATATGTCATTAAATGATTGTCAGGATAACTTTTTACATTTTTTACATATTTTTAATTGACATATAATAGTTTTACATATTTATGAAATACATGGTGATATTTCAATAAATGCATACAATGTGCAATGATCAAATCAGGACAATTAGCATATCCATTGCCTCAAAACTTCATTTTTTGTATTGGGAACATTCACACTCCTCTCTTCTTGCTATTTGAAAATACACAACAAATTATTTGTTAATTATAGTCACTCTTCAGTGCTATAGAACTCCAGAACTTATTCCTCCTATTTACCTGTAATTTTGTATCCGTTAACCAACCTCTTTCTCATTCCTGTTTCCCTATCCTTCCCTGCCTCTAGTAACCACTATTCTATTCTCTACTTATTTGAGACCAACTTTTTTAGCTTCTACATATGAGTGAGAACATGCAGTAATTATCTGTGTCTGACTTATTTTACTTAATATGATGTCCTCCAGGCTCATCTGTTTTGCTGGGAATAACAGCATTTAATTCTTTTTGTAATATTGGGTATATGTAAAGTATTTTCTTTCTTTATTCATCTGTTGAGAGATACTTAGGTTGCTTCCATATCTGGCTACTGTGAACAGTGTCACAATAAACATGAAATTGCACACATCTCTGTGCAAAACGATTTTCTTTTTTGGTAGGGAAAAGGGAAATACATACCCAGCTGTGAGATCAGTAGATCATATGGTAGTTCTACTTTTAGCTTTTTGAGGCACCTCCACGGTGTCTTCCATAATGATTGTACCAATATACACTTCCACCAATAGTGTGTGTATTCTCTTTTCTCTGAATCCCTGCCAGCATTTGCTACTTTTTGTCTTTTTGATAGTAGCCATGCCAACTGACATGAGATAATATGTCATTGTGATTTTGATTTGCATTTCCCTCAATCAAATAGCCAAAAAGCATATGAAAAAATGCTTGTTGGCCATTTGTATGTTTTCCTTTGAGAAATATCTCTTCAGATGCTTTGCACATTGTTGAATTAGATTCTTTTATCGCTATTGAATTGAGTTCTTCTACGTTCTACATATTAATCTCTTATTAGATGAATAGTTTACAGACATTTTCTCCCATTATGTAAGTTGTCTCTTCATGCTGTTGACTCTCTCCTTTGCTGTACAGAATCTTTTTAGATATAATCCCATTTGTCAATTTTTGCTTTTGCTGCCTGTGCTTTTGAGTTTTTTTTGTTTGTTTCTTTTGAGACGTAGTCTTGCACTGTTGCCCAGGCTAGAGTACAATGGCACTATCTCAGCTCACTGCAACCTCTGCCTCCTGAGTTTAAATGATTCCCCTGCCTTAGCCTCCCAAGTAGCTAGTATTACAGGCATGTGCCACCACACCCAGCTAACTTTTGTATTTTTAGTAGAGACAGGGTTTCACCATGTTGGCCAGGCTGATCTTGAACTCCTGATCTCATGATCCACCCACCTCAGTAATCCCAATGCTTTTGAGCTCTTAATCATAAAAGCTATGCCTAGATCAAGATCCTGAAGTGTTTCCTCTATGTTTGCTGCTAGTAGTTTTACAGTTTCAGGTCTTACATTTAAGTCTCTAATTCATTTCGAGTTTATTTTTGTATATGATGACAGATGGTGATCTAGTTTTATTCTTCTGCCTGTGGATAGCCAGTTTTCTGAGGATCATTCATTAAAGGGACTGTCCTTTCCCCAGTATATGTTCTTGATGCCTTTATCCAAATTCAGTTAGCTACAAATATATGGATTTATTTTTGGGTTCTCTATTCTCTTCCGTTAGTCCTTGTGTCTCTTTTTATGCCAGTACCAACCTGTTTTAATTACTATAGCTTTGTAGTATATTCTGAAGTCAGGTTGTGCTTTGTTCTTTTTGCTCAAGGTTGTTGGGATATCTTAAGTCCATATGAGATGGGGTGAATATTGGAATTGGGGCTTTCCATGACTTTCTGCTTCTCATCTCTTTGTAATACTGTTTAATCCATGTGGCTCTATGTATATATGTTATTCAATAGTCACCATTTCATTTTATCATTAATTGGATAGGAGAGAATAGACATGGAATAGCTATTTTGTTCATTTTCTACTGTTCATGTATAAGTTCCTCCAATCGAAAAATAGGGACAATAAAATTATGTAAATTTTATCTGGGATGTAAAATTAAACAGAACCAAATGATTCGTAAGGGAACAAAGCAATAATCAGTGGCTCTAAGGTTCTTAAACATTAGATAATTGCAAAACATTATCATCTGCCTCATGATGCATTTTTTGCTTTATTCAACTTGATACAAGTGCCTTCTTTTCCATTTTAGGAATCAATAATCCAGAGGTATGAATAAATAAACCAGTTAATTTAGAGTTCAAGTTGACTCCGTTAATTATTATCAATAAAGAACAGTTCGGTCATAGTAGCATGAGTTAAGGTGTTATAACTTCTTTAGATAATATCAATAAAGAACAGTATGGTCATAATAGCATGGGTTAAGGTGTTATAACTTCTTTAGATAATTCAATAAAATGAAAAGTACATAAAATAATGGTATCTTTACTTAATAATCATAAAAACTCAAATCTAGCAGTGAATGCATGATTTGTTCATTTAAAACTTCAACGTATAATCATCTGAATTAACAGAAATGATAGCATTATAGCTGATTTAATAAAAATAATTCACTCTAAGTATTATTTAAACAGCCATCTTTGTGTCTGAAATATTCTCAGCTTTGCAGTGAGCTAGCAGAAGAAAAGTGAGACTTACACATGTGTTCTTAGCATCATTTTTAGGATTATCTTTGACATGGGTTTCTTTGGCAACACCTTTCTACAAAAGACTGCCTTTGTAGTCAATTTACTTACAAAAATACTGTGTAATGCTGTACTACTGGTGTTATGCCTTTAGCAAGGAACAAATTCCTCCATCTACCCAATTAAAAATCAACTTTCTTTTCTGCTGAAAATCCTGAAAAAATAAAATGGCTTTTTCATTGGCTCTTTTCAAAGTAACACATCCCAAATGTCCCAGGAAGAAATGTCAGCTATTTAAGCAATTCTGTCATATTTGAAAAATGAGCCTTTGCCTTAGAACCTCAAAGAAAGGGAAGGACTTCTCACCTACCATTGCCCTTTTAACATGGTACTTTTGTATTATTCATCTTGTTTCTTGTCAACTGCTTTTTTAAATAGAGTTATTGCAATCAGCAAATGAAAATTATAGTTTTAAATAAGGGTGTGGAGCATTGAAAGTCTGTTGCTATACATGAATTGAACTTTTTCTGAAAAATTTATAGTGGTTGTGTTTCATACAAGCAAAAGTATGCATGTGAATATTGCACATTAAATTTGGTTGAAGCATGTTACCTTAATAAGGGAAAGTCCTTTTTCTATTTACCTATTTCAAATCAAGTATGTACTGAGAACTATGTTAATGAATAATGATCAACAACAAACTAAACTATTAAACTGACTTTGTGCTAATGAAAAATGGCTATCAATGGTGACTTTTCTAAACCCGTGGAAGAACAGAAGCCTTGGAAGCATGAAGACTGATGTCCAAAGTCTTGCTCTATCACTTGTTGACTGTATGATCTTAGGCATGTTACACATGAAGCAATAGTTTTCTGCCCCTTGTACCAAACTCCAAGAGGGATTCTTTGACTAGTTGTAACCACGTACTAATTATGCAGATACTGATAACTGTAGTCTCCCAAAATTGGCTCATAATGTTCTAACCTGGTAAAACGGAGAAATTGATAGTCCAAAGTTTTTTCAAGTGAAGTGAAGGCCCCAATGACTGATTCTTGTCTCTTAAAAATCATTATTTTAAAACTTCAAAAATTTGTGATAATATCTAAAGTTATAATCCTATTTATTTCCTTCCAGACTATTCATCCTTGAGCTCCCAGTTAAAAGGTCAAAATTCTAAAAAAACTTTTATCTCCACCCTCTACCAACTCCCTCCACCTAGGTCCCCCCTCCCTAATAGCACCCTTTGTCATTTATTCACAGTACTTATTATACTTTTAAAATACATATGTGTATGAATATTTGACATATGTGTACCCTCCTCTACAAGATTACAAGCTACTAAAGGACAAGGATTACATATTTTCTTTGGCTTCTTATCACTTCTTAAATGCCTTCCAGAGGGCTGGGTGCATTATCAGAATTCAACAAATATTTGTTTGAGTGAGAAAGCAACTGAATGAATTAATGAATAAAAGTTGATAGCCTTTAGTCAAACTTTGAGATACGAAAGTTTGAGTAAAGGCTCAATATGCCATCCCAAAGTACGCCACATGGACATAAAGATTATTTTAAGCTGAAAGCAATTGAGAAGCAGCATATACAAGAAAAACTCCTTCCCCTCTCCATATTTGCCTAAAAGAAAGAAATAGATTTATAAAATGCCTCTCCCCTTTCTTTACCAAGAAGGACAAAGGTTGATCTCTGAAGATGACTTTAAACTACAACCATAGTAACCTTATTGTGAAATTAACTATCCAAATATTACATGTAATTATAATACGTGCACATATTAATAAAATCCTAAAATTTTCTTAATACTAATGCATGCCTATGAAATCACCCAGATTTTAACATCTTACAAGTTACAAGTTAAAGAGATAGCTAAAACACAGATACCTATCATGGAAGAATAGCACTAACTTTTCTTTATCTATAATTGTTTCAACATAAGCAATCTATCTTTCTGGTGCAACTCCCAAAATGTGATCCATTCTCAGGTAAAAAAAAAAAAAAATTTCTTTGAACTTGATACCATCTCTGACAATTGTAATTTAGGCCCCAACAAAATGCCATACCTACTCCAGAATCCGAAAACTGCACAATTGCAAAGTATGAAATTAAATTTTAAACGATTGTCTATAGCTTCACCTGTTGCTAATGTAAAATAAATAAGTCCAAAGTTGAAAAATATGCAAATCTTTTTAAAGGTTATCTCAAAGATCCTATTTACATTTGTAAATATCAAACCATGACTATACTACAGAAAATTCAAGGTTCAAAGAGAATGTGGTTCTGCTTCTAGAACATTTTTAAAGAACAAAAAGAGGTTTACAGCGTACCCAGAAATCATAATTATTAAAATTTTATCCAAGACTTGAAACCAAATGAAAATGAATTTGTTTGCAATATTATACTGCTACATGAAAGAGACCCAATCAAATATTATCTAATTCATTAGGGAATTGTACCAATTTTTGACTTACTGATTACTATAGAGCCCACACTATATAAAGTTAGACTTCTCAAATAATCAGTTGTAAATGAATTTGACTGACAAAGATGCACTAATTATTTTCTGATAGAAAAGGTAACAATAAAGGGGATAATTTTATCGTTCTGCAGGACATTACTATTCATAGGTTTGTGTCTTCCTAGCAACCTTATTCCACCATTATTTATTCTGGTAACCATATATAATCTACCAATTTTCTTCTGAATCAGCTTTCCCATCCTGTGGGTTTCTTCATTAATAAATTCAATAACAATTTGACACACGCTTTTGATACACTTGAATGCAAATCAAAAGCATATGACAAATTGTTATTCGAACGCTTGAATGTAAATTATAGCTTTTGAAATGTATGCCTTAACACAATTACTACAAAAAATTATTTATGATTTAGGCAATTCCACTGAGTCAAATCACATTAGATCTCTGAATTTAGCTGATCACCTTCTCCCTGCACACACTCCTGCCCATTACTCTACCATGGAAGAAACATCATAAGAATGCTAAAAATATTCCTCTCAGCTATGCATCTTTTTCTGGAAACAGATTGTATTCTCTTTGTAGCTAAATTGTTTCTTTCTCCTAAATTAAAGCTGTTAATAAGCAATCAGTGAGTTCTATATGAAATGAGTGCTAGAAGCATGAATAGTCCATCCAACGTACAAACTATTATCAGGAGTGCAGAAGAAGGACCATGACGGCAATGTCAGAAAATGTGTAAGCCAAATAGTACTTGGAATCCTCTAAGACAAGTTTTAAGCTCTGGGGAAACAAATTTGAGATTCTGCACTGTTTTTAAAGTTATTCTGTTGTAGTGACATTTTAATGTTATGATATGCATTGGCATTATAGTTGAGATAATTAAAACTATATTAATGATGCCATTAATGAGTAATTATAATCTACACTTAGTGAATAAGAGATAATTGATTGGAAAAGTTTACAAATTTTCATGAACATAGTTTGTTACAAAAATGGAGTTTTGTATAACAAATTTATTTTAGTCTCGAGGTTACAAATCAACAATCTTATCTGCTAAAAAAGATATTTTGTTATTATAAAGAAACCTGTCTTGATTGGTAAACAGTCTGAGAAAGAAATTCAACTCTACGAAGACAGGATATGCAACAAGTACATATACACATTTCATTTCAATCATATGACCGATATAAAATATTAGTTAACTATTATAGCTATCTACCAAAATAAAATGACTAACTGAAGGCTTGACTTCAGAAAGCTCCTGTGTCAGCAATCCCCCATTTCTTCAATATTATGTATTAGTAACCATTAGTCTAGCTTTAAATGATAGACTCTGCTTCCAGTAATTTTTCTACCCAAATCAAATTTAAGAATATAGGCATACAATTTTCCAATTCTATAGCTCACTGTTAAAAATTCTGTTTCACATAAAATAATAGACACAGGTATGTGTGTGTGTAGGTGTTAAAATGTTACTATCAGGAATGCAACGAAAGGGATACAATCATGGAAATCCACATTGATTTACGAGATAAAACATCTTACAAAATTTAGCATTTCACAAAGCTACTAAACTTCCAAAATGAAAAGTCTTGTTCTATTTTTCTATAAATGGGTATTTAGCCAACAGAGCAGGAAATCATATTTTCTATAATTTCATAAACATTTTGTTTCTATATTATTCATATATCAAATATAAATACTACCACACTTACATATAAGTGTATTCATTTTACTTGTCTAGATAGAATATCATTTGAAGATAACACATATGAAGACGTTCACCTCCCCTCCTTTTCTGCACCAGAAGCTCTTGGCCTAAAATTCTTGCTGATATTTTTGTCCCTTTAATAACCCTGCCTATTTCTTTCATGTATCAGACTTCTACCAACTTCAAAGGAATGTAGATGAATCACTCAGGGAGACAGAGAAGAATGAGAATCAAGTCCAAGGGCACTGAAGAATTTACTGGAATAAGAAGTCAAACAAGGAAAGAAGTATTAAAACTTATTTTTTTCTTAGCAAGTGTATGGAAGAGACTAAACATATGCCAGTAGGTACTGTCAAATCTTATTAAAGCAGTCTCAATTAATTTGCTATTTGTAGGCAAATAAAGACTAAAAGAAAGTTTACCTTTGCATGATGCCTGAGAAAATGGTTTCAAGTAGCAAATCAGTAGAATGAACAAGATTAGAAGACATTCAAAAGGCAAACTTCTTTCAAGCACATCAATAACATCTACCTTTTCGTATAATGTTCTTTACCAGTAAGTGCAGCATGCCAATGACCAACCTTGTTAACCTGCTGCTTTGATGTGTAAATCATAAATCAATCACCATTATTCACTCATTAAAGCAGGACTTTAACAAGGCAATGATCTGTTTCTATGTGCTATGGTTTGAATGTGCCCCCTACAGTTTATGTGTTGGAAATTTCACCTTTAATACAACATGGTTGGGAAGGGGGGCCTAACAAGAGGCAATGAGCTCAGGAGGACCCTGTCCACATGAACTGATTAATGTCCTTATCACAGGAGTGGGCTCACTTTCTGGAGAGTGGGCTTGTTATGAACACAAAGGCAGCCCCCTTCTTGCTTTCTCTCCTTCTCTTGCTCTTTCCACCATGGGATGATGCAGCAAGAAGGTCCTTGCCAGATATGGGCCCCTTGACCTTGAACTTCCCAGCCTCCAGAACTATAAGATGTAAATTTATTTTCTTTAAAAATTATCCAATCTGTGGTATTCTGTTATAGCAAAACAAAACAGATTAAGATACTATGTGATCATGAGCCCTCATCTAAGTAGTATGTTGTTAAAACTTTTTGAATGATGAAGTCTAAATGCAAAATGCTTTTAATAGAAGTCCTAAGACAATATATTAAGTGTTTTGTAAGAGATTTTAGAAATATATTTTTCACAATCTACTATTATAAAAACACTCAAAAATAATTAAAAATATAATAAGAAAGATAAAATCTCAATGAAACTAACCCGGTGGTTTTGGTGATTATCATATTATAAATATGTCTTTTCATATACAGGCAAATAATCTGCAATTCTAAAATAAAATATCAAAAACAAAATTTTAATATAACCCATTTGTGATAAATCCTGAAAAGTTCTGACATGAACTTATATATAGTCATCACTGTTTGTTAATGTAAATTAACATTTAACATTTAACAACAGAAATATTAATGTTTTATTATGGTATGCTGCCCTAAGCACTTCTTGACATGCTAAAGAAGATTACCTTTCTAAAGTAAAAAAAGTACAGAATTTTGAAAAATAATTGGTCCCAGTGATTTCAGAAAAGGGATGATGAGATGATACATGATGATCTGATATATAATTTTACATAATTTTTTAAATTTTTATTTTCCTGGGTTTTTATACTTGTCTTAGCTAATTTTGGAAAGTCTATCTAACATAAGAAAATGACAATTTTAACTCTATGAAAATGTATTGATTCAGAATGTATTTAAATTTAGTCATTAAAAGTATTTATGTCATTATTATACAATGAAAAAAACATGAGAAGTTTTCAGTGTTAGAAAAGTATTTAAACCATAGATCTATAAATATAAACCCTGAATAAACTGTGGAAATCTAGTAGCAAACTAGCCATTCTTCAGATTAAAATCTAAGACTCCATAAAACACTTACCACTTTTCAAAAAAACGTGGCTCAGGATTTTAAATAGAGCAGTTTTTGCAATAATGGCAGCATAAAGAGTTCTGGCAATTTATCAGATGGTAATTATAAAACTTGAGCAGTTACATTAATAACAGAATCTGAAGGCAATAGAAAATGATCAAAATAGGAAGAAACAAAAGACATTTTATTTTGTTAAGAATTGTGGGTTTATATCTTTTTAGCCTAAGAGCACTCTACGATTCACTCAGCTGTGACACTAGAAAAAACTACAGCCTTATCACTTCAATAGAATATTGAATATGATACAATTTGTGGCATCAAAGCAGATGAATAAAATGTTTAATGAATATACTCTAGAAGCAAGAAAATCTCAGAAGAGGTGAGGTAAAAAATCTTAGTACAACCCCAGCCACTCTTCCATTTCCACCTCAACCTTCTACCCCTCATCACGATCTTCCTGGCTAAATGTTGAAATACATATTTGCACAGGAAACCCAGAGAGCATAGCAATAAGGAAGGCAGAAACACAGGATAGTCAACCCCTTAAAGAGACAGGTGTGTTTCTGGTTAGGTATGCAAGTTTTGTACCCACCGAGATCCCCAATCAGCACACAGCTCAGGCAACAAAGATATGAAGAGGTTCTAGATTAAGATAAAAAGGACTGAGCTGGGAAAGCAACTGGGCCTCTGGGGAGGTCATCCAGAAGCAAGGAAATCACACAGGAGGCAAGTTTCAACATGTTAAGTATGAACTCTGACCAATTTATGGCTCACCACTGAAGCATCCAGATACAGAAGAGATCCCCCAGGAAGCAGGCTAGCAGAGCAAGACAAGGAAACTAAGAGCACTGAGCAGAGACCAACCCTTCCACAGATGGGGGAAGAGGGTGGGGAGGAAGAGCTTTTACAGTGTGCATCAAAATAAGATGGCTGCCTTCTAAAAAATCAAAAACTCCTCCAAAGGGCACCACTGAATTCAATTACTGCAACGTGTTTTCTACACAGCCCAGTTTTCAATTAACAATTAGTAAATGATTAGACATTCAAAAAATACAAAAGCATTATCCATATTTAGGAAAATATCACAAACTATGAAAACAGACTAATACTGTATCCAGCTGTTAGATACAGTAAACACTTCGGGACAGACTTTATCAATATGTTAAAAGAATCAAAGGAAAATACTGTGTTAATGAGCAAACCAATAAGGAATCTAACAGAGAAACTGAAACTATAAAAAAAAACAAAATGAAAAATTTTAGAGATAAAAGTACAATATCTGACAGGAAAAAAATCATAAACAGCAAATTTAGATGACAGAATAATCAGTGAACATGAAGATAGATCAATAGAAATTAGCCAATTTAATGAACAGATAGAAGATTTTAAAAAATGAGTCAAGTTTCATAGACCTGTTGGAAACTATTGAAACATTAATAAAACACCTAAGTGGAGTCCTATCAGGACAGTATAGAAAGAGAAGTGAAAAACACTTTTGAAGAAATAATAGTTGCAAATTTGCTAAGTGGAAAACATTACGTTGCTAACCGATGCAAGAAGTTCCATTATCCTCATGTAAGATAAACATACATGCATCCAAACAGACACACACACACACAAACACACTGAGTCACATCATAGTCAAAGAGCTAAAAGCTAAATATATAAAGAAAATATTGACAGTGGCAAGAGAAAAACAACTTATTATAGGAAAATAATGACATCCTAATCTGTTGTCCTCTAATTCAAAACAATATAGGCCATAAGATACTGGAATAAAGTATTCATAGTGCTGAATAACAACAACAAAAAAATCAGCCAAGAATTTGATACCCAGTGGAAGTGAAGATTAATGAAAGCATTTTTAATATGAATAAAAAATGTGAAAAAAATATATTTCTAGTAGACCCACACTATAGAAAAGAATGCTAGAAGAAGTTTAGTTTTTCAGGATGAAGAAAAATGACACCAGATGGTCACTCTGACATACAAAAAATAAAACATATCGGAAATAGGTGGGTATAAAATAAAGACTCTCTATATATAAAAAATATATATTTCAGGTATATAATATGTAATATACAATATGCAATATATTTATATATTACATATTGATTTATACACACATATATTTATAGATTACATATGAATATGTAATATATTTACTACATATGATTCATATTATATGAATATGTAATATATTTATATTACCTATGAAATACATAGTATAATACATAGCACATGTATATAATATATGGTATATAATATATAAAATGTACATAGTATATAGTATATTATATATACATATATCATATGTATATATGTATTATATATTGTAATATACATTACATATTAATATATTATATATTACTATATCTAAAAAGATACATATAGTACATGTAATATATAATACATGTAATATATATTACATATTATACAAATTATATATGATATATAATATAAATTATGTTACATAAAATATATTTTTAAAAATACATAAAATTTTATATATTATATAAAAATACCTATTATATATTATATATCATATAAAGATACATATAGTACATGTAACATATTATATATTATGTTACATAAATAATATTAATATGTTACATGTACTATATGTATCTTTTTAGATACATATCTATATCTACAAAAAGAATTTTAATTCTTAGGAAAACTCTAGGGACAAATGAATTATCCAATGAATTTTATCAAATTTTTACAGGAGAAGCAATACCAATCTTGTAAAAATATATATATATTTATATATGAAATAGTATAATATATAGTACATGTATATATTATATAGTACATGTAACATATAGTACATGTACATAATATATAATATATAGCTATGTAATATATACATGTACTATATATTACATGTACTATATAATATATAATATACATGTACTATATATTATACTATGTATTTCATATATAAAATATATATTATGTATTTTATATATTTATATATTATATAATATATATCTACAAAGTTGCATAAAGGAAGAGAGAAAGAAAGCAAATCAATAAAATAGAATACGAAAACAGTAAACAATGAAATAAAGCTGAATGATAAATATTATAAACAACTTTATAATAAATTCAATGACTTAGATGAAATGAACTAATTCTTTGAAAGACACAAATTCCTTCAAGGTTCAGTCAGGAAGAAATAGATTCCCTAAGCCCTATATCTACAAAAAAAAAAATTTAATTCTTAGGAAATCTCTAGGGACAAATGAATTATCTGACGAATTTTATCAAATATTTACAGGAGATGCAATACCAATCTTGTAAAAAAACAAAAAAACTGTCAGAAAACTAGAGGAGGAAGCATTTCCCAATGTATTTTAAGAGGCTAGAATCACTGTAATACCAAAACAGGCAAAGATATCAAAGGTTCATAAAACTACAAGCCAGTTTTCTCCAGGAACAGAGATGTCAAAATCCTCAACAAAAATCGAATTGAAATCAGCAATACGCGCACGCACACACACACACACATACACACATGTACAAATGCAAATGTATACTTATTTATATTTTTGCTTACTTGAAAAATAAAATATTGCCTGATTTTTATACAATGTACATAATTTATATTACTATACAGTAGCTAACCACTTTGAATAGAACACTTGACTCTTCCCCACATTCATTTAGCACTTAGCACATAATCCCTACTTAATAACTTGAATTGAGCAATCAAATTCATTTACTGTTCAAATGTCCTTGTCAATATTCTCTCACCACAATCACCCGCACACAAACATACCTGTACACATACAAAGAACTAATATCCTGTGACCTCTGATATCTACAACCTAAAACATATCTTCAAGATTTTTTTTTGATAGTCAAGTTTATTTTAACAAAACTGGTCTGGGAACCATAAAATTTATTCTTATACAATGCTAGCATCGTTTCTACAATGGTAAAACACATCCAGTTTTTATAAAGATGAAATGTTTCCATTTTCATTTAATAATACTTAAAATTTAGGCTGGCTCTGGCACCTCATGTCCTTCTAGGTCACAAGAGTGCACTGGTGAGTGTGCTCTAGCCCAGTGGGAATGAGTCAGGCTCCTGCAGCAGCTGACTACACAGCAATGCCCTTTTCCTGCTGGTACCAGAACCCAAGCTGTGCATGGTGGCACCTTGCCCAGGCCCAACTTAGTTCCCCACCCTGCCGAAGATGCCTGGGCTTGTGCTCTTGCAATTTGTGTGGCCATCATGGCCAGTGCTGCCTCAGAGCCCTGAAAACGATGCAGCACATGGCATGGAGAATGCCAGAAACCTCTTACTGCACTGGCTCTAGTGGACAAGAAGTTCCTGCTGTGAGCCACCCAGGGCATCAAGTTGTGGCACAAGCAGTGGAGACCCATTGTGAAGAGCCTGGTGCCCACCAACTGCTGCCACTCCAGCTGTGTGGTGGAAACCAAGTTGGCAGCATTCAGCAGAGAGCCCTGCCATCTCCATGAGAACAGGCCCATGTTAACCTGCTAGGGAAGGAGATACCACATGAAGAAGAACCAAGGTGCTTTAGTTAACAGCTAGCTCACCCTTAGCAGCAGAACCTGCTAGTGCACCAGCAGCTGACCACACATGCCAGAAGGAGCCCAGCTGCCACCAGAAGAATAGCCCAGCTGAGCCCAGCCTAAATTGCTGACTAGCTCAATCATGAGTTAATACGTTTTAGGTGGTTTTTCATGCACTAACATATGTTTTAGGTGGTTATACACTAATGAGAGGTGGCAATGTGCTAGCAGCCCTCACTCTCAGCACCTCCTCAGCCTTGGCATCCACTCTGGCAGCGCTTAAGGAGCCCTTCAGCCCGTCACCGCACAGGCACTGTGGGAGCCCCTCTCTGGGCTGGGTGAGGCGGAAGCCTCCTCCCTCTACTTGCAGGGAGGTGTGGAGGAAGAGGAGCCGGCAGGAACCAAGGCTGCGCTTGCAGGCCAGTGTGAGTTCCCGTGGGCGCAGGCTTGGCGGCCCCACACATGGATCAGCCAGCCGGTGCTGCCAGCCCAGACCAGTGAGGGGCTTAGCACCCCGGCCAGCAGCTGCGGAGGCTGCGCCGGGTCCCCCAGCCCCGCACTCAAATTCTCCTCAGGTCTTAGCTGCCTCCCGGCGGGGCAGTGCTTGGGACCTGCGCCATATCTGAGCTCCCCCCACCCCGCACCCACTGTGGTGGGCTCCCGCAGGGCCTGAGCCTCCCCAACGGGCGCCACCCCCTGCTCAATGATGCTCAGTCCCATCAACAGCCCAAGGGCTGAGGAGTGCAGGTGCAGCTTGGGACTGGCAGGCAGCTCCGCCTGCAGCCCTGGTGCAGGATCCACTGGGGAAAGCCAGCTGGGCTCCTGAACTGGATGGCGACTTGGAGAACTTTTATATCTAGCTGGAGGATTGGATGTGCACCAATCAGCACTCTGCATCTAGCTAACCTAGTGGAGACTTGGAGGACTAGCCCTCTGACTCTGTGTCTAGCTCAAGGATTGTAAATGCACCAATCAGCACTCTGTGTCTAGCTCAGGGTTTGTGAATACACCAATTGGTACTCTGTATCTAGCTAACCTAGTGGAGACTTGGAGGACTAGCATTCTGTGACTCTGTGTCTAGCTCAAGGATTGTAAATGCACCAATCAGTACTCTGTGTCTAGCTCAGGGTTTGTAAACACACCAATCAGTACTCTGTCTAGCTCAAGGTTTGTGAATACTCCAATTGGTACTCTATCTAGCTAACTCTGTATCTAACTAACTAGCACTGTGACTCTGTCTAGCTCAAGGATTGTAAACACACCAATCAGCACTCTGTCAAAATGGACCAATCAGCTCTCTGTAAAATAGACCAATCAGTTCTCTGTAAAACAGACCAATCAGCAGGATGTGGGTAGGGTCAGATAAGGGAATAAAAGCAGGCTGCCCAAGCCAGCAGTGGCAACCTGCTCCGGTCGCCTTCCACACTGTGGAAGCTATGTTTGTTGCTCTTTGCAATAAATCTTGCTGCTGCTCACTCTGAGTCCACGCTGCCTTTATGAGCTGTAACACTCACCGGGAAGGTCTACAGCTTCACTCCTGAAGCCAACGAGACCACAAACCCACTGGGAAGAATGAACAACTCCAGACGTGCTGCCTTTAAGAGCTGTAACACTCATCACGAAGGTCTGCAGCTTTACTCCTGATAGTGAGACCACAAACCCACCAGAAGGAAGAAGATCCAGACACATCTGAACGTCTGAAGGAACAAACTCCAGACACAACATCTTTAAGAACTGTAACTCTCACCGCGAGGGTCCGTGGCTTCATTCTTGAAGTCAGTGAGACCAAAAACCTACCAATTCCGGACACACTAACATATGGTTTGTTATGCACTAACACACACACAGGATGCCAGGATTCAAAGAAAGATTGATTCTTAGTTACCTGCGAACAGTAGACACCCTATAGGTTTTGATTTTCTTTTCCCTTTAAACTTGGATCTCTCATTAGATGGTGTTGAGTTATACAGAAATGCATGTAGGCATGTATGCATGTGATTGGTGTTTAAATTCACACAATCCCTCATACCACAGAAGGAAACAGACAACCACAGTTTGACCATTAAGGTCAAAGTCCAAATTTCAACATAATAAGTTTGTCTTTAATCTATTCCCTCCGTATCTAAATGTTGGAGGTCAAGGCTGTGGACAGATCTGAAAACATGGGATTCCATTCTCCTGGGGCACACTGTCCAATTTGTTCACCATCTTATCTCCGAAAGAAAGATGGGTAGCAGGTGGGCGGCAGTGGTCTATCTGTGGATACTTCCTGCTTGCAGCCTCCTGCTCTCTCTAGGGGCACTACCTCTCCCAACCATGGGCCTGAGGAGAGACGTTGGTAGGAAGGAGCTGTTCTCTCGCCTCTGGAAGAAAAGGACCTCCCTGAGGCCAGGGGAGTCAGCGTCCTCAGAACTGCACTTTTATGTGGAAGCCACTGGCCATGTGTGGCTACTGAGTACATGGGATGTGGCTGCTCTGAACTGAGATGTGCTGGGAAGGTAAAATACAGAGTGTGTTTCAAAGTTTTAGCATCAAAACTTATATATTTCATAAACATTACATATAGAGCATATATTAAAATGACAATATTTTGATTATATTGGGTTGTCTATTATAAACAATTTATCAATTTTTTAAAAAATAAAAATTTAAATAAAATAAATACAAAATGAGCAGGCAAGGTGAGAGAGGAAAGCTTAGTTCCCAACTATCTACTCTTCACAGTACTTCCCACTCATTTTTCCCTTGTGGATACTCAGACCTTCAGGAAACAGAACTTGAAAACCTTCAGATAGGTGGTCCATCAGATTTCACAATCTGACTTGGAAAGACAGACCAATAGAGTTTGGAATATATTAATCATAAAATTCTGAAATTGCAATATTAGCTATCTCATAATGAGCATGAAGGAGTGGTATTTAATGAGATCTCTTTTTTGCCTTTTTAAAATTTTTCAACTATGTCTTTAGTACATAGAACAGCTCATGTTGAAAGGATGTACAAGTCTTAGATCCTCATTGAACCTTCTGTCTAAATCAGAAGTCCTAATATTCACATGTTCCTAAGTCCATTGCTTGTTTCCTTCAGTTTACATTTTTATAAGCTCTTTGAGGACTGGCTTGTATCTCTAGCTTAATTACTGTCTCCAGCACCCAGTGCTGTTCCTGAAACAATAGTTCTTTAATAAATATCTAATGTTGAGGGCATTACCAATGTATCCAGAGAAGCTGAATTCTCGAATAAGCACATAAAGGAACTTTCTACCAACAAAGCTGTAAATAACAGGACAAAAGTAGATAGGAGCTATAATAGCTATATAAGAAGCAAATAGCACAGAGCTGCAAAAAGTAACACTTCTGCAACCAAATGGACATTTCAGCAAAGAAAGCATTCTGGAAAAGCAGGATTGTTAATTGACAGAGGAAAAAAAAGGAATGATTTTGTCCCCATTTTGTTTTTATCTTCTCTGGTAAGGAAAGTGTCCTAAAATGATAACTGTGAGAGTAAAATAATATTTGCAAAAGGAATTAAAACCCCAGATAGCTGAGAAAATTACAACGGAGCTTACTGTTGCTACTTTAAATGAGTTTACATCTCTTGTCTTAAATGAATTACATTCTTGTTTACTAAGGGACTCTGTAAATGAGATTGCCAGGGAAATATAAAGTTAGAATAACTGGCCAAAAATAGATCGGGAAAGTGATTTAAATGACTAAAGGGCTTGATCTTTATATCAGGTAAATGTATACGATGGAAAATATAAAAGATAGCTTGTGACACAATGGAAAGCATGACTTGCTTTAGGCCAACATAGCTTAATAAATGGCATTTAATTAAAGTAGTTACTTTTCCTTATGTTGAAGTATTTTTAAGCAGTATCATGCCATTCCACCCCTAGGTATTTAGTATGAATCTTTAATTAGAAGGGCGTTTTCTTATATGATAGTGCTATTATTGCACTAACAAAATTAATATTACTGTATTATTTATTGCCAAGTGACAAATTACCACAAATTTAGTGGCTTAAAAAATACTTAGTTTTATTTCAGTTTTTTTTTAACTTTTGAGGTTCAGGGGTACATGTGCTTGTTATATAGGTAAACTGTGTCATGAGAATTTGGTATACAGATTATTTCATCACGCAGGCAATAAGCAGAGTACCCTATAGGTATTTTTTCTGATCCTCTCCCTCCTCCCACCCTCAAGTAGGCCCCAGTGTCTGTTGTTCCCTTTTGTGTCTGTGTGATCTCCTTGTTTAGCTACCACTTATAAGTGAGAACATGTGATATTTGGTTTTCCATTCCTCCATTAGTTTGCTTAGGATAACAGCCTCTAGCTCCATCCATGTTGCTGCAAAGGACATGAAGGACATGATCTCATTTTTTTATGGCTGCTTAGTATTTCATAGTATGTATGTATCATATTTTATTTTTCTAGTCTTATCATTGATGGGCGTTTAGGTAGATTCCATATCTTTGCTGTAAATAGTGCTGCAATGAACATATACGTGTATGTATCTTTATGGTAGAACTATTTATATTCTTCTGGGTATATAAACAATAATGAGATTGCTGGGTTGAATGGTAAGTTTTTTTAAAGTTCTTTGAGGAATTGCCACACTGTATTCCACAATGGCTAAACTAATGTACATTCCCACTGGCAGTGTATAAGTACTCTCTTTTCTCTGCAACCTCTCCAGCATCTGTTATTCTTTGACTTTTTAATCATAGTCGTTCTGACTGGTGTGAGATGATATCTCATTGTAGTTTTGATTTGCATTTCTCTAATGGTTAGTGATGTTGAGCATTTTTTCATATGCTTGTTGGCCACATGAATATCTTCTTTTGAAAAGTGTTCATGTCCTTTGCTCACTTTTTAGTGGGGCTGTTGGTATTTTTCTTATAAATTTAAGTTCCTTATAGATTCTAGATATTAGACTTTTGTCAGATACACAGTTTGCAAAAAATTTATCCCATTCTAGACGTTGTGTGTTTACCCTATTGATAGTTTTTGCAGTGCAGAAACTCTTTAGTTTAATTAAGTCCTATTTGTCATTTTTTGTGTGTCTCCGTTTCTAAAGGGCAAAAATCTGTATGGCTACTCAGACTCTCATACTCAAGGTGTTGACTGGCTGTTGCCCCACCTGAAGATTTCAGGAAGACCCCACTTCCCAGCTCATTCAGGTTATTGGCAAAATATAGTACCTTGTGTTTGTAGCATCAAGTTTCATTTCCTGTCAACCAGTGTGGACTCTCATTTTCTCAGCCACTCATGGTTTCTTGCTCTGAGTTTCTTCAGACGCCCTCTCCTGGGCTCTCACATCACCGTGATCACCATGGGCATGAATCCCTCTCTTGGGTTCCTCTCAACTTTAACTCCCTCTGACTTTTTCCTCTGCTCTGGACCAGAGAACATTCTCTTAAGTGGTTTGTGAGATTATGCTAGGCCCACCCAAATAATCTCCTTTTCCTAATATGACAGGAGTAACACAAGGAGCAAAGGTCAAGAAGTCATCTTAAAATTCTGCTTACCACACTTGATAATGTCCAATACACACTCCATATCAAATGCTTTTTTTTTTTTCTGTGAGTTTAAATTGGGATCCAAACAAATTCCATGTACTGTGTTTGGTTGTTAAGTATCTCAAACCTTTTTTAATACAAAGCAGTGCCCTGTTTTATCTATGCTTCTGACTTGTTAAAGAGATTGGGTCAGGTATTCTCTGGAATATTTTACATTGTAGAGTTGCCTGTTTGCTTCCCTATATTTTTAATTGCTATTTGGTTCTAGTATTTACTATAAATTGAAAGTGAATTCTAAAAGCTTGATAATACTGTTGTAACCATATTTCAGCTCAGGAGTTACTATATATTACATATTGCATCATATCAAGAGGAATCTAACATCTAATCTGTGAAAATCAAGATAAATTGGTAGTTCCTAATATGGAAAGCCTGACCCACTCGTTGTAAAATTCCCATTAACATTTCACCCAATTATAAATCTGTTCATGGTCAAGGTTAAAGCCAAAATGGTGATTTTCTAATTTGAACATTTCTTCCACATTAGATGAAATTTTTCTGTAAAGACGACCTTTCCTAATCAACTAAATTATTTTGCCGCACTGACAATTCTTACAGAAAAGTGTGGGCAAATGCTTAAGTTTTTTTCACATAATTGCCAAATTTCTAAGCAAAGACTTAGTATTCTTATTACCTCCAATAATAGCCAATGCAATTTTAGTTTCCTTTTATTTCTTTTTCCTCTTTCATTTTTATTTGTGTCATTTAATTGTAGACAGACGCTTTTTCATTTTCTAACAATTGAATCTTTGATCCCAATTAATCTTTGATGGAATTCTTCCTTTCTGGCACAACAAAGTACCCTACTGTTCTGGTATAATATATTTTACCATATTATAGTCTGTTTTCCCATTTTTCTTCAAAAAAATATGTTGATATTAGAATAGTTTGAATATTTTCTCCAAATTTCTTATATGACCCTTATTCCTTTCTTTAAAAATATTTTCTATCAATTTACAACAAATTATTTTTAATGTATCAGCATACCCCTATCATATTAGTATTAACGTTTGTGATCATAATCATAATTAACTTTTTGATCAATTAGCTACAAAGATTACTTGATTCATTAGCTACAAGGGATACATTTTTACTTCCCAGGAATACTTATAATTTACCAAATTATTGTAATTTCAACTTGCTCTGCCACTTATTCTTCAAATTTTGTTATTTCTGTTTTCTCTGCCTATAACTCCTATATTAATCTTTCATCTTTATTCCATCATTTAGTTCTGCAGTTAAATATACTAAGTGTTTATCTCCAAAATGTACACCAAAGTTTCTGCTTTCGTTTTGTGATTGGCTGAAACTCATTCCAAGTAGAGCCCTTGGGATGGTCTCGTGAAATCCATTGAGTTCTTGTTTCTTTATGATCTTTATACACAAAGTTTACATTTTGACTAGATATAAAATCTTTGCTTCACAATTTTTTCCTTTGCATACTGTATTAGTCTGTTTTGACACTGCTGCAAAGAGATACCTGAGACTGGGAAATTTATAAAGAAAAGAGGTTTAATTGACTTACAGTTCCACATGGCTGGGGGAGCCTCAGGAAACTTACAGTCATGACAGAAGGGGAAATAGAAGCAAGGCACATCTTACATGGTGGCAGGAGAGAGAGGAAGGGGGGAAGTGCTACACTTTTAAACCATCAGATCTCATGAGAACTCACTCATCTTCCACCAAATCCCTCCCTAACACAAGGGGATTACAATTCAAGAGGAGATTTGGGTGAGGATGCAGAGTCAAACCATATCACATACCTTACAAAAAGGTTGCTCTATTTGGTTCTAGCATAACACTTCTGATATTTTACTTATAAGTTACTTGATTTTGACAGGAAACCTGAAGATTTTTTAAAACTCTGTAATGCCCAATATTTCTCCATATTGATCAGTCTGGAATAATATTCTAAATTACTAGATATGTCTGTCAATATGTAGATTAGATTTTATTTCAGGGAAATTTTCTTGAATTATAGTTTTAAATAATTTTCCTATTTCAGTATTTTACTTTTCCTCTTTGGAATATTCCAAGCACAGATATACTACTCTTTGCCTCTCCTCCATGTCTTTCTTATCTGCGTTTCTTTAGCATTTTTTAATTTGTTACATTTCCCATTTTCTTCACTTTTTCCCTTTATTACATTTACATTACTGTGATTTTTATAGTCTTTTGATTGCTGTGTTCCTTTTCTTTCAATCTCCATTTTAGTAATGTTTCTTTTATCTTTCTATTCCTTTCCTCAGTACAGTTTTCACATTCCTCTATATTCTAATGAAACTATTCCCTGTTCCATTTGCAATTTACATTATCATTATTTCAATTTTTTACTTTAATGTTTTATCTAATTTTGAAATATTGGATTATAATTATTTTGTACCATATTTTGGGGGCAGTTCATGACATCTTGTTATGTTATTTAGTTGTTCTTATTTTTTCTTATAATACTTGCGATTGAAGTTGTGTTATATTTTTTGTTTTCTTTAGTTTTGTACATGTAAGTAAGATGAATTTTATTGGATTATTAGGGACAGTACAATGATGGACTAAGTGCTTTTCTTAGTTTTCAGGCTCATGTATTCTCCCTTCCTCTATTTTTGTTAGTTTTGTTCTGTTTTTTGTTTTTGAGACAAATCTTCCTCTGTCACTCAGGCTGAAGTGCAGTAACATGGTCATGACTCACTGTAGCCTCAACCTCACTGGGCTCTGATGATCCTCCCACCTCAGCCTCCCAAGTAGCTGGGACTACAGGCATGTGCTATCATATCCAGCTAATTTTTGTAGTTTTTGTTGAGACAGGGTTTTACCATGTTGCCCAGGCTGGTGTTGAACTCTTGGGCTCAAATGATCCACCCACCTCAGCCTCCAAGTGTTTGGGGGACTATAGTTGTGAGTCACCACACCCAGCCTTACCTGTTATTTTGAAGAATTTAAAATATGCTCTCTGTATAGTCCCTTGTCTACCTTTCAGAGAGAAGATTGACTCAGAAAAGACTAATCACCAAACTTGGAATTTTCAGGGCTCAAAGCATTGACTTCCGGGTAATACTTATTCCTTGAATGTAGCATTTTATTGATATGAACTTTTGGGAATCTACCTCTCAATTCCTCTGAAACCTCTTTCATTTGCATTGGGTGTTTTCATTCGAATAGGTCAATTTCCATTCTGCTCCTCACATTTTCCTATAAGGTGAGGCTCTGTTCTTCTTATAGAGAATATTCCCCTAGATTTCGTTTTTCAAACCAGTAAGTATTCAATGGTTGTGGCACTGTTTGACACTCTTACTAACCACATATACCAATTATTCATATTTTCCCATTGTCTACATTTTCTTAGATATGACAATTGACAAAAATGTTGTCAAGTACCAAACAGGATGGGTACATTCTATGTTCATCTCACATAAACCATCACTTTTTCTTTCCTATCCTCTCTGCTTTTTCCACAAAGTTTCTGAGGGACTGCAGATTATTATTGGGTGAACCCACCCTAATTCTGGCGTTCCCATGTATGATGATTTTAGAAATACGGCCCAAAATTCTATAATTCTCCTCCAATTTAGAGGCAGGTTTCTAAGTTCCTTAAATTTGGTTGGACTTTGACTGCTTTAACCAATAGAGTGCAGAGGAAGTGATGTTGCATGACTTCTAACACTAAGTCAGAAAACGCCATGAATTCTAACATTATGCCACAAAGCTGGAAAGGCCAAGAGTAGGTAAAAGCAGTTGAGAGATCCAGTTTATCCCAGGTTTGCTTCCATTCCCAGCAAGGAACCCAATTAATAAATGAAGCCATTTTGAATGCTTCAGACCAGCCCATATGCTGCCTTTATATCACCAAGCAACTTCTGTTGATGCTACATTAAATAGTCATGCAGTTGAACCCTGTCCAAATTCTTAACCTAAAAAATGATGAGACATAAGAAAATGGTTATTTAATGCCACTAAATTTTGGTTTATTGCATAGGAATAGATAATTGAAACATGATTTTGCACCTGAAAGTGGGGAGCTGCTGTAACAAACTCTCACATGTGTGTCACTGGTTTGGGAACAGTAGCGGATAGAGAAGGAAATGTATTTAATGAACCTGATGATCTAGTTAAGGAGATTTTCAGATAGAGTCTTGAAAGTATCACCATGTAGTGTCTTCTAGTTGCCTGTTAATAATATGAGAAAAAGTACCTAACCAAAAAACAAACTTTTAACTTTTGAATTAACATTTGGAAAAAATAAATATTCTAAGCCAGTCTTCAGTCTTTTCCGCCCTCCCCCCCACCGCCAAGAATTCAACTTTTAAGTTCCAGGTTACATATGCAGGTTGTGCAGGTTTGTTACATAGGTAAACATGTGCCATAGTGGTTTGCTACACAGATCAACCCATCACCTAGGTATTAAGCCCAACATCCATTAGCTATTCTTCCTGATCCTCTCCCTTCCTGCACCCCACAAGAGGCCCCAGCATGCGTTGCTTCCCAACATGTGTCCATATATTCTTATTGTTCAGGTCCCACTTATAACTGAGAACATGCGCTGTTTGGTTTTCTGTTCCTGTATTACTTTGCTGAGGATAATGACTTCCAGCTCATCCATGTCCCTGTGAAGGACATAATCTCATTCCTTTTTGTGGCTGCATAGTATTCCATGGTATACATATACCACATTTTCTTTATCCAGTCTATAATTGATGGACATGTGGGTTGATTTCCTGCCTTTGCTGTTGTGTGTAGTGCTGCAGTGACCATGTGGGTGCATGTATCTTTATAAAAGATGGATTTATATTCCTTTGGGTATATACCCAGTAATGGGATTGCTGGATCAAATCATACATCTGCTTCTAGATCTTTGAGGAATCACCACACTGTCTTCCACAATGTTTAAAGTAATTTACACTCCCACCAACAGTATAAAAGTGTTCCTTTTCCTCTACAACCTCACCAGCATCTTTTTATTGACTTTTTAATAATCACCATTCTGACTGAAGTGAGATGGTATCTCACTGTGGTTTTTGATTTGCATTTCTCTAATGATCAGTAATGTTGAGTTTTTTTCATGATTGTGGGCCACATAAACATCTTCACAATGCTCAAGGAAATCAGAGAGGACACAAACAAATGGGAAAACATTCCATGCTCATGGACAGGAAGAATCAAGATCATGAAAATGGCCATATTGCCACAAGTAATTTATAGGTTCAATGCTATTCTCATTAAACTACCATTGATATTTTTTCACAGAATTAGAGAGACTATTTAAAATTCATATGGAGCCAAAAAAGAGCCTGAATAGCCAAGACAATTCTAAAAGAATGAAGGTGGAGGCATCATGCTACCCTACTTCAAACTATACTATATGGCTACAGTAACCAAAACAGCATGGTACTGTTAAAAAAACAGAAACATAGACCAATGGAACAGAATAGAGAACTCAGAAATAAGACCACACACCTACAGCCATCTGATATGTGATGAAACTGATAAAAATAAGCAATGGGGAAAGGATTTCCTATTTAATAAATGATGCTGGAAAAACTGGCTAGTTCTATGCAGAAAATTGAAACTGGACCCTTTCTTTAAACCTTATACAAAAATTAACTCAAGATGGATTAAAGACTTAAATCTAAAACCCAAAACTATAAAAACCCTAGAAGAAAATCTAGGTAATACCATTCAGGACACAAGCATGGGCAAAGATTTCATAATGAAAATACCAAAAGCAACTGCAACGAAAGCAAAAATTGACAAATGGGATCTAATTAAACTAAACAGCTTCTGCATAACAAAAGAAACTACCATCAGAATGAAGAGACAACCTACAGAATGAGAGAATTTGTACAATCCATCCACCTGACAAAGCCTAGCATCCAGAGTCTACAAGGAACTTAAATTTAGTAGAAAAAGAAACAATTCCATTAAAAAGTGGACAAAGGACATGAACAAGTCTTTTATACCAGCAAAATATTCTCAAAAAAGTAAATGGCCTCAGAGCAAGACTTCTCAGCCTCATCACTAGTAACATTTTGGGATGGTCGGTTATTTGTTGGTGCAGGGAAGTTATCTCACACATTGTGTATGTTAAACAAAAGTTTTGCTTTCTACCCAGCAGATGACAATGAAACTGGTTCAATTTTTCCATAGAACTGATATTTGTGGTTTCTTTTGAATAAATGCAGAAAATGACCCTTCTCAGTCTTAAAACTTGAGAAACTTACATTTGTCTTATCTGAGTCCCTTTCTCAGGAAACTAACCATCAGTTTTCCCAGATAATATCAAGGAACTGAATCTTACCAGACAACCACATGTGGATGAGATGCCAGACGCCTCACCTGTCATGATTTACTAACTAGCCACCTGCTGCCTGATGACCAAATCCTCTTTCTTACCCTTCCCAAATTCCTGTTTTCCATACATAGTTACTTCTTTTCTTTCTATAAGAAAGCCTAATTTTACTTGGTTGAGGTGATGATCTTGAGCCGGACCTTTCACTCTCCTTGGCTGCAACACCCAAAAAAGCCTTCTTCCTTGGCAGTACTGACTGTCTCAGTGATTGGCTTTCTGTGCAGTGAGCAATGGGACCTAGAACTAACCCTCAGCATTTCAGTAAAAACAGTAGCACCTCTCCATTTGTGAAAACTAAAAATTTACCTGGACATTGACAAATGCTGCTTCCCTCCATTAAGGACCACTGTCACAGAGCAAATTTAAATCTAACAACTTCCAGAAATACATGGCCCCAGGAAATCTGGGGGATGCCTTTAAGGTACCTTTTTAACATCTCAGAACTATGTAAGGCAGTGTCTCACATACCAACTCAATAAAACAAAAATGTCCCTAAGAACTTTAACCATATGTCTCTTTATCCTTCTGGGATAGACAATGCTCCTTTTCAAGATTCTTAAGGGTCTTGTCCCACAGTGGCTTCACCAAGAGCTCAAAACATTCCATGCTCATAGATAGGAAGAATCAATATCATTCAAATGGCCATATTGCCTAAAGTAATTTATAGATTCAATGCTATTCCCATTAAAGACAGAGGAGGTCATGCCTCTAATCCTAGCACTTTGGGAGGCCGAGGCAGGCAGATCACAAGTCAGGATTTCGAGACCAGCCTGGCCAGCATGGTGAAACCCTGTCTCTACTAAAAGTGCAAAAATTAGCCAGGCACGGTGGCACGTGCTGGTAGTCCCAGCTACTCAGGAGGTTGAGACAGGAGAATCGTTTGAACCCAGGAGGCAGAGGTTGCAGTGAGCCGAGATTGCACCACTGCACTCCAGCCTGAGTGACAGAGCTAAACTCCATCTCCAAAAAATAAAAAAAAAAGAGAGAGGGGGACTTATATCACAGATATTCCTAATATTGCTTTGGTCTAATGATGTGGATTATAAGTTAATATAATTCAAACAATTTATAAAGTGTTTAAAGTAATTATGCCAACTTGGCATGACAGTACAAGATGGAAACAAGACCTTTGGGTCTGCCAGTTTCTTACTATAGCAAGCCGACTAAGAAAACTACTCAGTTCCATACATGGAAATGGAAGGAATATGTGACCAGCAGCCACAAAATTACAGGGTAAAAGCAAGAGACCAGAGGACAGAGACAAACACAGAACATATTTTCCAGGGAGTATGACTGAGCCCAGATCAAATAACTGGTAACTGTGTCCAGCTGGATTTCAGAATTGTTATGGAACAGTAACTTCTTTGGGTGCTGGTTTCCCTCACTTTCACAGGAATTTCTATAGCAATTAACTTTCACCTGCCCCATTATTGTATATTGGGTATGTACATGGGCACAAGGGTGAATATGATTAGATATCTAATCTCTCAAGTTAACTGGTCTCCAGATAAAGAGGGACTGAATCTGACCAACCTTATTTGCACCTGAACTAATCTATATAAGATCCTTGACCTCAAGTCTGAGCTGAAGCCATACAAGGATGACACTTTGGAGAGAGCTTGGGAAGAACTGAGTGCATTCTGCATTCAGAAGGAATGTAAATAACTATGGCTACAAACACATTGTTGTGGTTTTTAAACATTGCTGAAAATTCATTGAAACTTCTCCCATGCAAAGGACCCATGGTCCTCCTCTGTAATATAAAAGGACTTGTGAGTACTTCAACCTATAGAGTTGCCATATGACATGTGAAACTGGGTCATAAAAGACCTTGAAGTTTCTACGCAATTCCCTGGTACAATCTCCTACAGCCCTGAGCCAACCAGGCAGGATATCTGACTTGGTGCCCTAAGGCTATCCTGCTGGAAAGGCACATGTAGGTCTGCCATCAAATATGCCAGCAAAGCCAAACCCTCAGCCATGCCTGCCAAGAGAAAAGCTATCTTGGACCCTCTGGACTAGCCCATAGGTGAACTGAGTATCACAGAGTAGGCTTTTGCTGATGTCATGTCCTATTAAAGTAAAAAAGGCACCTTCTACCTATATGTGTGATTCACAAAATGATGACATATAATGGAGTGGTCAATGCCTTGTGCCACTAGGCTTTGGGGGTGGTTTGTTCAGCAGCTATAAATAATTAGAACATACCTGGGTCCTGTCTTTATACTGAAGATGTTTTTGTAGAATTTTTAACTTTGGTATATATTCTGTGGCTATTCTGCTTAGTTTGCAAGAGGAGTTTTGAGAAAATACAAAATTATATTACCACCAGTTTCCTGACATAACCTAAATCCTTTATTCTTAAAAATTATTAATGACTTCAACAGAGATAAAGATGACAAACCATTCAATCTGCCGATAATCCAAAGCTAGATACAAAGAGTTAATGTACCAAAGAACCTATACACAGGAAGAACCTTATAAAACAAAATGACAGAATTAATCAAATACAATGAAACTCACAAGAAGAAAAATTACAAAGAAAGCATTAGTCAGCCAATGATGACTTTAAGATTATTATTTTAATAGATGTTTTACAGAAGCTACATCTCAATGGAAACAAAATTTAAGTTCTCTGCAAACTGTGACTCTTAGACTTTAGTAATTAGAAGTTATTCATTTATTTGGCAAATGAATGTTTTACGATGACAGGAAATATGCACCAGGCACCATATTAAGTGGTTTATATACAGTATTTCATATATATACAAATTCCTTGAGAAGCAGACATTAAGTCATCTCTTTAAAATAAAGCTAATACAATGACTGAACTAGTTTACAGTCCCACCAACAGTGTAAAAGTGTTCCTATTTCTCCACATCCTCTCCAGCACCTGTTGTTTCCTGATTTTTTAATGATTGCCATTCTAACTAGTGTGAGATGGTATCTCATTGTGGTTTTGATTTGCATTTCTCTGATGGCGAGTGATGATGAGCATTTTTTCATGTGTCTGTTGGCTGTCTGAATGTCTTCTTTTGAAAAGTGTCTGTTCATATCCTTTGCCCACTTTTTGATGGGGTTGTTTTTTTCTTGTAAATTTGATTGAGTTCTTCATAGATTCTGGATATTAGCCCTTTGTCAGATGAGTAGATTGCAAAAATTTTCTCCCATTCTGTAGGTGGCCTGTTCACTCTGATGGTAGTTTCTTTTGCTGTGCAGAAGCTCTTTAGTTTAATTAGATCCCATTTGTCAATTTTGGCTTTTGCTGCCATTGCTTTTGGTATTTTAGACATGAAGTCCTTGCCCATGCCTATGTCCTGAATGGTATTACCTAGGTTTTCTTCTAGGGTTTTTATGGTTTGTAGATCTAACAGTGTGGCAATTCCTCAAGGATCTAGAACTAGAAATACCATTTGACCCAGCCATCCCATTACTGGGGATATACCCAAAGGATTATAAGTCATGCTGCTATAAAGACACATGCACACATGTTTATTGCGGCACTATTCACAATAGCAAAGACTTGGAATCAACCCAAATGTCCATCCATGACAGACTGGATTAAGAAAATGTGGCACATATACACCATGGAATACTATGCAGCCATAAAAAAGGATGAGTTCGTGTCCTTTGTAGGGACACGGATGCAGCTAGAAACCATCATTCTCAGCAAACTATCGCAAGAACAGAAAACCAAACACCACATGTTCTCACTCATAGGTGGGAACTGAACAATGAGATCACTTGGACACAGGAAGGGGAACATCACACACCAGTCCTATTGTGGGGAGTGGGGAGAGATAGCATTAGGAGATATACCTAATGTAAATGACGAGTTAATGGGTGCAGCACACCAACATGGTACATGTATACATATGTAACAAACCTGCATGTTCTGCACATGTACCCTAGAACTTATAGTATAATAAAAAATAAAATAAAGTTAATATATCTAAGACTCAGGAAATAAAGAAAACTGCCTATTGTTGTACAGCTTGGAAATATTCAAGCAGGACTGAAATTGAAGGTTCATCAGACTCCAAAGTACATACTCTTCCTTTCCGTACTATTTTATTTCTCTATTCTGGTGACAAAGACACAGTCCTGGCTCCCTAGGGTCAGATCATAAAACCAGCCATTACGGAGCAGTATGATGAATGCTGGAGATGAATGTGAAGCTTATACTCTTGGGGTATAGATTATTACACAAACCCCTAATTCTGTTTCTCTGGAAATAGTCTCAGAGGAAGTGAAATTTGACCAACTATAGTAAGACCAGGAAACCTACAGAGCAGGTGGGGAAAGAGGCAGCCAAGGCACCAGCGTTCCCAGCAATGAGCTGCAAAGTGCAAAGCCATCAAGGCCCGAACAAATTTTATTTAGGAAAGCTGTAGGAACATGAGCTCTTAATACAGATTTCTCCAAGAGAAAGAGGAGGGCAGGGGGAGGCAGGAAGTAGGGTAGGGAAGAGAAGAAATCAATAGATTGATCTGGAGAAGTATATCGGAGGTTGGTTTACACAGGCCCCATGTGTAGAAGAAAGGTGTTTGAACTTTCTCCAAAAAGCTACGACAAGCCAAGAAGGAATTTAACAAGGTCAGAGTCAATGAGATGAGTATCTGAGTACTGATATTCTCAGGGAAAGAAAAAATCACTTTAGTCTCAGACCAACTTTTGATACAATCACTGTAACCACAGAGATGAGCATGCTAAGAGCTAGGGCTGAGGCTGCAGCTAAAGGCAGACCCCCAGAACCACGCTGCTATCCAGTGGAAGCAGGTCATTCTGGCGATGGGTCAAGAGGGACTAGTTGTTGAGAAAGCCACTGACCACAAAATTCATCACATATTCACATGGCTGGATTCCAGGTTTTCATTTTTAAATTTTAGATGTTTTTGGTTGAGCAATAAGATTAATAATCTTTCATTAATATTACCAAAACATTTTTTGCTCTGTCAAATAAATGTAGTATTAGTTTCCCAGAAAGACATTCTAAGAATATATCATTTTAATTCAGAAACAAATATAGGAACCAGTAGTTATACACACAATACTTACTTAGACATACACACATGTATAAAGTTGAGTTCATGTGGAATATTAAATCACAAATATTAATAACCTTTCAGTGTATTTCAAGGAAATTAAGTCCAAAAGGCACTGAAGCTAAGGATACAGAAGAGAATGCAGTAAATTATAAATGCATATTTTTATTAACATATAATTATATTAAGAAATAAGCCAATTGAATTAGAAATATCATTATTAAGCTTGCTTGCAGTAAAAGTTTACTTGACAACTGAGCAAAAACATTAAGGCCTTGCTGCAGGAAAAGCAAAAACAAAAACACTCAGTATTTCTTATAGGGTTTATTGTTGGCTGCAGGACACAGCAATTACATAGGTGGGTTACAAATTCTCCTTAGCTGGGGAACTGAAGTGCATGTGATAAGTTATTGTTATATAATAGAAAAAAAGAGAAGGAAGCCTGAGGAACAGTGTTAATCTAGAATAATCTAATGTAAGAGATGGAGGAAAGAAGATAAAATCTTGAACAAGATAAGAGGCAAAAAGATGTTTAACAAGAGACCTGGATGAGAATGGAATATTCTGGCTAGCAAATCTTTCCCCTGCAGAAATTCCCATCAAAAGATGAAAGGATTACATGGCGTATACACAAATACCCAAGTACCCTCAACTCTTTTGAGAATCAAAATACGATTCTTACGTTCCCTTAGAAGACAGAAAAATGTACCCTTTCAATTGGACAGTGGCAAAATCAAATTGTTCCTCCATTTTTACAGAAATGATAAGCCAACTGTATGGAGACAATGTATGGATTAAGTGATAACTGATTTTAGATGACATCCTGCAGCCTCACTCGATTTAAGTTACATTCATAAGTAAGTCATCAATTTGATAAGTCTATATTAAAATATGTCTTAGAGAATTCAACATGCAACACAGGACAGAAACAAAGAAAAAGAATAGAGTTTAAATTTAAATGTTGAGTAAACGCCCCAAGTCACCTCACAGTATGTGTATGATCTTGGTAGCATTACTGAATTTTTCTAACTCAGGTTCTTCATTCATACAATGGAGAGAGTCTTCTTTACACCATGGAATTGTGGTTACTAAATGAAGTAATGTTTTGCAGGAACTGTTATCCTACAATAGTGGCTTAGTGGGAGTCTTATTAGTTGTGGTATACAAATGTACTGACTTTTATACTTCCTAATAATTTCCAGCTATGCTCCATCAGTTCCTTCTCATATCCTAAAAGCAAGCTCCATTAATGTAATTTCAGGCTATTTTTACAAACTGTCTCAATAACCTTTGCTGTTAAAGCAGCAGTCAGTCCCAAGTCTTCAGTTTCCACGGTGCTAAATTTCTTTCTCCTCATGATATCCCCAGACTCCCATCCATCTATCCTCAGAGCAGGTGAGATTCTGATGGCTCTGAGAAGTAGTCAATTTCTCTAATAAACCTCCCATCACTCTGGGAATAGTATTTGGCCCTAAAGCACAAGGGAACTCACTGTCTATGGTGAATCCTTTCTGTCATATCCGTTGAGCCAGCTAGGTAGCAGACGGAAGACTGCCTAGACATTCCTCATCCCATGTAAGACTTACTCATATTCCCTAGCCAGCACCCTGGCTGGAAACCTCCCATTACATTCTCTAATGCCCTTTCCATTTTGCTCCAAGCTGTGTTGCATTTGTGATGATTAATTTTTTCTGTCCACTTGGTTAGGCTATGGTGACCAGTTGCTTTGTCAAACACCTGCCTAGATGTTGCTGCAAAGGTATATTGTTATATGATTAATGTTGCCAATTACCCTCCATTATGTGGATGGGTTTTATCCAATCATGTGAAGGCTTTGAGAAAAAAGACTGAGGTTTCCAGGAGAAGGAATTCTCAATACTGCCACATAGATATCCTGCCTGAGTTTCCAGACAACCTGCTCTACAGATTTTATACTTTCTAGCCCCTGCCATCATGTGAGCCAATTATGTGAGCCTTAACATTTCTTTATCTGTATGTATCTTTCAAAGAGAAAGAAAGTATGTGTACATATATGCATTTAAACAGACTGCCTAAGCATTGCTTAGCCTATGTAAGATTTACTTATATTCTCCAGCCAAGAACCTGGCTAGATGCTGCCCTATACATCCTCTGATTCACTTGCCCTTTTGCCCCAAGCTGTATTGCTCTATGAGAGAGAGAAAAAGAGATTTTATTTGGGGATTTTAGTATACATATATCACCTTATATATATATACATATATATATATGAGGTGCTAGGTTCATATGATGGCTCAGGTCCTCCTTCCTCTTATAAAGCTACTCCTTCCCCTTCGATGATGTCCTGTTGATCTATTAACACATTAATTTATGAATCCATGAATGAATTAAACCATTCAGGAGTGAATATACCACATGAGCCAATCACCTCTTAAAAACCTCAGCTTTCAATACTGTTATATTGCATCTTAAGTTTCATCGTGAGTTGAAACTTCCCCAGCACACCTCCTTTTGCAGAAGAGGCGTCAGTCAGTCAATCAAAGTAGTCATATCTGGCAGAGATATCAAATGCAAGATTAGGAAATAGCATAGTTCTTTCCTCTTTTCACAGTTATAAGCAAATATTATAAGTCATTTTTTGGTGTCTTCTTTGGTGAGTGGAAGGCAAGAGAATTCTCACCTTGAGCTCTCAGGACGGTGTCTGACACATAGTAGGTGCTCAATGGAACAGAAGCTATAATTATTCACAGACATTGCACACCTCCAAAAATGAGAGACTGTCACAAGGGAGGGGGGGAGAGGGGAGGGGAGGGGGAGAATTAGAGGATGGGATGATGGCGGTAAGGCTGGATCTCTCGAATGACATATTCCTAAGCCTCTTGGGGAAGAAGTTGGCACAATCACCTGTAGTTCTCAGAACTCAATATATGGAATTGTTAGTATCTTTTTCTGAGTGGTCAATTCCCAGTAAACAGGGTCCCACTCAGTGCCTAACACCGTCGGGTTACACTACCACCTTACCTAAAAACAGGATTGCAAAAACAGAGTAAGCATTTGACCACCAAACACCGAAATAATATCCTTTAATCAAAAGCTTATTTGGGTTGAATTTAGCAGCTCTGGCTTCTAGTTCTATCCATAGCCTTGGAAAAATTACCTTGCCACATTGCTGTGAGGATCAAGTAGATACCTTATGCCACAGGGCTTTACAAAGTACCATCCAAGTACTATTTGAAGCACTATTCCCCTTCCTCTTATCAAAGAAAATATTAACTTTTTTCTGTTGATCAAAAATTGTGCCTGTGACAAGTTTTATAATTTCAGCATAGATTCAAACTTACTTGTGCCTTCAAATCCTATACAGTGACACTATTCTTCAACCAGACTCAAGGTAAGATCAATGTTTTGACAAACAGAATCCCCATTTGAAATCCTGTAAAACAAGGCTGCCCTACTGCTTACCTCCCCTTCTTCCATATCTGCATTTGAATAACAGATGCTAAATGTGATGACCTGACTGGGTGATTAATTGGCATTTCTTGTAAGTAGACACGCACTGTCTAAACCAATGTTACTGTTTAAGTACCATAGAAAAGGTGCTGCTTTAAGAAGCAATTAAACCTCCAACTAAATGTTGGCAGAAAGAACAATTGAGCATCAATTACTTAAACTATATTTTCATTCTTCAGATTTTTAAAGGGCAGGGTTAAATGGTTCTACAATGAGTCAATTCAATATGATTAACTCAGTAATGTCAGGAGAATTGCACTAAGTTCCATTCAAAACTAGAAGTTCTCGGATGGACAAGATTTTTGTCACGAATGCTCTAACATATTCATTTGAATTATTAATACCAAAATCAATGTTTCCAGTGTAGTATGACACAAAAACATGTACCTGCCTCATCTTTCAAAACATATTTTTTTGATTAAAACATATATATATATATATATGTCCTATTTTGCTGGTAATATTTGGACTTACTTCTGTGTAACATGTGTTACTTTTAAGCAAGACTATTAATAAGGCTCATTAATACTCAAAGTCAATTGCCAATTCTGGGACCCCCACATCTGATAACTATAACATATGGTGGCTCGTCTCTTTAATAAAAAAATCCTGGAATATCAATAGTTCAAGTGCTTATAAAAATCAAACGAGTTGTCTTCAAATTATGAGTTAACACAGCTTTCCTTGATATGTATAATATTAAGACATAGTAAGAGACATAGAAACTATGCACTTCTATATACTCTCTAAATTATGTATCCCTATTAAAATATAAGACACATATTACCTTACATTTCTTCTCTGGCTCTAATATTGCTTTATGCCCAACACATTAGCAAAGCCTCAATCACTGTGTGTCAAAATTTCCTCCCCACGCAATCTACCCAAAACTTCTTCCTACCGCTATTGGAAAGAGAACAATACTAACTTTTCCAGAGCCCAAGAGTTCAAGTCTAAGGTAGACAGATCTTCTTGTACAATGCAGAAGAAAAAGATGAAGAGGTTAGCCCATATGGCGCACATTAGGGAGAACAGTGGGTCAAGCTCGGGGAAAACAAACAAAAGCTTTGAGACCACAGGAAGATAAAAAGAAATCAGATGTGCATCAATGATAGACTGGATTAAGAAAATGTAGCAAATATACACCATGGAATACTATGCAGCCATAACAAAGGATGAGTTCCTGTCCTTTGTAGAGACATGGATGAAGCTAGAAACCATCATTCTCAGCAAACTATCGCAAGGACAAAAACCAGACACTGCATGTTCTCACTCATAGGTGGGAACTGAACAATGAGATCACTTGGACACAGGAAGGGGAACATCACACACCGGGGCCTGTTGTGGGTGGGGGGACAGGGGAGGAATAGCATTAGAAGATATACCTAATGTAAATGACGAGTTAATGGGTGCAGCACACCAACATGGCACATGTCTACATATGTGACAAATCTGCACGTTGTACACATGTACCCTAGAACTTAAATAATAATAAAAAAAAAAAAAAGAAAAAAGAAATCAGAGTTGAACTGAGTTAGGATCCAAATGAGATTCAGTTGGGAATAAAATGAGAAGACAGAAGAGCAAAGAAGCAAGTATATTCTCAGTTCTTGTCCCAGGTCCCAGTACACAATAGGGGCTCAATAAATATTTGATGAGTGAATGAAGGAATGAATGCATAAGTAAATGAATGGAAATTCAACTGGTGAAAATTATGATGGTTATTTTCAGCCAGTGCTTTATTCAGCTGGTCATGTATTATAATCATAAAACTGGGAGGAAAAAGCGTCAACATTAGGTGATCACTCTCTGCCTTTCAAATTATTCCCGATGAGTCTCTGGTTGAATGACACACTCTCATTTTCAGCCTGTACCTATTCGGCCTTTGCCTGCTTTTAGACTCTCTTCCATGCTTTCTAAAACCAGGGTTACGGCCCAACTGCTAAGTTCTCAAATCCAGCAGGTTTATCCATGGTTTGTGTCCTTGATCATCAATGTCCTACTGTGTTTGTGTAGTACCAAATTAAGACAAGTCTCTTCCTGAGTCCATTCTCCAAAATTTGTGAGCATCTTTTCCTTTATTTCCAACGCTCCATCCCCACTTATTAAGATTCATTTTCCAGCAGTTTCTCCCCATTGTGAACACTGTTTTGTAAGGACCTGCTGGAAGATCTGTCTGGAGTATACATAAGGGCTAGACCTCTCCAGCCAAACCCTTGCATTCCCCCATTATTGGAAAAGGCAACATTGCAGCTGCTCTTCTGAAAATCATCTGCAGGGCTTCCAGTGAATACCTATTGGCTATTTAGTGATTTTTCTGTTCTCAAGTCCATTACACGCTGCCTGCCTGCTGCTTCCTCCCACAGCATGCCAACTCCAAGCAGGTCTTGGGGCTATAGGGAATGCCCCCCAGTCACCTATATGTTTATGGAGATGTGCTGTGTAGAGGACAATACTTTTTAAAGATGGCTGCAACAATAACTGTCATTCCACATGGTCGCTTTACAATGTGGTTTTGACACCATGCCACTGACAGATGGAATCGGTGTCTTCTCTCCTTGAAACTTGACTGGCTTTTTGAACTGAATCTGGAGAATATGACAGAAATGCCACTGGTGACCGCTGGGGCTGGATCTGAGACAGTAAAGCTTCTGCCTTTCTTGATGGAATACTCGAAGTCTTCAGCCATACTATAGGCACTCTGACTTTCCAGAGGACATTAGGTTCTGAGGAAGCCCATGAGATATGATCCGGAGATTCCATACGGAGAGATCCTGATAATACGTGAAGAGAGGAAGTTACTGGCCAACCTGAGCTGCTTCAGCATCTTCTGTTCCTGTTCCAGCCACAGTCTGACTGCAGCATTAGGAAAAACCTAGAGCTGGGACCACCCACCTAAGCCATTTTTTTAAATTTTCTACCCCACAGATACCATGAGTGATAATAAAATGTTATCTTAAGCCACTAAATTTGGGGGTAATTTGTTATATAGCAATAAATAACTCAAAATTCTTGTCACCTAGCTTTACTGAAAATATAGGCCAAGGGTTTTTGGATTTGCTACTGAATTATTCTAGCTGGTTTTATGGAAGATTTGGAAAAAGTATGCTACCACTGCAACTATTTTGCCCAAATCTTTAAGTGGGATTTATTATTATTATTATTATTATTTGCTTGGGTGACACTAATATCCTGCCAAATTTGAGAACCACATGTTTACATAAACTGGCTCCAAGACACAATTCTCAACTCTTGGAGTCAGCTTTATATATGGACTTCCTTGTTGGTTTACATGGCCAAATGTTACCTCAATGCACCAGGAAGTACATGAAATTGAACTGATCAGCAGTGGAGTAGATTCTACAAACTTCCTTGCAGTGCTTCTGCAAATTTACATGCTGGGAATTTGATTGGCAGTTGTCGTAATTTCTGTGGGCATTGACTGACCTCGTCTAGTCAGTTTTCTTCCTGATGTTTCCTAGCTGGTTGGTATCCCAAGTGAATTAATGGGGTGGGGAGAATCCATAAATGATAATCTAAACATTTATCTTCTATGTACATATATTTAGAGCAGAGAGTCTCCTGTCTATGTAAAATTGTTTCACATTTAATAAACGAGTTGATTTGTGCAAAATGTTTCTAATCACAACAAAAACATTGACAATAATTAGAGAAAATTATATTTTATAATTCAACCAAGTGTAATAATTTGGGTTATTTTTCTCCAAATATTCACTCCCCTCCCTTTCACACCACAGAGTACACTTTTTCATGCTATTCATGTTCAGCTTGGCTATGTGAATTTTGGCCAATTGAATGCTAGTAGACATAAAAACTTGTAGCTCATTCTTGGCTCTTCCATTTTTTGAACCACCACAAGCAGAGTGCATACCAGATAATTACTTCTAGGCCCAAGAAAAAATGCCTACATAGCAGACCTAACTCAATGTGCTGCCTAGAGCCGAGACCAGCCAACCCACAGCCTGAAGCAGAGCCATTTAGTCTGGCCATCACAGATGAGCCAAACTGTAGTTTCTCTGCAGAGCTTTGAGCATTAAGCAATGTTTGTTTTGGGAATCCACTGAATATTCGCGTAGTTTATAAAGAAAAGAGGTTTATAGAGAAATTTATTTAGCTAATGGTTCTGCAGGCAGGAAGTGCAAGGGCATGGTCCTGGCTTCTGGTAAGGGCTTTTGTGCTGTATCACAACATGGCAGAGAAGGTCAAAGGAAAAGCAGACATGTTCAAAGAGACAAACTTGGAGGCCTTCTGCCTTTATAACACCCTACTCTCTTGGTAACATTACCTGGAGAACTAATTCAGTCTCCAGAAAGCTCAGAGCCCTCACGACTCAAAAGCTTCCCATTAAGCCCCACCTCTTATCACCACCACAACAGAGACCAAATTTCAACATGAGGTTTGGTGGGGCCAAACAAACCACATCCAAATCACAGCATAGACCTAAGGTCAGCAAACTACAACCTATGTCCCAAATCCAGTCTGGGGCTAGTTTTTAAATAAAGTTTTATTCAGGTATTATCTCTGGCTGCTTCCATGCACCAATTGCAGAACAGAGCAATTGTGGCAAAGACAGTATAGTCCACAAAGCTTAATAGTGACTGTCTTGCTCTGTACAGAAAACACTGGTCAACCAAACATGGAAGAATGATTCATACAAGTAGTAATTAGAACTAAACACCCATTTAGGCTGCACAGCTGCTAGATGGGACCCCCAGGAGAAGCTGAGGGGAAGTTCACTGTGACAAAGCCTAGCTCTGAGAGATGGAGCTTTGCCCCCAGTTCTGCATTCACTCCTGTATTTACCTTGTCTTCTGACTTTGCAGTTCTTCTCACTAAAGAAGCAAAAAAAATTAGTATTTCTTTGACTTTGTTCATCTTTTTCACTTTGTTCATGTTTTTTCTTACCTATGCCAATAAAATGAAGAGCAAGTGACCAGTATCAGAAGTATTGATTCTGAGCCTAGGCCATAAAAGCCCTGCAACTTTCTGCTTGCCTTTGCATCTTTGTTTGAGCATCATCAGGCCTAACTAGCCCAGCAACCTAGGACAGAGGACAGGAGACTCACATAAGAAAGCTGCTCCATGAAGGGCTGTTGAATTTTGTCGAAAGTCTTTTCTGCATCTATTGAGATAATCATGTGGTTTTTGTCTTTGGTTCTGTTTATATGATGGATTATGTTTATTGATTTGTGTATGTTGAACTACTCTTGCATCCCAGGGATGAAGCCAACTTGATCGTGGTGGATAAGCTTTTTCATGTGCTGCTGGATTTGGTTTGCCAGTGTTCTATTGAGGATTTTTGCATCGATGTTCATCAGGCATATTGGTCTAAAATTCTTTTTGTTGTGTCTCTGCCAGGCTTTGGTATCAAGATGATGCTGGCCTCATAAAATGAGTTAGGGAGGATTCCCTCTTTTTCTATTGATTGGAATAGTTTCAGAAGGAATGGTACCAGCTCCTCTTTGTACCTCTGGTAGAATTTGGCTGTGAATCCATCTGGTCCTGGATTTTTGATTGGCAGGCTATTAATTATTGCCTCAATTTCAGAGTCTGTTATTGGTCTATTCATGGATTCAACTTCTTCCTAGCTTAGTCTTGGGAGGGTGTATGTGTCCAGGAATTTGTCCCTGTCTTCTAGATTTTCTAGTTTATTTGCGCAGAGGTGTTTATAGTACTCTCTGATAGTAGTTTATATTTCTGTGGGATCGGTGGTGATATCCCCTTTATTATTTTTTATTGCATCTATTTGATTCTTCTCTCTTTTCTTATTAGTCTTGCTAGCAGTCTACATTTTCTTTTCAAACAACCAGTTCCTGGATTCACTGATTATTTGAAGGGTTTTTGTGTCTCTATCTCCTTCAGTTCTGCTCTTGCCTTCTGCTAGCTTTTGAATGTGTTTTCTTTTGCTTCTCTTGTTCTTTTAATTGGGATGTTAGGGTGCCAAATTTAGATCTTTCCTGCTTTCTCTTGTGGGCATTTAGTGCTATAAATTTCCCTCTACACAAAATGGCAAAAACAGCCAAAATTGACAAATGGGATATAATTAAACTAAAGAACTTCTGCACAACAAAAGAAACTACCATCAGAGTGAACAGGCAACCTACAGAATGGGAGAAAATTTTTACAGTCTACCTATATGACAAAGGGCTAATATCCAGAAATTACAAAGAAGTTAAATAAATTTACAAGACAAAAATCAAACAACCCCATCAAAAAGTGGCCAAAGGATATGAACAGACACTTCACAAAAGAAGATATTTATGCAGCCAACAGACATATGAAAAAATGCTCATCATCACTAGCCATCGGAGAAATGCAAATCAAAACCACAATGAGATACCATCTCACACCAGTTAGAATGGCAATCATTAAAGTCAGGAAACAACAGGTGCTGGAGAGGATGTGGAGAAATAGGAACACTTTTACACTGTTGGGGGGACTGTAAACTAGTTCAACCATTGTGGAAGACAGTGTGGCGATTCCTCAAGGATCTAGAACTAGAAATACCACTTGACCCAGCCATCCCATTACTGGGTATATACCCAAAGGATTATAAATCATGCTGCTATAAAGACACATGCACACGTATGTTTATTGTGGCACTATTCACAATAGCAAAGACTTGGAACCAACCCAAATAGCCATTGATGATAGACTGGATTAAGAAAATGTGGCACATGTACACCATGGAATACTATGCAGCCATAAAAATGGTTGAGTTCATGTCCTTTTTAGGGACATGCATGAAGCCAGAAATCATCATTCTGAGCAAACTATCGCAAAGACAGAAAACCAAACACCACATGTTCTCACTCATAGGTGGGAATTGAACAATGAGAACACTTGGACACAGGGTGGGGAACATCACACAGCGGGGCCTGTCATGGGGTGGGGGGAGGGGGAAGGGATAGCATTAGGAGATATACCTAACGTAAATGACGAGTTAACGGGTACAACACACCAACATGGCACATGTATACAGATGTAACAAACCTGCATGTTATGCACATGTACCCTAGAACTTAAAGTATAATAAAAAAATAAAAAGAAAACTGCTCCAGTGATGGATCCCAAAATGAACCTACACCAGACCAACTGACCTCCTGCCCCCACCAACCAACCCACAGATGTGTGAAGCAAATAAATGCAGAGGGTTGCATGCTGCTGAGAACTTGTGGTGATGTGATACAGCATCACTGGAGCCCAAGTTAACTGACTGTACTAGGTAGAATTTTATGATGGCACTCAGTATTTCCCACTCCCTGGTATACATGACCTATAAAACCCAAGTCTGTAAGTATGATGAATTTTACTTCTACAATTAGGTTATCTTACGTGGCACAGTTAACTTTAAGAAAGGGAAATTAAGTGTCACTAGACCAATCATAAGAGTCCTTTAATTCTGTATCTAGAGGTCAAAAAATGGGAGAATTCGAATCTGCAGCATGAGAAGGATGTGATGGGCTATTACTGGCTTGGAGATGGAGGGAACCAGATGGCAAAAAAATGGAGGTGGCCTCTAGAAGCTGAGAGGGGCCCCACAGGTGACAATCAGCAAGGAAACAGGGGTCTCCAGCTTACAACCACAAGGGATTGAATTCTGCAAACACCTGAATGAGCTTAGAAGCAGAATTTTCCCCAGAGCGTTGTGCTGAAGACTCAGCTGAGCCAATACTTTGATTTCAGCCTTGTGATATCCTAAGCAGAAAATCCAGCCACACCTCATTGTGGTTGATAGACTTCTGACCTGCAGAACTTTTAGTTGCTAAAAGGATGTTGTTTTAAGCTACTACATTTGTGGCAATCTTTTACACAGCAATAAAAAACGAGCACTCTGATACAACCTGTGTCCCATTTTCATCATCTGTACAATGTGAATTAAAACTGTCTCTGCCTCACAGGATTATTGTGAAGGTTAATTAATGTAGTTAAATTGTATTACAGTGCCAAACACATAGCACACAACTGAGTAGGTTTATTATTTTTACTGACACAATTACTAGCTTAGAGTCCAATCCAACCATAATCAGTGTTGAGGCAGCCAGTGATGCAACGATAAACTCTAATGTATAAACATTCCAATAAATATTTGAGGAATAAAAAATTAATGCATCTGAAAAGTAGATTTGAGGCTGAATGAACCAGTAAGTTTTACCTCTGGGTAGAAAAATGAATGAAGTGCCTAGAAACTAATCTGTGATTATATAAAAGGGGAATATTATATTATGACCTAGTTAGACTCCATACTCCAGGCAATTAAACTACAAACTTTGACACAACTGTATCTTATTATAAGATACTTCAATTAATGTTTATTCCATAGTAAAAGAACACTGAATTGTAACGACAAAAATTATTTCTAACATTATACCTACAAGATAGTGTTATGGCCTGAATTTTCTTTCCTCAAAATTCATATGTTGAAGGCTTAACTACCAGTACTTCAGAATGTCACTGTATTTGGAGACAAGGCATTTAAAGGGGTGACTAAGTTAAAATGAGGCCTTTAGACTGGGCCCTAGTCTAATATATCTGTTGTTCTTATAAGAGGGTATGGCCGGGCGCAGTGGCTCATGCCTGCAATCCCAGCACTTTGGAAGGCTGAGATGGGTAGATCACTTCAGGTGGGGAGTTTAAGCCTGGCCAACATGGTAAAACTCCATCTCTACCAAAAATACAAAAATTAGCTGGGTGTGGTGGCGCAAACCACTAATCCCAGCTACTCAGGAGGCTGAGGTAGAAGAATTGCTTGAACCTGGGAGGCAGAGGTTTCAGTGAGTCAATATCGTGCCACCGCACTCCAGTCTGGGGTACAAAGCAAGACTCTGTCTCAAAAAGCGAAAATTAAAAAAGAGGAGGATATTAGGACACAGACCAGCACAGAGGGAAGACCATGTGAGAACACAGGGAGAAGGTAGTCATCTCCAAGCCAAGAAGGGAAGCCTCAGAAGAAACCATGCCTACCAACACCCTTGATCTGGGACTTTTACCCTCCAGAAATACGAGGAAACAAATTTTGTTCTTTCAGTCACCCAGTTCATGGTACTTTGCCATGGCAGCCCCAGAAAACTAATATAGACAGGAATACAGATTCAATTTGACAGAGTAATAGTTTTATATGGGAGATTTTTTACCCAAAAAAAAAAAAAACAGTCAGGTTTCTATTCTAATATACTGTCTTACTGTTCTTTCCCAAGAAGTTCACTTGATAGTACTGGAGCTTCTTATATTGCAACTTGAATATGCCTGAATAGTTAAAACCTCCCCACAGAAATTTTAGGTCTGTTATGTTTAGAGGCATCCAACAACCCCTTGCTGAACGTGACCCAGCACAAGAATTCTCAGACTGTTTCAAATATATTCATAATACCCTATTTATTTAAATATATGCATGCATATATTATAGTGGATATTAAAAATGGCACTTGATAGTTATGGATTAAACGAATGCTTTCCGTAATTTTTATATAATAGTCACAGAAAATCTGTTTTCCAATCCATGTGCCGTATGATGAGCACACATTTGCGATCACTTCATTTTGCATTCTGCTACTGAACTACATTTGCCATCTGCTGGCTCACTAAAAAAACTGTCAATCCTTTTCAGCCATCTTGCATTGTGCTCTATCCTTGCTATCACTTTAAAACACTGACAATATGAATATTATATTTTGAATGCCCTTGAATAAATTATTATGTGGGGTCCCAGGCATTTTGCCAGGTTTGAGATGTTTCACATTTCTTGGTAATTGGAAATATATAACTTCGTCTCCAACTCTTAAACAGACTCCTTGTTGCCCAAGGTCAGTATATTTATTGGTATGACCAAGGCTGAGAAGACACATTTCCTCTTTTCAGGCAAACTCCTCCACTTAAGCCTTGAAACAACAGCGACTTATATAGGGAAGGTGAGTAAGCTGAAGCCCAGGAAAGTGATGGGACTCCGTCAAAACCTGAGATAAGAATACAAAGCACAGTTGGTGACAACATACACATTGCTTTGCTTTGCTCTGCAACTTCCCTGTCTACAAAATTAGAGATATAGAGATATTGAATTGAGGTCACATCAGTCTAGTGCTAGAAAAATTCACATTCAGAGAAATAGAACAGTCTCAAAATAAAAACTGCAGATACCCTAAAGGCTTCTGGTCAGTGTAACCCTTTATTTTCTTCAGGAATGTGTGGCTCTATCATAACATACTCATTAAGCCCACACCCTTTGGGGTTAGGCAGCCCTGTATGCAAATCCTCATTCTGTTACGCTGTTATTAGCTGATTTTGGATAAGTTACCAGAACCTCTCTGCACCAATTTATCTGTAAAATAGGGATGATAATAGTCCATGCTTCGTATTATTTGAGAGAATGAAGACAATCTACTTATAAAAAATGTGCAGTAAGTGTTAAATACTGCTGTTGTATAATTACTTTATTATACCTCCTCTTACTAATATTTATGTGAAAAGTCATATACTCAGGATTAGGTCTTGTTTAGCCACCATTTTATATAAGATTTTGTTTACCCTTGGATTCAGTTTACTGGTTCAAAAGCCAAAGATTTTACCCAGGTCAGATCTTCTGATAAATAGGACAAAGGGAAAGTCCCCTATTGTAGAGCTTATAAAGACAGTATTAGTAGAAAATGAAACCATTTTATAGAATTCAATGAAACCATTTTATTGAATTCAATATCTTGATGATCTAATCATCCAGCATAATTAACTTAAGCACAGAGAGATGTAGATACACACAAGTACATACAATACACACTGTCACAGGAACTATAGCTACACATTATAGCATGGTTTTGATGTTAATCAATTCCTGCTAATTACTTTATTAGAAAGTTCTCATTCATGAGAGAAGAGGGTATAGTCTGGTTTTTGGTTGGTTTCTGCATTATTCTGATTCATTATGGCAACCTACACTAAAACTCCCATGAGTCACCTACTAAATGCAGAATTGGTCACTTCACAAATCAGAAATTGCACACTAATGCAGAGGATCTGTTGCCTCTGGACTTATACATACATATTTCATCAGACTGAATTTGCTGCTTCTAAATAGTTCTCTCCTTTCTCTTTCATATGTCATGAAAGCACTGGAATTGGGGGATGGGAATGGGTTTCTCTCTACCATACTCAAGCTGTGAATTTATTGTCAACAAAGCCTACTACAAAAAACACTAGAAAAAAAATGTCTACTATGTTCTTCTTATTGGTTTTAGACAGCAAAAAGAGTAACTTTGAACCTAGGAAATATTAGTACATTACTCCATAACCTTTCCTTTGTGGTGACCCTTTTTTTCAAGGGTCACCTTCACTCACTATCTGAAGCAACTTAGTTTAAGGATTATCCATCGACTACCAAGGCAGGAATTTTACTCTTTACCTTTTCTGTGGTTAGGTGCACATCAATTATTCTTTACCTCTTTGTAGAGATTTCAGGTCTATGCTTTTCTTCAAATAAAAAAGGTATTCTAAAGTCTAATGATTAGGTCCTAGGTGACACTTTCTATTCAGTGTTTTCAAAGAAATAAGTAAGTGATGGGTGAGCTTTCTTGCCCTTCTATGAAAAAACTATAACACTGATAACTGTCCTTTCAGTCTGACCCAACCTGAACATGCCAACCACAATAGTGTGAAATCTTGCTTGGCTTACAGTAAACTACACCTCTATTGCTTTCCTTTAATATATTCTCTGGACCACTGCATGATACCAGCTCATTCTGTGCTGAGCTGTATGAGACACTTGTCAATGCCTCCAGACTAGGGTAGATAAACAAGGTGGAAACTTTAGTCTTAAAAATCTAGAGGCCAGTTGAAATGATATCTTGTATTTTTTCATTCTCTACTAAAAGCAGTATATGCAAGTTAATATATCATTACACTGGTTTTACCCTTTGTATGAGTTTCCCATTGCTGCTGTAACAAATTATCACAATCTTTTCTGGTTTGTAACAACACAAATGTAGATCTTACAGTTCTGGTAGTCAATTCTGAAATGGTTTTTCACTAGGCTATAATCAAGATGTTGGCAGGGTGCATTGCTTTCTGGAAGCTCAGGGAAAAATCTGTGTCCTTGCCTTTTCCATCTCCCAAGGGCTGCCCTCATTCCTCGGCTCATAGCCTCTTCCTTTATCTTCAAAGCCAGCAACATAGGACCAAATTCCTCTCACAATACTGTCTGTAGTTCTCTGCTTTCTTCCCCTTTTAAGGACTTTGTGATTACATTTGGGCCCACTCAAATAATCCTAGATAATCACTCTATTTTGACATCAACTGATTAGCAATCTTAATTCTCTCTGCAACTTTAATTCCTCACTTTCCATGTAACTTTAACTTATTCATAGGTTCTGAGGATTAGGACATGAATATCACTGAGGGGGGCAATATTCTGCCTACCATGTCTCTGATGAATAATTTTTTGAAATTTTAGGTAGTTTTGATAGTCCACTTCTAGGGAGAAGCAAGCACAAAGTGTTTTATTTACAATGAGCAAATGGTTTCAAAATACAGTGCAGGGAGGTCTAGCTCCTTTTAGGAATGTCTCTAGATGGAAATGATTGGCAGAGATGAAGCCAAGTTGTAATTTCATTTTCTCACTGATAATAGATTCAACAGGCTGATCACTCTCAATAGCAGTATTAAGTAGGAAGACATCACAGTATTTTGAAAACGTTTCTCCCCTCAAAGGAACTTTGCAAATTCATTAGGCTAAAGTAAAATTTATCTTAAGAAAGTGACAACAAGATAATTCATTTCTGCCTTCTTTCAAGAAAAAAAGTTGTAAAATCCTTTAATGGATGTTTGGTTTCAGGTAAATAGACAATAAAGTACAGTTTGAGTGAGGCTCTGACAACACATTAGAAGAACATTTAATGTACGTTAAAATTACTAGTTTACCCGAACTATCACACTTATTGTGGCATAAAACCTATTGGCAAAGACTGAAATTTCTAGAAGAAAACATAAGGTACATAACATTTTAAAACCTAACTTACTGGGAAACTTTAATTTTGAAAATAAAAAAGAAATTGCAAATTATACTAAAATACTAAGGATTAGAAGTCTAATTCAAGCCAGAAACACATGAAATTCAAATATGACTCTACTCATCACTCTGTGCATACGCATAAAGTGTTTTCAGAAAAACTTCGTAGTTTAAAGAGAAACTTAGAAGAATTCAAAATTAAACATACCCTTGAATATTTACCAACTTCCGCCCTGAAGGAATACAATCTGGCTAATGCATTTTTATTAGTAGTTTGACACTTACTAATACTCCAAAAGTAAAATTAGTCATCTTGATCTCTTATTCTGATTTTGTTCTACGATTTGAAACAAATACAGGAAATATTGCAATGATTTATACTGGAATATTTTCCATATTAAAGTAAAAGTTAGAGATGAGTGTCATTTTTTAAGAAACTTACTCATACTGTTATCATACCTATAATGAAGTGATAGTACCTATCTCATTTCCTCCTCAAAACCCCTTATTTATCCATGCCTGATATTTGCGCAAAAGAAATGTATGTCTGAATTCACCACTGTCCTTTAAGAATTGTTCTTCGGTAAAATTCAAGTATTCCTGAGATTGTTATCATTTGTCTTATGATTGTATGATAATGACAATAAAACAATAACAATTAAAATATACTGGTTAACTAGTACTATGTTAGCAATATAGCTGTGTCATCAGATCCTCCCCACAACCCTATGAGACAGATTTTCTTAAGGTTCTTGGTTGCAAACAAGAGAAGTCAAAATGATTGGTGTGTGAATGCAGTGTCCACAGAAACCACTCTAAGAAGAACACGGCTAAAATTACTGAGTAAAACCTTTAAAAACATGCTCATATTGTTTAGCTGATTGGAAGCAACAATAAAGAACAAATCAGTAGATAATTGATTATCAGGAGCCAATGTTCATGGCAGAACTTATGGTTATCCCCAATAACAAAAAGATTGCTTGAGAAGGGACACAAAGAACAGGCAACAAAGACTAGAGTCCAAGCAAGGTAAGAGATTTAATGAATGGCTTTTCACTTGCAAAATCCCAGAATCACTAAAGAGTCATGCATTGAAGGGATGCTACATCCTCTGAAATGTATTTTGTTGTTGTTGTTGTTGTTGTTGGAAAACAAACCCATTTTACAAATGTAGGCAAAATTGTTGCCTTGGCTAATGAAGATGAGAGGGGAAGAAAAAAAATTTTCCATGAGAATCCTAAACCCTAGTCTCCGATCAACCAAACAGGGCTCAAATTTAAATTACACATGTGGCATAAAAACAAAATAAAACAAGAACACTCAGAAATTATTTAAATGTGGGATAAGAGAAGATCAAAGATAACAGGTCTATAAGACAATCTAGACCTGAAACAAAATAGCATATTACTAGAAATAAGAACATGACTTATCAATAAAAGGTTCAATGCACCAGAAGTTTATTCTATAACATAGCTTCAAATTTTTGAAAGCAAAACTTGAAAAGACTCCAAGGAGAAACTGACAAGTACACCACTACCTTGGGACATTTTAAACATACAGTGTCAATAAATCAAGTAGAAAAATATTTGAAAATACAGAAAAATATAGAAGTCTTCAACAAAAAATATAATATTGAAAAGACATGAACAATTCAAAAATATTACATATGAAATTTACTGGATACCAGTAGAACGGGGCTTAGAAGAAAATTAATCTTTAATGCATATTTTTAAAGGAAGAAAAGCAGAATATAAATGCACAAAGAATAAAGTTTTAAGAAGTTAGAAAATGGACAATAGGATAAACCCCACAAAAAGAAATGATCCAAGTAAATCAAAGTAATCAAATTAAACGTATAATCTAAAAAATTAAAAGAAAATTCTGTCAAATAATAAAATAAATTTGTTTTAATATTTATAAAGAAAGAAAAGGTGAGAAATCATAAAAACTTTAGAAATGAGAAAGAAAATGATATTAGGATTCTCTACAAAAGCAGAACCAATAGGACATATAGATAGGTATAGACATAAATTAATAGCTGTATTAAGAGGGGACAGATTATGGGAATTCTCAAATGATTATTGAGAGTGAGAAGTCCCATGACTTGCCACCTGCGAGCTGGAGAACCACAGGACTTGGCGGTATAATTCAGTGTGAGTCTAAAGGACTGGGAACCAGGGGATCTGCTGCTGTAAATCCCAGAGTGTGAAGACTCAAGGGCCTGGAGTTCTCACGTCCAAAGGCAGGAAAACATGAAGGTCCCAGCTCCAGGAGAGAGAGAATTCACTTTCCTCTGCTTTTCTGTCCTCACTGGATTGGATGGTGTCCACATACATTAGGTGAGGGCAGATTTCCTTACTGAGTCCACCAATTCAAATGCCAAACTCTTCCGAAAACACCCTCACAAACATATCAAGAAATAATGTGTGGCCAGTTATCTGGGTATCCTTTAACCCAGTCCGCTTGACACTTAAAGTTAACCATCACCGAGACTACATGGAGTTGTAGCAGAGATTATAAGGAATATTACAACTGATGTCACTATGAAGTTTGAGTTTTTTTAACTGACAAATTTCTAGTAAAAGAATTGCTTAAAAGTGCTCAAGAATTAGAAAACCATTTGTAACCTTAGAACCAGTAAAGATACTAAATTATCTCGATATTTAAAAACTTTCTAAAAGAAAACATTAGTTACAGAAGTTTGAATAGTTAGGATCTACCATATATGCAAGGTAAATATAATTGAAAAAATAGAAAAAGAGGAAATATTTCTAAATTCATTTTACAAGGTTAGCATGCTAGAAACCTTATATAATGAAAATATTTTTTAAAATATAGCAAGTTTAAGCATATAGATGCTAAACCTCAAGGTGAAATATTAGGCAACTGAATGTAGCAATGTATCAAAAGGGTAATAAATGTATCATGACTAAGACAGATTTAATCCAAAAATGCAAAATTGGTTCACTTTTATAATTCATATTTTTATGATTCCCTCAAAATGTGTGAGAAAAAAATATTAAATAGTTTTTAATGTAGGAAAATACAAAAACAGTTTCTCACCAGGCTAACTTAAAAAAAAAGACAAAAATTTCTAGTATCAGAAATGAAAGGGCATCACCACAGACCTCATATGCATTAAAATGATAATAAATTAATGCTATAAACAACTATGCCCCAAATTTGATAATTTAGATGAAATGAACCAATTCCTTGCAAGACAAAATCCACTAAAACTCGCAAAAGGACAAATAGACAATCTGAATAGGCATATAACAATGAAATAAATTGAACTGATAGCACCAGACCCAGATGGGTTCACTAATTCTAGCAAACATTTAAGGAATGAATTGTACTAATTCTCTACAATCTCCTTCAGAAGATAGAAGATGAAGGAATAGTTCTTAACATTCTATAAGGTCAACTATAAGAGCATCATAACCAGATGAAGACATTACAAGAAGTTACACACTAAAATATCTCATGAACATATATGCAAAATGCCTCAACAAAATATTAGCAAAATGTATCCAACATTGTATTTAAAAACGTACATTATGACCAAATGGGATTTATATCAGATATGCAAGACTGATTTGACTTTTGAAAATCAATTTGCATAACACATCACATGGAGAAGTTAAAGAAAAACCATATAATCACCTTGATACAGAAAAAGCATTTGACAAAATCTAACGCTGATTCATGATACAAACCAGGAACAAAGGAGAACTTTCTCAACTTGATAAATAACTAGAAACTAATCTACAACTATGATACTTAACATCAAGAAAAGCAAAGCTTCCTCAGGATATAGAGACAAGGATGTCTGCTCTCCCCGCACCTTTTCAACATCATACTGGAAGCCCTAGCTAAAGCAGTAAGACCAGAAGTGGAAATTAAATTGTTTTTACTAGAAAAAAAAAAAAAAAAAAATTATGGCCTTAGAACCAGCAAAGATATTATTCTCTTGATCTTTAAGGAAAAAATAAATTAAAAATTGTCTGTTTGCAGATGACATAATCATCTTTGTAGAAAATCCTCCAAGATCAATAACAACAAAAAAAAAATCCCTGGAATTAATAAGCAATTATAGCAAGGTTGCAGACACAAAGTTAATATACAAAAGTCAATTATTTTTCTGTATATCAGTATTGAATAAGTTGAACTTGAAATTTAAAACACAGTATCATTTCAATCAGCACTGCAAAAAAATGAAATACTTAGGTATAAATATGGAAAACTACAAAACTCTGATGAAAAAACTCAAAGAACCAAATAAATGGAGAGGTATTTCATGTTTATGGATGACTCAATATCGTAATGATGTTCATTCTTCCCAACTTGACCTACAGATTTAATGCAATCCCAATCAATATCCCAGCAAGTTATACTACAGATAACAAACTGCTTCTAAAGTGTATATAGAAAAGCAAAAAACCCAGAAAAGCCAACACAATATTAAAGAAGAACAAAGTTGGAGAAGTAACACTACTTTAAGATTTAATAGAAAAGTATAGTAATTAAGACAGTACAGTAGTGGTAAAAGAATAAACAAATCGCTCAGTGGAATAAGAAAGGGCCCAGAAATAGACTCATACAAATATAATCAAATTATCTTTGACAAAGAAACAAAGGCAACATAATTTTTTAAAAATTGTCTTTTCAACAAATGGTGCAGGAAGAAATAGAAATCCAAACGTGAAGAAATGAATCTAGACTTAAACACTTCCTTAAAAATTAATTCAAAACAGATCATAGACCTAAATATAAAATCTTTTAGAAGATAACAGAAAATCTACATGGCATTGGGGTTGGCAATAACCGTTTAGGTACAACATCACTGGATGATTCAGGAAAAAAAGAAATAAGCTGAACTTCATCAAAATTAAATTTATGCTCTGCAAAAGATAATGTCAAGAAAATAGGTAGATAAGCCACAAACTGGGAGAAGACGTTTGCAAAAGACATATTTGATAAAAGACTGCTATTCAAAATAGACAACTCTGAAAACTCAGCAATAAGAAAACAATCTCATTTAAAAAATGGGTAAAATACATTAACAGACACCTCATCAAAGATAAGCATGACCGGCCGGCCGCAGTGGCTCACGCCTGAAATCCCAGCACTTTGGGAGGTTGAGGCGAGAGGATCACGAGGTCAGGAAATCGAGACCACCCTGGTTAACATGGTGAAACCCCGTCTCTACTAAAAATACAAAAAACTAACCGGGCATGGTGGAGGCGCCTGTAGTCCCAGCTGCTCCGGAGGCTGAGGCAGGAGAATGGCGGGAACCCGGGAGGCGGAGCTTGCAGTGAGCCGAGATCGCGCCACTACACTCCAGCCTGGGCGACAGAGTGAGACTCTCTCAAAAAAAAAAAAAAAAAAAAGGTAAGCATGACAAATAAGTATGACAAAGATAAGATGGCAAATAAGCATATGAAAAGATGTTCCACATCATATATCAGGGAAAGGCAAACTAAGGAGATACCACTACACACCTATTAGAATTGCCAAAAGCCAAGACACTGACAACACCAAAGGCTGGCAAGCATATGGAGCAATAGAAATTCTCATTTATTACTAGTGTGAATGTAAACAGTACAGCCACTTTGGAAAACAGTTCGCAAGTTCCTTACAAAACTAAACATACTGTTATCATATGTTCCAGCACTCACATTCCTTGGCTTTAACCCAAAGAAATTGAAAACTTATATCCACACAAAACCTGCACACAGATGTTTAGAGAAATTTTATTCAAAATTGCAAAAATTTGAAGCAAGTAAGATATCCCTCTTATAAGCGAAGGGATAAATTTTGGTATATACAGACGAAGGAATATATTCAGCACTGAAACAAAATGAGGTATCAAGTCATGAAAAGACATGGAGATTTAGTTACATATTACTAACTGAAGGAAGCCAACCTGAAAAGGCTGCTTTCGGTATGATTCCAACTCTCTGACATTCTGAAAAAGGCGAAATGATGGAGAAAGTAAAAAGATCAGTGCTAGGGGTTTAGCGTAGAGGTGGGTTAATAAGCACAGAGGATTTTTAGGGCAGTAAAATTATTCCGTACATACATTATTTGCACATACATTAATTGAATATAATTATGAATAAAATTATGTAAATAATTAACATTAATTGTACATCATTATTTGTACATACATTAATTGAAGATACATGTCACAATAGACTGACTCAAACCTAAATGGGAGGCCGAGACAGGCGGATCACGAGGTCAGGAGATCGAGACCATCCTGACTAACACGGTGAAACCCCGTCTCTACTAAAAAATACAAAAATCTAGCCGGGCGAGGTGGCGGGCGCCTGTAGTCCCAGTTGCTCGGGAGGCTGAGGCAGGAGAATGGCGTAAACCCGGGAGGCGGAGCTTGCAGTGAGCTGAGATCCGGCCACTGCAGTCCAGCCTGGGCAACAGAGCAAGACTCCGTCTCAAAAAAAAAAAAAAAAAAAAAAAAAAAAAAAAAAAAAGAATATACAACACCATGAGTGAACCGTAATGTAAACTATGGATTTGGGTGATAATGGTGTGTCAACGTTAAGTTCATCACCTGTAGCAAATGTGCCACTATGGTGATGCCGATAACGAGGACTGGGGTGAGATGGGGGTATAGGAAATCACTGTGCCTTCTGCTCAATTTTTCTGTGAATCTAAAACTGCTCTAAAAAAATAAAGTTTAAACATACATACACACACACACAAAAAAAAAAAAACCTGAAAACTAGAAGAAACTAAAAGAAAAAAAAAAAGACCTATTTTATTGCCCTGGAATCAGTAAAGACATTACATTATTATCTTGATCTTTAAGGGAAGGAAGAAATAAAAGTTTTTATTTGCAGATGACATGAAATCATCCTCGTTGAAACTTCCTCAACCTGTTAGAGACTATGTAAGAAACAAAACAAACTATGACAAACATTTCAGCTATTTATAAACAAAGCATTTCTTTAAATCCGAAACAGGACAAGGGTGCCGACTATCACCACTTCATTCAAGACTCACAACACACAAACACGAGAGCAGGGGACAGTAAACTCATAAGTAGTAAGAGAGGTGCCTAAGAAAAAAGCCACAGTCTCTGAAGCCAGTAAATCCAACACACACTGAAGTAAACAGAATTCTACAAAGACATGTAAATCAGGAAAGAAGTGGGGAGACACTTTAGAGATATAAAAGAAAGGAAGAAGAGAAGAGAAAGAAAAAAGGTATAAGGTTTAAAAAAGAAACAACATTTATTGGCAGCTGATATAACTGTTCACAGAAAACTCAAATTAATCTATGTATTGAAAAAGTATTAGAATGAAAAATGTTAATAAAGATTGGAAAAGTGACATTCTATCTTTCCAACAAATGGCACTGAGAAAACCAGATATCCACCAGCAAAAGAATGAAGCTGCACCTTTACCTAGAACGATATACAAAAACTAACTAAAAATGGTTCAAAAGACATAAATTGAACAGTAAAAGTTTTAAAACTGTTAGAAGAAAACATTAGGGCAAATCTTCATCACATTAGATTTGCAGTGATTTTATGATGTAACACCAAAAGCATAGGCCACAAAACAAAAAAATGAATTGCACTACACAAAAATGAAACCTGCACATCAAAGGACACAATCAACAAAGTGTAAAGGCAACCCATGGAACTGGAGAAAATACTTACAAACTATTCTGTTAAACAGCTAATATCCCTAATATATAAACAAACTCCTACAGCTCAACAGCAAAATGTTTTTAAATAAGGAAAAGATTTAAATAGACATTTCTCCAAAGAAGATATATAAATGACCAAAAAACATGAAAAGATGCTCAATATCATTAGTCATTAGGGAAGTGAAAATCAAAATCACAATGAGATACCACTTCACACGTATTAGTATGGCAATACCTTCTTTAAAAATGGTAATAATGTACATAAATAGAAACCCTTGCGCATTACTAGGAGGAATATAAAATGGTATGAGCTGCTATGGAGAAGAGTTTGGTGGTTTCTCAACAAGTTCAGCATAAATCTATATATGACCCAGCAACTCCACTCTTTGGTGGAATATATGGTATATATGGAATATATGGCAGCATTATTCACAAGAGCCAAAAGGTGTATATAATGTAAGTGTTCACTAATATATGAATAAACAAATGTACATTCAATGCAATATTGTTCAACCATAGTAAGAAACAAGGAAGTAATAGCCAGAGCAATCAGGCAAGAGAAGCAAAAGGGATCCATAAATAGGGAAAAGAAAATTGAACTATCTTCTCTTCACTAATGATATGATCCTATACCTAGAAAACCCTAAAAACTCCACAAAAAAGACTCTAGAATGAATAAACCATTTTAGTGATGTTTCTGAATACAAACTCAATGTACAAAATCAGTAACATTTCTATACACCAATAATGTCCAGGCTGAGAGTAAAATCAAGAACACAATCCATTTACAATAGCCACAAATAAAATGAAATACATAGGAATACAGCTAACCAAGAAGGTGAAAGATCTCTACGAGGAGAACTATAAAATACTACTGAAAGAATCAAGAGATGACATAAATGAATGGAAAAACATCCCATGCTCATGAATTGGAAGTATCAATATTGTTAAAATGGCTATACTGCCCAAATCAATATATAGATTCAACGCTATTCCTAGCAAACTACCAATGTTGTTCTTAACAGAATTGTTTAAAACTATTCAAAAATCCATTTGGAACCAAAAATGAGCCCTCAAATCCAAAGCAATCCTAAGTTAAAAGAACAAAGCCAGAAGTATCACAATATCTGACTTTTAAAAGGCTACAGTAACCCAAGCGCTTGGTACTGGTACAAAAACAGACACACAGACCAATGCAACAGAACAGAAAACTCAGAGATGAAGTCACACACTTATAACCATCTGATCTTTTGACAAGGACAACAAAAAGCAATGGAGAAACGACCTCTTGTTCAATACATGGTGCTGGGATAACCAGCTAGCCACATGCCGAAGAATTAAATTGAACCTTGACCTTTCACTATATACAAAAAATTAACTCAAGATTGATTAAAGATTTAAATGTAAGATCTAAAACTGTAAAATCCTAGAATAAAATCTAGGAAATCCTGTCCTTGACATCAGCCTTAGCAAAGAATTTTTGACCAAGTCCCTGTTTTGTTTCTCTATTACTACTATTAATAGACGCAAAGACTAAATATCAATAAAGGCCAAAACGAGTTAAGAAAGTGGCAGCCTTTTATTTGCAAATATGCATACACTCTCGGACGAGGTTCTCTGGTCCTCAGGTGTGGGGGGCCAGAGAAGTCTCGAGGGCACTCTCGGTGATGTTCTCCAGTCCACGAATGTGGGGGGCTGAAGAAGCCACACCCGCGCTTACCAGCGGGGGACCATTATGCCTGGGAGCTGGAAGGGGAGGAGTTTGGGGCTTGACGTCACTCTGCGCATGCTCAGTTGATTTGGTTCTTCCCCCAGGCGCAGGAAAATCTGTGATGAAGAACCCGGAAACAACAGGGACTGCTCTATCTTGTTCACCTTCCTCCATCTTGTCCCTTCTCCCTCACCCAAACAGTCCCCAAAAGCAATTGCCAGAACAACAAAAATTGATAAATGGGACCTAATGAAACTACAGTGCCTCTGCACTGCAAAACAACAGAGTAAACAGACATTTACAGAATAGGAGAAAAGATTCACAAACCATGCATCTGACAAAGGTCTAATATCCGAAATCTTTAAGGAATGTAAATCAACAAGCAAAAAATAACCTCGTTAAAAATGAGCAAAGAATA